>NC_137969.1:91504840-92224231 GCF_963924665.1 Micromys minutus | reverse complement strand
CCCGGGTACAGCAACTGAAAATAGCTTCCTTATAAATCAAGTCAGTTCTTAGTATAGTGAGTTTTATTAACTTCATAAGCCATACCTAGACAAGTACACACACACATACACACACTAGCATGTTAACTTCTATGATCCAATGGCCTATATAAATCCTGTGGCTTCAAGGGCCTTTTCGAAGTGATAATTTGAATTAGATTTCAATATAGTTACTTTTTACATTTTTAATTATGTGTATGCATGTGACTATGTGCATCTGAGTGCAGGTACCCTAGGAAATCAAAGAAGAGTGTCAGATTCCTTGAAGCTGGGGTTATAGGCAGTTGAGTGTTACCTGGTGGGGATACTGAGAGCTGAACTTGAGTCATGTTCTTAATCACTGAACCATCTCTCCAGACCCTAGATTAGCACTCAGAAAAAAACAAAAACAACAACAACAAAAAAAAAACCAAACAAAAAAACATGTAGACATTACAAAGAAGAATCAATTCCAGTCTTTATATTTTCTACTTAATAACAACCCACAAGATCAGATCTGAAATTCTTTCATTATGGCTGTGATTTACTTGAGGGCACCAGAGACCCCAACTGAGACATGCTGCACTCACCAAGTGTCTTGGGCATAATAGGTGTGTCAAGGATCTAGCCAGGTGCCTTAAGGCCCGTCTCCATTTAAGGTCAAGAATTTTAGGGTGAGCAAGTGTTGGTATTTGGTGGTTTTTTTTAACTGTCCTCCAAGACAGCTGAAGCAAATGAACAGCCTTGAATTGCCCAGAGCTGGGATTCACTGGGCAAATTAGGCCAGCAGTGGCAGGCAGAAGATAATAGAGGAATGTAAGACAAATACTATAGAAATAAGTTCAGAAGGAAGAGTCTCAGACCATTCTACATGAAGGAACTTAGCTGTGAAATGGAGCACGGCATAAAAATGTGCTCAGCACCCGTGGTCCCCGGCATGATGCATGTTCACTACACACACCATAGAAAGGCTGAAATGAAAATAGTAGTTCTCAAAACTACCGAGGCAATGCAAACTGGTATGTCTGAATATACAGGTCTCAGCTACAGGTTCAAGGGGAAACTGAGAAGGATTGTTGGGAGTGAGGGGTTTACTAGTGAAGTTATTAATGTCATGGAAAGACTAGCAGATGGTGGTGCGGCTCTGGAGAGAGGAAGTCAGGCCTCCTGTGGCAGAGAAAAGGATCTCTGTTTGAGGATAAGGTGGTTTCACAGAACAAGTCTGCAGCCATGCTCTCTAATTCTCAGGCAGAAAGTAGGAAGGCACTAGAAAGAAGGATGCACCAGTGCCCACTTAGATGTAAACTCAGTCTTCCAGGGGAGAAGCTCCAGGACCAGAAAGTCTGTTAGCTATAGAGTAAATAAACATGTCTCACGCTTCAGTAGGGGCCTGTCATATATGCAAGGGAGGAAGGGTGGCTACATGCACTGTGGCCTGAAAAACTGCTATATTCTAACCTTAAACCCTCACAGTATTTACCTTAGGAATATCAGCTAATGTAAATTATATATATATATATATACATATATAATATGTCCTTTTCCTGAAAACAAAACAAAACAAAATTTCTTGTCCCCTGTGTAAGGATCTTGGAAGCCATCACTCTTTAGATAAGGAGAAAAGAATAAACAAACTGAAAGTTGAGCATCTCATTTTAATATATGCCACAAGTAAACTTGCCTCTTCACTCTATGTCCTGGTTAGTTTTCTTTGTCAACTTGACACAAGCTACTGTCATCTGAAGAAGAGGGAACCTCAACTGAAAAAACTGTCTCCATCAGATTGCCTGTGGTCAACAAATCTGTGAGGCATTTTCCTGTTTAATGACTGGGGGGAGGGCCTGGCACACAGTGAGTGGTCCCATTCCTGGAGACAGGTCCCTGTGCTGCACAAGAAAGCAGACTGAGTAGACCAGTGAGTAGTACTCCATAGCCTCTGCTTTAGTTCCTGCTTCTAAGTTCCTGCTCTGTTTGACTTCTTGCCTTGGTTTCCCTCAATGACAGACTGTGATTGGGATATAGAAACATATATTTTGACTTTCAGCTCCCAAGATTGCTTTTGGTAATGGGACACCATTACCGTAACAGCATTCCCATTATCATAGCAACAGAAAGCAAACTAAGACACCTTAAACGAGAAGACTTAAGTATAGAGAACACAACCTACTAGATATAAGCAAAACTGTAACTCCCAGTGCTGAAGTAGGGAACCAGGCTCCTAAACATGGCAAATCCATCAGATGTAGATGAGTCTGGGAACTATGTGCTCCAAGGAGTCAGGCAAACTTGTGTGCATTTTATGTCTTTGAGTCTTTACCAGAGAACCTCGGTTTTCACAGTGAGGCTAAGGGAAGGAAGTTCCTATGTGCTTCAACAGAAAGCCGAAAATAAGTCAGACCACTCATAAGGCCTCCCTCGAGAGAGCTAGTTTGTCAGAGCCCAGATACAGGCTTGGCAGAGCCTAACTGTCTAGGAGAAGGAACACACCCATCATTATACCTCTGTAGAAATTCTGACCATCTAAGCTTAAGGCATTACTGAAAAGCATTGCATGAACACAGCCTGGGGACTCACCGGTTCACCAGAAGACAGCACAGCACAGTGTACCACAGATAGCTTTTCCAACACCTTCATTACACTAAAGGACTTTTTTTCACATTAAAGAACTATATCATGATAGGCTTTCAACAACAAAGTAACAAGCTACATCAAAAAGCATATACATACACATACACACACACACACACACACACACACACACACATATATATATACACACACACACATAAAGTCCCAAGACAACAAAACCTCTAAACTTGCATACAGAACAGGCACTATCACCAAATTCAGACATGGCTGGAATATTGGGTTCAACAGAAAACGTAAAACAATCATGTAAACATGTTTACAGCTCTAAAAGAAACTACCAATTATCATGTAAGAGCAAATAGCTAATACAAGCAGAAGGGGAGGTCCTAAGAATGAATCAGAAGGAAAAACACTGAAGCAAAAATGAATGCATTTCATAGGCTTATTACTAGACAGAACTGAGTTTAAGGCCATGACAACAGAAAGCTCAAAAATTCAAAAGAATAACAAAAAGATAGAAAGAAAATCAAACAACTATCCAGGAACTGTGGATGATTCACAAAAGATGTGATGTATGCATGGTGGGAACATAGGAAAGAGAGAAAGAAAAAGAAGCGATGCTGGAAGCCAAAGGGACCTTGTTCTCTGTATGCCTGTACACTGAGGATCTGTACACACAGTGACATTCTTGAAAACAAGAATAACCATTCTCTCTCAGATGTACGCTCTGCTTTCCCTGCCTGACTTATCAATTTATCAATTGACCGCAGAGGGAAAGCTCCCCTTTTTACTCCACCGATCAAGCTTTGCAACTTCTGGAAAGTCCACCTTAGGTGCTCCCTATATGACTCAGTGCCATGCTCTCTGCTGATCAATAATCTCATTATGACTCCCCAGTGCACACTTTTAACAACTTTTAGTAGAAGAAATGAGTTGCTGTGTAGATGTTTACTTCAAGCGATCTCTCCTCGATTATAGCTAGCCAAGTCTATTCTAAGAAAGTTTCCTTCTGAAAAATCAGAATGGTCATATGTCAATGCCAAGTGCTCATGTTTGTTTGTTTGTTTGTTTGTTTTTTGACAGTCTGTCCTTCAAAGGTGTAGAAGACATCCATGACGATCATTTTCTATTGTAACAAGAATTTTCAGAAAGATGTCCTTACTTAGTGACCCAGAGTTTATGCATTTCAGATTTTACGAGAAGGAGACTGAAAAGCTGCCATGTGCCCAAGTACAGTGGACAGACAGACTCTGATGTGTGAGGTGGACAGACAGACTCTGATGTGTGAGGTGGACAGACAGACTCTGATGTGTGAGGTGGACAGACAGACTCTGATGTGTGAGGTGGACAGTAGCTTCTGTTAAAGATAACTTCACAGCCAGTAGTTATATTGGGTTGCCATATACCATTTATCCTCTGTAAAACCTTTTGTTGAAATTGAATTCCATTGTGAGGTAGTAAGAGAGTAGAAACAATCTGATTATGTCGTTGGAGGAGGAGCCTTGGTGAGGCGCTTAGGGTTAGATGAAGCCATTAGGGTGGAGATTCTGACCTAATGCTAGCAGCTTTGTAGAAAGAGAAGAGACTAACCCCCCCCCCCCCGCCTCAGACACACACAGACACACACTCGTTTCTCAACATGTGCTACCCTGAACTATCTAGATGCTGCATATGTGTTTTACACACACACACACACACACACACACACACACACACACACACACACACACACTCATTTCTCAACATGTGCTACCCTGAACTATCTAGATGCTGCATATGTGTTTTACACACACACACACACACACACACACACACACACACACACACACTCATTTCTCAACATGTGCTACCCTGAACTATCTAGATGCTACCAGCAAGAAAGCCAAAGCTCCTTGACCTTGGACCAGAACTGTGAGCCAAAGTAAGCATGTTTTTCTCCACTCTTCTCTTCTCTTTTCAGCCTGTACAGTCCAGGCTGCTCTTGTAATCCCTTTACCTCAGTCTCCCAAATAATTGAGGTGCATCTCTGCCTAGTTTTCAACTTTTTTATTACTAACTTAATTAACTATGGTATTATATTATTAGCAATAGAAGAGAGATTAAAACACAGGTTTTCTCTTCCCAGCTGCCTGAGGAAACTTGTATTTAATTCTGGCTGATTTGGAACCAGATACAAATCCTTTGAGCACTTGGGGAGTGCCAGAGAGCCTAAGTATAAGATGAAGCTGTGAGGGACGAGGGCTGAGCATTAGGATTACAGGTTCAGGGCCAGCCTCGCCACATAGTGAGATCTTGTCTAAAAACAAGGATTGAAAGTGAAGGGACAGAGTAAAAAGAAACATACAGGGGGTTGCAGGATAAAAGGAAACACAAAGGAAGATGACCATGACTAAAAACAAAATACTTGAGCACTGATTGTGAAGTTAACAAGAACATTTTTAACACCATTACTTAGTTTTTAATCTTTTGTGTTAGTTTAGGTCATAGCAGATGACTCAGTTGCTGCATAACCCTATTTTAAAGGCATGTGATCAGCATTGCCTTTTGCCCAATCCTAAGCAGCTTCTCCTCCTTCGATCTGTTAACTCCTAGGTGAACCAACGCCAATTGCAGCTGTAGAGAGAGCATCGCTGCCACCACCACTCAACAGACAGATTCTTCAGCCCAGTGTTTCGCCCTTACATTGGACAGGTAGAGCACGTGGCCTGAGAATCTATCTCAGCTTGGGCTATAAAAAAGCAGCAGTGGGGAGCATTCTGTACTAACCACAGGACCACAAAGATGCCCAGACTCAAGTTCAATGTGACCCTTGACTACTCAGGTAAGTTCATCTACTTCTTTGCTATGTTACTGAAATAGTACAGTGATTTCCAGACATCCCACTTAGGACACCTGTTAGGTGTCACCAGCTCAGAACTTCAACTCCATCCTCTCCTAAGGTTTATGTAAAGGTTGAAAACCTTTAACACTGAAAATAATTAAAAACATATTGACCTCCGTGAACATAAAGGTATATGCTTCTCTAGAGTATTAATGTCCTCTTCATCCTGAGAATGCAAGGTATTTAGAAATGCAGATAACTGGTGTTTCAAGGCTTGCTGCCTACAGTTTATAGATTTTCTTCCTTGGATTTCTATTCAGACGTGGCTAACTTGCTTGTACAGGGTACTGGTTCATTATGTTTGTTATTCTGTATTAATTGTACAGAATAGTGGGCTTCCTCTACAGAAAATCTTTAAAAACAAATAACCAAAACAACAACAAAGACAAAGTCACCAGAGAAGGCATATTTAAATACTAGAGGTCAATTGCTGTGTAATTAGACAGGTAAAATTAAGGATTTTAGAGCTGTTCAGGATAGAAAAGCTTTGCACAGAAAAAAAGAAGAAAAAAAAACCCAAAACACTATGACATTCATACCTGAGGACCCAGAGAAGATGGGACAACTGAGATGAACTCTTAGCATTCCACCACTTGTTAAATTTTAGGGCTAAGGTTAAATGACAGTGAGATCAAGTTTACAGGTCAGGGCTGATCAGCTTCTTCAGACCGGACTCCTGTCTCTTGAATGGTGGCACTCATCTGCCTCCAGGCAGCTCTGACTTGGGGCTAACTGGTCCAGGAAACCCAGGGTTCACGTTTCAAAGTTTAATGCCTTTGTCCATGCACTGGCCAGATTCAGCAGCTGGCCTGCTAGTCTTTGACCAGGTTCAAAGCTGGGTCTTCATACCTACTGTACAATGAACTTGCAAATCTAATGCCTTGTAGGACAGCTAGAACATCTTAGTATGAAAACAGGAACAGAAACTTAATTAAGCTGTCAGAACAAAAACTGAGAATACCCAGAGCTTAATTTTAGGCTGTAGGGATTTCCCAAGACCTTTTTTTTTTTTCTTCCTCACCATTTTTTGGAAGCAGCTTCAATCTGCTAAATCCTTCACCAGTCAGTCAAATAAAAGTTCAAGGAAATGTCAAGGAGCTCTGTTTGATCCCTAAAGTCATTGCCAATAATCAAATGGCCTTGGCAGCTCAGCTTAGGAGGCACAGTGGGAGCATCATATGGCTTTTGTCCTTGAGATGCCACTGACTTGATGGCAAATCCACAGTGGCACTCTACTGCTCCTGGAGTCACTGGCCTGACTCTCAGCCTTGCCTTTAAGATACCCTGATGCTAATCTGCAGACTGTAGATACTTCAAGGGAACTTAGGTTTTTTTTTGTTTTCTCTCCTATACTTTCTACAACCCTTTTCTACTTTCTGATTTTCTGTTTATCTTTTAATGGATAAAATTTGACCATACTGTATCAAATGTGACTACTCTTTATTGTCATTTTAAAACTTCATCTCTTCCAGAATGCCAGTTTTCTTCCAAGTTTTTGGATGGCACTTGCCTGATTTTGCTTGTTCATTCATTCATGGTTTCCAGTGCCTAGCATATTTTTACTATGTGGTTAAGTATCTTGTGTCATCTTCCTCTACCACACTGTGCATCTAGAGGTGAAGACATCACATCATATCGATCTTTCCAATTGATTGTGGGGCAGAAAATAGCGGTGATAGTATTTCTTGGTTCACAATACACAGTCTTTAGGTTTCCAGAAGCAAATACTTCAGGCATTTATTCCTTACTTCATTCCCCATTACCCCCCTTTTCCCCCTGTATATCTGTTCTGATAAGTTTGATATATATCATAAATACATAGCCATGTGCTGCAGGACATTTTGGCAAGCAGATTGCACATATGTTGTTCTTATAAGACTGCATCACCGTGCTTTTTGTTGTTCATGTAAATGAATTTTATGATGTTCACATTATGACAAGATTGCCTAGCAATCTATTCCTCAGAACACGGCCCTGTTAAGTGATGCCTGGCTGCATTTTTTCAAAATGTTGGGTTGTACTGTATTTTAATCTACACAATACTTATTTATTTACAGCAGGATTTAAAGACCTTTTAGTATTGCTCTGTGGACATCTGTTAGTTCACACTGTCAAAGGACACTCAGTATATGTGTGACATTTCCTCACCTGTTCTTTCAGCATACACCAAGATTTCCTTTAATACCGGGGTACTATAGTGTGCCACTGACTACCAAAGACCCGATTTCTGTGTGTCAGCATGTGACACAGCCCTAGTAAGAATGAGCTGGTTATCCTAGATTACTGTTGGTGTGATAAACACCATGACCAAAAGCAACTCAGGGAAGAAAGCTTTTATTTTGGCTTATACTTCCCACATCACAGTTCAAGGGAAGTCAGGGCAAGAACCTGGAATCAGGAAGTGAAGCAGAAACCATGGAGAAATGTTGGTTTACTAGCTTGCTCCTCTTCACTTCCTTAGTTTGCAAGTATACACCTCAGGACCACCTTCCCCGGGGTGGTACTGCCCCCAGTGAGCTGGGCCCTCCCACATCAATCAAGAAAATGTTCCCATAGATTTGCCTACAGGTTGATTTTATGGGGGCATTTTCTAAATTAAGATTCCCTCTTCCCAGAGATGCCTAGGTTGTGTCGTGTTAAGCACTTGAGTTGATGAGCACTGAATTTGACTGACTGGTGGTTAAATTCTGCTTTCTCTAGCAGTGTGTATAAGGTACTGTTTTACCATATAATCTCACTTTTTTTTTTCAAATGTTTATCTCATGGATGGCTAATAAATGGTTTCTTGTGAGTTTGAGCATCTGTTAACATATTTTTTTGGCTACCTAGATTTACATTTGTTTAAATTTGTCTCTATATATTCTTTGTCTATTTTTTTTCAGGGGGGAATTTCATAAATGAATACAATGCATTTTGATCATACCAACCCTTTGTCATTCCAACTCCTCTGTCCTCCCACACAAATTCATACCCTCTAGAAGATACTATGGAGCAACAGGTGTTCTGACCCTTTACAATCTTTCCACTCCCCTCCCTTCCAGGATGTTCCATGAACTGTGGGGTCTAGTGGCGAGACTGCATTGTAGATGTCCTAAGTGCACTGGGTATTCATTCCATGGTCACTTACTCTCTACATTTTGACCAGTTCATGGATCTCTGCAGTAGCCTCCATCTACCCTTAAAAAATAAGATTAAGAATAGTGAGGAGGAGGAGGAGGAGGAGGAGGAGGAGGAGGAGGAGGAGGAGAAGGAGGAGGAAGAGGAAGAGCTTGCTTGATGAGGGGTGAAAGCAACATTATTAGGTTGGGTTGGTTCTAAGCCTTGGAGTGTGGGGACAGTTGGGGTTCTCTTGTTCTTAATTTTAAAAGAAAAACACTTTCAGCCTTTTTTTAATCATCAATATGCAGTGGAAGTTATGGGCTATTCATGTTCATGTTTAACTTTTCCTCTAGCCTTAGCTTGTTGATTTGTTTTTTAATCAAAAGATTATTAAAATGTACCAAATGTTTTCTCTGCATCACTTGAGGGAACTATATCTTCTTCATTTGCCAGTGTGGTATAGTGCATTGATTTTTGGATGTTGAATTCCAGGAATAACACCCACTAGGACTTGGTGTCCTTTTAATACACTGCCAAGTTTGGCAAGTGTTTTGTAGAGGGATATTGATAATTTGGCAAGTATTCTGGAGAGGAATATTGATGCAAGTTTTTTTCTTATAGTTTTTTTCCTGCTCTGATAGAACGGTGATGTAGAAAATGAGTTAGGAAGGCTTTTTCTTCCTTTTTCTGGTTTCTCAAGACAAGGTTTCTCTGTGTAGCCCTGGCTATCCTGGAATTTGCTCTGTTGACCAGACTGGTCTTAAACTCAGAGGTCCACCAACCTCTGCCTCTTTAGTGCTGGGATTAAAGCTATGTGCAAGCTTTTTAAATGAGTTTGGGGATGGTGTGTATTAATTACTCTGAGCATTTGATAGAGTTTATCAGTGACTCTAGGCTTTTCACTGTTGGAAGGTTTTTGATTACTTAATATCCGTATCAATTTATGGGTCTATTCAGACTTTCTACTTATTATTTAGTTCTGATACATATGTATTTTCAGAGAATTTGTCCATTTCATCCATGTTATCCAATTTCAGTAATTGTTTATAGTTTTTTACACCTCTGCTCTAATCTTTTTTCTTTTCTCTATTGCATTTCTTTATACTAATAGATTTGTGTATGAAAACGATTTACAGATTATAACCTACATTGTTCAACTCTAAGAGTCTGTACTATTTCTGTTCTAGCTAATATCTGAGACACAGTACAGACTTTCAGTTTTATGAAGTCAGAATCATGAATTTTCTGTTCATTGTTTTATCTCCAGTACTAAACAGAGTTTCCAGCATATTGTTGATTTGCTAAGTAAACATTTGTTGAATAAATGAATGAGTGAATGTTTAAATACTCAGGGAATTGCCAACTTTTCAGACAGTTCTTTAATATTATTAATTCCTTTTTTAACCCTGTCATTTGCTTGAACATTTTTACAGCAGGAAAATAAGAAATAATCATTTAGTAGACTATAATGTCAAAACAGTTTCCATGGAATGGACTGTAGAATATATGTCATTTAAGAAAACATTCACAAAAGGAGACATGTAAATTATGACTGGCTTATACATTCATACCTGGAGTCTGAACAACATACTAGTCCTAGTTGAAATATTCAGCCATTCTTTGTGCATGCCACCATATAAACACTGCACTGCACTTAGCCACAGACCCCTCTGCCCCATTATAGTGTAACCAGCTATCACACATCTTTTCTAGGAATATTGTAGGTGTACTGTACTCCATTTGACTTGGGATATATTCACTAAAAGAAATTACTAAGATACCTAGAATTGAGGTGATTTTCCTTACTTCAAAAATATCCACAAATATTAATGAATGCTAAATGAACAAATTGAAATGGAGGGCTTTGATTAAACAACCCGTGTGATAATTATGTTGTGTGTTAAGATTCTAGGTGCTTGCTTGGTACAGGGACTTTACTCTAGTGACAGCCAAGTGTGACCTCTTTCACCACACTACACCACTGTCTATTATCTTAGAACTGTTTATGCTCAGCAGACATGCAAATCTTCAGAGTGCTGCAGACTTAGTGACTGAAGCAGCTATCTTGGATGAAAAGCAACAAAAAAGTTGTAAGAGGAAGAAGAAAAGCTGGTTTCCTATGGTTGTAAATATACAGGACAATGAGAAGAGAGCAGGGAAATGTACTTTGGGTGGCAGCCTCCTTGCAGGCCTTCAGATTCTGAGAAACTATTTGTAAAACTGAGCTATATAAATAATTAGAAGAAAGAAAAACAAAGCCTATATTTTTCTACAGAAATTGAATGAATTATCGAAATTTGAGAAGGTGTTAACAGTCCTGAAAATATGAATTCTTGGGTTTTGCATTTCCACTGTGTATAAATGGTGTGGGATATTTCAGCCATTCTGTCAAATAATCTATGCATAAGTTGGAGAGAGTGAACAGTTCCCCTGAAAGAGTTGCTTTATGTTGAAAAGCTAGTATCCAGTTTAAAAACAAACTCACTTGCCTTTTACATATTTTTCATATTTCTCACATCTAAATTAATTCCTTAACTTACTTCTAATCAAATACAGTTGAAGCCCACATCTTATTCAAAATGTAATGAGTTTAGGACAAGGTGGTCAAATTGATCTTTGTATTTCCATTGAGAACAAGCCCTTGAGGTTAGAGCCACCACGGGACCCCCTTTACCCTTGTTTCATGGCAGCCACAGTTGTTGCTCACTGGGGAACATTTTTGAGAAGTAAAACTTCAGCAACAATCTTTTCACAAAGTATATAAGCCCATTTGAAATTCTGAATTGAAAAAGTAGAACCACACAACCCCTCTTTTTTTTTTTCAGTTTTCTTTTCTTAAAGAATTTAAGTGATACAAATTCCAAAGACAATCTTCAAAGATCAAATGATGCTCCCTGAAATACCTCAGAGAAAAGCTACCCTAAAAAGAAATCACATGGGCAAGAGGGCCAGGAGAATCAATAGAAATATGCGGCTGATGGAGGTGAGGGTGGGAGTTGGGGGACCTCTAGAAAGTCCCAGAGACCTGGAATGTGAGAGGCTCCCAGGACTCAACGTGGCTAAACTTCGCTGAAATGCTCAACAGTGGGGAAATGGAACCTGAAGAAACTACCTCCAGAGGTTAGGAAAGGCTCCCAGTGAAGGAATGGGGACACCTTCAAAAATTTGAGCCAGAATTGTTCCTGTTGAAAAGAAATGAAGGACAAAAATGGAGCAGAGACAGAAGGAATGGCCAAGAAGTAACATGTACGACTTGGGATCCATCCAATGGGCAGGCACCAAACCCTCACAATATTACTGATGCTATGTTGTGCTTGCAGACGGGAGCCTAGCATGGCTGTTCTCTGAGGGACTCTACCAGCAGATGACCAAAGCAGATGCAAATACTCACAGCCAACCATTGGACTGAGGTTGGGAACCCCTATGAAAGAGTTAGGGGAAGGGTTGAAGGAACCAAAGGGGATGGCAACCCCATAGGAAGACCTTCAGCATCAACTAACCTGGACCCCTGAGCACTACTACGCCACCAAAAATAAAGAGCATGCACAGTCAAGTCCGAGGGCCTCAGCACATGTGTAGCAGAGAACTGCCTGGCCTGGCCTCAGTAAGAGAGGATGCACCTAATCCTATAGAGACTTGATGCCCCTGGGAAGGGGGATGGAGGGGCTCTCACAGAGGGGAAAGGGTAGGGGATTAAGAACTCTGGGAGAGGGGCAACATTTGGAATCTAATAAATAAATAGTTTTTTTAAAAAACTGAATATCCTTCTCAAATTTTAAGAAACAATGGAGTCACACGGAGTATTCATGGGTTATGATGTAACGTGAAGAGTATTGGAAAAATCCTCTGTAAGGTCCTAAAGTATTTCTACCCATAATTTTAAATTATGATCCAGATGGTTTTTTAAATCATGGTTTACTGAAGCTGCTAAAATGTTGTAATTTGCCCATTTTCTCTTATCTTGATGCTACTCAAATGCAATTCAAACTAATTTAATTATTTTCTTCCTTCCTTCCTTCCTTCCTTCCTTCCTTCTTTCCTTCCTTCCTTCCTTTTTTTAAGCCACGGTTTCTCATTGTAGCCTTGCCTGTCCTGGAACTTGCTCTATAGACCAGGCTGGCCTCAAACTCACAGAAATTGGCCTGCCTCTGCCTCCAAAGTGAGGGGACTAAAGGAGTGTGCCACAGCCATCCTGCATCAATTGACATTTTTAAGGAAAAATTCTACTGTAAATAAGCAGTGGATTTTGAGACTTTAATTCCTTAAAGAAAGATACACTTCTTTTTAGGCTGGATAGATGATCAGTGAGTAAAGATACTTGCCGTGCAACCTTGGCAACTTAAGTTCAGTCTTCAGAAAGATAGAAACGTGGAAAAAATCCAACTCTTAAGAGTTCCTCTGACCTCCATGGACACACATGTCATACACTCAATATATCATAACACAATAATAAAAATTTAAAAATTAATAAGACTGTAAGTTTAGTACAGATCAAAACCACATTTTAATTACTTTTTTTTTTCTATTTGGGGAGGTTTTTCCATAGAACTTGTATTAGCTAATTTCCTGTGCTACAATGCTTTTGATATACACGAGGGAACACAAATAAAAACAAAGTTTAAGTGTTACTTATCAACCTTTTAGATCAAATTGTATTTAGTTCAGTTAGCTTTCAACAATTAGTTTTGGCATTAAAAATGTCAGTGTAATTAAGTCTATGCTAATTTACATATTTTATGCATAAGCATATGTGTGAGGGCCCGTGCAGTATGCAGAGGCCAGAGGATATTTAGGTGTCACTCTTAGGGCATCCATTTTTTTGAAAATTTGGAATAGGGTGTTAAATGTTACAGCTCAGATAGAAAGTATCCTGGTAATTGGGAGCCAAGAAATACCACAAAGTTACACTGTACAACAAACCTCACAAGAGAGTTACTGGGAGGGAAAGGCCCAGGAGGGTGGCTGCCTCCACAGTGAGAAGCAGCAGAGGACTGAGTAGAAACAGGGCTTATATAGGATTTCTTGAGTGGACGAAGCTTTTCAGGGTAGGGATTGGTAGGATTTCAAGTCCAGACCAGAATTGGGTCTGGCTGGGTACTCAAATGCTTCAAGGGTCTCACACAGAGTCTCTTACTGTCCTGGAATTCATCAGGTAAACTAGGATGGCTGGCTGGGATCTACATGATTCTGTCATCCCAGTGCTGGTCAGAACTGCACCTGATCATATCAGGATCCCTCCAAGCCCTCTCACATACTACTCCTTGCTCTTTCTCAAATAACTACCCAGAAGGTGCCTGATCTCAACAGACATTTTTTACAGTGCTGGTTCTGCAAGGCAAGCACATTACTGTCTAAGCTATCTGACCAGCCTGCATTTATTGTGCTTACTTAAATATTTTTAATATATTGATTTACATTTTCATTTTAAACAATCTACCAGCAAAGTTGGGCAGTATGTTCTTGTATGACTATACTAGTGTTTTATTTTTGATCATAGTCATAAGTTAATTATATATGATATTGAGCTTTTATAAATGTATCCCATTTATACATTTAAAATTTTGTTGTTAAATTTTTACCTTAAATAAAATGAAAATATGCCAGAAGGAATGCTTTGAATATAACTGCACAGGCAGGTGGGTTTTTTTTTTTTTTTGTTTTGTTTTGTTTTGTTTTTTTTAAACATGGAAACAATAAAACACAGTCCTGCTCAAAGATCTAGAATGGGGTGGCCACACAAGGCTACACTGCTTTGCATACAGTCCTTCCCATGCTTTCTCAGTTGAGACTTTCTTTATTGTTCTAGTACTTTGCCATTCATTTGGTATTTGATGGTTGTCTTAGTCAGGGTTTCTATTCCTGCACAAAACATCTCGACCAAGAAACAAGTTGGAGAGAAAAAGGTTTATTCAGCTTACACTTCCACATCGCTGTTCATCATCAAAGGAAGTCAGGACTGGAACTCAAGCAGGTCAGAAAGCAGGAGCTGATGCAGAGGCCATGGAGGGATGTTGTTTACTGACTTGCTTCCCCTGGCTTGCTCAACTTGCTTTCTTATAGAACCCAGGACTATAAGCCCAGGGATGGCACCACCCACAATGGGCTGGGCCCTCTTCCTTGATCACTAATTGAGAAAATGCCTTACAGCTGGATCTCATGGAGACATTTCATCAACAGAGGCTCCTTTCTCTATGATAACTCCAGTTTGTGTCAAGTTGACACTAAACCAGCCAGTACAATGGTTTACTGGGATGACAAGAAAATCTGTACACCTAAATTTTTTTCTTTCTTACTAAATTTAAACTATTTTTTTTTTTAGCACTTTATACTTAGTTTCACAGTGTCAGTCCCAGTGCTATTTATTCAATGTCCCTTTGAAGTCCTGTCAACAGTGCCCTTGCCATTCTTCACATATGCTTTCATGTAAATCCTTACAATCTCAGTGTTAAAATCTGAGGGAAACCTAGTTAGTAACTTGGCAAGTAACTGTTCTCTAGATTTAGCTTTATTATATTGGGGTTCTTCCAATGATAGGTCTCTCTTTATTGGAGATTTTTAAATTTTAGTATTACCTTACAAATATCTTCCATATATTTTAGATGATTTAGTGTAAGTTTTGTTTATAAGAATTCTACTTAAAATTATATTATAAAGTTTGTTTTGCTGCTGAGTAGAAATATAGTTGACTCATGCTCCCCATTAATTCTTTTATTCTAAACACTTATCAACATTTTCTCATTTTATACATGGCTGAAAATCTTGTTTATGAACAATGGCCTTTATAATTGGTTTCTGGTTTCTTATAACTTACACTCAACATTAGTTTATAAGAATGATTAGTACAATGTTGACGAGAAGCAGCAACATCCTGGTCTAAAATGGAGACAACACTTTACCATTAGTTACAATAGAGAGTTAAGTTAAAACACATTTTGCTAATATTGAATTGAAACATAAATATTTTCTGCCCATCGAGACACTCTCATAATTCTTCTGCTTTGTTAACGTCATAAATTGAACTGCTAAATTTTCCTATTTCAAAATATATTCAATTCTCGAGATAAGTTCTATTTGATTATCCATGCACTAATATTATTATTCAGAATGAAGTTTAGTTGACTAGTATTTTACTTAGAAAATTACATAGAATAAAATTTGTTTATAATTTCACTTGCCACTGAGTCTTTATTAGACTTTGCTGTCAAGGAGCAGCCAAAACACAATGTTGAGGAATGTTACATATCTTACCTTTGTATTTACCTGGAGGTTATCTTATTTTCCTTCTTAAAAAAATTTTTTTTTCGTGAAGTCCTCTGAGTTACAGATGGGTTGTGAGCCACCATGTGGTTGCTGGGAATAGAACCCAGGTCCTCTGTAAGGGCATCAAGTGTTATTCAATTGCTGATCCATCTCTCAAGCTCCCGTGTTATCTTTCCTTAGACATTTTCAGCTACTTTTTGTGTGTGTACATGTGTATGTCTACACATCATTCTCTGTATATGTAGGCCATGAGTTAATGTTGGCCATTTCCTCTCTTATTCTCCCTCTTAGGTTTTGAGGTAGGGTCTCTCTCTGAACCTGGGGTACAGTGCCATATAGCTAGTCCCTCAAGTTTCCTTTATTGATATTGACTCAGGATCTCAAATGTTGGGCCTACATGCCAAAAGAGGGCATCTGGATCTTATTATAGATGGTCATGAGCCATCAAGTGTTTGCTGGAAATTGAACTGAGGACCCCTGGAAGAGCAGCCAGTAACTTCCAGTAACTGGAAGTGCTTGTAACTGCTGAGCCATCTTTCTTTCTGATAGGCCTTTTCAGGATATAGACATTCAATAAACTGGCATAAAATATTTCTGGCAATTTTTAGTATCTCTGAATATTCTTTGGTGCTTATCTTATTTTTCATTTGTAATATGTGAGTCTCTTTTTTCTTAATGCATCTTATCAGTAATTTGTCTGCATTATTAATCCTTTATAAGAGTTTTAGGTTTTGTTGATCATCTCAATTAACTTTAAAAATTCTACAACTAATTTTGTTATTTTTGCTTTGATTCTATTTTCTTAGTTTCATTTTCAATATAAGCATTCTTTATCTTCTATTAATTATTACATACAAATTTTGATATGTAGCATTTCTATTATTAATTAGCCTTTGTGGATATTAAAACAGCAGGACTCATGGGATGAACATGAATGTGTTAATTTATTTACATGATGCTCAATCAAACCCCACTTTGAGAGCCTATTTTTCTCCATACCCCTAAAAGTAGAACATTCCTTGATTCTTTTGGCCTGTTTTCTTCTCCACCACCTGTGGTCATGTCTAGCCACTAAGAAGAGACAAATGGCCAAAAAGTTCAGTTTGGTAATTGCTAAGTATAAAAAATAAGGACCTCAGCCTTCATTTAGCCTTAAGGTCATGGTCTTTTAGAGTCCAGACTTGCTGTAAGTTGTTGACAGTATGTGGTGGTTATTGCTTCATTATATGATTTATGCTTTGCCTGTGCTCCTCCTTCCCAGGTTACTTCTAACTTCCTTAGGATTGGTTTGGGAGATAAAGTAAGGTGTAGCAATGATCTTCCATGAGGTTGTATAAGTCTTAGACATTCTTCCTCCAGGACGTTCTTCTGTATTCTTCAGATTCAACTACTTCCCCAAGAAGCCAGTTGTCCAAGTTCTTACTGGGCTTATCTTGCAATCTCCTCTGGCTTTCTCTTACCTATGACTCACATCTCTTCCAAAGGAAATGTGCATCTTGTCACTATAAACTCTGGGAGTAAGCCTGCCTCAAATGCATGAGTCTTTCTACTGAACTTCACAATACCTTTCATATTTACATAGTTTATGTAACTCTAAGGCTCTCTGCATTAAAGTTTACTTTGTCAGGTCTACTATCTTTATGAGGCACTGAGCATTCCTTTGTTCAACCTTGATTTTATTCTCAATCTTGCTTTTTTTTTAAGTTTACACCTGTCTTGTGACAAACAACTGGATTTCATTTCATTGAGTCTTCTTTAGTCAAACAATCCAGCATGCCTGTTCTTTTTGGAAAGTGTGGGTTGTCTTGTACTATTGGTGTTTTCCATTAATCATAGTTTTACTTATCTTTTCTTCTCTGATGTGCTAGTTTTCTCATCACTGACAGAATGCCTGATTGAAAAATATGAAACAGGATTTATTTTATTCGAAGTTGAAGTAGGTAGTCACTGGCTCTGCAGTTTTCAGGCTCATGGTGAGGCTGAACTCACAGTAGTAGAAGCCTTCTTCTACTTCTGGGATTTGTCTCATTTTAGGAAGGACAGAGAGGGAGAGAAAGGGACAGAAAACCAGATATAACCTTCAAAGCCATGATTTCAGTGACCTACTTCCTGTAACAAAGCTCTACCTCCTAGATTCCAGAACCTTCTAAACCAGGGCTGCCAACTGTGAATCAAGAATTCAGTTGCTCACTGTGGGGGGTGGCACTTCATATATATTCTATAATAACTGCCATTACATTAATTCTGCCATTTAATGTGCATACTTCATCAGAAGTTTACCAATCTGTTCCTCTATCCAGTAAAAACTGTTTACCTTTTTTTTTTTTAGGCTAATCATTCCTTCTTATTTGATTTAATCCTTTAAAAGATTCTCTAGTAAAAGTCCACTGGTCTTGTCTGATAGTATTTGCTTTAATTAAAATCTAGGTTGGCAGTTGTCTTCCCTTGGCACTTTGAAGTGGCTCTCCCATTGTCTCCAGGCTTCAGTGTTACTATGGAGATGCCTGCTTTTCTTGGTGTCATTCCATTCAGAGGTAATCTGACCTTTTTAAGGACTCTCAAGAGTCTCTGCTACTTTATCCTGTAAATTTTACTTCTGTGTCTAATGACACACTTTATTTATATACACACTCTTCATATTTCCCTCTAGCTTTTTGAACTTTTGCACTTTATTTGGGGTCATTCCTTCAGATCTTTCAGTTTGTAATTTTAGATGCCAGTAACTAAAATTTTCATTTCCAGAACTGATTTTTAAAACTCTGTCTTGAAGGTGGGTTTTTGTTTGTTTTGAGACAGGATCTCATTGTGTAGCTCTGGCTAGCCTGGAACTCCCTTTGTAGACCAGACTGGCCTAAAACTTAAGAGATCCACATGCCTCTGCCTCCTGAGTGCAGAAATTAAATGTATATGCCACCATGCTTGGCTCTCTGGTACTTCTTGACCTTTTATTTATTCTCATGCTTCCTGTCTAGTAATTTAAAACCATCAATGCATACTTAACTACAGTTTAAAAATACCTACTAATCTAACAATGGAAACTACCAGGGTTCTACTTCTGTTGCATTTTCTGTACTGGATCTTGTTCATGATGGCTTGATTTTATTTATTTGTTTCAGTTTGGGGATTGTAAACTGCTTGATAGGGCTTTATCTCTGTGGTCTGAAAAGTGTTAAACATGGTTCTCCTGAAAGGATGTGCCTGGTTCTTTCCAGCTACCTGAATGCATCTAATTTGGTAGTTATTGTTTTGGGATTTCTTAGATTGTGTGAATTGTGCAAATGCAAACCCTAAATCTGTCTGTAGATGTAGAAAAGTACCATAGAAAATCAACAGTGTACTTGAGAAAAGATGCTCAAACAAAAACACCCTTCTATTTTTCTATTTAGATTTTTCTTTTAGTTTTTCTATTCTGGAAGGACATTACATTTCAATGTTTTTTTTTTTTTTTTTTTTTTTTTTTTTTTGTTTCTGTTTTTGTTTTTGTTGTTTTACTTTAAATGGAGGTGTTTTTGTTTTTACTTCCAATGTGGTCTTTAATAAGGCTTTGTATGGATGAAGGCTGTATTCTGGAGGCAAGACTATTAAAATTCAAGATTATGTAACTAACATGGCTAATGCTTTCAGGATAGCAGTATTACCAGTATCATGTCAATAAGCTAACTTTCAGTTCTTTACGTAGATGTCCTGTGAGTGTGTAAAAATACATTTTTGAGAGGTAAGCTGTACATCTTGAATAGCCTTACAAAAATACTTTATCTAGTACTTATTGGAGCTTTTTGGTGTGAAAAAAAAATCACATGCTCTAGGAAATCCCTGTTTATATGTGCCACGGAGGCCTGAGGTTGATAATGTAGATCTTCCTTGATTATTCTCTACCTTATTCTTTGAGAACCTCTGTCTGAAACCAGAGCTCACTGAATAACTGGCTGGTGAGCCTAAGGAATCTCCCTATCTTCTTCCCTCTAAAACCAGTGGCAGGGTTATAGATGCAAGCACCCAAACCTAGGCTTTGTATGCAGATTTTGGCAATTTGACTTGAGTTCATTTTACTGATCAAGCCATCTTCAGACACCAGTTCTTTTTTAGCTGCAGAATTTTCAGGCTCATTATGTGACATGAGATGAAATACTACATCAAATCTAAAATTCTCATTATGCTGGGACCATAGCTTAGTGATAGAGCACATCTACCACATACAAGGCCTTTTGTTTGAGACAGCCTCACAAATCTCAAGATGCCCTCACACTTGCTATGTGGCTGAGGATGACTTTAAACTTTGATTTTTATGCCTCTGTGTCCCATGTGTTTTTCACCACTCTGCTTATGAGACTCTGGGGATTGAACACAGGGTTTCATGCAGGGTAGACAAGTATTCTACCAACCACACCAACCCTTCGTTTTAAACGTTAAAGATTTAATTTACTTTTTTGGCAAAGAAGATGGATCTATTTCATTTCTTTTATCTTACTATTATTTATATTTTCCTCCATCTACCTTTCTTTCCATTAGCTAATACAATGTTATCAAGGGAGAAAGGCTACAACCCAAACTCACCTGACATTCTTATGTTGTCATAACTATTGTTTTTCGTGGACTTTTTGATGACTCCATTAAAGATCTATTTGTCAAATAATATATATTTGCCTTTTATATTGTGAACGTAAATAGAAACCAATTTTAATAAAGTATTGCAGGGTTTTTATTAAAAGTCTCTTTGGTATTAAATTCTTTTAAAATGCTTCTTATCATGGCTGTTATTGGGGGCTAGGTGTTGAGCCTAGGGTCTCACACATATAAAACATAAGCTATCCTACAGTCCTATTTTTGTAGTCTAAGTTGGCTTAATTTTGTTATGTTATCAATTGTCATTGGTTTTGAATGCAATATAGTCAATCCAACAATACTTATATTGACTTCAAAAATTCTTAAGTATATCACAATTTCACCTTGAAGTAACTGGCATCCTAGTGATGGAGGTTCACAATATCAGCATCCATACAAGAACAAAAGCCACCCTAAAAGCAGGATACTTTACTTCATGAGGCATGTAATTCTTTAAGACATTTTCATGTTATGACTGTTCCCACTTCATTAAACAGGACAAGCATGACAATGCAGTTACATAACAGGAACTCAAAGGTGAGGAGTCTTCTTGTTAACTAGAAGGGTATTCCTTTAACCAGATGATTTCTTTCATTTAAATCAAAGTTTATTTTGGATTTATCAAGTCACTTGTAGTTTCAGCTTTGTAAGGATTTACATCTTAAATCAACAGGAAAGGCCAGCCTGGTCTACAGAATGGGTTTCAGGACAGCCTGGGCTACACACTGAGAAACCCTGTCTCAAAACCACTGCCTCCACCAAATTTTATTAACTCTTATTTTTTGCAGTTACTCCCTTTTACTTAACTAGCTTAATCTGTATTCCTAAATGTTTCTCTTTAAAGTTTTCCTATTGTTATGCAAACAAGTGACACTCTTGATAAAGCACTCCTATGAAAATAGTCTACTAATTTTTAGTATCTGCAAGGAATGGAGATCTCTTGGTTGAACAGCAATAGTTTATCCAAAAAAAGATGCTACGGTAAACAGGATAATGATCCCCCAACAGAGAAATTTTTGTTTCAAAATCCAGGAACTCATAAACGTTATCTTACATGTCAAGGGGCCTTTTCTGATGTAGTTCGGAGTGTACACCTGAAAAATGAGACTATTCTGGCGAGCTCCTAAACAAACAAAACGCACAGCAAAAACCCAGTTCGGAAGGCTCTGGTAATGCACCGTCCTTGGCTTGGAAGAGGTTAAGTCAAGGAGTAGCAGTTCTTCCACTTTCTAGGATGCAGTTTCTCTGACATTTGGATATTAGCTTTATGGGACCCGTAAAGGAACGGTGGCCAACAAAAACCACAGGATACTTTAAGACTACATTTGGCTTCATGATCTTGTCTGGGAGTCGTCGGACAGGCAGAATCCATTCAGCTCGTGCTCAGAACGCTGTCCTGGAGAAGGCAGCAGGCTGCGTGCGGTGCGCTTCTGCCGCAGGGTTAGGAAAAAACCGAACCCTGGGGCTTTACCTTGATTGTGCACAGGCTGCTGGTTTTTCACTTGCACGAATGAATTACGACAAACTTGGCAAGCCCAAGAAAACGTCCTCTTAAAGCTCGCCTCTTGAAGCTCCTAAGCGACAAAACCAGGGTTCACACTGTCCCTGTCGGTCCTGGAAAGCTGTCACACGCCTGAGGCAGTGGATTCCCCTAGAGAAGAGGTTCAGAAGTAAGGGACCCAAGACCAAATCTCGCGATGTTTGGGCCGGTCCAGGACTGCGCGCGGTTTACTTGGCTTGGAAGGGAAGTCGCTTCCGCCCGTTGAAAGGCTAGCCGGTCTTCTCGCGATATCTGGAGCAAAGCAAGCGCTAGAGCGCTAAGGCGCTCGTTCTCGCGGGATGTACGGGCCGCGGCGAGCGTTGGTTGGTCGCTGAGGTGACGCCGTCGCGCCAGCCCCCCCCCCCCCCACCAGCGCCCAAAGCTCCGGGCAGGCAATGCCGGGCCGCCGGCTCACGTGCCGTGCCCTCCTCGCTGCCGAGAGCGGCGGGGCTGCCGGGCGCCTCCTCCTGGCCCAATGGACGCCTCGGCCCCCCAGCCCCGCGCGGACTCCCGCAAAGGTATGAGCTCCGAGCTCGCGCCTCTGCGCGGACACACGCCCTCAGGGCACTTCCGGAAGAGGCTTCCGCGTGGTTCGCGTGATTGACAGCGGACGATTCCTGGGCTCTGCCACCCAGCCTTAGGAGTGCTGTCCCCCACAGTTGCCCTCTGAGCCGTGGGAACAGATTCCTCGTCTGTAAAATTGAATAAGGGTTACTGGTTTTCTTGACTGTTCGATGAGACGTATGCCAGTGTCTCCACTTTCGACTCATGGAGTCCAGTAAATTGCCATTTTCGTCTGTATACGCTAGTTAATAGTTCAATAGCAGGGATTTGTTAAGTCGACGAGCAAAGGCCTGTTTAGTTCAGTATACAGTATTATGGCGTATTGAAGCAGAATTTTCCCTCTATCTGGTCACCAAGAGCTTTTGAAGGCGTAGTTATCTCACAAGCCATCAGGGATGCAGATGAGCCCCCTAGCTTCTATTAATAAAAGTGATTGCAATAACAGATTACAAAGCTACTCCGCGCGCGCCAGGCGTGTGAAAACCAGAGGCCAGCTTGGGTAAATCAGTTCTTAGGAGTTCAAGGGCTGGAACCCAGGTCACCAATGTTAGCAGCAAGCTGACTTAGAGGTGGAGCCAACCTGCGAGCCCTTACAGAACTGATTTGCAATTAACTGTTCTGTGCCCAGGAATCACCTGATAAATCTTGCCTTTCCTTTGAGGAATATATCTCATGAAACAACCCCCCCCCCCCCGCCCAGTTTCACCTTTCAGAGAGAAGTCCTCCATGTTCAGCATATAATTTCTGTAGTAACACAATTATTCCTGGCTCCAATTTCCATCTATTTGGTTCTAGAAATCACCCAAACTCAGGTACAAAGGTGCCCACAAAAGATGTTGTTCTGGTGTGTTTTCCACATATAGTCCTACCTGAGAAACTTCTATGGAATGTGTCTCCCAATACTTCTTTCCCATAGCACTCTGTTCTCTGCTTCCAAAGCACCTTCTTCCATTCTGTTTATGCCTATGAGTTTTTAGGGGCTGTCTGACTCGGTAGATCAACAATTTGTTTTCACTTGAAATTTCAGTTTATGTTTGTTAACTGCTTCGTGTGTGTGTTAGTCTAAGATTCTTTTTTAACCAGAGGCTTGATTATTTCAATATGTGTAGATAAAGAATTAGATATTTAGAACAGTTAAAATATATTTAAACTATTGATACCCAAAGGTTCTTTGATAAGTCAAACTAGAGGACATGGTATTAGAAAGCAGTAGTACTAAATACTCATAAATTGATGGTACAAGTGGGAGGTGTATAAAAGAGGAATAGAGAGGAAGGATATGAATAATATATTTTGGTCACTGAGGTTTTAGGCATATTTACATGAATTGATTGATCAATTGAAAATCTCCCTGGGGACATAGTCTTAAAAAAGCAGTTATCTCTAGTGGAAAAAAAAAACAGACAAAACCATATAAACATTAAACACATTGTAAATGCTCTTGTCATAAAATGCTGAGAGAGAATAATGGGCTAGCTACTAAATAAGGTGGACTAGAGAGATTGCTTGTGAGTGCTTCAAGATAAAGTGATGGTGGCATATACTGAGAAAAGTCATCAACTACTTACTAAATCAAATCTGATGCTGTCTTTCAATATAAAATTTTATTAGGACAGAGCCATGCTTGCTTAGTTATTCTCTGTGGCTGCTTTCTGCTTTAAAGAGTAAGAGAATGTATGGTCTCTAAGCTATAATTTAACAAATAGCTGGTAGCTGGCTATAGAAAAAGTCTGCCAGCTCTTGCTTTTCCCAGAGATGTTGGCATAGAGAAAAATGATAGTTTTTGTTTGTTTTCATTTATTTTTTGAGACAGGGTTTCTCTTTGTGGTCCTGGCTGTTCTGCTCTATAGTACTTAGTCAAGACTAGCCTCTAACTCAAAGGCAGAGTTCTGATGGCCTCTCCCTCCTGAGTGCTTGGATTAAAGATTTGCACCACCACATCCAACCGTGATTTGATTTTGAGGTAAAACAAGAAAAGAGATTATAATGGAATGCATGCATGGTAGGAGTAATAGGAAAAGAGATATAAGGGCTACCTTAAAAAGTTTTCTATGAATGATCCTTGTTAATAAGATGCAGGGAAACTGCTCACCACCATTTTTGACACCATTCTTCATCTTATGCCCATTATGTGGTACAGTGTTTGATGAACAATTGATGTTCAAAATATGTATGTTCAGTGTCAAATTAAGGAATTAGGTCTTTAAAACGAGAGGGTATATCCTAGGTAGGGAGATGCATCTTTTAAAACAGAAATGATGTGTTAAGAATGACTATAGTGGTATCATTAGCTTAGGCTTAGGATGCTTTGCACATCTTATCTGTATAGTAGACTAGGGTGTTAATTTCCTAATAGTTCTCAGTTTGGATCTAAAAGAATAGAGTAGAACATGTTTTTTCTGTGTGTACTTAGGATAACTATGGTTAAAAAAAAAAAGCCACCTCAGCAAAGTTAGTGGGACTCATGTTTTGAGGAGCAAATTGATGGAGACTGTCACAGTGAGCTTTTCTTGCTTTAGACAGCATATACCCATCATTGTAACCACGAATGTTATGAAGCTCTAACTGGAGCTCTGTAAGAAGATCTCAGAAAGCTATTGATGCTCTTGTGGGATTAGTGTGGAATGTGTAAGAAAAATAATTTCCATTATCCTTACAGATACAGTGCTATATTTCTTGGATCCTTGCAATAAGGAATTCCATTGGAAAAATTATTTTTAGTCAGTGTCTTCTATTATTACCCTTTAAATGTGCTTTGTAGCATATGTTAGAAGACCTTTCTTCCACTCATAGTGCTGTGCCTTTGGCATAGAAAATAAAATAGAAGGCTGGATAGTTAGCACAGAATAAATTCATATGTATAGGAATCAGAATCTTCAGTGAATGACAGGCTCTTACAAAAGGATCTTGGAATTCATCTCTATTTTTAAAAGACTTATTTTGTATGTATGAGTATTTTGCCTACATATATATGTGTATGTATATATGTACCGCATGGCTGCCTAGTGCACAGGGAAATCAGAGGAGGGCGTTGGATAACCTAGAATTTGAGCTATGGTTGGATGTGAAGTACCATGTGAATACTGGGAATTGAACTCTGGTCTTCTGCAAGAGTTTTAAATGCTCTTAACTTCATAGCCATCTCTCTAGCCCCTAGAACTCATCAACTCTTACTACTTGAAGTATTCTAAGCCCAAAAGGGATAAGCTGTGATGGTTGTGATGTCATTGTAGTGAAATAAGAGGTTCCCTTAGTTGGTTGTATACCCTGTGTCCATGGAAGGATAGAGTAAATATAAAGCTCATGCCACAGAAGCATTCCTGTCCTGAACATCTCCACTTACTCCTGACTGCATCTATTTCTTTTACTGTATTGTATTAGGAGAGTATGTATAATGTTCATGAGCCAGCAAGACTATTTAAAAGAGTGGTTTTCAGCTCTGTATATCAAATCCAATAATAAAATTCAATAACCCAATAAAATCCAGTACCAAACAAATAGTGAAAATAAATGTTTGTAGCTCTCATCCATTGATTGGAACCACCAGAGGTAGTCTCCTGCCAATATAGTTTTAAACCTGGCATTTCTACTTTGAATGACAAACAGCCAGGACAAGAACTACAGAAGATAGATTATATTGGTGATTATAGGAAAATATCTGATAATATAATCTATTTTGTTTCAGTTATTT
Organism: Micromys minutus; assembly: GCF_963924665.1. Taxonomy (NCBI): domain Eukaryota; kingdom Metazoa; phylum Chordata; class Mammalia; order Rodentia; family Muridae; genus Micromys; species Micromys minutus. The sequence goes on along the minus strand of NC_137969.1, from coordinate 92,197,987 downwards.
GGAATATGCATTAAATATATTGTGTTAATTTTTTTTTCTCAGTAAGTAACTAAGGTGTGACTTAAGCTTTTTGAAAAGTTAATTTTCTTCCTTTTCATAGACAGGTGGTGTCCAGGAGAAAGATGTCTTGCTCCTTCTTTGGATAATAAAGAGCTTTGTGAAGCAAGCATAAAATCTATCACTGCGGATGAAAATGGGAAGCCTTTCGCAGTTGTCCTGTATCCAGATTTTCAAGAAAAGAAAATACCTCTTCAAAGACTTCAAGAAGTGAAATCAACTAAAGATTACTCCAAAAGTCTTATATTTGATGATGAAGATTTAGAAAAACCATATTTCCCAGATAAAATTCCATCGTTGGCTAGTGCTTTTCACTTATCTGAAGATGGAGACTCAATTCCTTATACTATTAATAGGTACTTACGAGATTACCAAAGGGAGGGAGCTCAGTTTCTCTACAGACACTACATCGAGGGAAGAGGGTGTATTCTTGGTGATGACATGGGACTTGGAAAAACAATACAGGTATTTAAATTAATTACCTTATAATTAAAGATAAGCTCATATCATGTATAAGAATGAATACACTATGTGAATCTCTGTAATAGCACCTGTTACTGTGAGTTTTTATTTGTGTTTATCTCACTAGCTGGATGGAAAAGTTTCAAAATTGAGGAAAGTGACTCAGCATCTCATTGTTTTTTCCTCAGTACTTCATTAGTATTTGGGGAAAAACATTTTTAAAAAAAAGTTTATTCTTAGAGAATGTACAGTGTACATTGTAAAGCTCCAAGTTCTTTAAAACAGAAACAAAATAGCCCTTGCATTTTAAAGACAGATTGTGGTTTGTAATTCATATTGTAGGACTAGAGGTTTGTAAAGAAAAGTTAGATCTCCTATCAAATGACACTTAATTTTTAAAAAATGTATACTATTTATAAATTATAAATTTATAATATTCTTCCCCCTCTCCCAACTCCTCTGAAATCTTCCCCCTTTCCCAACTTAATGTTCTTTTTTTTCTAAAAAAAAGAAACAAACAAACCAAGGAATCAACTAACCACTCAAGCACACACACTCAAAAGAAAAACAAAGCAAAGAAAATCCATGGAATCTATTTCATGATGGTCAACTACTCTTGAGCATAAGGTCTGCCCTAGAGTGTGGTTGATGCATCCAGTGTCACTCCACTGAAGTGACACCATTTTCCCTGTGATCAGTCTGTGGAAGTAGTTTCTTGGTTAGGAGTAGGCTCTGCCCACTTCCATTGGTGTGCACTGTGCAGGTCTTGTATCCTGTTGCGGCTTCTGAGTTCATGTGCACAGCAGCCTAGTACAGCTAGAAAGTGCTGTTTCCTTGGAGTTGTCTGTGACTTCTTACAGTCTTTCCATGTCCCCTTCAGCATCGGTCTGTGAACCTTGAGGGATGGGGTGGGATGGAGACATTCACTTTGTGCTGCTCTCCAAAGTCTCTCGCTCTGCACTAGCCCTTTTTTAAAAGGATGACTCTGAAGCACTCTCTGTTTCTTTTTATATTCTGTGAGATGAAGAAAAAGGAGGAGGGAAGGAATGTGGTTGTCTCTTATTTTTTTATGAGAAAAGCTTTTGTGGGGGTTGGGAAGAACTACGCCTTTTGTGTTTGAATGTTTGAGGTGCTGTTTCCCAGCCTCATATTCTATAGCATGAGGTGACTGCATGTGAGGAAAGATGGCCTATAAAAGCATTTGCTTGCAGAGTTTGGAAAGGAATGTCTGTGAAAACAAAACTTTCTCTGACTGGTTTTTTTCCCACCCCTCTCTGAAATACAAGGTCATGGTCTTTTATTATTCTAGATGTGGCTTAATTTTTTATTTTATTTTATTTTTTTCTGTAAGCAACTTTGTAAATATTCCACAAACAATAAAGCACCCTTTGATGTTTGAAATTAGTTTTGTAAATCTTCACTCTAAATTTGTCATAGATCTACAAATTCTGGTTTTTATAGGCCTATACTGTGCCAATGGATTGTGGTAGAGCAGGCCTGAACTTTTCCAAATATTCATCATGTTCTCCTTGCTGCTGAGTATCAGCCTGACTAAAGTGTTTCTTTGATCTTGTATGTCAGTGCAGCGTTGGACAGATTTAGGCCAGCAAAAATAACGTAGTCATTAAGGCCCTGGTCCAGGAACCACCTGTATGATTCTTCATGTCCTCCTTTTTTCCCTTTGGATATTAGCATGTTATAGTTAGTGTTACTTTAATTAACATACTAAGCTGATCGATTTCCATGGTTTTAATTTCCCTATTCACTTAGAGAGTATATTCTCAGCTAAAGTCAAGTTACCCTAGATTGGAGTTGTTATGTCTCCTTTGCTCCCACTAATCCCGTTAATCTCTAGCTGGCTGGCTGGATACAGACATACACACACAGACATACATACACAGACACATACACATATTTATTTGTGTGTGTGTGTGTGTGTGTGTGTGTGTAACACAGTCATGCACATGTGCTACAGAGGATGACGCGTCAGGTACCAGAGAATTGAGCTCAGGTCATCAGGCATGGTGACATGTGCCTTTGTTCCCTGAGCCCTCTCTCTAGCTCTCCCTGGATTCTTTAATAACTAGTTTCAGTTTGTCTCTGTCTGTTTTTCAACTGGTCTGCAGTCTGTCTCCTGTCGCTTCTGTCCTCTTGCCCCCTAATCAGCTGGGTTTCATGTTGCTAAGTAACCAAAACAGCCTGTTACTGGAGTCACTAGACTGTCCTGCCTTGTCATGGGAAGCACATGTGTGCTGTCTATGTGGTTGCTTTAGTCCTTTTTAAAAATCTAATATTAAAGCTGTATCAATTTTTATTTGGTTTCTGTTTTTATTTTCAGTCTTTTTCAATTTTCATTTAATTACAACTTTCTCTGTCCTTGCTCTTTTATCTTTTGCTTGGCTTACATATGTTGTGTCTGCCAATCCTTGTCTTTGAAAAAAAATTATGATATTTAAAAATATTTGAGTATGTGTGCTGTCTGTCTGTCCACATACAAGCACATGTTAAGGTCAGACAACTTTCTGGAGCTCTCTTTATCTACCATATGGGCATCAGATCTAACTTAGTCTGTCTTGCGACCTTTTTACCTGTTGAGTCACCTTGCTGGCCCAGTCTTTGCTTTTTATGTAGAGCATCCTGTCTGCTTATACATAGTGTGTTGTTGGGCTATTTCATTATTTACTTTTTATTTATATGTAATCCTTTTTTTTTCTGTCTTTCGGATAGATTGTGTTGCATTGCCTTGAACCCTGCTTGTTAAGTAGGTAGTTATCTTTTCCTAGTGATTACCCTAGAGCTTCTCATAGATGTTTTCTACTTAGCAAACATAGCGTAATTTTTTCCCCTTTGTGGACATAATATGGATCTCAGTAACTATAACTGCCCTTAACCCTAACCCTGGCTTAGATAAAATAGTTGTAGCCTAAATTCTTGTTATTTGATGCCAACAAAAGGTGGTTTGGTTTTATTTTTAAGTCAGTATACCTGTTTTCCTACCTGTTTACCATTTTTCTTGCTCTTACATTTGGCTGTGCTCTTTCACATAGAATCATCTACTTGTGCTTAGATGTTTTTCACTTAGCTGCTTTTATATTTTATATTAATACTTTTACATTTTACACATTATAAGAGTGTGGTTCTTTTTGTGATGAATTGGCTGGTTTTGGTTGTCTGAAAATATTTTCACTTTACATTCTTTAATATTGTTACTAAGTATAAAAACCTAGATTGTATTATTCCCCTTATTACTTACTTTGAAATTATTCTACTGTATGGTGTCTTTATTATTTTGTATTTAATTATTGCTGTATTGTAGGTAATCTGATCTTATTTACTCTAGCATCTTTTAAATCAAACTTTGTGTCTTAGTTTTATTTTATAAAGTACATACTTGTGAACTTTTGTTAATCTTTAAACTTTTGCCATGGCGAGTGATGTGTTTATAAAATGATAAAGAGAGGGGGGATATATTCTATGGAGGTGTGGTCAGGTATGGGGGAACGGGTGTCTCCATGGGCCCATGTAGAGGCATCCTTTTGCTTTGAGGGACCAGCCACAGGAAAGTATAGTATAGAATAGAGTTTATTCAGAGCATGGATGGAGATGGGAGTTAAGAGAGTAGTAGAGTCAGAGAAAGGTGTGGGGGGGGGGAGAAGAGGAGAAATAGGGGAGGGGAGGGAAGGAGAGGAGAGGAGAAGAGAAGAGAAAAAGAGAAGTAGAGGCCAGCCATGAGCCCGTGGAGGGAGGTGGGAAAGGGAATGGGGAGAGAAGGGGTAAGGGGAGGCAAGAGCCAGAGAGAAAGGAGAGGGCAAGCAGTCCCTTTTGTAGTGAGTCAGGAATACCTGGCTGTTGCCAGGTAACTGTGGGGCGGAGCTTAGACAAAATGCCAACAACATCTAATTAATGTTCATTACTAATGAGCCTATGGTTTAATATATTATTTTAAAGGATCAATTTTTATTTCTTCAAATCTCATTACCATTTCTTTTATCATTTGGAATTTAGATCATAGATATCTGTGTATTAAAAATACTTTTCCTATAAGGTGTGTACTGACAAGAAATTTTATGGAATTACAGACACATCTATAATTTGTAAACAACCTGGGAAAGTTGAAGGATTGCTAAAATTTGAGGCCACCTTGACAGGACTACAAAGTGAGTTCTGGGATGCATGGGGCTTGAATGAGACCTGTCAGCTCCCTTATTTAGCCCCAAATACGAACATTCCTTTATAGGTTTTCTACTTCCATAATGTGTAATTTATGTTTTAAGGTAATGAGTTATTTCCTTATATATGGATATCCACATGCATATTCACCCCACATCTTTAAAATAATCCTGCTGATATTATTTTTGTCATTTTTACAGAAAACTATTTAGGAAGTTCAATTACCCTTACTGAAATTCTCATAGTTGCCCAATAACCAGAGCTAACATTTGAACCAATCAGTATCTAATTGATTGTTTTTTTGCCATTGATATTAGGCTCTGAATTCTTTTCTTATTTTTATCCTCCTCATTTATATTTTGGAGAACAGCAGCTATTCAAATGCTATGTTTGATGAGTGTATTAGCCTATTATAAATTAACCTCTGCTATTCATTAGATAAACATAGGTACAAACTTGTGAGGCAAATACTTTCTCCTTGAAGGGATTTATTTTCTACAAGAAAGGAAAAAGTGTATGGTTTATTCTAGAGGATTTGAGTGGGTAGTTTCCATGGATAGAAACAAATATTAAGGTACTATCTCAGATGATGGAACCAAGAAAGGACTCACTGGGTGGCAGAATTGTCCTGAGAGGAAATGGCAGTGTGGAGCTTTGTGTGTTGCTTGTTAATTCAAAGAAAGTCCCAATGTTTTTATGTTGCCGCTAACATCTTTTTGTCTGTAGTGTGTTTCTGATTGGGTTGTCACTTGTATAGTAAAGTTATACAAAGTGATAGAAAAAGTCTTTTTTCTTTCAGGTTATTTCATTTCTGGCTGCAGTTTTGCATAAAAAGGGAACACGTGAAGATATTGAAAATAACATGCCAGAGTTTTTACTAAAAAGTATGAAAAAGGAGCCTTCTTCTACAGCCAAAAAGGTGAATATCTACATGTGTTCAGCTTATAAAGCAGACATTGCAAACACAGAAGCATTTAAACACAATATAACGTATCTTACCCTTTTAATACAAGAGTTTGGACATAAAAATATTTATTTTTGAAAGGTGCCAATATCATCTGCTAGTTAAGTTGGGATATTTCTCAAGAATGACAAGATGAATTTCAGCTTAACCTTGTTTGGGAGTTTCAATCTATTATTGACTGTATTTCCATGGCTTACTTGTTAAATTTCCATGTATATGTATGTAAAGTTAATTCAGATCTTGATTAATTTGTTTTTAATGTATGTAAGAACAAATGGAGACAATGCAGATACTGGTAGCAAAGGTGTATCATGGATATTTTGTTTATTCACATCAGAAAATTGAAAAGACCAGGTTTGTGGTTCTCTCTCTTCTGCTCTTGTGACAATGAATGGTACTCATAAATATGTTTATAAATATATATATAGTTTTTATACAAACCAGAGATTTTTCCTATTCAGGTAGCTAATCAGGCCTGACAGCTGAGATTAGACAAGATTGGGCATGTTCAGGGTGGAGTGATTATAGACAATAAGAGATTTGTGATAAAACAATAAAATTATTGTAGAGTGCTATGCTTATGTTCTTTTTGTGTGTACATGCTTGCATGTGTGCATGTGCATGCAAAGGAACATGCAGAAGTGTCTAAGAGAGTCAGAGGCTGATGTCTTCTTCTTCACCTTAATTGTTGAGGCAGGGTCTGTCACTTAATCTGGAGCTTGCTGATCCAGCTTGACCAGCCAGCCAGTGAACCCCAGGAAGCCTATCCTTTATTTCCTCAGTGCTGGGATTACAGATGTTCACTCCACCCAGTTTTTTAAAACATGGATGCCGAGGACTGAGCTCTGGTCCTCATGCTCCCACAGCAAGTGCTTTACCAACAAGTCTTCTCCCCAGCCCCTGTGTGCTTTTGTGCTGTCCTTAGTCGCTACAGAATTGGACAGGAGTAAAGATGGAATGTTTTGATGAAAACGGTTACTATTTTATAAGTGTAATGAACTATTCCTCAATTTCTAAGATATACTTTATTTTATATAAGTTTTATTCACAAGATTACTGAAAAGTTTAAGTTTACTCCAGTGACCTCAAAAAGGCCATTTTTATATAAAAATTGGAAAGTACTGATTTTGGGTATTTTTGTTATTATTTTCAATTGTCTTACTATTTTAACAGCATCCATGCATACTGAGTGTCAGATTCAGTTTTATCCTAGAGTGGTGATCCTTAAGGTGTTTAAATATTGCAAAGATTTAAGCTTACTTTTTTTTAGCTCTGGGTTCAGTTCTGTGGTGCTGAATGGCTCTATAGCGCTTATATACCCCATTATATACCACTGTGACAACTAGACTGGGAGAGAAAAAAGACTAGTGTGATTTAAAAGATAAGCACAGTTAAATATATTCAGAATGTTCCAGCAAGAGTGAGAGTGGAAAAAGAGAAATGTATCCGCTCTGTGGCTGACAGTTGACAGTGGAGCCTCCACTTCTTTCCTTCCTTGCTTTCTTTCTCTCTTCTCTCTTTGTATGTGAGTGCACACACACTCGAACATATACTGAATTGTATGTGTGTGCATAGATACTGAAATCCTTTGCCACAGTGTACATTGCTTTTACTAGATGTCCTGAAGGTAAAATTTTATTAATTTGTGTTGTTTATATTCTAATAAATTCTATTAATGTGCAAATCTTTCTTTGAGCACTACTTTAGCTCCATTCCAATTTTGGAAAGTAGAACTGTTTTCATTATTCTTTAAATATCTGCAGCTCCAATTTTATTCTTTTTACTCAAGTACTATTTAAAAGAGAAGTCTTCAAATTTCCAGATGATTATACTATTTGGTATAGTGATGGAACGGCTTAGCTTTGTGTGTTTTTTTACAGAATAATATAACCATATTTTTATTATAAGTATTTTTAATGTTTTGATGTTTTATTTTGTGTACTCTATTGTTTGGAAATAGCTACTTGTTTCTTTGTAACTGTCACCACATAATTGTATTTTTTTTTTTACTTAACCAAGCTTCATTGCCTTGTTAAAAGTCTTAATCCTATAGTAAAGGCAAATTAGAAGTTCAGTGATCTCTTGCCTGCTGAATTTCAAGAATTCCAGCACAATTAGTAGATTACTATGAGGACTGCCTGTATACAAACGATAGGGACATTCCAAATACGAATACCAAGATAATGAATTTTACATAAGACCTAAGTTTACATTGTAAAGGAGCTTTGAGTTTGCCTTACTCTTTTGTGAGAGGCTGACTAGACTATAAACTTTGTTTATGGGAAAGCCTAGATTTATGGGGGAACCTTGTGACCCAATATAATAAGGATTCCTTCAACATTTGTCACCTGTAAACCTATGCAGTATATCTCAGGAAATACCCTATGATCTCATTTACTGAAAAACAGTTTGGAGGGAGGGTATTAGAAATTATTTAACATTTAAATCTCATTTCCACCAGCATTATTTATATGGCTACTGCTGTGCTAAGGCACTTAAGCTCAACTCTCTTGAGAAGCTATTGTCTATAAGTGGATATGCACTGCTCTTTTTCTAAATACCTTTCTCTATGTTAAAATCCATGCTTGAACCTAAGCTGAAATCTCTTCTTAATAAACTGCAACTCTGTTTCATACTTTCTCATCAGCTGATTGGATTTTTTGTTTATTTCAGCAACTGAGTTCTAAGAAATCTACGTTAAATTTTCTGTTACGACTGAGATTGTCTCTTTATATTGTGTTTGTGTTGATTCTCATTAATCTCTTTAAGTTTGGTTTCATAAACTTCATTTGTCCATTGGTTACTCAGTTGACAAACTATGTGTTGATTCCTTTTTATCTTATAACTTATCTAAATTTTATCTTATAACTTATCCAAATAATTATAAACTATAAAATCAAGATAAAATTATTATTTTTCTATTGCATATTTTAGGTGATGGTTCAATGCTAAACTTTTTTTTTTTGTTGTTCTTGAAGGGAATACATAAGATCCCATCTTTGAAATCTCCCCATTCCTCCAAATCCCTAATATTTACTGTAGAAATTCTACCAAATAAGTTCACTTTTGAAAAAACTGTGCCCAGGGGCTAGAGAGATGGCTCTGCAGTTAGGAGAATTTACTGCTCTTGTAGAGGACCATTGTCCAATTCCCAGCATCCACAGCTCACAATCATTTTTAACTACAGCTCCAGGGCATCTGATGTTTCTGACCTTTATAGGCTCCTGCATGCATGTGGTGCACATATGTATAGAAACATACCTTTAGTAAATGTTTTTTCTTAATTTAAAAATAGTCAGTACGTTTTTATAGGGGATGCTAAGTATTGGTGGCAGAGTAGACTTTTTTGACAAGGGACTGATTTCCACTGATTTTTTTTTTTTTCTTAAAATCCCTGGGCATTGCTTTTGTTGACCCGGTCCTTCCAACTGCTTCTGTCTGTTGCATTCTGTTATTGTTTTTATGGATGCTTGTCTTGTGATTCTTTTCTTATAGGTACAGCATGGCCTTCTCAGTTCTGTGAGAGATGGGGTGTTGTACTCATTGCCATCTTCTTGAACTGTTCACTCAGCTGGGTTTTCTCCAGGAGTCACAGCCCAGTTATAGATTGGTGTTCATGTTTATTCTTTCTATTGTTGGCCACATGCATGTGTGTTTTCAGAGAGTCCATTTGAAGTAGCATACATATGCAGCTGGAGCCATGGGTCCGTCCATGTGCACTCTTTGGATGGTGGTATAGCTAGCTTTCTTAGACAACCCAGGATAGCTTGCCTAAGGATGCTACAGCACACAGTAGGCTAGGACTTCTACATTGATTAATAAAGACAGCTCCCGCAGACTGTTCCAATAGAACAGTTTGGTCTAGAAAATTCCTCAATTAAGGCTTCTCTTCTTAGATCACTCTAGGCTATGTCGAATTGACAGTTAAGGCTAAACAAAACAAACACTAGGAAGGAAAAGTAAGGAGCCAAGCAGGTTTAAGAAGGGTCAGTTATGGGGGTTTGCATTGCAGTGGTGATGCCACTGTGAAAATCCTTATGTATACATCTCATCAGCTTCTGGAGTGACAAGTGTGGGTTAAGTTCTTAGCACTACAGCTGTAAGGGTAGCAACTACTAGAACTGTAGAAAACTCCTGAGGATACAGATGGAATTTGTACCCAGGATTTTCCTATTGTAACAAACAAAATTCAAAGAGAGGCATCACAATTGGCCATAGCATTTTGAGCCTTGACTTTGTATTTGAAAGTAGAAGAAAAATTAAATTGTAAGCTAAACTACAATAGCAAAAGGTATTTGAAGCGAAGCCAGATGGGTAGGTGCTCCTGTGCTTAGTGAATGGGGTAAAGAGTTAGCACCAGCTAGACTTTTCTTCTTTCTCTTTACAAATATGGTCACATATTTTGTTTGTTATAGGTCATAAGTGGCCTGATGAAACATTATATAAAACCTTTTATTTCATAGTATATTTTTTGCTTCATCTCTTGGGAGTGGGTTATTATAAACCTCATATACATAATAATCTAGGAGTATTGGTCATAAAGAAAAATAAAAGCAAAAACTTTTAAGTAATTGAAGAGAGTGATATTCAGGGTTAAAAAATAAAAGTGGAGCCTCCAAGTACAACTGCAAAAACTAGACTGCTCTAGTTGAAAGCTGAATTAATCAGCTTTCTGTCATTGTGACAAAGTACCTGAGATAAGTAACTTCAAAGAAGAAGTTTATTTTGGCTCTTAGTTTTAGAGGTTTTGGTTCATGATCAGTTGTCTTCTTGGCTTTATAACCTGTGGTGAGGCTGTACGTCATGAGAGGAATATGTGGCAGAATAAGTAAGCTGCTCACTTCATGGAGGACAAAGTGAAAAGACAGGAGAGATGTTCTCCAAGGGCATTGACCTGCGTCCCAGTAGTTCAAGTTCCCTTCACAAAGCACTGTCTTCTAAAAGTCCCAGCATCTCCCGGGGAACCAAGCCTTTACCACACATACCTTTGGGGAACGTTTCATGTCCAGACTGTTGCTTATTTCAAAGTAGCTAGAGGTTCAGTGGAAAACCAGGTTAGAGGTAACAAGTGTGGGTAAGTCTTGAGAACATAGCTCTGAAGGAAGAGCCTGGCAGTCAAAGATGTGCAGTGGAGAAAACATGCTCTATCTTGTTTCAGTTTGATTTTTGTTTTGTTTTGGAAAAATATGTCAGTTGATAAAAGTAGTCCTTTATAAAAATAAAGCTGTTGTGTGGGGAAGGCTGGGGCCAGTTTTACCATGTTGATTTTAGATTGATAGACAGGTGGGCGCCATTGAGTGGAATCAAACCTTGTGGTCTTTGAAGAGCATACACAAGGGGGAAGTAGTCACAGGGGGAAGGCAGGGTGTGTGGAAATAGACACAGGTAAAGTTACTAACAGAAACCTGGGTGGAGGCTCCCTACTTGGTCCAGTTTTTCCGACTGAGAGTCTGGGAAAAGGGAGTAGAAAAGAGAAGAAGAAAGCAGCCCGGAAGACTGTTCCTTTTAGTGGGTTATCTTCTTTGTTCTGACAAAAAACTAATTAAGCAGAGAATATTTTTGAGGATCTTTTATTTTGTCCACATTCAGCAAACCAATCAGTTGTATTAATTACATATAGGATCAAAATTAAAGAATGGGACTATTGATATTGTACCATTTCATGTTGGAGTTCTTATTAAAATGTGGATGCCTTTCTTCCTGTTTTTAGATGTTCTTAATAGTTGCTCCACTTTCTGTCCTCTACAACTGGAAGGATGAGTTGGATACCTGGGGATATTTCAGAGTTACTGTTTTACATGGTAGCAAAAAAGACAGTGAACTGGTTCGCTTAAAGCAGAGGAAATGTGAAATTGCTCTGACGACCTATGAAACACTGCGCTTGTGTCTGGAGGAGCTTAACAGGTAAACTCATGAGAGTGGTGCTGTCAGTATGCTGCCAACATCAGTCACGTGCATCTTTACAGCATGGCTCAAAACTCAAGCTCCTTAAGCCTGGTTTTCATGTATGTGATAGCTGGCTCCATCTGGACGGCTTCCTACCACTTCAGACCGAATTTGCTAAACCCAGAACAGAAAGAACTCTTTTCTAAGCAGTGCATTTTAGAGAGTGGAAACATTTTTCCTAAGTCCCATGTACATCACTTTGCATAGATGATGCCTACAACAATATTGAAAGCCACTTAGAACATTTGTATCTGCTCCTTAGATCAGTAGCACACCCCTGATATATTTCCAGCAGGTTATGGAAAAAGCCCCTGTTGGTATGTTGAGCCACATTGATGGAAGTAAACCAATTAAGAGATTTGTTCTGACCTAGTTTGTGTCCAAATTCCCAATTCATGTGTACAGGTCCCAACATTAGAATGTAATCATGTTTAAAAATGTGATTAAGAAAAAATTGGTCTGTTTACATAGGGATATAATATATAGTATATACTATAAAGTACATAATATATAGTATATAATATAAAATGCAGTGTCCTTACTAGATAACAGACAAGTACCAAGAGCATATAAGCAGAGGAGAGGTGTGAGTTACCTAATGAATCTTCCAAGTGCTAGCATACCATGGGTTCCACATGGCTAGAGAAATGTATCTATAACAAATAATGATTTTCCTAAACAAAATTTTTATATAGCATTTACATTGTGGTGGGTATTACACATTACACAGATTATTTGAAGAATACAGGAAGATACATGTAGATTATATGGAGATGTCATGTTATGTGAGAGACTTGAACTTCCACATACTTTGGTCCGTGAACCAATCCTCAGATACTAAGGGCACCTTATAGAGTGCCGTGAACATTGACCTGGCATAGTCAGATTTTTTTTTTTGGAAAGGCCCAGTTAGTAAATACTTTAGGCTAGACACAGTTTCTGTGGAATATTCTTTTTTATTTTTCAACTTACTAAAAATATGAGAGTATTCTTAATTTGTTGACCATGCAAAACTATTCACAATTTGGGTTTAGCCCAACAGCCACAGTTTACTGACACCTGTTTTGAAAAATGAATACTTGAGCTCAACCCCTGTCCTAAGGAAGAGAGAAAATATTTGTATTACCCCAAATGTCTTCCTCCTTTCAGTAAAACATTCTGTAGTTCTCACCATGAACACACATCTTGATTTCTGTCAAAATTTCCTCATTCATCTTTGCCCAACATGTTTTTAAGATTCATTTGAACCATTCAGTAAATCAGTAATTATTTTTTTTAAATGTTGAATTGCATTCCATCTTATGAGTATGTTCCTCTTTTGGTTACCCATTCATTTGAAAGTAGTTATCTGATTTGTTTCTTAGTTCTTTATTGTTACAGGTAAAATGTCAAGAAATATATTTATGGAAGTTCTTTTTGACATATGGTTTTTATTCTTGTTGGGTGGATAAATGAGTGGAAATTTGAGCTTTAGAGTAAGTGCAGGTTTAGTGGAAGACACTGCACACTTGCGTCCACAGTGACTATGTCATCATCCTTTAGTGGGATTATATAGGGTTCCGTAGCTTCATACTCTCACCAGTATTAACATTGTGAGTCTTTTTGTTTCTACTCATTTTAGTGAGATATAGTACATGACATCGTGATAGAAATTGTATCTTTGAGATGCATGTGTACCTGGAAAGTTTATTCTGCGGATGTTAGGTATAGAGTTCTCTAAGTGTCAAGAAGCCTAGCTTGATCTGTGTAGTTTTGACTGTTCCCTGTCTTTGCTGATTTTTTTTTTTTGGGGGTTGGCTTATAATTTCTGAGAGGAGATTCGAAATCATATATAGTTAGTTAATGCTTCTCAGTTCTGTAACTTTAAGTAATATATTTTTAAGTTCTGTTTTTAGGTTTACATGCATTTCAAATTTTTATTTTTTTCTGGTGAATTATTCTTAAAAATACCTCTTGTTTTTATTTCTTATGTTGTTTGTATAATACTAATATAACTGCCAACAGTCCTTTTATGCCTACTGCACAGCATAGATTTTCATCCCTTTATTGCAATATTTTCTATATATTTTTATATATAGTGACTTTCTTTACAAGTAGAATTTAGTGAACTGTGAGATTTTTTTTAATGTCCATTCTAATAGATAGTCTTTGCATTTGTGAGGTAGGAATTTAGACCACTCATATTTAATTTAGTGTGGGTAAACTTAGATTTTCCTAGATAGGCTTTGGTTGTGATTTTTACCCCATGCTAAGTTTGTATTTTACTGTTTTATGGATTCTGGAAAAAGACAATAATCTTGGTCATAAAGAGATTATTAACTAATTTGTTCAAACTTACACAGTCAAATCAGTAATGGACATGAGATTTTAACATTGATTACCAACTTAACTCCAGACCTCAGTGTTTAAAGCAGCATGTTACCTGAAAAGATGTTATTCAATTAGATAAATGTAATAAATTCTCTTTATAGACACATTTTAATTGTTTATCCTTTTAGAATGTATTCCTTGACATAGATTTTATATTTAACTTACATGCTTCAATCCTTACTGCATTTTAACATATATTTGCTAAAGTAATGTGTAAGTGGTTATTTTATGTGACACAAGTATTAAAAATTCCAAAAATTAAGTAACAGTAAACTATATATTTATAAAAGTAGAGGAATGAGGACATTCCTTTTTTGTAGTTACCTGTTAGTAGTTCAGATATCTTTGTTGTAATATACTTTAAATGTCTATTTGATCTGAGTGATTCTATTTTGTGTGTGTGCCACTCTGTGTATTTATAGTGAACAATCCACAAAGTAGATAAATGCATGGTATACTATTACTATTATATTCATTATATTCTCTGAAGTGTTGATAGATTTAATATATCTAAAAAGCCAAACAAGACTGCATTTTTTTGTGCACTCCTCCTAACCTGTTTCTTGAGCTCTTACAGACACTACTCAGTCAGGCTGTCTGTCTGTCTGTCTCTCCTTTGTCCATGCTCCCCACTCCCCGACTTTGTTCAGTTTGGTTTGGTTTTCAGATAGTTCATATAACCCAGGCTAGCCAGACTTTTCAGTGTACCTCAGGCTAGCCTTAAATTTTTGACACTTCTGCCTCTACTTTCTGAGTCCTGGGATTAGAAGTGTATATCATCATGTCTGACTTTTATGCCCACAACTCTAACAACATAATTTTGCTACAATTTTTAAAGATTTTTGTATATCAGCTGTCTTTTACTTGGGTAAAATTAAGATTTTTCTCTGCTTTGCCTTTTATTTTCTTACATGAGAATAATTTTTATGTATGCATCGGAGAGTAAGAATCACTGTTTTTGAACTTCTTGAACAAGTGGTTGGGTATTTGTGTGACTCCAGTTTCCTGAGTCATCCAGTATCACCACCTGCAGTTCTCTTAAGAACTGCAAATGTGTGTCAGTCAGAGTGCTTGTTGACTGCTGCTGCCTACAGAGTGTTTTCTGTTTCTCTAAGTCATCTTGTCTGTCCTCTTTCCATTTCTTCCTTTCTGTGTCCTTGAGAGGTTCTATCTTTTTGTACCTTTAAATTAAGGGATCTGTAGAAAAGTTGGACAAAGGTGTATGAGTATTTATCTACCTAACATTTAGAGCCCACAGATCTTTCTGTGAATATCTGTGTATTCATGTGTGTATATAAGCATGCATGTGTATTCACATATTAAACGCACATGAATATACACATTGAGTACACTAGTGAATCACTTCAGTAAGTCTCACATAGCATGGCAGCTTGAGCCCGTACTTTAATTTTGTTATCTATCTAACTTAGTGTTCTTTATACTTGTTATTCTTGTCATATGGATGGGTGACTTGGTAAAGTGCTTGTTATGAAGCATGAGGACCTGACTTTGATTCCCTAGAGCCCACTGAAAATTGTGGCACACATCTGTAGGGTTGAGACAGATAGATCCCTGGAGCTCCCTGGCTAGCTAATTTTACCTAATTGGCCAACTCCAGACCAGGGAGAGAGCCTGTCTCAAAAAAAAAAAAAAAAAAAAAAAAAAAAAAAAAAACAAGGTGGACAGCATCTAAGGAGTAATACCTAAAGTTGACCTCTGTCTTTCACATGGCATGTGCACACATGTGTACCCATATAGGTAGGTATATATGTACATGCATACAAGCGTGCATACATACATGCATATGTATATACATATATACATTCACAAAGGAAGACAAACAGAAAGCAAATAAAATTTTCTTTAATTGTTCCTGAGATATTATTAATAGCTAATATCTATAAAGCAGGATTCAATAAAGGTTTGGGTGGTAACTTTAGTTATGAGTCTTTTATACTCTGAGGATATAGAGTGATCCCATTTATTATTTATATTTCAATAAACTCAGCCTAGCCTAAAACCTTTGTTGCATGCAGGTTGACATTGTTGGCAAGGATGCTTTATGAGTATTGTGTGAACTTCACATTTGTCACTTTGGGGAGTGCCATGTTGTTCATTGTTAATACACTAAATTTACCTATAGGGTAAGAAGGGAAGCATCCATACAGTATCTTCAAAATACGGTCTATGCTTAACAATAGAAAATTAATAACACATTTATGTGTTGGCATCTAAAATTTATCCTTACTTGAGTCCGTTTATCTTATTGGGTCCTATAGCATAATCTGCTTCTGTAGTTCACCATTCTCTTTATCTTAGTAATGGTATTCCTCTATAAAGAAGAGTCTCACTGGTTAGGAATTAGATACAATTTTAACTTAAAGCAAATTTGAATGAATGTCTGATTGTGGTAGAATGAGGAGTTAAACCAATGAGTAAGTCTGCAATGACGGTAGTTTGTCCTTTTCTGCCTGAACTATAGACATGCTTAACTGCAGTGTGTGTGTTTTCAGTCAGTAGAAGTAACTTGCCCATCTTAAGTTAGGATGTTGTGCTGTAGTAGCATATAGTCCATAACAGATGTTTTATCCAATTATAATTTGCAGATGTTTTCTCTCAGGCTATATTTTTCATTTTCTAAATGGTATCTTCAGAAGGGCAGAAGTTTGTGACTTTGACAACATCCAATTTATCACAAAAACTTGTGAGAAGTTTATGTCTGACTAGAATCTGAAAGTTTGACTTTTTTAATATTTAGATTTATAATATATCTTAAGTTCATTCATGTATGGTAGGTATCTGATTTTTTCTCTTTAGGTCCTAGATATGTATTTAATTATTTTACACCCAATTGCCTATTCTACTACTGACCTTTTTTGCAAACTGTGTTTATTACAAGTTTCAAAAAGTACTGAGGTCTGTACTGATGCTTTTCATTCAGATTTAACATAAAGTTTCTTTCTTTGTGTCTTTCTGGTTTGTTACTTAAAGGAGGAATTGTCATTTAATGAAGCTTACATTTTTTCCATAATTATCAAGCTTCTCTAAAGCAGTTATAGTATCTATCATATACAATTTATCGGGACTTACAAAGTCACATCTTTTCTCATTTCTCATGGTTTTTATATTTATCTGTGGTGTTCTGTGACATACAGTCACCTAGTCTGATGAGAACTCAGTAGGACCATCAAAGGATGAAGGTGTTAGGGATTTAAAAAAAAAAATGTTGTGTAAATGTCTAAGGTAAGGAAATGTTCTGTTTCTTCCTCCCACCCATTCCCCTTTCTCTTGTAGTTTGGAATGGTCAGCTATTATTGTAGATGAAGCACATAGAATCAAGAATCCCAAAGCTCGAGTTACAGAAGTTATGAAGGCTGTGAAGTGTAAGGTCCGCATTGGCCTCACTGGTACTATCCTTCAGAACAACATGAAGGAGCTGTGGTGTGTCATGGACTGGTGAGTGAGGTGCATGGACATTTCCAGGCTAGCATTCAGCTGAATGCTGCCCTCGTTTTCTGACTGCTGGTTCTTTAAATCACAGCCCCTTCCCCAGAAAAGTGGTCACTTAACTGTTTACAGAAATACCCATTCCCAGGCAGGTTCCAGTGTTCGAAGTCCTGTGAAAGTCTTAGTGTGTTATTGTTGACCCCCAAAGTAAATAAATGCTGAATTACCAGTCCATCATCTTCAGTTATAAATAGTCATAAAGAAGGAATGCTGTTTTCCTGGGACTTGTTTTTGTTGTTATTAAGTAAGCCACTGAATATATCCCTTAAAAGTAATAGAATTGAATGCTTTTCTTTTTAGATAAATTAATAAACTTTGTTAACTTTTCTTTTGCTGCCTTCGTGAAGGGCTGTGCCAGGACTTTTAGGTAGCAGGATTCACTTCAAGAAGCAGTTTTCTGACCCAGTGGAACATGGCCAGAGACACACAGCAACAAAAAGAGAGCTTGCTACTGGCCGAAAAGCCATGCACAGGCTTGCAAAAAAGATGTCTGGCTGGTTTCTCAGGCGTACCAAGACTCTTATCAAGGGTCAGCTGCCTAAGAAAGAAGACCGGGTGAGAACTGTATCTGTGTATATTAATTCCTTGTCACACTTTTTCCCTGAAAAGCATTGCATTCCTTTTTAGGGTTACTTCTGCAGAATTAATTTGTTATGTGTGAGATTTCAGGAAATATGGATTGTACCAGTGTTATTTCTTTCCTAATTTTACCAACCTGATAGCTAATAGGCTTGTAACTAGTACATGAGTTTGCTAGCTTTCTGTTGCTATGACATGCTCTGGAGATAAATCACTATACAAAGAGGAAAGGTTTACCTTGGTTTCATAGGTTTCAGTCTGTGGTCCCTTGGACCTGTAATCCCTAGGAAAACATGGTAGAACAAGCACTTACCTCACCATATTGGGGAGAAAAAATGATACAGGAAGGGGCCAGGAACCCAGTGTCCCCTTCAGGGAAAGTCTCAGTGACCTCATTTCCTTGTAAAGGCTCCACCACCTCCCAGTGGATCCAAAGGCCATTGAGCTGGATTTTGTGGACCTAGGTGGGGTAGGCTTTTGGATCCAAGCCATGAGAGAATGTGTCTAACACACATCTTAAGCCAGGTGTTGTGGCTTGCACTTTTAATCACAGCATCAAAAGGCAGAGGCAGGCAGATCTCTGAGTTCACGACAGCCTGGTCTTCCAGGTCAGCCAAATGTACACAATGAAACCCTTTCTCAGAAAAGAAAACCAGATCAAGTTCTCATGTCCTATTGTGGCTTTTGGTTCATTTCTTCCTTAAATAAGTAGGTAGAGCTTCCCTTTGTAATGAGTTTTTCCTTCATACACATAGTACTACTCAGTGTGCTCTGGCATCTTAATCCTAGTTACAGGGCTAAAGTGGTTAAGAGCTTTTCCTTTTGGCTTTATGGGAAATGCTGATTGTAGGTATGCTACTGACCTAATTTTTTATCTATAAGAAAGTAATATTGTTATTATTTTAAGAAAGTTGTTGTCTAGGATTTAGAACTTGGGCTCTGGCTCTCCCAGTTAAAGGTTTCCTGGGTTGATCAGCCCACTGAGACCAGTGTTGATTGTTTAGTGGAACCAGTGGTGTCAGGTAGGCTTCACATGGTTGTTCTGAAATGCATAACATGTAAGGAACACTTAATAACTGTTAGTGTTGAATATTAGCATAAATATACTGTACATTTAGTCACTGACTGTCACCTTCTATGTTCTCCTGCTATTCTTGAATACTTTAATATCCAAGACTGAGCAGCAAAGAGAAATTATATTCTGTAGACATGTTTATAGCATTGTTTTTTAAAAGATATTCCTTTGCTGAATGTATACTTTTTAAAATACTCTCCCATTGTAGTTATATAAATACTGAAAAATTGATGACTATTCCTTATTGTTCACACTTCTATGGCTTGTTATGGATACATTTGATTTTGACACTGGTAACGTGCATGTATAGAGGAATTTTATTAATTTCTAGTGCTGCCAGAAGTAAGAGGGAAACTGTGTTCCTTATAATTTGGTGGCATTGTTATACTATTTTGTACTTGAATTTGGACGTACAATAGCAAATTATGTTTGCTTTTACATATATTTAATTACGTTCCTCACTAATTTTAGGAATGTATAGCGAGATACTCAGAACAAGCTACTAAAGTAACATGAAGTTTTTAGTGTTTTTGTCAGTTTTTCAATATTTCAGTAGCATTTGTAATTTATACTAATGTTCTAAATCTTTTGTTTTACCTTATCGTGATTTGTTTGCATGATAAACTGATACAGACACCCAGGGAGACCCACGACACACTGAGGCTGTATAAGTCACAGTATTTGTTTTTCATGTAATTTTTTTCTTTTAAGTGAAAACAAGAACAAATGAAAAGTTTTGTTTAAAGGTGCGGTGGTAGTCTGCACAATATCAAGTGGGTTGAGGAGGTGGAGTAACTGCCAGGCAGACATAGACAGAGGTATTAGTGTAGGTGATGGCACTGTCCCCTCATCAAATCCATTGTGATGATTTCTCTCACCACTACAGGAACCCTAATGACTGTCCTTTCCTTTGTGCACAGATGGTGTATTGTTCTTTGACAGACTTCCAGAAAGCTGTGTACCAAACAGTGTTAGAAACAGAAGATGTGGCTCTGATCCTCACATCCTCTCAGCCTTGTACCTGTGGCAGTGGCCAGAAGCGCAGAAAGTGCTGTTACAAGGCAGGCATTTCCATTCATCTCTACTGTTCACTCTTGTGTCTGCAATACCACTTTTCTTCACATCTTTAACTTTAGAAGTGATGTTTTTAAAATGTTATCAAGGGGCCAAGCCTGACAGCTTAGTTCTGATCCCCAGAACCCACTCACTCGGGTTGCAGGCATTAACGCGTTCTGTCGTCCTACCATTCCTTTGAACAGTTTGGGGGCTGATGGAGAATCCTGGGAGCTTGTGATCCCATAAAAGAACCTGCTTCAAAACCGGTGGAAGGCAGAATCTGGCTCTTAAAAGTTACCTTCTGGGGCTGGAGAAATGGCTCAGTGGTTAAGAGCACTGACTGTTCTTCCAGAGGTCCTAAGTTCAATTCCCAGCAACCACATGGTGGCTCACAACCATCTGTAATGAGATCTGATGCCTTCTTCTGGTGTGTCTGAAGACAGTGACAGTGTACTTATATAAACAAACAAACAAATAAATAATCAATCTTTAAAGAGGAAAGGTTATCCTCTGACTTCAGATGCATGCCATGGTACACGCATGCCTGCATCACTCACTCACACATAAACACAACTTATTAGAAATGCTTTACAATTTTAAATTACCACATACAAAATACAATTTTCAAATAGCTATAAAGTGTAGTTTAGAAACTATACTTCAAATTGGTATCTTCTTACTTTGTATTAGTAGAATGCTTTCATCTTAATTTTTTTTTCTTTTCACAAATTTCCCATCACTACTTTTGCTGGGAAGACATGACTCTTAGCCACAGTGTCCATTTCATAGAGATTTGGGTTAGTAAAATAAAATGCTCTTTTAGAGACAAAGAGTCACTTGGTTTTCTATCTGTCTGCTCTTTATATTTCTTGCTCTTCTTTAACCTCATCTGTCATAAATCTGTGATGATTACAGGGACCCTATGCATTTATCTAGATTGCTTTTTATGTCACCTAAGTGGTTTTGCTCTTTTCAGTCATTTCCATACATGGTTAGTTTCGTTATCATATTTAAGGGCCACAACTTGTTCCACAAGTCGGATCTGGCCACTCATCCGTAATACATTAAAAAAAAAATTAAAAGTGGAAAGCATAAAAAGGAGATTTAGTCATTTCAGTTACATTGGTCCAGCAAACTCCTGTCCAAAGTTTAAATAGAGGGCAGAGGACTTGTATGTCTAAGCAGTGTCAGTCAAAGCGAGGTCCTGCCCACTACTGATTCATCAGTGCCTGGGCTTCAGTCTGTGAGGTGGTTTGACAGGTTGTTAGAACTGAGTGCAGTCTCTCTTCTAGGAGTTCCCTTTCTGGCTGTGGCTTTTTTCATCCTCTCAGTGTGAGATTCCTGGGGAAATTCCCATTTTCTTGGGCTCTGTAGTTTCAATAGTCTGATAGATTGAGAAACAAATGTCTCTAGAATATGTTCATTTCTGCTAGGATGTAAAGTTTTCTTTAGAGCACTGTGATTCTAGTGTTGTTCCTAGTACCCCTTAGTGGCCCCTTTCTGTCACATGTGTCAGCATGTTATTAAATTTATTAAATAAACATCACTACATATGGTCACTGCATCACCAAGAGTGATTTTAGGTCAGCGATTCATGGTATCCTCTGAGTACTTGGCCTTTACCGTCTCAGATAATTAGACAATGAGTACTAAGTGGTGCATTTTGTAACTGGTCATATAGCCCTGTTTTTAATGCTTTTCTTGTTGTGTTTTTTGTCTGTTCTGTTACAGACCAACTCACAGGGTGACACCGTAAGAACCTTGTGCCTCAGTTACCTGACTGTGCTTCAGAAAGTAGCTAACCATGTTGCACTGCTGCAGGCTGCTAGCACCTCCAAACACCAGGTTTGACTTTATATGTCTTGTGATACTGTTGTTATAAAACAGTTACTGTACACTATTGTTGACACAAAAATCATAGTTCTTCTCATCTAAAAGAGAGTAAGAGATACTTTATTCTGGAGCCATTTAGTGATAGAGCCTGGGAACAGAGAATTAGATTATACCAAATTTCTATTTTAACATGGAAATGGTTTTATGAAGTTTTCTAGTTTATTGAAGAAAGTCAGAAATAAAGGTGTTTTAAAAATATATTCGTGGGTACATCAGAGAGATGGGTACAACAAGATGGGGGAAGCTTTTCTATAGTTCTAGGATGCTGTCTGATAATAGTCTTAGCTTTTGGAATGGTAGAAACTAGAATTCCAAAGGATTATTCTGTTAGTCACAGGATGCTAGTTCTGACACAGAGGTGGGCAAGGAATGGCTGTTAGGGATGTGGGGCTGAAACTCCACCCAACCAACATAAGATAATTAACCTCTGAATGTGTAATATTCCAATCTCTCTGCAGTGTTTCAGCTCTAATCAGTCAGTCAGTCAGTCTCTTCAGACACAGCTTTTTTCCAGTTTATCTTCCTGTAGCTAAATACTCTTTTAAGTGTTTTAGGTAAGGTTGAAGAGGAATCTGACTTGCTTATTTTGTAATTTAGTAGTTGAATGGCATAGCCTTGTGCATGTGCAAGGTACTGAGTTCATTTTCAACATCAGTGCTAATAATGTTTTAGTAAAACTTATGTATCAAGAAACATGTGCACTTACATTTTTAATCAAGCAGGAAAAGCTTGAGCTTAAAGTAGTAGCTGTTTATGTGTCTAATAGTGTTTATGTACTGTTCTTATATGTTCATATGTTTATATGTTTATGTGTCTAATAGTGTTTATGTACTGTTCTTATATGTTCTGGTGTAATTACTTGGATATCTGATAAATCAATTCCATTCTGCTAATACTATGTTTTAATTTATATGTTTTTAATCCATTTTCTAAACTGCCAAAGATCAGTCCTCTCCGTGTTGAGTCTTGAATAGGCATTTGCTCTGGTACCTGTAATTGTGTCTCACTCTAGAGCACAGGTCTCACCTTCATTTAATAGTACTTGCTTGTGATGTAGCTGTGTGTTTAAACTCATCTTGAAAATTGTTAAGAGTCTAGTACAGTAGTCTTGGATAGTATTATTTATTCTCTAAGGAATGTTTTTTTCCTTGTTTTGGAAATCTTAAGGAAGTAATGATATAGTATCTTAATCTATAGATAGTATCAAGAATTCATCAGTACCATACATGTTTAACATACAGCTTAAGAATTTTCTGAATTGTTAATTTCACTTAAAGAAGGCAGATTACATTTCTGTTTTTCAGAAATAAAAATTTTTATAAAGTTTTTTTTTTCAGGTTTAAATATGTATTGAAATATTTTCTTCCTTCTCTTAAGGAAACACTTATCAAGAGGATATGTGATCGGGTATTTTCCAGATTCCCAGATTTTGTGCAGAAAAGCAAAGATGCAGCCTTTGAAACACTTTCTGACCCTAAATATAGTGGGAAAATGAAGGTATGAACTCTTCCTTCAGTGTACAGACAGGGATGCTGCACAAAAGATCAGATTTATGCAGGGATACAGCAAGCATGCCAGCGAACCAGGACAGCCACCCAAACAGTGAATCAGTTAGTTTATATTCATAAGAATATCATGATTTATTCCTAGTAATTAAAATAATTTACTTTTTATAAAATTTCAACATATAAAGTCCAGGTTCATTTAAAGTTTTATTTTTAGAAATTATACTGTATAGTTAAGATAATGATTATATTTCATTTCTATTCTGATTTTAGTTGTTGGAAGCTGAGTAGACATTTTGGTTTCTATGGAAAATACTGATTTGCAAGTTCTAACTGATTGACAGTCAAACAGATCATGACAGTAATAGCTGGGGATATGTATCATAAGACTATTTTTACACACTTAGTTATTGTTATTATCTGTGATATTTACTGATTTAGTGATATACAGCCTATAGGCTTTACATAGACTTATTGCCTGTGTGGTTAAGATCTTCAAGTCCTTGATTTGTGTATCTCTTGTGAATTCGATGTGTAAAGGTTCTGCTTCTCTTGTAGCTCAGCCTTCAACTGCAGAGGCTTTGACACACAAAGCTAGTCTGGACACACAAAGCTAGTCTAGCTGTCACGGCCTTAGAGCTACAGTAGTGACCTGGCTTGATGTCAGTTGCTTACTTACCTCACTTGCCTGGCAATGGAATAACCACAAGCTGCACCCATTTAGCTGAGGATATTTTATTAATTAGGTGACACCAGGATCACAAATCCACTTACAAAGAGAGTAAGAAAGACTAGGGAACGCAGCTAACTGCTGTGGGAGCATAAGCATTTCTGACTAATTTGAGAAAGTTATTTTCAAAAGTTCTTTGCTGTGAATACTCTCAAATTCATAGATAGATTGACATATGCTATGGAGGACAAGTAAAATCTGTATTATTAAAGTTACAACACACATTGATGTATTGTCAGTTTTGAATTGCTTTGTATGATTTTTGATTTAGTGAATTTTTTCTTTAAATTAGCTTAAGGAAGACCTACAATGAGAAAAAAATTCTCCTCTAACTACTTCTTTTTTCTTTTACTTTTAAATACCCCAAATTATAACAGATCTGAAGCCATAGCCAATGACAAAATTAGATTTCTGTTTAGCTTATTGCTGGTTTAACACATTAGCATCTTCCAAGGGATTAAAAAGACAGACACAGACCAGAATATCTTCGCAAAATAGTGAAGAATTGGTATCTAAAGTATACAGAGTATACTTTAAACTCGGTAGTAGAAAGGAGACAGTCTAGCTTAAAAACGGGGAAAGGATCTGAACAGACAACTCACTACAAAGAGAAGTGCGGATGGCAAGGAGGGGCAAGGGGAGATGCTGCCCACTGTTAAGCACCCACAAGCACAGGTGCTGCTGACCTTCTTCCAGCACAGGTGAAGCTGCACAGTGAGTTGGTCCCTCTGGAGAGTCCTGTGGTGGCTTTTGTCAGAGTTTTCACCTCAGTAATGTCAGTTACATCATTTCTAAAATGTGTTCCACATTTAAAATATGAAAATGAAATATTCTTACCATGTTATCCATTAAGTCACATTATTTATTTATCTAAGAGATAAGTTTAGTGAATTTTACTAAACTTATGCCCACATAAGAGCCCCACATACATTTATTCATAATTTTCAAAGTTTAGAAGCAATCAAGATATCTTTCATGGGGCAAATGGATAAACTGTGGTACAAAAAGAGTAAGAAGTGGTGGTGCGTGCTTTTAAATTCACTCTGGAGACAGAGGCTTGTTGATCTCGTTCAGTGAAAAGGCAGCAAGGTCTACATAGCAAGTTACAGGCCAGTCAAGGCTACACAGTGAGACCTTCTCTCAAAACAAAAGCAAAAAATTCAAACACTTGGAGAACTATTAAGTGTGTATTGCTAAATTAAAGAAACTAGCCTGGAAAAGATACATATTGTGTGGCTGTGTGATCCCATCTGTGTGACCCTCTGGAAAAGGAAAAAACTCAAAGACAGATCAGGGGTTCTGGGAGAAGAAAGGTACCTAGGCAGAACATCAGAGATTTTTAAGCAGTAACACTATTTTTTATGGTGTAATGTGAAAACATCATGATACATTCATCAGAATTCAGAACTATAAACAAAACGAGTGAACTCAAACACAAACGGGACTCCCGTTAACAATGGCAGGTCAGTGTTCTTAATCAGTTGCATAGATACCTCATAAATAATAATGACAATCATATTTTAATGACATTAGCTTTATATAAATGCTAATAGGAGGCAAT
Source organism: Micromys minutus (assembly GCF_963924665.1). Lineage (NCBI taxonomy): Eukaryota > Metazoa > Chordata > Mammalia > Rodentia > Muridae > Micromys > Micromys minutus. Next base: position 92,172,112 of record NC_137969.1, on the reverse strand, counting down.
GTATGGATAGATAGCTCAGAAATAGTGTTTGTCTCGCATGAACGAGGCTATGAATTAATGCCCAGTACTGCAAAAAGAGAGGTGAGGGGTGGTATGTAGAAGATTTCTGTAATTGTACTCAGTTCTGAAAACCTAAAAAATTATGTCTATCATTTAAAAGCATTAGTCTTATATAATATAAAATTAAAATGCACATGCTGCATAAAATCAGTTATTTCACTTAAAAATAAAACTAAATGCAAATAAAAATTTATATATGTCCAGATATTAAAATATTTCCTTAAATTATAACATTTTTACTCGCCATATGAGTAGATTTTTAAAAAACTTCCAAAGCATGTTTTTTCTCAAAGATTGAAGGTAGATTTAGAAAGAAGTTTTTACTAAATAAACTATTAAGAGATTGTTGTATTGAGTATATTTTGTTTTTATACCAAGTTTAGTAAAACTTGATACAGAAAATTCCTCTTCCCTCTGTGGATTGTCTTTTCATGGTGTTTCGTCTTCCCAGTGTAGGAATGTCTGCTAAAAACAGCAGCTTCTGCTGTGCAGTCTTTGGACTTGCTTCCTCTCTAAAGAATTAGGGCATATCATTAGCAGTCTGAGGTCAAAAATCATATCTGAAAGTCAGGGCTGGCTGTAAGTAAACAAAGAGGAGAGAGTGAGAAGGGATGGGTATCTCAGAGGGGAGCATCAGGCCTCAACCTGCACAGATGCAACTGTGAGCATTGCATGTTGTCTGTCCAGAAAGCCATTAACTTGCTAAAGGTAAGTTTTTGCTAATTTAGTCTTAACATACTGTGGGTATAAAAGTGTATTCTGAAAATTAAATTAAACATCATCTGAAATGTTCCTTTTAATAAAACCAGATGAGATGAAACAGGCTTTGGGAGCTTTACCTCCTTACTGACAACAAGGTGATGAATAGTATTTGGTGTGATAAATAGTGTACTTGGTAATTTTGAATCTATAAAGGGAGTTAGCAGAGATGACTGTGGTTAATGTTGAATAGAACACTTTCAAGAAGTCTTCAGTGCTTTCTGAATGTTTAATTTTGTAGTTGGCACCAGTTCACTGATACCCTGTGTTCCTTCCCAGGTCCTCGAGCAGCTTCTGAATCATTTTAGGAAAAGCAGAGATAAGGTTCTTCTCTTCTCCTTTTCTACCAGGGTGAGTTCCCACAGTGTTCTTGCTTGGTTGGCCTGGGTGCCTAGGCCCTAAGCACAGGGAAGTAGCAGATTACTGTCTCCACCTCATCCACACAGTAACTCACACCTTTCCAGCACACTTAGTTATGTGTGAAATTAGAAAGGGGTGCCATCATCCTGTGAAACTGAGAGGTAAAGCTGTATTTTCTTTTGAGATATTTAGGAGTTTTAGAGTTTAGAAAATTACATAAAAATGGTTTAAATAGGTTATTTGACCAATGATTTTCTTTTTATTTGGTTTCAGTTTGTTGTTGTTTTTAAAGAAACACTTGCTAAAAAGAAAAGAATTCCTGTTTTACAATAACAGAAGGAAGAAATGCATGGGTTAACAGTGAGAAAAAGGGTTTTTTTGGTACTGGAAATAGAGCCTAGGCCTGGTACATATCAGGGAATCAGTCTCCCACAGTGTGACACCCAGGACTTCATATTTATCTCCTATTAAGTAGAAGAAAGAAACTAGCCATCGCCTCAGTGATTGGACAGAACTTGTGACAGAAACTTTGCCTCCCTGCCTTCCTTTCTGCAGCTGCTGGATGTGCTGCAGCAGTACTGTATGGCGGCAGGCCTCGATTACCGGAGACTCGATGGAAGCACCAAGTCGGAGGAAAGGCTCAAGGTTGTGAAAGAGTTTAACAGTTCACAAGACGTGAACATTTGTCTTGTCTCCACAATGTAAGAAAATAAAATAAGACATGATAGCTTGATTTCCATCTGGCTGTTTTCTAAACTATATTAGGATTAATTTTCAACGAATAGGCTAATGTTGCTTTGTTTCATTTGATTTTAAAGAAATGGTAAAAAACACCGTCTATAAGCAGAATAGCAGGCTCTTATTTCCTTATCATTCTGGCATTCCCTTTGTAAAGACAAGCTTAAAAGATAAGAATAAAATCAGGAATGTTGACTCCCAGGAATCCCTCTGTAGTATGAGTGTCCTACCAACAGAACAGATGGGTTTCTTACTCAGAGCTCACCACTGCTGCCTTCTCTGCCTTGTCCCAACTGGAGCTGCTGCTGGATTTTACAAAGAATAGATTTATTCCAGCACCTACTTAATGAATCTCTAATGAAATGGCTTAAAAAAATGCATTCATTCGAGAAAGATTTCAGTCAGTAGAAATGCCTGCAGAAGGCATCTGGGTCATAATAAATATTTCTGACATTGTGTGTGAAAATTTATAGATTTGCTATCACTGTTTTCAAACAGAGAACCAGAGGACTTTAGAAATAAACTGCAAAGTGCAAAAGTAGAACTCAAACTAAGTGCAGGGATGGGGAGTGAAGCTGCTATGGCGTGACTGCCACGGGCTGTTTTATTGAGTAAAGGAGAGAAGCTTTGAACTCATTGCTGAGGATGAAATCCAGCCTGTCCTCACCGAGTTCTTACGTACAAAGCACTGAGTGATATACGCATGACGGTCTTTGGTTGGTCTCTATAGTAAGCCTGATTAACTTCTGATGTGTCAACTGTGTCTGAAGAAGTACTATGTGTCAACACGTTCCTACATTGGAAGAAAATCTTTCCTTTTTAAAAATCCTGTTAGATCTTTACAAACCCACCTTATCATTTTATTTACATGTTGGTTTCTGTAATTTCTAGTCTTTCACCTCTTTAGTAATTTTAGTCACATTTAAATTTTCTTGAAATTATGTAGGTGTATGTGTGTGTGTGTGTGTGTGTGTGTGTGTGTGTGTGTGTGTGTGTGTTATTGTTGTTAGGGAAGGCTTATGCCATGGTACATATGTGGAGGTAAAAGAACACCTTTATAGAATTAGTTCCCTCCTACTTTTATGTGAGATTAGGGCAGTGATTCTTAACCTTCCTAATGCTGCAACCCTTTAATACAGTTTCTCATATTATAGTGATCCCAACCATAAAATGATTTTTCTTGCTACTTTATAACTGTAATTTTGGTGCTGTTATGAACTGTAATGTAAATGTCTGTCTTTTCCATTGGTATTAAGTGACTCCTGTGAAAGGATCATTTGACTTTCAAAGGGTCTCAAACCACAGGTTGAGAACCACAGGATTAGGGCATCAAATTCAGGTTCTAAGGCTTATGTGGCAAGTGCCTTTACCTGCTGAGCCATCTTGCTGTTTCTAGTTTTCTTTAAAAGCATACACTACCATGCCCAGCCCCTAAAGCCTTTTTATTAGAAGTAACTCACTACATTCCATTTGTTCTTGGGGATGCAGAGCATCTGGTTATTTCCTCAGGTTCTTGTTTTTGGTACATGTTTTTTTCCTACACTTTATAGTTTTTATTTTGTTTTCCTGGTGGAAAGCTTCGGAGAGCAATGGTTCTCCACTCAATGTGGTTTCCCTGTGCCTTTTAACTGTCTTGACCAAGACAAAAGGCAAGTTTTCTGTGTGACTGAGTTCACCAAGTAATTCTTAGTATAAGCCATTACTTAAAGAGCCATACCGACTGTGTCTTTGGCCTTTGTCTTCTGTCTGTATCTGCTAACTAGGGTCTTTTACTTTGTTGGAGGCTATTATTGTTTTTAAGTCCTGAAGTGTTAACTAGATTAGTAGTAACTAGGTTAGCACTAAAAATTTGAAAAGTAGAATCTGGCACTTGAATTGTGATTTTCTGAACATTGTTTAATGTAGGATTAAATAGAACTAAGCTAGATTCTCTGTTACTTTTTAGCCAGTTCAAGGGATATAGTCCAACCATAGCCAAACAGCTAGCTCTCTGTTCTGATACTTGGTCCATTGTTTCATGTTTGCACAGTTGAATTCAGTTTATATCTCAATCAGGAACCTTTGGCCCATTTTTCCCCTCTATCAACTTTCCCCTTTGCATTTTCTCTTCTTTTGAGTTCACTGTATTCTCAAGATATTTTTGCTACCATCCTTTGATCTCATTGTTTTTGACTAAGCTAATTATTTTCCAGGCTGGTAACATGGTCGTTTTCAGCCTTCTTTACTAGATTATTGCATCGGATCCTTTACCCGTATCCTGTACCATCCTTAGTCTGAATTTACTCCACTGTAGTCTTAGAAAGTTTTCTCAAAGAACTTTGTAAGTCAAAGTGTGCAGAAAATAACTGTCTGTACCCCTGAATTCAGAAAATGTCATTTATTCGCCTTCCCTTTTGAATTCATACTTTGGCAAACTCTAGAAATGTAGATTGGAAATAATTTCCTTTCAGGCCTTTGAAGGCCTTTCAGCAGTATTGTCTAGTATTTAGTGTTGCTTAGTACTTAGTCCCCTTTGGGTCTCAAGAATTTTTCTTCCTCTGCAATCTACTAAAGCTTAACAGTGGTGTTTGAGTCTTACCTTGGGTGGTACTTATTTCTTATACCACAGCCTGGAAGCATGTCATCTCCATTTGGGGAAATGTTTTTATACTTATTTTGAGTGCTTCCTTTCCTTCTACTTTCTTTGTAGTTGCTTTGGGATTTGACCCAGATAATTCTCTCTTGATCTGTTTTATGGGTCTTATTCCCCTTACCTTCCACTTTCTTTAGCTGCTGTTTTGTTTTAGACCAATGGCTCTCAACCTTCCTAATGCTGTGACCTATTGCTACAGTTCCTATGTTGTGGCGAACCTCAACCATAATATTATTTTTGTTACTTCATAGCTGTAATTTTGCTATTATTATAAATTGTAATGTAAATATTTGATGCACAGGATATCTGATATCTGTGGTCACAACCCACAGGTTAAAAATCACAGTTTTAGATGATGCGCTCATCACAGCTGACATTGAGCTTGCTGTCTTCTTGCTTTCTCAGTTTTGCAGTAAAACCTCATACATTAATTCTTTAAGTCAGATATTTCACATTTTTTACACCTTATTCTGTAGTCCGTGAGTGTCATTTTCTAAATCTTTATTTTATTTGAAGCAATCATATTTTTAACCAAAAATTTTTGTGCTTTCTAATCTCATTTTTCTCTGAGTTATCTTTTTCCTAAATATTAGCACCCTAGCTCCTAGATTTCCATAAATGCACTTGAAACATGTTTAAAGAAAACTTATCTGTCATTTTCCTTGGAATTATGTTTAGGAAGTTCATAGATGAGTACTGACTGCAGTTACATCATCTCTCCCACCTGGGTCTAGGGTTTCTGTTGTTGTTGGGTTTTTTTTGTTGTTGTTGTTTGTTTGCTTATTTGTTTTTGTTTTAACTTAAAATCATTGAGTTTATAAGTGACTTTGAGGAAAGTTAGTATCCTTATGATATTGTCCTTTCTACCCATTCGGGGGTTTTTTGGATGAGCTGTTAAAGCAGATACTTAATTTGACTCATTATAATACTTAATATTATAATAAAATGCGATTTGTTAAAGATTTTTTTTGTATGACATTAAGTGTAATTAAAATTGATGTATTCACTTGGTACAAAAGTAGAGTGTGAAAGACTTTCTTAGACAGACGATATGCTTGGTCATTAGATTTCTGTCTCAAAAACTAGTCTTTGGCCTAAAATAAACAAGTATTGCTTTTAAATAAGTCCTTGTCATTAGCCATGTGACTTACAAGTAGGCTTTAAATTGTTTTATATCAGGAATCATCTCATCAGAGATCTAGATTAAAGAATTTCTTCTTTCCTCTTTGCCTCTGCTTTAGCCGGCTACTTTCAGTTCATTAGAAGATGGTCCCCCCAATTAGGACCTAATTAGGAGAGGACTTTTTGAAGCTCACTGTGGTGTCTAAGATGTATCCGTGTCTGCTTTCTCCATCAAGAGCCTACCTGGAACAGTTGGAAGGTTATTAGACAGGTGCTCCTGTAACTTATACTTCTGCGCATCTGAATTTCTCTCATGTTTATTCTGACTTTACCATACTAGGATTTTATTGTTATCTTTTCCAAAACTTTTTCTCTGTCTCACCTTTCTGCTTTAAGAGTTTGTTTAAAACTCTCTGAAATCTTCTTTGCTATCATCTTTGGAAATTAATTCTAAAAAGATAGAATTCAATTCCTTTTGAGCACTAAAATTTAAGAGAATGCTTCAATTTGAATATACTCAGACTATTTAAGAAGATCCTTTGTTCCTACCTGGAAAGTGTTTGGTTCTGAAACTCACCTTGAGGAAAGCCAGGCCTATTGATGCACAGCCTTAATCCCAGCACTTGGGAGGCAGACCCAGGCCGATCTGGTCCACATAGTGAGTTTCAAGTCAACAGATCTTCACAGGGAAATCCTGTGTCAGGGAAAAAAATGCCAGATGTGTCTTAAGGATTAAAGACATGAAAATGTCTAGCATGACTCCTTCTGTGAAGAGGATGCATAGTCAGTGTGAATTTCTTTCCATTTGGCGCATGTTTTAAGGAAAGAATTATTGCCGATTTTTGTCTTGAGTGTCAGTGTCGAATAGCCTGAGTGTAGGATGATATTCCTGACAGAGTGGGAAGCTGGTGAACGAAAGGCTTAGAGATAAAGTTAGGGAAACAAGAAAACCTCTTTTCCTCGGGTTCAGTTTTGCTGTTCCTTTTATTTAATGCCATACATCAGAATTAGCCAGACCCAAAGTCTAAAATTTAGTGAACTGCTAGACAGTTAGAACAGAAGCTATGGAGTTTTACTTTTACATTTTACACTTCATTATTGAATATACTTTATGTACTAAGCCACCACCAAAACCCGAATGTTCGCGGCAGGCTTAGAACTAAAAGAATAACTGTCTTTACATCATCTCTCATGACTCCTACCCATCACCTCACTGTCCTTCCCCGTCTCTGTATCTTTAGCCTTTCTTGTTTTTTTCTTCATGTTTTACATTTGTTTACGTATATCTTTGGCTGGATTCCATGTGTGAGAGAGAGAACATTTTTTCCTTTCTGCAATTATGTGATCTTTTTTTAATGGCATAAGTGCATTTTCATGCAAATCCCTAAATTTCACTTTTCTTTAGCACTGAGTAGTATTCTGCTTATGTATGTATGTATGTACATATATGTATGTATATGTACACATATACAGTATAATGTTCCTTTTAATTCACATACAATTTTATCACTACTGTAAATTAACTGTTAAAAAGGCAATGTAAAACTAAAAAATTCACAACATGAAAAGGCCATAACCACTGTTACACAAGATATACTTCTGTGTGTGTGAGAGAGAGAGAGAGAGAGAGAGAGAGAGAGAGAAGAGAGAGAGATACAAGCACGTCAGTCTTGGTACTTGTGTAAGTGGGATGCACACACATCAGTCCTGGTACTCATGTGAGTGTAATGCACACACATCAGTCCATGATGGAGTTCTACATTTCTTTGGGACCAGCTTTAGTAGACAAATATTTTATAACTTCTATTTGTTTCAGGCGATACTAAAATTATTTTGATTGTATTTGAAAATCTCATAGAAATAGTATTTGAGTATATAAAAATCTAAAAACTAGCATATCAACATATTTATATAGATTCAAATGGCCAATTTGTTTAAGGGTTTTCTTGAATTGTAGAAAAAGAATATGCCATAGGTATATAAGCGTATTTCTGTTTGAATCGCCCACTTTTATATAAAAGATGGCAATGTAGTATTGTTGACTGCAGAAAGTGGGTATCATTGTGTTGTAGCACAGTGGTTTGTTCTGTTGTGAATGGTGGCTTGGTTTGAGATAGGGTCTTACCATAGAGCCTAAACTGGCCTGGAACTTTGACTCCTGCTACTGCCTCCTGGGTGCTGAGATTACCGTGTGTAGCACCATCCCTCACAACAGTTTATGCTGTTTTCTTTCCAGGGCTGGTGGACTAGGTCTCAATTTTGTTGGTGCCAACGTTGTTATATTATTTGATCCAACTTGGAATCCAGCTAATGATCTTCAAGCTGTTGACAGGTATGATACTGACAAAATGTAAATGACCTGTGAATTCTTATCATCTAAAACCCAGCTTTGAATGTTATAGACTGCTTATAGGACTATTTAGAAAAGTTGGGTACTATTAAGAATTTATATTAAAAGTGACCCTAAACTTCTTAGTAGCCACGTGCTTCCTATATCCACGTCCTACCAATTGTGACATAAAACCATAATAACAAATAAAGCAGAACAGTTTGTTACTAGTAATTCAGAAATTTTAAGAAACTCCTGAGAGACTCACCAGAGAAAAGCCAAAGTCAGAGTTTGCAGAACAGAATAGAAACTGACAGTTGGCAGTTGCTGACATGCATTGAAAACTGTGGGGTGTGGGGAGATGAGGGTGCTAGTCCTGGGAAACTCAAGAGTAGTGGGAGACCACTGTAGATTCTTCTCTGTACTCCATGCGTGCACACGGTTTGTCTAGAGTATGTTCCTCAACCATCTCATGAGTTAAGTAGGACACTGAGACTAGAAAAATTCCTCGTGTATTAGACTCAGTGGAGCCATTCAAATAATTCTAGATCTTCATAGACCACAGTACGGGAAGTAGTTGAATAATCTGTGGCCTGCATTGGAATCCAGACCATCTTTCTCATGTAACCCATGTGCGTTTTGATTTTAATTACAAGAGAGAAAGTAAGAATTATGAGACATTTTCACAAAAATAGTAGAATAAAATGAGCCATGAGGAAAAGCAAGTATTGAAAGGACTAAAATGAGGAAAAGACAAGTATAATATAGTAAAAAAAAAAAAAGTATGTATAGTTAGTAAAAAAAAAAATCTCAGAAATTAAAGCCTTTGCTGAGATAAAACTCATTAGCATGTCTGAATAATAAAGTAGGGAGCAATATGGTAAAAAGGTTGCATATGTAAAACAAAGTGAAATCAGATAGATGTAGGATATGAATAAAGAGAAAGGACTTCCCCAAAAATTTAACTGTTTGTTCAGAAATAAAAATAGCAGCCTGAAGGACAGGGGAGGAAATTAACAATATATCTGAAGAACGTGGTTAATTTTGAAGAGCTGCCCAATAGTCAGTAAAAATAATGGCAAATTATTTTGGGAGATGGAATCTTTATCTTTGTTATATTTTCAATTCTGAAAATAAAGAGGACTGAAAAACCCCAGAGTGAGAAATAAGAGGATTTATAAAAATAACACCCTCTCAGTCAACTTAGCAATAGATGGGAATCAGACTCATTTCTGCAGGTCATACTTCTCATCTCTGACTGCAGTTAGGACCCCATGAGAAAGAAAACTTCCTTGACTTGTAGTTGTGATCAGTGACTAACTGACACATTAGCATGTAGGTCTCTGACACCAGAGAACTCAGGAATGTACTGCCGTGGCCTGAGCACAGTGTTCAAGCCACCAGATGATCAGAGAAGGGTCTTATGTGTATAGTCAGAGCTAAAATTATTGACAGTGTCACTAAGAGGCTTCCTGCAATTAATTAGGAAAAATTCTCCCAAACACTGAAGGGTGATATAAAAATATCAATAGTTAAGAATTGGAGCTCAACATAATTCTGGCGAAGTATCAGGATTGTGCTGGAAGAAGAACTATTAGAAGTTTCGTTTCCTTTCAGGAAACAATATCCTGATCAAGTCTAAAAATTTGTAACAATGCTATTTTTAAATGCTAGAAAACATTAAGGAGCAAAACCTGTAAAACTGAGGCACAGTGGTCACTTGGTCCCTTTGAATACACAGTGGCTAGTTCTGCCTCCATACATCCTGCTTCTGTAAGTGGAGGACAACTCTTCAGCAGTGGCTTTCAACATGTGGGTCTTTCACGGTTTACCTAAGATCATTGGAAAAACACATTTTTATGTTCTGATTTATAAGAGTAGTAAATTATAAAGTGACAACAAAAATAAATTTTGATTGGGGGCACCACAATGAGGCACAGTGTTAGGAAGGTTGAGAGCCACTACTCTGTGGTTTCACTATTTTATTTCACATGTGTGTGTATATCTCTGTGAGTGTGTATACATGTGAGTGTGCGTGTGCATCTCTGAATAGGTTAGAACTCTTTAAGAAGAAACAGTGAAACAGTGATAAAAAGGAAAAGTTAGATTCAGACATACAGTTATCATGAAACTTGTAAAATAAGAGAGATGCAGAAGACTGGAAATAAAAGTTATGAAATGTGAGGGCCCACAGAGGATGGCTTCCTGATTAAGACCCAGATTCTCTTCCCAGAACTCATATTGGGCAGCTCACAACCTCCAATGTATCTTGCCTCTGAGTCATTGCACTTCTGTGCACAGATTCACACATGCAGATTCATACACAGAAAATACACATATATACATGATTTAAAAATATGTAAGATACTACTAGAAAGATGGTAATCAAACTTAATGAAGAATGGCAATATTAGTGTTAGGTAAATTCTTAATAGAATTTAACCAAAACATTGTAAAGCAAAGAATACCTTCTGATGCATCAGAACGGTGTAACAGTTGCTTCACATCCAAGCCCAGAGTCCTATGGAGAAGAAAGGGCAGAGAAGAAAGGAGAACAGAGAAAGAAAATACAATGGCAAGAACATGGAAGAGTCTAGAAAAAAGAAGAAAAACTAGAAAAGGCAGGAGGACAGAGGAGAACAATATAGAGAAAAGAAAAGAGACAGAGAAGAGGGAGGAGAACAGTGGAGAAAAGAAGCAAAGGAAGAGGTGGGGCAGAGAGAGCCCTGGGCAGGGACACTCCTGTTAGGAACTCGTGATAATCTTTCCACATACAACAGCCAGGTATAAGAAGGGACAGATGATAAGAATTCCAGCTTAATGCTATAACTTAGTAACAAAATACTCAATATTTTCACACACAGGACATTTAAAAAATGACCATGCATTTTAATTGAAATCACAAAGGCATGTTCTATGTATCTAAAAGATAAAAGCCCTCAAATAAGAAACATGCAGCCAATGTAGTTTAACCAAATCAAAATGTTGAGATATATATTAGAAACTCAGCAGCAAAGAATGATGCTATAGGAATTGTGAACACAGACGGTACCGATACGTGCTCCTCTCTGTTGTGTCAGTGAAGCCAACCGTCTCAAGCAACAGTGAACTCCCCAACAAAGGATACACTGGAAATTTTATGTTTGTACTCATCCTTGCTAATCTCTTCCCTCTTCCCTCCCTGCATACATAATTCAGTGCAACAAAGAAAGGAAAAATCTTGGTCCCCTCGTGAGGCTGTAAAGGACAGTCCACAACTCTTACCTTCCAACCTGTCTGGGCTTCTTGGAGAATTGGTAGAAGGCTGGCAGAAGCTGTGAAGGACAGCAGTTCGTCCAGTTGTACATGGAAGCCACTGTGGACTTAACAACATTGGATACTTAGGGTGAAATAGGAGATGGAGAATAGCTTAGTTACATCCTTTAGAAGAAGCTGCTCTAAAATGGTTGGAAACTAAGACATTTAAAAATAGTCATACATACGGGGACATTTTAAACATATCCGGACATATGTTCCACGTAAGTCTGCAAAGATTTGGAGAAATAGCTGCTTTTGTAAATGATAAATTTTCAACAGAAAGCCTTTTATCGTTCATCTAGAGACATGTACTATAATTTCCATTACAATGTATGATCATTTTATTTCCCAGTTCTTAGCATGGCAAGACTGTGCACATGACATGCTAAGCAAGTGCTCTACTACTAAGCTAATCCCAACCCCTGCAGTTGTTTTTAAATACTGTGCAAGTGTTTGGAAGTATTGGGAGTATTTTACATTGTTCTGAAGTTATAACAGGAAAGGATGGTCTCTTCAGAGTGACAACAAACCAATCTCAAACTGTCCTTAAAGACAGATAGCATACATACAAGACAGATGTTAAAATAACCATCTAAAAATTGGAAGAACACACAGAGAAAGAACAAAAGGATATTAGAAAAATACTGGTGGACAAAATGAGAGTATCATTATGAGAACAAAAATATAAATATTCTGGATCTGCCATTTAGTTCTGGAATTTAAAAATGCACTAGATTTGGCATTGACTTAGACAAAAGAAAAATAATCTGTGACTTAAACTTATCAAGCCTGAAAAGAAATCTTTTAAAATATCACCAAAAAGACATATTTTCCTGTATTATTCTTTTCTTCTCACCAAATAGATCACTTTGTTCATTATGAAAATTTCAGCAGAGAAAACAAACACATAATTATTGAAAAGCTTCTTGAGTTTGAAGGAAAACACAAGAAAGAAAAAATTCCATGCTGAGATAATTCTAAAGAGATCCATACCGAGACAGGGTATCAGCAGATAAGAACAAAAAGAAAGGCCTGCAGTGGCAGGATTAAACTGCATATTGTGTGGACCTGATCTCTAAAAGGCTTAGCTACAATTAGCTCAGCTAAACCTAGAGATCAGAAAACAGTGTGCTAATGTATTTAAAGTGTGTGTATATATATATATATATATATATATAGATATAGATATAGATATAGATATAGATAGATAGATATATATAGATATATATGCAAAACCAGAGCTGGTTCTTTGAGAAGATTAACAAGATTGATAAACCCTTAGCCAGACTAACTAGAGGGCAAAGAGAGTATCCAAATTAACAAAATCAGAAATGAAAGTGGAGACATAATAACTGAAACTGAGGAAATTCAAGAAATCATCAGATCCTACTATAAAAGCCTATACTCAACAAAGCTGGAAAATCTCGAAGAAATAGATGAATTCCTAGACAGATACCAGATACTAAAGTCAAACCAGGACCAGGTAAACCATCTAAATAATCCCATAACACCTAAAGAAATAGAAGCAGTCATCAAAAGCTTCCCAACCAAAAAAAGCCCAGGTCCAGAAGGGTTCAGTGCAGAATTTTATCAGACATTTATTGACGACCTAATACCAATACTCTCCAAACTATTCCACAAAATAGAATCAGATGGAACACTACCTAACTCATTTTTTGAGGCTACAATAACCCTTGTTCCTAAACCACATAAAGACCCTACAAGGAAAGAGAACTTCAGACCAATCTCACTTATGAACATTGATGCAAAAATACTCAAAATCCTTGCAAACCGAATCCAAGAACACATCAAAATGATCATTCACCATGATCAAGTAGGCTTCATCCCTGGGATGCAGGGATGGTTTAATATACGGAAATTCATCAATGTAATCCACCATATAAACAAACTCAAAGAAAAAAAAAAACCACATGGTCATCTCACTAAATGCTGAGAAAGCATTTGACAAAATTCAACACCCCTTCATATTAAAAGTCTTGGAAAGAACAGGAATCCAGATGTCCTTCAGTAGATGAATGGATACAAAAATTGTGGTGCATTTACACAATGGAGTACTACTCAGCTATCAGAAACAATGACTTTACGAAATTCTTAAGAAAATGGATGCATCTAGAGAATATCATCCTGAGATAACCCAGTCACAAAAGAACAGACATAATATGCAGTCACTGATAATTGGATACTAACACCAGAAAGCTCAGAATACCCCAGAAACAACTCACAGACTATATGAAGTTCAAGAAAAGAAAAAACCATTATGTTTAATCCTTACACACCAAGAAAACTGACTAATTCCAGGTTACATCCTGTTTTACATGTACTTTATGCTCATTATAACTAGTAAGATCTTAATGCACACTATCAAACCTTAAAAAAAAAAAAAAAACAAGCACTAACAAAAATGTATTCATATACTTTTATGCAAAAATGCTTAAAATTTGTACATTTATCTTTGTTTTTTAAAATAAAGTTGTTAAAAAAAGAAAAAGCATATATATACATAAATACATATAACTGCTCCAATATATATTCCAATATATCATATATTTATATACTTATTGGATATATTAAGATCCAATATAATACTACTTTGAATATATATTTAAAATATATAATGTATGTTAATATATGTATCAACTTGTCAGCTGAGAAACAATGAAAAAGAAAGACATAAATTTAGAATTTATCATTGTACAAGATAGTCACTGACAAAGAAGAACTTAGGTCATTCTCACATAAACAAAAGGTGAACAAGTCATTGGCTGCTAGTGCTTCCTATAAAAAACTTCTGAAGGAAAACTCAAGTTGAAATGAAAAGAAAGACGACAGTAACTAAAAACCCTATGGGAACAAAATTCACCAGTATACAAATACAAAATACAAAAATCAATAAAATTGTAACTTCTGTTTTCAATAAAAATCAAAAGAAAAATGCATAACATGTTTATGAATCTATCTGTGCATATATATATATATATATATATATATATATATATATATATATATATAAAGATGTCATTTGTAACACATATATGCATGTATATTTTGTATATATGTAAACAATAGAGTCAAGGATTCTCACCAAAAAAATCAACTAAAAACATGAAGGAAAATCAATAATGTCAGAAGTGTAACAGTTAAAAAGAGATGGCTTAGCATAGAGGTGCCCTTCTTTAATCTTGGCACCCGGTAGACTGAGGCAGGAATATTTCTGCACATTTTAGTCCATCTTGGTCTACACAGTGAGTTCCAGAACATCTAAAGAGAGACCCTACCTCAAAAAAACAAATGAACCAGCAAAAGCAAGATCTCCTTTGTTTTCTTGTTCAGACATTGTCTTAGTCAGGGTTTCTATTCCTGCACAAAACATCATGACCAAGAAGCAAGTTGGAGAGGAAAGGGTTTATTCAGCTTACACTTCCATATCACTGTTCATCACCAAAGGAAGTCAGGACTGGAACCCAAGCAGGTCAGGAAGCAGGAGCTGATGCAGAGGCCATGGAGGGATGTCACTTACTGACTTGCTTCCCCTGGCTTGCTCAGCCTGCTTTCTTATAGAACCCAGGTCTACCAGCCCAGGGATGGCACCACCCACAATGGGCTGGGCCCTCCCCCCTTGATCACTAGTTGAGAAAATGCCTTACAGCTGGATCTCATGGAGGCGTTTCCTCAACTGAGGTCCTTTCTCTGTGATAACTCTAGCTTGTGTCAAGTTGACACAAAACTAGCCAGTACAAACATAGATGGATTCAACTCCCAAATCAAAAGACATAGATCTAAGAACAGATTAAAAAGATTTAAAACCTGATATCTATAAAAGTCTCAGTGTAGATTTAAGGATATGTGTAAGTTGAAAGTGAAGGGATGGAAAAAGATACTCCATGAAAATATTAACAACAACAACAAAGAGCAGAGGTCTTGTTAATAGAAGGCAAAGTTCAGTTTTAAGTCAAAACCTGTTACAAGAGTAAAAAGGGGACATTGTGCAATGACTTTAAAGTCAGTGTAACCCCATCAGCAAACTGTGCTTTCCTCCAGTACACATGAAATGTCCTCTAGAGTAGCATCAAAATCATCAAAAGACTTAAAACAAAAATAAATTTTCAGTGTTTTTATTTGCAGTAGATAGCTATTAGAAGTTAGCAACAGAAGGAAAAACTCAAGTATTCACAAATAACATTAAATAAGACAACACACTCAAAACCCTTAACTGGTCAAAAACAAAATGCCAAAGGAAATTTAAAATATCTTTGAAACAAATGAATACATCGTTTGAAAGGTCATGTGATATAGTGAAAGTGGAAATAAAAGGGAAATTTATAGATATAAATCCTTACCAAGAAGGTTTAAGATCCGTGATCAGACTTTCAAGAAGGAAAAAAAAAAATCTACCAAATTAATCCCCAAATTAGAAGGGGGGGGGGGGAGAGAAAAGAAAGAAAAATAGTTTGGTTTTTTTTTTTTTTTTTTTTTTTTAAGAAACATGAGATTCAGTCCTTGAAAATATTGAAAAATTGACAAACTGTTGCCTAGATTGGCTCAGAGAAAAAAAAAAGAGTTAAGGCTCATATAACAGAAATCAGTAAAAAAAAAAAAAAAAACAAAAAACAAACAAACAAAAAAAAAAAACGGCATTACTGCCTAACTTGCAGAAATCTGATTTTCAGAGTACTGTGAACAAGTTTATGCCAACACATTGAATGGCCTAGGAGAAATGGACAATTTTCTAGAATTGCACAACCTGGCAAGGCTGACTAAGAAGTACAAAACTATGATACGTCTGTATGTAAAGAGATGAACACACAGATACAACCCATCAAAAGTGAAGCCAAAAACTGGATGGTGTTATTGTGAGTCCTACAAATAATCAACACCACTACAAAAATTTCTAAAACATTGCTGAAGAATCACTTCAGTTGTATGTTGTGAGACCTGCATTATATAACCTAATCTGAATAAACTCACTCTATAGGAGAATGAAAGACCGGTGTCCTTGTACATGGTAATGTAGAAGAGTTCAGTAATCAAGTGTGCAAGCCAAACTAAGAAGCAAGTTGAACAGATGATATAAAGAAGGATTACTTTTGGTGTTCAGGGATGGTCAAACACTACACACAAATCATTGTACACTGATAAATGAGGAAGGACACGTGCTCAGTTATCTCAGTTGATACAGCAAAACATTTGACACAACTAACAGTCTCTCATGACTTAGAAAGCACAACAAATTAAGAATGGAAGAAAATTATCTCCACATCAAAACCATTTATAAAAAAATAAACTAATGCCCTACTCATTATTAGTCTAGATTATCAGCAACAAGGAAAGTGCATTTTTCTGCCTAAAAACATCACACACTATTGTTTCACTGTCCCTCTGTATGGTTTCACTGTCCCTCTGTATGGTTTCACTGTCCCTCTGTATGGTTTCACTGTCCCTCTGTATGGTTTCACTGTCCCTCTGTATGGTTTCACCATTCCGCTCTTTGGTTTCACTGTTCCACTGTTTGGTTTCACTGCCCCCCAGACAATGACAATCAGTAGAGAAAGTGGCATAGTATTGGGAGGGAAGCACCACAGTTTGTAAGGTGCTGAGGGCATGACTTTGATCCCTCAACCAGTGTAAAACAATAAAACACAACACTGGGCATTTCAAGTTTGCCTGTAATCTCAGTACTGGGAACATAGAAACAGGTAGATGCCCTAGGGCTTGCTAGCTAGACAGGTCAGACAAATTAGCAGAACAGGTCAGCGAAAGATTGTCTCTAAAACAAGATGGTGTCTAGGGAATGCCAGCAGATGTTCTCACCTCCACACATACTCATACATATACCAAGTAGAAAGGTGGCTCCTGGGCACTGCTGGGCAGCAATAGGGAATTGCTGTTTAGTCAGTAAAGAATCTTCCTTATGAATATCAATACAAAAATACTCAATAAAATTCCACAAACTGAATCCAAGAGCACATCATAACAATCATCCATCACGTAGGCTTCATCTCAGAGAATGCAGGGATGGTTCAATATACAGAAATCCATCAATATAATTCACTGTATAAACAAACTCAAAGGTAAAAAAAAAAAAAAAAAAAAAAACCGCATGATCATCTCACTAGATTCTGAGAAAGCATTTGACAAAATTCAACATCCCTTCATGTTAAAAGTCTTGGAAAGATAAGGAATTCAAGACCCATACCTAAACATAGTAAAAGCAATATACAGCAAACAGTAGCCAACATCAAACTAAATGGAGAGAAACTTGAAGCAATCCCACTAAATTCAGGGACTAGACAAGGCTGCCCAGTCTCCCCCTACCTATTCAATATAGTACTGGAAGTCCTGGCCAGAGCAATTAGACAACAAAAGGACGTCAAAGGGATACAAATTGGAAAGGAAGAAGTCAAAATATCATTATTTGCAGATGATATGGTTCTATATACTTAAGTGACCACAAAAATTCTACCAGAGAACTCCTACAGCTGATAAACAATTTCAGCAAAGTGGCTGAATATAAAATTAACTCAAACAAATCAGTAGCCTTCCTATACTCAATGGATAAACAGGCTGAGAAAAGAAGTTAGAGAATTGACACCCTTCACAATAGTCACAAAGAATACTAAATACCTTGGTGTGACTCTAATCAAGCAAGTAAATGATCTGTATGACAAGAACTTCACGTCTATGAAGAAAAATTTGAAGAAAATCCCAGAAGATGGAAGGATCTCCCATGCTCATGGTTTGTCAGAATTAATATAGTAAGAATTCAGTTTGCAATGAGGAAGGTCTATATATCATATTGGTTCCAAAGCACTGAGTCTACTTTCTGTGTTTCAGCCATAAGCTCAGAATGATTAGGTTTGTTGTATATATTTTTATCATTTTGAAAATAAAATAAAATAAGATGTATTTGATTTTGTTAGAAATAAATACTATTGAAATCACTGTGGGTCACTTCATTCTCACATTAATTTATATTTTAATTTCTTCTTTTGAGATTTTATTTGTATTTTTGAGTGTATTAAGTATGTATGTATGTATGTATGTATGTGCACTGTGTATATGCAGTGTCTGTCCATCTACTGAGGCTAACCTAGAACTATAGTTACAGATGGTAATAAGCCAGTTCAGTGGGTATTGGATGTCAAGCCCTCTGCAAGAGCAGCAACTACTTTTAATCACTGAGCCATCTCTCCAGCCCCTATTTTTAAATTAATTTCTTTGAATAGACTGAAAGTGAATGAAAAAGATGGTAGAAAACAAGCAAGCAAACAAAAAAGCAAAGAAGTTGTAGAAGAAATTACTATTATTAGCATGACATAAAAATTAAATCATTAATTGAGAAGGATACAATACAATTTTTGAAAATGGCAAATGCACAGAAGAGCCTAAAGGCAGAAAGGTGTCAGGTGTGTTAGCACACACCTTCAGTCTCCGAATTCTGGATGTAGAGGGCACCCTGGTCTATGTAGTAAGGTCCAAGACATCCAGAACTACATAGGGAGACCTATCTTTTTATTTTTATTTTTTTTAAGGTAGAAAGGCTACTAACCAATAATTTTTTTTCTTTCAGTATTGAACTTTTTATATAAGACTCTGTGCTGATGCATTTAGAAAGACACAAGACAATAATTGCACTTATGTTTATTATGAGCCAGGTACTCCATGAATTCTCTCATTTAACTTGATGTAAGTGCCTGTCCTGTCTTACTTTGTAGGGAGCTGAGACAAAGTGACCTTAGTTACTTCCTCAGGTTCATAGAATGAGAGTTTCAGGTTCTGATTCCATGCAGTCAAGTAAAATCCTGAAACAGAAATCCCCCCTCCCTCTCTCTCCTTCTCCCTCCCTCTCTCTCTCCCTCCTTCCCTCTGCTCCCCCCTTCTTTACTTGGCACATTTGGTGTGACTTTGCACTTTCTGTGCATTTGTTTTTATGTCCATGTGTGGCATGAATACTTTTCTTCAGGAGTGACACCTTGTTTCTTGAGACAGGATTTATCATTGGCCTGGACCTTGCCAAAGCAGCTGGGCCTGCTGCCCAGCCAGCCCCAGCCCAGGGTCCTCTTGTCTCTCCATACACAGCACTAGAGTCACACGCACTTGCTACCTCACCTGGTTTTTATGGAGGGCCAGGATCAAACTTAGGTCTTCATGTTTCATGTGTATCACTACGGTTTATTATCCTGCTCCCCCTCAAAGCACAGTGTATTCCCCTCCCAGACCATCTTCTTCTACTTACTCTCTAGGAGAATACAGAGAAATCAAGGTATTTACCTGTGTGTTGTAAAGCTAGTCCTTTTATATTTATCTCTACATAGTAGAAGACCCTTCACTTGCAAGCCCCTGCTTGATGAACCTGATGAATGAATTATAGGTACAGAATAACGTGCGTTCAAGGATAAGCATTCTAACTCAAAATAATGGAACACACACACACACACACACACACAGTCACAAACACACAGTATATTCTTGGATCCTTTTCTGATTTTTTTTTTATAGCCCCTCTATTCCCTTCTGCAGAAACAAAGTTTGCAGGACTCAAGTACTCTCCATGAGAGAATACCAAATATTCATAGAGCCTTGCCCATTCGCCTCAAGAACTCAGCAGGTGCTTAGGGATATGACTCATTCAGAGCATCCAATATAGCCTGTTTGAGAAGTAATAAGGAACAGACCTGTAGGTAAGCACTGTGGCAAGTCAGCATAGAGTGTTAACTAGTGTCAGTCTGCAACACAACCTGGGGAATTAGGCAGCCAAGTGACTCACTCAGACCCAGGAGATGGGTGTCAGCTCTTAAATCTGCATATCATAGACTTCTAAATTAATTATGTTTAACAAGATTGATTGGTGTTATGGGTGTATTCTTTTAATCTTTTAAATTTTAGCCCATTTTATTAAGGTATGATTGGCATATATTACAGTAAACTTGCCTTGATGTTTACAGTTGGTAAGTTTTGATGATTGTGTACACCTGTGAAACCATTGTCACAGTTAAGATAACAAATGTATCTCCTGCCACAGGTTTCTGTACACCTTTTGTAGTTTATTCTTCCTGCCCTTTACAGTCTGTTTTAGTTGACTTACTGTTTTTAATTTTCAGAGCATATAGGATTGGGCAATGTAGAGATGTTAAAGTGCTTAGGCTGATATCCTTGGGGACTGTGGAGGAGATCATGTATTTACGACAGGTCTACAAGCAGGTAAGAATGTGCCTCATTCTGTGTAAGAAGTTAACATCTGTCTATTTTTAGAAATTAGAAACAAACTTATATAAAGAAGTTTTAAACTTTACCCTAGTATGGAATTTACTTACATTATCATATATACTCTTAAATATCCTTCTATGACATAGAGTAATTGTTAAATTTATTAGATTTTAATCTGTAGTATTTTTTATTTATTTTTCTTTTTTCATGTGCATTGGTGTTTTGCCTGCCTACACGTGTGTCTGTTTAAGGGCATTGGATCCCCTGGACCTGGAGTTACAAACAGTTGTGAACTGCCATGTGGTTGCTAGAAACTGAGCCAAGATCCTTTGGAAGGGCAGCCAGTGTGCTGTGATGAGCCATCTCTCTAGCCCCCAATGCAATGCTTCTTAACCTTTAATGTGCATTCAAATCACCTAGGGATTTGTTACTCTGACTAAGTAGGTCTGAGGTACAGCCCAAGACTGCTAGTTTTTAACTAGTTCCCAGGAATGCCAGTTATTAATCCACTGATCACAATTTAAATAATGAGGCACACCTCCCCAGATGGTGAGCCAGGGTGTGGTATGTGTGCAGTAGGTGAGTTTCAGGTATATCAAGGCATTGATCTCAGTTCATGGCAGAGAGAGTGTCTGAGCAATCTTACAGCCTTAACAAACCTCCTCTTTTCACCTCAGGCTGTTGTCCATATGTCACCCTCTTCTGTATGTGCCTCGGCATGAAAAAGATTGAGGAGCACTGCCTTAGAGAAATGATATACGCCATTAACTGACTGCAGAGATGCCCAGTAAATGAGGTTGAGCAGCTTTAGCTGCTGCTGCTTGGTTCTCTGCCTGTTCATCTGAAATCTCATTGGCTCTTTAATGATGTGTAGGATGTTAATTTATGTTCCCTTTATACCTAAAAATAAACATTCATTTAGAGCTGCTCATTTGAGAAGCTCTGGACTGAGGTTCAAGTTTAATTACAAGTATTAAATTTGAATTGCTCCCTGTATATTTGGCTGGCATCTATTTAAGAACAAACATCTGTCACATGTGGTGGTAGTTACTAAAAATGATCCAATCTTAAAACTCATGCTAACTTCTTCATTCTAAAAATAGGATTTGCACAGCAGTTTGTGTATTTTCTTAAATCATTTAGGTCTGAAGGAAACAATTTGGTTTCTGGTCTTTGATATGACACAACTACTTGAGAGAATTTCTATTCTAACCTAACCACTTGTGAAAAACATGAGGCTCTTTCTTAGGACCTGTTGTTCTGCATACTGTCTTAAAGTAGTCCTCATTACTGTTTCCTTAATCGTGTGTTTCTTTCAACATATCATTAAATGCATTTTACTTTTATCTAAAAGTGCTTATTATGTACTGTATAATAATATACAACAACATTTTCAGGAAACAGTGTGATTTAGTGTTTAGAACTTTATATGGCATATACAAAGATAAGGTACTCGTCATATAAGAGAAGGTGTAACACATGGTTTGAAGATACCCTGGAATTTGAAACAAGGATGCATATCAACATACATATATTGAATCTCACAGTCTTTGGAGAAAGAATAAAATGAAAGAAAAATAAAGCAACTATAAATGTGTTAGAACACAGAAAGTTTCTCAAGGGTCCAGAAATTGTTTTGAAAACCTTTAAAGACAGAAAAGAAAGAAACCCAAAGAGACTCTGCCAGGGGGAGACTAACAGAAAATCAGACACAATTTACACATTCTCATTGCAGTGTCAACGACTAACATAAAAAAGGACTCCTGGGATTATTTGGAGTATCGAGTGACACACTTGAGAGATGCCTTAGCAAATACTCTTCTCAGCTGTACACAGTGTAATCAGCAGTTGTCTGTTCCAAAGTGAAGGCAACAGATAGAGACACTGACAGTAAACAACAAATACAGCTCACACTTCTTTCTGGTGTGCACAAGAAAATCACTCTCAATGCCCAGAAGTACATGACAAGCCATTTTAGGTAGGACTTGGATTGATAAAGGGGATTTGAATGTGCTGTGCTCACATGCACTGACTCAGAAAGTCTGTGGTTTAAAGTAACCTTTATCTACAACCTATGCTCCTTCATTTGGAGCACCATATGCAGTCAAGTTTGGCATTTTAAAATTGTCTCATATACCTGGGTTACATATGTATACACATACATACCATTTTATATAGAAAAAACGTTACAGAAAAACAGCTCACAGAACTTCAAATTGCCCAAATTTTCTGATGGTAACATTTTCCTTGTTTGCCTTCCTTCCTGAAGCTATTACTTCTTTTTCTGGGCCATTTGAACTCGTGTGTCACAGGGTTTCCTCAGAGTTCATGTTTAGATTTTACACGTTTACATTATGTTATGAAATAGTCAGCGGTGGAGAGTGCATCCACATGGTTGTGCTAAAATGGTATGCATCCTTAATGGCTAACTGTTGGTGTTCTTAAAACTCTTGAGGATGGCACTTCTAGGGTTTTCACAGTAGTTGTCAATTCGATTAAATCTATAGTTAGCTTGGCATCGGCGTGTTTATTGTATATTTTAGATTGTAACATAAGTGATACAATAATTCTGCCAATATTAGTTTTTAACATAATAATTTTTTAAAGAAGAAAAGTGTCTTCAGATGTCAGTTTTCATTACTAAACATTTATAATAATGTAATCTTGATTCAATGGTGAAATAGGAAATGTAAGATGCATGCTAGAGTGAGGTGGCCAGATTATTATTATTTCACCATAATGACAACATCTGCAGGGAAATTAAAACAGAATCTCTTCCCTAAGGCTGTCCAGTCAGCCACAGCTAAAGTTGTGTGTATGCAGGGAGTGCCAGGAAATTCTGACATACTGTTGGAGCAAACACTTCGAAAATATCTTGTATTTTTCTGTTATAGCAACTTCACTGTGTGGTGGTTGGAAGTGAAAATGCCAAGCGATACTTTGAAGCAGTACAAGGATCAAAAGAACATCGAGGCGAGCTCTTTGGTGTCCACAACCTCTTCAAACTAAGGTCCCAAGGGTCATGTCTTACGAGAGACATCCTGGAGGTGTGAAGTTCTTCTGTGATCTCTTTAGTAATATTTTATGTACAGTTTTATCATTCAGGAATTTTGAAATTGGTGTCTCCTTTTTAGAGAAATTTCTAGTCTTTCTTATCAAAAATACATGTTTAGAATTTCTACATTTAAAGAAATGGGAAATTAATTGTACCTCAAAGCCAAAGCTTACTCGTGGATACTTATAGATAATACACATGCATTATGAGTCCAATCTACATATGAGATAGTATGCTCTCCATGGCCATTTCCAAACAGACAAAGTTGAGAGTGGTTTATTAGTTTAAAAACAGCTGTTGAAATTGAGAACTAAAAAATTAAATTTTTTTTCCTAAATAAACAAAACTGTAAAATATGTTTTGATTAGAAGTTACAAAATACTCCCTGAGATGGACTCTCATGTCTCTGAGAGATTTTTATTTTCTGTTCCCAATAAAAATTCCACACCAATATTTCAACCCTCTACTATGTTCATGCTCAGTACAGATGTTTCTTATTCTTCAAATGAGACACTTACATGGCTTTAAAAATTCCTTTAGTTCATTAATTTACCAGAACACTGAGAATATTGACCTGTTTTCCAGCTGATATTAGTGTGGAGATCATAAAGCCCTGGCATATCCTTTTCCATCTCCTTGCTACACAGATAAGGAATCAGCTAAGGAGAGCTCCAGATTATTTCCCTTGGCTTATGGGACTTTGTAGTAAAATTCTTAATTGTATTTCATCTAGTAAGCATCGTAAATAAAGTTCAAGAAAAATTATTCCCTGTCTTTGAGCAATGCCAGTCTTGACTGAGGTGGAGGACATTCACACAGGGGCATGTACTGTCCGCGCTGCACTGCTTCAGTATCATCCATGATGAGCACTGGCCAAGGTGCAGGACATTCATGTAACCATGTGCTGTCAGTGCTAGTATAGTGTCAGCACGTCTGTGACCATTGGGATGAGCACCTGTGGATGGAGAGAAGGCCTGTACTGTCTGTGTCCATGTTCTACATAACGACTGACTCCAAGTAGTTGAACTGCCCAGTAATGTTCCGTAGTAGATAAGAATAGCAAATGACTAGTGGCACAAGCTGGAGCACCATGGTTTTTACACTCAGCATGGTGATGCTTGGCTGTGGACGCATTATGGTGTACTCGTTAGTGATGTAATAGCAGCTGATGTAAGCAGAATTCTTGGGGAAATGTTTGACACTTTTGTGCCTCCCAGCAGTGCTTTTAGTGAAACTGAACACAGGCACTAGTCTTTATTCTGTGAAACTGCATGAGTTCCTTACTTTGCAAATAAGAAAGCGTTGTTAAGAATGAAAATCTTCACACTAAACCTGCTTTTGCTGTTGTTTTGTTTGGTTGGTTAGTTGTTTTGTTTTGGTCTTGCTTTGTTTTTTTGTTGTTTTCACTCTGTATTTACAGCTGTTTATATTCTTCCGTGTGGACATTACAGAGAGAAGGCCAAGTGGAAGCTGGCATCATGACAGCCACAACATGGTTGAAAGGGGAACCTTCAGCACAAGAACTAGAAACAGTGAGTACCAGAAAACACGGACTGTGACATCTTTTTCCTTTACTATTTTCCTTCATTCTTCAGTATGAAAAAAGAAACTTCTAAAAACTTAGGGACACAAAGTGAATGAAATTAATTATTTAAACTGATCAATATTTATAAAAACAAATTCAGGAGCAGTCAACCCCAAATTAATCACCCTGTGTAAATAAATACACCAGCATCATTATCATTATCATTATTTTACTAAAGGGCAAGTTAAATAGAGAAATGATCATTAGTGTTTATCAAAACCATTCTGTAAATCAAAGCAAGTATTGTATTCATTGAGTCTGTGACCTTAGGATCTCATCACCCATTCATGAGACCTATGCTGTCACCAGAGGCCATTTTAGGTGTAAGATGCAGAAAACATGCAGATTTTTTACATTGCTGTTCTTGCTGGATTATTTGTTTGTTGGTTGTTCTTAGTTTTTGTTTGGGGGTTTGTTTTTGTTTTGTTTTCTGAGATTTAAATGTATGTGAAACAAGTGACTTTGAACTTAAGGAACGTATTTGTATTCACTTATTTTGTGTGCACACTAAGTTGGTTACTGGAGAGCAGGCTCAGTTTGTTAAGCTTGGTGAAAGGTGCCTGCCTCTCCCTCTGAACCATCTTGCTGGCACAGGTTGAACTTTTTCTTTTTTTAATTTAGATAAACACAGATGTTAAGTATTGGCAGAAGTATCAAGTAACTTTCCCAAAATCTCAACAAATTAAGCCTCAATCTTAAGGAACTGAAAGTTATCCTTAACTTGGATTACTGAGAAAAGGGGAATTGGATAGAATTTTGTAGCAAATTTTCTTCTTGAGACAAGGTCTCATGTAGTCATGACTGGCCTATCATTCCAGGTAAAGTAGAGGATGGTCTTAAACCCCTGATCCTTCTGTCTGTTTTTCAAATCTTTTGCTTTTCTTACGGCAAACATGCACTGCTGCATACAACTCTTCCCTCATGTTTTCTAATGTTTCTTTCTGCTTTTCATGTAGCCTAGAGACCCTGACTGTCAAGAACCCACAGATGTTTGTGAGCTCTACAGTGACATCAGTGATGAGGAATCAATGGGCCATTCTCTGGGAAAGACTACTAAACCCAAAGTCTCTGACGCCAGTAGAACTCCAGGTTCCACAGCACAGCTTACTTTGCTACAGTGTGGATTCTCTAAATTATTTGAGGCAAAGTGTAAGGCAGTCCAGGATGGCAGTGGAAACCCTGGCTCCAGTGACGAAAGTTCTGATGAGCAGCCCATGTGCTTTTCAGCAAAAGCCAGACAAGCTGCTTGTCAGGAGACTTGGGACTCTGTTTGTACTTCAGAGCATCAGAAATCAGATAACATCCAAACTCCAGATGAAAAATGTGTTTCTGATAAAAGCAAGACTGTAGAACAGAATGTTTCTTCTGAATCTGATGATGAGACAAAGGGTCACAGTGCAGCTGGACATCATTGCATGGGACAGGGTGACACAGAGTCAGAAGACAGTGATGTCATCTTTCCCACACAGTATCCCACTCAGAGAATCCCTAAGAACCGTATACGCTGTAACCTGCTGTTGAGTGACTCTGAAGACTCTGAAACAGAGAACCCTGTGAGGGTAAAGCATGGTGCTGGCAGACTGAACAGTGGCAGAGATGGACCAGCTTTAAATCTCGGGTGTCTTGAGAAAAAGACCTTGAAATCTGTTAGGAAAAGAAAAGGTACAGATGATATTAGCGATGAGTCTGATGACATTGACATGTTCCCCAAGTCAAGAATAAGAAAGCAAAGAGCCACTACTTCTTCGAAATTTAAGAGAGAAAAGGAAAACAAAAGGAAGCTTTATAATTCTCCCGTAACGGCAAAGGAAACAAATCAAGTGTGTGCAGCAGATGGAGACTGCAGCTCTCAGGTTATTGAAGAATTTTCATCCTCAGATGATGGTTTACCTGTCAGCCACCTGAGTTTCACTAAACTAAGTCACAGAGCAGAAACTGTAAAAGATAAAATTAGCTTGTTCCCCAAGCTGCATAGCCCAGATAAGAAAAATAACAGTTTTATACCAAGAAAATCAGCAAGCTTTTTAAATGAAAGAGTTGTCAGTCAAGAGCAAGTATGCAACTCGATGGATAAAATATTAGGTAACTAAACATTCTGAAAACATTCCTCTAAATAACTGTTTTGTTTTGCTTTTAAGGTATATATTTTATGAGAGATTACTCAGTTGGCCATAA
Source organism: Micromys minutus (assembly GCF_963924665.1). Classification (NCBI taxonomy): domain Eukaryota; kingdom Metazoa; phylum Chordata; class Mammalia; order Rodentia; family Muridae; genus Micromys; species Micromys minutus. The sequence continues at coordinate 92,144,775 of NC_137969.1, read as the reverse complement.
AATTGCTCTAAAGTCAAGATGCTGCTTTGAAGCAGCAGTAATTAAGTGGCAGGATTCAGGGATGGCTACCTGCAGGAGGAGAGAGAGTGCTGCTGTTTCCCCTGGAATGCTCTTCCATGTGGCCTAGCCTCAGCACAGCCTTTCTGTGTCAGACAGCCAATTATTCTGGCTTGTCTGGTAATTCCTTATATTGCCAAGGTTTTGTTACAGGCATGTATATTCTGTGATAGTATAATTTAGTCTTGTCCACTTAGTTCATTTTATGTAGTCTGCAATCTGTAAGAATCTTTCTCCATCCTCTCAGTACCATAGAATTTACTTCCAGTTTCTCTCAATCTGCATGTTCTCACTATTCTCAACAGTCAGACATGCTTGATGTCTGTATTACCTGTGAATGAGTAGTACTCCTGAAGCTTTTCAGTGGTCATATGTAGAAATGATGACCTTTTGTATGTATGCCTTTATATTTTATGTATATTTATGATATACATAATGATATATCTTAGTACGTATATTATACACTTACACATATATAAATGTGTATACATATATTTATACATAGTATATGTGATGATGAATATACCTCATGAATTATATTTATATTTTTGTATTTATATTGGTAGTTAATTAGAAAGTTCTCTTTCTCATCTATTATATTTAAATACTATTTCATTCATCTCTATCATTCTGGTCACATACAGAGATTGATTTTGTTATAATACTCCATCACTGCTTACTTGCTTTAAGCCATACCACACAGTAATTAAAGGATGAGTTGGCACAGTACAGTAGTAAAGGCTGGAGGTGCATCTAGTAAGAGAGCACTTGCTCAGTGCTACTACAATAGTAGCATCACTAGAAACAGTCTTTTCCGGTTTTTGTTTTTTTAAACATACCATTCTGTTTCTTTCCATTTTTACAATAGATACATTATGTCTAACCACTCCCTCCTGGTGTATCGGTAACTAGAAATGTTACAGTTGCTTTCATCCCTGTGTCAGTGTCTCTAAAGCCTTTGGATCATCTGGACCTTGTTTTCTAGTAAATTTTTCAAAACAGTGTTACTGAGGGACTTTTTTTCCTCTGCAGCTCTTGTGATATCCTTTCCTGTCCTGAGTATAAATCCTTGACTGGCATGTTGAGTATTTTCTGTACACAGCTTCATTTTCATCCTTCCAATATGCAGGAAGATTACTTCCTTTCCATTGCTGTTCAGTGGTTTCAGCAGATTGTCTGTATTCTCAAGTACAAGTGTAGTTTCCTCTCTGTCTCTCAGGAACATTTGTGCTGCTGTTAGTTCACCTCTCTCAGTTGTTCAGATGTTCCTTCTTTGTTGTGTCTTGAGAGTTCATCACTCTAAAATTAATTTTTTGTTTGTCATTATCGCATTTATTTCTTCTTCATGTTTCTTCTAGATTATTAGTGTTCATTTACAAAGAATATTTTCTTAATGCCTAAGTCTTTTTGAGATATTCCATCACTAATTTTTAAGTTATTCTAATTATGATTTATATTGTTAATCTATTTCTTCCTTCATGTTCTTACCTTGTTTAACATCAGCTGTGTTTTCATTCGTTTTTGAGCCCTTCATTTCTGGCAGAGATGTCTCTGCTGCTTTGTCATTTTTTTCCTGCTTATTGTTGAATCCTGCTATGTGAGAATTTATATAGTCAGCTTGCTACAATGCTCCTGATCCCTGCTTAGGGCCAAACTCCTGGTCCACTCAACTCTGGTGAGCACAAGCCTTCCCAGAAACTGCTTACCTCTGAGTGGCCCTTTGTGCCTTCTAATTCTCTCGGAATGTTGCTATCCTGAGGCCTCCTGTTCTTAGATCTGTCATACACCACACCCTGTTGCTTTTCTCTTCCATTAACACAGATGCTGATACTATATAGCAGGATTCTTAACCTTCCTATTGTTGTAGCTCTTTAATAGGGACCCCCATTCATAAAATTATTTTCATTGCTACTTCATAACTGTAATTTTGCTACTGTTATGAATTATAAGTATCTATTTTCCAGTGGTCTTATCTGACCCCTGTGAAGGTGTCATTTGACACCCTCTAGGAGGGTCAATGCACAGGTGGAAAACCACTGTTATATAGTTTCTATTGGAAGATTGCCTTCAGTTGATTGTAATTTAGGTCTCATGAGATATCTTGTCATCAAATTTTGTTTTCATGTGGTTCATAGGTGTCCACTTGTGTTATCTAGTTGCTGTTTGAGTTCACTTGAGGCTTCTGAGGGAATGAACAACCTCTGTTCAGACTGCTTATTGATTGTTTTACATTGCTTTACTTTATCTTACTTCCCATAAGTCACATGGACAAGTATGAAATAAGGTGCTACAGGCACCTTAATTGTTAAATTTCATTTATTTACACATTAGACTTTCTATTATGGTTAAGACTCATTTAAATTTTCCTGTGATATATATGTATATTTTGGTATCAGTATTAACGTGGTACAAGATTATCAATGGTTTGTTTACTAGAGCGAATTCAGAGGCTTAAGAAATTATTCCAGTGCTTTTATAAATAATCATTTGAGTTTTTCAGCTGCAGGTGTCAGCAGTTAGAAGTAGTGGTATTTTATGCAGCATGTAGGTAACTTTTAATCACACACGGTATCTTGTGTTTTGTGTGTGGCGATTGCTGGGGAGTTCAGGGCTAAGGCAGCAGAGTGCTGAGGCCGTGCCGGGCCGTCTGAGGGATATTGTACACGCCGCAGTTCTAACCTCCTCTTTTAGGACCACAGTTTCAAAATAAATTATTAGAGCCTAGAAGCAAAGCAGTAAATATATATATATATACTTTTTAAATCTCTTTTACATAAAAGCTGTGAGTTAATTTTTTTTTCATTTCCTAAAGAGCTCTCATCTTGACATTCTTTGGGCATGTGTACATGAAGGACAAAACACAAACAATAAAACAAAGTCCCGCTGAACAAACACAGTTCTCTGGTCATAAACCTCATGCTCCCTTCTATCTGTATCATCAAGGACTTTTTAAAGGAGCAGGTAAACCTCGGATACTTCCTTAAATGCGCAAACATTTTGAAATTCGCAAAGAAGAAAAAATCTATGGAGGACCATTAATCATGATTTGCATAGACAAATCTATTTCAGATTTAAATTTTAAAATTTTTACTTAATCTCAGCACCTCTCATATTGGTTAAAGTAGAAAGTCATTTCCATTTTAGCCTGGACCAATATATTTGAACTTCTTTTCTGTTTACTTTTGAAAATTGTAGATATTGAGATAGTAACAATTTTTTTTAAAGTTTAAAAATAAAGCAATCAGTTAAACATAGAGGTTGATACCTGTCAGGAAACTAAGATAGAATTGGCATGGGTTGCAGGCCATCCTAGGCTACAGAGTTAGCCTTTGTGTCAAGAAAACAAAAGAGATAATAATTTTAAAATAAATCGAGCATACTCAGGTGTCATGGTGGACCACTTTAATCCCAGCACTGGGGATTCAAGAGCCAGTAGATTTCTGTGAATGAAAGACCAGCCTGGTCTGCAAAGTGAGCCCCAGGCCAGCCCAGGCAGCAAAGGCACTGTGGGAATAGAGGGGAAGTGAGGCAGGCAGGCAGGCACACACAGCTAGGAGGCTAAAGCAGAAGAACCACAGGTTTGAAACTAGCCTGAGCTTCTTAGCAAGGCTGTCTCAAAAACAGAGAAAATAATAGAGTAGGTATTTCCTGTTCTTAGTGTGCTGTTGACACTTAGAACCATATTGCTTCATAGTAACAAACATTGTTGCCTCCTAGATGGTGTTCAGGAGGTGGCATATATCCACTCAAATCAGAATGTGATCGGATCAAGCAGAGCTGAAAACCACATGAGCCGATGGGCTACACGTGATGTATTTGAGTTGAAGCAGTTTTCCCAGCTCCCTGCTAATGTGGCAGTTTGCAGTTCTAAGGTAAGAAAAGTTAGTTTTTAATCTCACAAAAGTTTGTCAATAAGATCCTCTTTATAACGTCAAAAGTAGCTGTTAAATCTGCTAAGAGACATACAGCTAAGTGTTGAAAAGCCATATATAACATTATAATAGTTGTAATCACAGAATACGCTTGGGATTTGTGGTGGTTTGAATGAGAAAGGTCCCCATGGCTCATATGTTTGAATGCATGGTCCCCAGTTTGTGGAACTGTTTGGAAGGATTAGAAGGTGTGTCACTGTGGGCAGGTTTTGAGGTTTCAAATGACTTTAACCATCCCCAGAGCTCTCTCTGCCTCCGAATTATGGATCAAGAGTTCTTAGCTTCTCCCTACTTGTACTTGCCTGTCTACCTACTAGCAGCCTCCCTGCAGGTGGTCACAGACTCTAACCCTCTGAAACCCTAAGGCCCAAATAAACCTGTTTACTTTCCTAAGTCACTTTCATCATGGCATTTTATTACAGCAAAGTAACTAAGACACATTAAATGACAAATCTGAATTAAAATGCCCAATAATACTGAGTTGAATAATAGTTTCACTTTTTAAAAATGTGCTTATCTCCCCAAATTCAAAACAACCTGTAACAGTTGTACATATTAAGTCTTAACCCCAAACTACTTCGTCTATGAAGTATATGAAGAAAAGTATATGATTTAGTTTCCTCAGTTTTGCTGCTTGTATTTTTTCTTTTTCTAAAAGTTCTAGGCTTTTATGAAGGATTTTTGCAATTTAAAGTAATAAATCCTGTGGATTTTTCCTGCTTAAGATTGCTGTTGCATGGAAATAAAGCCTTGCATAAATATAATTTTTTGTTTATATGTGGTCATTTTCATCAAAGGCTCTAAAATATGTATTCATTGGTGTATTCATCTAACAGCTTAATTAATGTTTATTGTTTTATGGGTAGGAACTAAAAGTACATGCTGCATATAACAATGATAAAACGTAATGTAGCTTTTAAGGATGAAGAAGGGGGAAATCCTTCTGAACTTTCCAGCTGTCTTCATTAGGATTCAGATTGTCTTAACAATAAAACCAGAATGCAACGTAAAACTCATGACTAGGGAAATGTGAATTTAAAAGCCAAGAATTGGGAGAAAGGTATAGATAGAGCAATATATTCCTACTTAGATATCTCTTTCCCTTTTTTAAAATTCTTCTCTAAGATTTATTTATTTTATGTATGTGAGTACACTGTAGCTGTCTTCAGATCAGAAAAGAGCATTGGCTACCATTGCAGATGGTGTGAGCCACCATGTGATTTCTGGGAATTGAACTCTGGAAGGGCAGGCAGTGCTCTTAACTATTGAGCCATCTTTCCAGCCCCAAAATAAGTCTGTTTTAAAAGAAGAGAATTAAACTCATGGAAGCTTTCCAAGTTTCCCCTTGGGTTAGTTGGACTGCAGACTGTAAGTCATTATAATAAATCCCCCTAGTATATAGAGACATTCCATAAGTTCTGTGACTCTAGAGAACCCTGACTAATACACAGCCTTTAGATAACTTGCAAAGAAATATATATACCAAATAGATTATATAAGAAGTAACAGGCACACAGTGCTAGATTACTTCTGTGGCCTCTCAGAGTTCCTTAGTATTATTAAGCTAATAATTGATAACAAAAATAACAAAAACTCAATCTACTTTAAAAATTCATTCATGTCTTTAGGAAAGGCCTTAAATACACTAGCTTTTTCATGTTTCTTCCTGATTTGTATAGTTTATACTTATTTATTTTTATTAATAGAACATTTTATAGATGTCCTAAACTAAAACCTCTCTCAAAATATGTTTGTAATCATGCCTTCACTATTTGATAATACAAATTATATGAAATAGTATGCAAAATAAGAACATGTTTTACTTTATTTTTTTTCTGAAACAGTTTCTCTGTATAGTTGTGCCTGTCCTGGAACTCGATCTGTACACCAGGATGGCCTCGAACTCACAGAGATCCACCTGCCTTTGCGTTCTGGGTACTGGGATTAAAGGTGTGTGCCTCCACCACCAGTGAGCGAGTTTAACCTTTAATTATACTAGTTTTCTTTTTCTTCTTCTCTTTCCTCCATCCCTTACCATGCCCACTCACTCCCTGTCACATTGGTGGCCTTTTTCTCTGATCATCGTTGCATACACATTTATATGTGTGTATGCATAAATATTATAAATACAACCTGCTGAGTTTGTTTTTGCTGTGTGTGTATATATAATTCCAGAGCTGACCACTTTTTTATTAAAAAATTTAAGGGGTCACATCTCTGGAGAGAGAATTCTATATGTCAGATGCCACTGTCTGTGTGGTGTGTGTCACAGACTTCACTGGGTCTGCGGTGTATGTGTCACAGAACTCTACCTGTGGTGATGTGTGTCACAGACTTTACTGGGCTTTTGGTGTGTGTCACACAGTTTAACTGCACCTGTGGTGATGTAGTGCCTCCCTTCTCAATCAGCTGCATGTCTTCAACTTTAGTTTACTTAAAGCTTTCTGAAAAGAATGTACAAAGACAGCATTCAATTAAGGATTAATCACTATGGCAACAGAGATATGGTGACTAAAGGAGGAGGATGTGTCCTCCCCTGAGTTTCCTGCCAGCTGTCATAGTCAACCTCTGCTGCCTGAAACCAAGCCAAAATATAGACTGTGACCAACTCTAAGAAACTGTATCTGTATTTTTATAAACTGGTACAAGTATCAGACTATAAAAGAAGACTTAATCCCCTGAATTGGATGACAGACACTTGGCACTCCTGCCAGTTTTTGACAGAAAAATAATGGGTTGCTTTGTAGTAAAACCTGGATTAATAGTAAACCCTTCTTTATATTATTGCAGTGTTCTGTAAATGAGAGAACTAAGCGAGTTGTCAGGCTGTGGTGGGAGTGTCACTTTTTTTTTTTTTTCTTAAAGCAATGCAGATTTAAGTATTGTTGAATACTGTAAATTCAAAATGTTGTGTTAGCAGGAACTTCTCTTGTATATGTGTTAGACTGATGTGTTGTAGATTACTTAAAGCAGGATTTGTGAGCTTTGGTGGGTTTGATTGCAGTGTGTTTATACAGCTTGTATAAGGAGGGATGGACTGTTTAGAATGAGCAGACTTTGGGGAAAGAGCGCACTCTGTAACTCTACATTTCGGGATACTGAATTGTCAGTGGTATAAAGTAATTTACTAGCTTATGAGGTAGCCCAGTAGGTAAAGTTTATGGTTTCAGCATGTTAACAGAATTAACTCTTAGTAGGACTTTTTCTTAAGCCTACTAATTTTTTATCTCAATATTAACTTTATGTAACTTTTATCAGATAGTTTTTTTTTTTTTCCCAAGTAACAAGTAGGATTAAGGTTTCTAAGATGGCTGTGTTTATGCAAGAGGTTGGCATGAAAGGAGGAATACTATAGGTAACAAACACTGTTCCACAGAAACAGTGTCATCCGAGTGAAGAATGCTCATTTATTCACAGGAAAAGGACAAGCCAGTGCTACTTGTACACATAGCTGTTCCTTCTTACAGTTAAGGTCCAGGACAACCTGTGGCATTCTTCCTCTTAATGTCCAAAACATATATACCTCTTTGCAAAAAAAGGAAAAGGTGCAGAAATTACTTAAAGCAGAACATAGACTCTTTATTATTGTAATTATGATGTTTGCTTAATGATTACACGAGGGGTAAACTCTTCTGTAGATCTGTATAATTACTTATTAATATTTTTTGCTCATTGTACCAATAAAGCTTTTATAATACTTTATAAGCTACCTGGTTAATTTTATAAAAGAACCTTCCCTGAACTATGGCTGTTTTCCCATGAAAATAGATAGAAAAAACATACACACACACACACACACACACATACACACACACACAAGAGGCTACAAACTTATCTAACATTGGATTAGATTAACAAAAGTAAGTTTTCTTATTAGGAAGTTTTATAATTCTAACTTTTTTCCTAGCTGGTGATCCTTATTTTTGAAGAGAGAAATTGACTTTGAGCAACTTCTTGGTTTAGACAGTTGTAAGATTTTAATAATTAGCAAAATGTCATTTCTTCAGATAATACCTTGGTAATAGGTTAGAAGTCCAGAGGTAAAATAACCTCACTGAACTCTTGGTGATTCTACCTAGCAAACTAAGGAATAATAGGCAATCAACAGTACTTTTTCAGACTATTTTATTCCTCAGTGAAAACTATGGTGTCAGTCAGACACAGCCACTTAATAGAAACATCTACTGTCTTATCTGTCATTTGAGAACATTGCCTCTGCACAGGAAATTCTGAGTTATTATATAAACATAAAATTTGGAAAATAATCATTACTTTTCAGTTTGAAGAATTTGGGGAGAAGTATATCCACACGTTTTACTTATTTTTAAAATGAGAAGCTAAAGGTCTCTTTCAGGCCTCAGGAATGGCTATCAGCTTCCATCCTGTGGCCTCTCTTGCTATCTTTTTTTGTGTTTTCCTTTTAAGTCCTTTAATCTGTGCTTGAAGATTTCAGAATTGATTTTTCTAATGTGTAATATATTAATCTTATTTTTAAATATATGTAGTTTTTGAAAAATGTATTCTAATTTGACCTATAAAAGCAAGCCAACAACTAGATTGAATTCATACTTCCTTTTTAAAATATGTATTTCAAAGAATTAAACTCTGTCTGGACTCAAGAATATCACTAAGGATTAAAGATGTCACTTGGTGGAGAAAGTGGTGATTGATGCATAAGCCTGATAAGCGTGAGACCTAACTTTGAACCCCCGAACTCATATAAGCTGCTGTAAGAACTCATATAAGCTGCTGTAAGAACTCATAAAGCTACTGTAGTAGCAGACGTCTGTAATCCCAGTGCTCCCATAGAGAGATGGGAAGTGGAGATCAGAGAGTTCCTAGAAGCTCATGGCCTGGCATAGGCATATCCATGAGCATACACATTAGCTAACAACAAGGAAACTGTGCTTAGAGGTAAAAAGTAATGATCCACATTCAAGGTTTTCCTCTGACCTCCAAACACCACACATATATAAGAAGCATGACAAGACTATAAAGAATCAACTCAACAAAAGATATTTTTGGCAAAGGCATCATTTTACTTTTTCTAAACATTGTGATAGTTAACGTTAGTTATCAGTATGACTGGATTAAGAGATGCCAAGAAAATTAGTAGTCAGCCTCTGATGTGTCTTTGATGGTATTTCCAGATAATTGATATGGGGATTGGTGACCTTGAAGGGGAAGATCTGCCCTCAACGTGACCTGAACTCTAGCTAGATGAGAAAGTTCCCTCACATCCTGAAGTGATCCTTCCTGAGTGGGTACTCTGCTGTTGCTATTGCCAGTGGCCATCAGACACTGACAATTCTTTAGCCTTTGAATGCCAGCCCACATCAGCAACTCTCCAAGGAACTTCCAGATCTTCAGCCCTGATTGGAGCTGCTTGATTGGTCCTTCTTGTTCTAAGGTTTCTAGCTTCTTTTTTTTTTTTTTTTTTTTAATGGTTTCTAGTTTCTTTTCTTTTTTTAAAGATTTATTTGTTATATATAAGTACACTGTCACTGTCTTCAGATACACCAGAAGAGGACATCAGATCCCATTACAGATGGTTGTGAGCCACCTTGTGGTGCTGGGAATTGAACTCAGGACCTCTGGAAGAGCAGTTAGTGCTCTTAACCACTGAGCCATCTCTCCTGGTTTTAGGTTTCTAGCTTCTTAGACCAAGTATCTACTGCATTCTCTGGTTCCTCACTTAGGGATGGCCATTGTGGGAGTATTTAACCTTTGTTTACACAAGCCAGTATATCTTTTATTATACTGTGTGTGTGTATATATGTGTGTATGTGTGTGTGTGTCTTTTTCTTTGGAGAACCTGATCTATACTTGTACTTTTCCCTTAACTAGAGTATCATTCAGCCTTGCATTTATATCTCCTGAGTCTCTTCCAAAATGTACTACCACAAATGTATCATCTCTTCCCCTAGGCCTTCACTAGTTTCTCCCTCAGCTGGAAATAAACTGCCCTTCCTCTTAGGTTTTTCCTTCACTCAGTAGAAGAACTTTGTGTGTCCAGTTCTTGCTTTAAAATAGGTTTTTGAGAGTAATGGTATAGTTGGGTTAAGAATTATCTCTTCTTTTAAAAATTAAAATATGTCTTTCCCATATACTATTTCTTCCTTGCTCCCTGTCAAAAATCATTGTCTTTTTTTCTTTATGGGCACTCATGTGTGCACACACATGCCTACAAATATAAATATAGCCTCCGAATTCTGTGTAATGTTATTCATATGTATATGGTTTCAGAGCTGCAGCTTGGTTTTAGGTAACTCATAAGGGGTTATCCTTGGGGAGCATGGATATTCCTGTTCTCAGCATTTTTTAGGTACCTATAAGAAATAACCTTCAAATAAACCCTAAGCTTAGATTTTCTAAGAAGATGTATCGCTTACTCCATTTTAATAACCTAAAACGATATTTTGCATAGAGTTCATATCTGAACAAGTACTTTTTCAAAAATGTGTTTAGTCTTGTCAAAGTCCAGTGGCTTCAGACACTGTTTTGGTCTTGAGGTGTCAGACTTGTTGTTGGGTATAAGTGGTTTTGTCTAGTTTTCAGTAAAGAGGATAAATGTGGGATATTTGTACTTGCTGAACAGGCAACCTTCCAAGTCTTACCCCTGTCTGTTCTAAACACTTGAGGTGGTTTGAGTCATTTTCTATGAACTATTTTATAATATCCATGGAAATCACCTCACTCAAAGATGCTACTGACTGTGTACAGACTGGGGAAGGAGAAATCGTGATATTCTCACACATATGTTTTGGCTTTGGGCACTGTTTGGCTCATAATGCCCTCTCCAAAGTGGGTTCTAGCTATCCATCTTCCACCAACACTTTTTCTTTTTCTTTTTCTTTTTTTTTTCCCCTTAGGGTCACCTTGCAGAAATTCCCTGATTTAAAACCCTCATTCCAGAAGGGTCCTGTCCTATCCCTAAAGGAATAGGCTGTGAAGAATGATGGGGCAGATAGCCCTTGTTGGTTTCCCCATTCAACCTGCTAGCAATTATGCCTGTGGAATAAAATACCAATAAAGCCCAAGGAGAATGGGTTTTGATCTTCTGAATAGCTGAGTATGTGAGGGTTACTGCAGGGTAGTACACCCAGACTAGGCCACACCCCCCACAAATTTGCCTCTGCATATTGCTTCAGTATGTAGAATATCCTAGGTAATAAACTAGTGAGTAGAATCGAGTTGTGAGCTGTTCTAACAAGCACAGCTATGCTAAACTAAGGCGCAATTGGTTTCTGGAATCAGGGAATCGCTAGTCTTGGAGAGATGGTTAATTAAATTAGAGGATACCAACTGCATGCTCACTGCTGCTTCTAGTGCAGAAAATCCTTATACACTGAGAACAGAACCCTTTGTGTAGACTGCAGCGTGAGACCAGAGGGAAAACACTTTGCTTTGCTTAAACATAAATTTGTGTGTAACCCCACACCTCCAACCAGACCTGATCTGCTGGCTGACCTCCCAATTCACATTTCTCAGTGCTGGTCATCATTGCTGATGTGATGTGAACTTACTATAACTTAACCTCATGTGTGTCTGTTCTTTATGTATGTTACAAGACTCGAGAATAAAGACCATAACGTACACTTCGAAACATGACCACCACTTGGCAATAGCAACAGAGAGTGGGCATTCAGCAAACACTTTTTACTGATAAGCCCACACTAAAATACTGCATAAAGCAGATCCCTACTACTATTTTCACAATAAAACACCTTCAAGTCAGCTGCTCAAATTAAAGTGGTCACAGTGTTCCGTAATGCAGAATGGGTTAGTCAGGTTTGAGCAACATGCATGCTTGTTATACTTCATTGTTGGTCATAGTGCTGTCAAAATAAGCTCCTTAATAAAGGAGCTTGTGGAGAACGGAGTAAGGAAGAAGGCCCAGCCTGTGTATGGAGTGACAGTGTGTGTGTGTGTGTGTGTGTGTGTGTGTGTGTGTGTGTGTGTGTGTGTTACATGTACATGGAGCTTGAAGGAATCAGTCTTCTAATTCCACCATGTGGGATCTGGGGGTTGAACTCAGGTCATTGGGTTTGGTAACAAGCACCTCTGTCTTCTGAGCCATCTGCCAGCCAAGTTCCATGAAGTCTCTCACTACAGACTGGGTATGGAGATGCACATCTATACAGTGCCAGCACTCCAGAGTCTTACGCAGAATTGTAAGTTCAATGCCATCCTATGTTGCATGCTGAGTTTTAGGCTAGCCTGGGACACAAAGTGAGAGATCCTGTCATAAAACCAACACAAAGTTGTGTTAGGTTGCAGCTATTGTACCTTCTGGGAGGAAAGGAGCTAGAGTTGCCAACCTCAGTCCCCCTCTTCCTTCCACAACATGTTTGTGTTCTTAATCTGCTTGTGTTTCCAGGCCTGACTGTCAGTTTTAAACATATGCAGAAAATGTGGCTTTGGTATATATTTGGATTGGATCCTCTAACCACTTGGTTTTTTCCTAGACATTGGTTTAAGGTTCAGGAGTAGCTTTTAGCCTTAGGTTTTTGTTAAATACAGAGACCTACATTATGATAACCTTGAATGATTAATTTGGGTATTTTTCACTATTGCACAAAGATAGTTAAACAGTTTTATCACTTTAGATCCTGTGGCCATTTGCATGGGCTTCTTTCACTATTCTGTGCTTTGATTGGTCTCCCAGTTCCTTGCATTGCAAAGATAAGCAAATTTATGCCTTTGTGTGTGCTTACAGTTTGGCCCTTAACCAAAGAGATCTCTTTTTAAGTCTTGTTTGAACAGATGTGTAAACAAAACATTGCTGCTTCAGACCTCACAGTTTAAGGCTTGATGAAAACAGAAACTGAAAGAGCACTTGATTTGTATTCTTCATGGCATACTTGGTATGATCAGGATGATGGAGGGGATGATGACCTTAGAGTGTGTGCTTAGAGCTCTGTTTAGCCTTGGGAATGAGCTGTAGGCCCCAGACTTTCCTGGGATAGGCAGGCCCTCTGTTCATCTTAGAACCAGCATTCTAAGTTTAGCCTTCTGCTGTCATGACTATCCACTGCCTTTGAAAATCTCTTAGTTTAACCTAACCACCTCCCTTTAGGGACATTAGTATGGATGATGTATACACTTTTCTTGTGTGCTTTGAAAGGAACCAGCTCCAAAGCCAGATCCATTCAATACCTGCCTAGTCAAAGTTTTCACTAGTTCCTGGTAGCCTGCCTCCAACAGGCTATCCTGCCTGTGCACCACTGTGAGCTGCCTTCCTCTGCAGTGTGTAGGATGAGGTGAGCTGGGAAGATACTGTGTGCTGGTTATGGATATGGTTCCAGAATTAATCCCAGTAGAGATTATCCATAATACTTTTTCTGTAAATGGGAACTAGAAGCTTGTCTTAGTTTGGATTTTATTACTGTGAAGAGACACTATGACCATGTCAACCCTTGTAAGGGAAAACATTTAATTGGGGCTGGCTTACAGTTCAGAGGATTAGTCCTTTATTGTCACAGTGAGTAACATGGTGGCATTCAGGCAGACATGTGCTGGAGAGGTAGCCGAGTGTTCTATATCTAGATCCGCAGGCAACAGGAAGAGAGAGAATCACTGGGCCAGCTTGGGCTTCTGAAACCCCAACTCCAGTGACACTTCCTCAAACAAGGCCACACATTTCAGTAGTACCTCTCCCTCTAGGCCTATGGGGGCCATTTTCATTCAAGCTACAACAAGGCTCTTCATGATTTCTTCAAAAGTTGGCCTCATGGTGGCAAGCTTGTATAACCGCAAGGCCAAGGCAAAAGTACCCAAGTTCAAGGCCAGCTTGGACTACATCATTAGTTCTAAGGCCTCCTGAAACTACACTGAACAACCTTGTATTTAAGGGGGAAAAACAGTTCTTCACCCTCCTGGATTTTAAACTCTTGACCCATATGTCACAGGATGTGGTTATGAGGGCCTTTCCCTGTCAAATTCTTATTTCTATGTAAGAGCCTTTCTTGAGCAGTTTACCTCCAAATTTATATTTCATTTTAATTAATGTTAATAAAAGGTTTGGGTTTTTTATAAATATTTTCCAAACTATGAAGTCCTGTTTTCTAATATATACATTCCATATGTGGCCGAATAAACAGAAAAATGCAAATGTGATCATAAGAGCCGAGAGCAGAAGGAACCCTTCCTTTGAAAGTATATTGACATTAGGATTGCTATCTACAGTTTTCTTAACCCTCTCATATTGAGAAATCTGTAGCTGTTCTTCTTTTAGTTGCTTGAATAAAATAACGCCCCTATTGCTTTGAATTACCGACCATGTAATTCACTAAAGGAATGATGGTTAGGGAGACACTTAGCAGGTAAAAGCCAACAACCCTGGGACCTTGTGACAGAAAAGAAGAGCTAACTCCAAAAGTTGTCCTTTGACCTCCGCACACATGCTTTGGCATGTGAGTACAAAATAAACAAATGGATGTAAAGATACCTCCATGCCGTCACCAGTGTAAGCCTAAAACTATAGTAAGGAGTGAGTTCTTCAGAACCGTGCCTGAGAAGACCTAGTGTGGATTCATTTGTTTCTTCAAGTTTTGCTTTGGAGATTTTATTTGTGTGCTTTCTACCACCCTACCCACCCCCACCCCATCCTTTTTTTCCTATTTTATCTTCCTAAGTGGAAAAGGATTGATTTGCATTGCCTTGAGTTCCATATTTGCAGAATGTACAAGGTGCATAAGATTCCATGTGTATGCCCGTATGTAATGTGAAATAGAAGGGAGGGTGCAGTGAGCCCATCCCTACACAAGTGCCTTCTTAGTTACTATCCTCACATGTGTCTTTTATAATTTAAAAGCACAAGTCATGAATGCATGCATTATCCAGCTTTAAATAGCAGTTTTATATTTTGAAGCACATTTTATTAGAAAATTAGAAAAAACAACAGTGATTCAATAGTTTTATCAAAGCTATTGCAAAGTGATTCTTTATGGAGGTTTTGAAGTAAGCAATTTCCAAATTTAGTGTTTAATCATTGGTAGATAGGAAGACTGGTTTGGCCAACCTATGTCAGGGCAGTTGTTCTTTGTAGAAGTGTTTTATATAGATTAACTTTTGTATACTGATACTTAATTTTAATAGCAATTATTGTTGTAAAGACAACACTGTGTTTAAAGTTTTCGTGATATATGTAAGGCTAGGGTCCACATAATTAGCTTAGCCTATTATTTACCTTTCTGTCTTAATCTAAAAGTCTAAAGGGAAAACAGTTCTTCCTTATTTCCCCACTTTCAACTGACTGTTCGGTGTAGACTCCACATGCCCAAAGAAGAAAGAGATGTTACTTAGTGCTTATTAATTAGAATTATTGCTTTAGTGTTCTCTGGTAAGTTCACCTTTATGAGTAACCTCCTGGCTTTTATTCAGTATATCTTTTCTTCAAATTTATTTAACTTTGTGTTTATATTGAGGAATGATTGCTGCATTTCTTAAATTTGTTTAGTAAGTTTTATTTTTTAACAAAGATTCTAAAAGTTAGATTTGAACAGTGCTGCATAATTTATGGTCTTGTTCTCAACTGGAAATACCAAGTAATTGGCTGTTGGAAGTGTGATGTAAGAATTTAGCAGAAATTCTCCTACTTAGTGAGCAGTAAGGGTCTTACTTTCATAACTCCTTTCTTATTTTTACTATACCCATACTTAGAATCAGAATTCGTATGTAGTGGCAGCTTCCAAACCTTTAGTATGTTAGTTCCTTCACTTTGAGAAAGTACTTCAATAATGAAAATGTTTTTTATTAATTTTTCTTTTTAGATGATTTAATTTTTTTTTCTTTTGAGACAAGGTTTTATTGCATAGCTCGGGCTGGCCTCAGATTCACAACCCTCCTTCCTCTACTCCTGACTGCTGGAACTACAGATGCCCACCACCATGCCCAGCCTCAAGATTCCCCTCCTCCTCCTCCTCCTCCTTCTTTATCAAATCATGTCTATGTGTTTTGCTTGCATGTTTGGTGTACACAGAGATCAGAAGATGGTATTAAATCTCCTAGAACTGGAGTTGTGGATGGTTGTGAGCCATCTTGTGGGTACTGGGAATCAGACCCAGGTCCTCTTCAAGAGCAGTGGTTACTCTCGACTGCGGAGCCACCTCCCCAGTCTCCCACTCTTGATACTTTTAAACATCTGCATTCATCACTTTTACTGTCACTGTGACAAAATACATGATGGAAGCGACTTAACATAAGACAGATTTTGGCTCAGAGCTTCAGTTGTTGTGGTGGGAAAGCGTGTCAGAGTTCATGGCAGCAGAAGTGTGTGGTAAGTCAGGAAAGGGGGAGATCAAAAGCAGGGCCAGGCTGTAACCCTTAAGGCAAACCCTAATAGTCTATGTCTGTCAGCAAAGCCTACATTCCAAAGGTTCCACAGCTTCCTCAGACAGTGTCACCAGCTGGGGACCAAATGTTCAAACGCACATGCCTGTAGGAGCATTTCATATATAAACTTAAAAAAAAAAAAAAAGTTGGAGAAACTATTAGAGATGCCAGGTTCATGTCTGTAATTCTAGCACACAGGAATCAGGCAAGAAAATGTGAACTTAAGACCAGTATGGGGCTTATATAGTGAGTTCAAGGCCAGACTGAGCTACATACTTAACAATGTCTCAACTAATTCACTGGTCCATAGAAAGGGACATAGTTATGGCTGTGCAGAAACAGACTTTTGCTTTCTTCCTTCACCTTTGAATTGTAGCTGTCCATCCAGTTTTAACACAGTGATCAGTTTGCCTGTCTTACTCTCCTAGCAGAAGAAAGGTGCTTTTAGCTTGCCTCCCTCTTTGTCCTAAGTATTACTTTTTAAATTCCTAATCTACTTTGTTCTAGGGGCTTAGTGTTATTTCATCGTCAAGACTCCATACTTTCAGCTCACAGAATCTGGAATTGCTCTGTCCTGGCCACATATTATCAGTGCAGCTGAAGCTTTGTGGACACTAACTAATTGCCCATCTCAGCTGTTATGAAGAGTTCGATATACTTCCTTGAAGCCACCTCTATAACAAGAGCACCAAGATGTTTATAAATTAATATGGAGTTTTTTCCAAAAGGAATATGAATTTTTAAAACTATATAAATGGAGCTGTGTAAACCAGCAGTTCATAATTCTTTTTGCTTACACATATTTTAGGTCAATGATAAAACGTCCTAGGCTCTTCTGTCTCAGAGATGTGTGGATACTCACATACATACCTTGT
This sequence comes from Micromys minutus, assembly GCF_963924665.1. NCBI lineage: Eukaryota > Metazoa > Chordata > Mammalia > Rodentia > Muridae > Micromys > Micromys minutus. The sequence continues at coordinate 92,127,575 of NC_137969.1, read as the reverse complement.
AAATGGAGCTTCAAAAGGCTCAAGAGTACCCTGTTCTGTGTGTGAACCTTCATAGGATCAGTGGGCACCAGCAAAAGACTGTTAGTAAGAAAAAGTCCCCTAATTCCTAAGATTCCTGCCATGGCCCAACTCTGAAGCTTTTTAATGTTACCTTGCCTGATGACAGAGAATTAAGGTTGTAGGTGCAATTCAGGATGGATCAAGCTGACCTTGTTGAATTAACTAGATGGATACCATAAAGGACACTAGCTAACTGACCAGAATTTTTTTAGTATATTCACAATCATTCTCACTAGGAATCTTCCCTGGCGGTACTCATAGTGTGGTGTAACCCTGAAAGAAGTGTTAGAGGAAGACAGGAACTTCGGTCTACGTCTGAGAGTTAGGAAAGTTTGGAAATGAATTGTCCCATAGAGCCTCAGAAAAGGAACATAACTCTGCCAGCACTTTGATTTTAGCCCAGTGAGACCCGGGTCAGACACACCTACAGAAATGTAAGGTCAGAAGTTTATGTTGTTTCAAGCCAGTAATACCATGGTAACTTGTTAAACAGCAATCAGAATATAATTCACTACCTCATTCCATACTTATAATTCAGTGTAACTGTGACAGCACATATATTCCTGAAATCTTAATACATTTGGGCTAAATACAAATTTATGTTCTACAACTTAATTTCAATAAAAATGGTAAGTTTATCTACCTAGTAGCAATATGAAGTGATGTCTTTTTAAAATAATAAAAGCTAGGATAAGGAATTCATGTGAGGGAAAATGATTTTTCTCCTTTTAAGAATCTTGTTTTAAATTGTAGAATATGTCACAAAAATCCAATAACCCATATGTCCAGCATCTGTGTTTGCAAAGGCTGAATTCCTGAAGGATTTATAAAACTGGTTCTTTAGATGTGTATAAAATGTGGAGCTTTGTAATGTCAGAAAGAGCAATTGCATAAACAATTGAAGAGTCATTGCCAGGCGCCATCTCTCCATGGCTTCAGAAATCACAGCGTGAGAAGGAGAGTTCTTGGTTGGCCCAGTTGCTCTTTCTGCTTATTCCCTTTATACTCATATTAATATTCTCATCACTTAAAATAATGAATAATCGTCTCTAGAGATCAGAAGTTGTCATTAACTGTAGCCCTCATCCTGATTCTAATGGAAATACATATCTTTTGGATTTATCTTAAAGATCAGTATTTTCCTCTTTTTATTGATAATGTCTTCAGATAATAATGATATTAAAAGCCTGATGGCCTTAACAAAGCAGCCTCAGCATTGCTGACTGCTATCCACTGTCTGCCTATCACTGTTTGTCCAGGAGCATCTTTGTTGCTTTTGAAGTTGTCTGTTTATCTTCAGTTGCTTTAAGTAGTCCTGGAGGGTTTGATTCTAAGTTATTTGTGTTACACAAGAAAAGGAAGGGACTAAATTTACATAGTTTCTAAGTGCTCTTTTATCTCTGGAAGTAGAGCCTCCGTGTATACTTATCTTAGTGTGTTTTGTCTCAGCTGAATATTGACCTTGAAATCCCAACCCTGCTTCAGCTCCCCAAGAAGCTGGGAGTACAGGCACACCCTGCAGGGCCTGGCCTTAGCTGTGGTTAAACTGTAGATGTGATTGTAGGTGGTGCTACCTTGTGTGCATGGGAAGACATTGCCCTGTTCTGTTTGGCAGTACCAGTTAGAAGTCTTACATTTGCTGAATTCTTTTTTATTCTCTTCCCCCAGTAGGTTTTAGAATGTTTCCGTGTCTGTAATCTAAAAGAGGAAACATTTATTTTCATTTTTCTTAGTAAAGATCCTCTCTCCCTTTTTTAATTAGAAGTTTTAATTTTTTTGTTCTTATACCGTTCTAGTATTTGCACCTTATTGTACTCTTGTTTTCAATGGTTCTTTTTTATGTGATTTCCAGTATAGCTTTTCTTACCACCCAGAATGTAGAAAATCAGATTCTCCAGTTGTCACCTCTGGCCATTCTGTTTTGTCTCTAGACATTCTTTCTGTCTAGAGTAAGAAGGTAACTAACCCTGCTTCTCTGCTGTATTCCTGTTTAGGCTTGTCTGGCCTCAAAATGTTAAATCAGCAGTCCTTGTAGAGGGGAGTGCTTGTTGTGGAACCTAAGTCCTCATATGTTTGGGGCGAGCATTTGACTGCTGTGTTACATCTTCAGTGTCTTGCCATCCTTGAGGCAGTGAGCCCTAGGATCTTCCTGCTTCCTTGCCAGCATCAGGATTACAAGGGTGTACCTCAGTACCCAGCTTTGATGAGTTCTGTGGATCACACTTGGCTCTTTTATTTATAATAGAAGTATTAATACTTTTCATTTAGTTAAGATACATTTGTGCACAGTGGTCAGCGAGCAATTTTTAGAAATTGATTCTCTTCATCCACAGTGTTTTGTAGGAAAATTAGGTCATCAGACCTTGCAGCAAGTACCTCACCCTGCCAAGCCGTCTAGCCAGCCCCAATGCAGATCTCTGTGCTTGTGCAGTAAACATTTTGCCAATGAAGCTGCCTTCCCAGCCTTTTTCTTTGGTTTTTAAATTCTAGGGCATTAAATCATGCCCATCCCCCAGCTCCATTACAGGTCCTCAGGCTGTGTGGAGTGCTGACCTGTGGCTGCTGGGCTCACACGCATTGCTCTGTCATGTCTTTGGTTTTGGAAGGCTTGATTTTTCTCACTTTTAAACTTAATATGTTTTTGTTGTTGTTGTAAATTTGTATCTATTATTTTTATTTTTGGAATGGAGTAGAACTTTTCACCTGGTCACACTTGTCATTGAAATTAGACACATATGACAACTTTTTCCTTGCCCACTATTTCATGTCCGTTCACAAACAGCCATAAAATTATTATAAAGTAAGTTTTGTTTTCTTTATAACTTAAATTATAGATAATATTTTTAAATATTGAATATTCTTTAGCCTAATGGAGTTTGAGAAGTAGGACTTTTAAAACTAGTTTTTCTTTTTGTGACATAACAGTTTTTTTTTTCTAGTTTATGTACTTGCATAAAATTAAATATACATTGCTTCATAATTTTTAGAAAAACACAAAATTTTTAAAATTAGGCAAACTTTTTCTTTGTTTTATTTTTAAGTATTATTTATGGAGCATGCCTGTATACAATAACTTACATATGTAGGTCAGGGGACAAGTTTCTGGTGTTGGTTCTCTCCTGCCTTGTGGGATCTCTTTATAAGGCCTTATGCAAGAATCTCTTCCTACTGAGCTGTCTCTTTAGTCCTCTCTTGTAGCTCATGTTGGCCTAATAGCCCAATGTTGTTCAAAATAACCTTCAGTGCCTGATCCCCTACCTGTACCTCCAAACTGCTGAGATTACAGGTTTGCACAACCATACCTGGCCTAGCAGAGCAATTCTGAGCCTCATTCGTGTAATCATCTGTTATTATCCTTAGGGTAGTGGGATCAGTCCGTCTGTTTGTCAACTATGGGCATGACAGTAGCCAATACCACATTTCTCATATTCTGCCCTTTTAATGGCCTACACTAACATCATCCACTCGTTGCTTCAGTTAGATAATGTGATCTGCTTCACTGGGAAATAAGTGTGACATTCTTTGTCATGTCAATCCAAAAAAATTGTTTTTCAGACTTAGGTTGTACTTTCTTTTTTTCAGACATACAAAAATAAGGTGAATGCAAACACAGTGGCACGTACAGAGAATGACCAGCCACCAAGTGATGGAGGCATTTCTTCTCCTCTGTACGTATCCCACCCTGTAAGCCAGAAAAAGAAAGATGTCTACCGTACTAACCACACTACCTTCATCATTGGAGAAACACCAAGGGGAATCCGCAGGTATGTTTGCTATGGCTAGACCTCAGGCCAATTCTCAGAAGAAATAGAGTTTCATAATAAAATATGTAATAATCATACCTCACATCCAAACTTCAGAGAACCCAAACTTTTATATTTAAAAATAAAATCAAATGCTTTTGAGGATCTCACTGAATAGTTCAGACTGGCCTGGAATTTGCTGGAATAGTCCAGGCTGATATTATGAATCTCCTGCCTTAACTCCTAAATTCTGAGATCACAGAGATGTAGGAGTATGGGAAAAACATAAGACTGAAGCAGTCCCCAGGGGTCAGGTGAAAAAATGAGTGAGCCAGTGGGGTCTCCACACACAGCTATTAATATTCCAAGAATAATGTCAAGAGATGGACCAGGCACAGTTGGTTCCTAAGCTACCTGGAAAAGGAGTAGCAAGCCCCACAGTAACCCATAGAGCTGGCATGAGGCAGCACCTTGTCCTGCCTGGCAACAGCAATTTCTGCAGGGTATGCTTTTTTATTATTGTCAGTGATTCTTCTAGAAGACTGACTACATTGTCCCAGTCTTTAAATAAACTTGGGTCTTGGTCCCTTTACTGGCTGGTTTTGTGTGCCAACTTGACACAAGCAGGAATTGTCATAGAGAAAGGAGCCTCCTTTGAGGAAATGCCTCCATGAGATCCAGCTGTAATGTGTTTTCTCAACTAGTGATCAAGGGGGGAGGGCCCAGCCCATTGTGGGTGGTGGTAGACCTGGGTTCTATAAGAAAGCAGGCTGAGCAAGCCAGGGGAAGCAAGTCAGTAAGTGACATCCCTCCATGGCCTCTGCATCAGCTCCTGCTTCCTGACCTGCTTGAGTTCCAGTCCTGACTTCCTCTGGTGATGAACAGCAATATGGAAGTGTGAGCTGAATAAATCCTTTCCTCCCCGACTTGCTTCTTGGTCATGATGTTTGTTCAGGAATAGAAACCCTGACTAAGACCTATAGTGGTGTCTGTTCAAAAGGAAGCAGGTATAACAGTGATTTCTTATTGCTTCCTTTCATTGTTTTCTTACCCAACCAAGAGAGGAAATTTTTCATGCTAGAGAAAGGTAAAGAGTAGTATTAGAATTCAGGACACTCCACCCCTTCCTGCCACCATCACAGTCAGTCAGAGTTGGCTTACCTTGTAGTAGCTGAGTGATAAACTTCTAGGGCTTTCAGCACATCTAGCCTCAGAAAGCAAGGCAGTGACATGGTGGTGTCAGATACAGTCCAGCTCCTTCCCACTCAGAATGTGCTTTAAAATTTTAGTCATCATGACTTCTGATAGACATACTAATGGATTCCTAACTTGGTTTTTAGTTTCCCTTTTCTTAAAGCTACTCTACTAATTTTTGTCATAAAAGTGGTTAGCTTGTGTTTCTATTATTCATTTCATTTTCTTAAATCCAATGAATTTCTTGAATAGTAAATTCTGTTGAGGTTCCTGAATTAGGAAAATTAGTAGGAAAGCAAAAAATCATTCTGTAAGGGGCAGCCATAGGCAATTTATTCAAAGGCTCCTTGGGTTAAATATCACCGAAGCATCACTCTTCCCAGGGGTGACCTGCCCCAGGGTCACGGGTGAGGTTATGTGCTTTCTTAGCATAGCAAAAATAAAATTATTTTGGCATCTGCTGAGAGTTCACCAAGTCTTAGATAAATGAAGGATATTACCTAACACCCACTGGTTACTAACTCTTTATAAATAAGTGCAAACACTTATTGAGCCCTGGAAATGGATTTGGTGGTGAGTAATAGGCAGAACAGTAACATCCTGTTAACTTCCTTTGACATGACAAAGGAACCATTTAAGAACATGATTGTGTTCCAACAAGAACATTGGCAGTTTCCAGACTAGAAATTGGGGATTTTTTAATTTGTGGAATAAAATATATTGTCGTAGGTGGGTATGACTGTTGGTCAGGTGTGGAACATATGGTAAGACATGAATGAGCTCCAGAAGCCATGGCACACCTCTCATCCACAAGAGTGTGGGCACTCGCCTTAGGCCGCCACTGTAACTACAGAAGACTGTCACCTGGCCTGGGAGGCAGAGACAAATGAACAGGAAGTGTGGCGTTAATGCTCCTATATTTATACATTTAAGAACCATTGCTTTACCCTAAGAATGTCATATGTAGGAGAAAATTCAGCCGCAAAAACCTGCCAATGCAGACCCATGACTGCTGGCCAGTTCTGCTTTTTCACCTGTTCTGGTGTGTTCTAGGTCCCATGAGAACAGTGCTTGAATGGTTCTTGGCTCATCTTTACCTAACAGGTAGAGGTGACAGCAGAGAACCTCTCCCTGTACTCCTTGCCTATCAGCAAGTACTTAGGCACCCACTGTGAGTCCCAGTAGAGCTAAATGTACCCCTTCGTTGGGAGACTCAACAGTGATTGTATTGCTTTGACTCCCTTAGCCAGATGGAACTTTGTGAGGCTTCGGACTGAGTCTGTCTTGCTATTATAGTTTGTACAGTGGTGCTTGGACATAACAGGACTCTGTAGAAACTGGTAGACTTGTGTAAAGTGAGTGGGGCCTTTGACATGTACTGGAGCACTGGCTTTGGTTTTTATCTGAAGACAAATCTACAAACACTGAGCTCTCACAACTTAAAACCCAGGCACAGCATTAGTTTAAAAAAAAAAAAAAAAAAAAAAAACACTCAGTCTATCTTTTTTTTTTTTTTTTTTTTTGGTGGGGATGAGGATAAGACAGGGTCTGGTTATGTCCAGACTGACCTCAAACATCCATACAGCTGAGGATGATTGAGAGTCAATCCTCTGCCCTCACATTCAGAGTGTTGGGATCACAGACACGTTCTACCAAGCCTGGCTCAAAACTGGGACTTTAAAAATACCGTTGGGTTAGTTTTCTTTTCTCTCACCCTAGAAAGTAACCCCGGGAAATTTCATGCTCTTCCCATGACCTAACGTTGATCCCATAGGTTCTTTTGCCAGTATTCTCACATTGGACTTCAGTGTGGTTTAGGGAAGAAGTACAATTCAGACTTCAAATCCTTCCCTGCTACCTCCACTTTCCCAGGCCCATTTGTGGGTATACATATTGAAGTGTTTGTTAGTATGTTATTCAAGAATGACAGTTCACTTCTTCAAATAACATCTCAGTCTCTCTTTGGTTTTGAAACAGGGTCACCCTACATAACCCACACTACCTCAAAGTTTCCATCTTCTTGCTGCATGAGAACTAGGCTTACCATTCATTGTGCACCGCCATGCTTAGAAAGTGGTACCTGGCTTCCAGGATTAGCTGACTGCAATAAAGGTGAATCAGAAGGGATGAAGAACTACTCTTAGAGAGCTTTCTTTTAAACTCAATGAAGCGTCATGAAATTCTGTACAGTGAAAGAAAGGAAAGGGGAAATTTAATTTTTCTAGAATTTTCCATTTATCAAAGCCAATCTTTAACAATATTATTCTATGGGGCTTGATTGCTAAATAGAGTCTCAAATACAGATTGTATAAATGATGATTCTCATGTTAGTTATAAATTGGCTGACTGAAAGAGTAGCCTGCTGGGCTCTCATAATTCCCAGGAAATATATAATAGTATAAATCAGAGTTACCTAAAGAGCTGTTGATTTAATGAGCTAAAAGACCATTTCTGGTAGCACTGGGGAAGAGGCATGTTCTCCTAGGATGGAGTTAAGCTGATGTTCCAGAGGGATGACACATGCTGCCTTTCTTTGTGTTTCCTGTCACAGCTATGAGCATGTAAACATTCTTAACTCCATTGCAGTGAGCGCAGGCACATGTGCCAGGGGACTGCTTTGTGGAGTTGGCCCTCTTTCCTCCATTACAGGCTCCAGGGACTGAGTGCAGCTTGTCACTTGGACCTGTTGAGCCATCTCAACAGCTTCCTGATGAACTCTTTAAAAATAAAATGTAAATATAATACAAAAAAATGACCACTGGCTTAATCTGTCCTATCTTTAGAAAGCATTTTGAAGAAATGGCCTCTTACTACAAGCTGTCTGTGAAGGAGTTTGCTGAACAAGTTACTAGTGCCACATCTGAAGAGCGGCAGAGATTGCTCAGAGATTTCTACAGTCTTCAACACCCAGAGGTAAAGGAGTTCTTCATGGATTCTGCTTCAGAGTTGATGAAATCTGTCCATAAGGAAGAAGAGAGGGTGAGGAATAAATCTAAAGGAAAAGAATCTCTTTTAAAAGAAAGGCCCTCAAATGATAGTACTTTATCATGTAATGATTCCACCAATAGAATGTCTCAAGTTTACAACACACAAATATTCGAAAGAAAATCAGTCAGGTTTCAGAATTATGGCTCCCTTAGAGAGACTAAGAAATCACCTGTCAGCTTTGCTCAAGAGATTCACAGTGAGAGAAACAACCATGTACCCAAGGATACCGTGACACTCTTCTGTTCAAACAGCAAATCCGAAGCCCTAGAGACAGAGCTAGAAAATTCCTCAGGACACCAGGGGGATCTCACGGGAGCATGCAGTTCAAGAAACAAGCTGAGAAACGAAAGGGTAGAAAAGCCAGTGTCAGAAAACACTCCTATGGAAGGCTTACTTGGTGACACCTCTATTCTTAACGACCTCTTTAAAAGCCATGGGGAAGGTCCTACACGGCTGCCAAAGAATGTTCTTTCAGGACCTATGGCAAAAGCGAAGCAGAGACCAAAAGATTTCTGGGACATCCTGAACGAGCAGAACGATGACAGTCTCAGCAAGCTCACTGACTTGGCGGTGATAGAGACACTGTGTACCAAAGCTCCCCGAACCACCGCCTCCAAAAGGAAAGATGAGCTGGAAGCTTCCCTTTGGAAAGCAAACGAGAAGTTTTTGTGGAAGACATTTAGCTCAGATGTTGATGATGAAAGCATAAGCAATAAAGAAAGAGAGAAGGACATGGACATGCATTAAATTAGGTACTGATGAGCTGCTGGCCCTGGCTATGAATGCTCATGCATAGGGCATGCTGAACAGTTGTTTGCAAACTTGTGTATTAAATTATTGCTTTAGTCTCATTTTAACAACTTAGGATGTTATCATGGGTTGTCTTTCCCTAATACCTGTTTTAATCATTAACACCCAGTTTATGCAGTGCTGGGGGTCAAACCCAGGATTTCATGTATACCAGCAAGCACTCTGGGCAACTGAGCTACATCTCCTGCCCTGGATTTGATCTTCCAAACAAACATAATTGTATCGTATTCTAACTTATCATAATTAACTGGGCATCTTCCCTCCTGTGTGAATCCATGGCGTTATGTGAGTAATTTGCCCTGTGTGTGCCCATTCATTATGTGAAAGATAGTGGAATTGAACAAGACCAGCACACAGCCTTTCACTTTTAAACTTCAGAATGTCCCAAAGTCAAGTCACAGCCACTGCACTCTCCTCATTGGCATGAGAACTTACTGTTTTCCTTCTTCCTTAGAATTACGTTCTATTCCTATTAAATTATTTAGATAAAGTTATAATTAGGACTCAGTATATGGTATTATGTTAAAAATGCTAATTTTTATAACCACTCAGAGTTTGTGTGCTGTGATGCTAAAGAAATGGGATTTTTATCTTTGGCCAGGATACCAATGCCTTAACTAGTCACATTACTATGACTTAGTGAATATAAATAAAGATTTATAGCCTAACTTTGTATTTCTTAAGTAAACATAAGTAAATAAACACTTAATTTTAATTTAAACCTCTTTCATTCTCTCTCTCTCTCTCTCTCTCTCTCTCTCTCTCTCTCTCTCTTTCTCTCTCTCTCTCTCTCTCTCTCCTTTCTTTGTTCTGTTACTATAAGAGCCTCATGAACCTGTTACCAAGGTGGAACACAGTATTTGAGGTGACTCAAATCCTGTGTTCCAGGGCCGTGGTCACTCATACTTTGCTGCAGGGGCACATTGGAGAGGGGCTGTGTTTGCATGGGCAGAAATTAGTACCCACCCCACCCCCCAACCCTCCTGAAGCACTCTCACTGATGGAAACAAGAAGAAATGGACTCCCAAGGGCTTCTCCAGTCTTTGGAGGCCTCTAGTCCCACTCCTCCGGGAGCAGGCTTTGGATTAGTCAAACTAAGAACTGTTAACAAATTAACCCAGGTTGTAGGGGTAAGTCAGAATCAGTACAGGGATAGATTTGCCACTCAGTAGGTGTCTGACCTTCCCTGGCTGGGCAAGATGCAACTCCTGGACTTTTCTGCCTGCAACAAAATGGACCTCAGCCAACTGAGCTTGGCCGTACCCTGTGGGCAAACTGCAGACACTGTGAGCCCCAAATGAGGACTTCTGTGTACTTCCGGTGGCTGGCAACTCCCGGAAAGGAGCCACAAAGCCTAGCCCTGCTCTCCCTCCCCCTTGGCAGGACAGGGACTCTGCCCTAAAAGAGAAGAAAGGCTAATGGAATTATTCTCTGGCAGTAGCGATGGAAAACTCCTGAGCTCAAGCCAATGGGGGGCGCGTTATCTGCCACCAGCCACAAGCCAGGCGGCTTCCCGCATCCCTCACAGCGTGAAGCCGTGGGTGGTCCAGCTTTGGTGGTGCAGGAGCTGGAAGAGCCGGAGCCCTGAAGCACGTGGTGAGGGGAGCCAGGGCCGGAGGGGGGGATGCCAGGCCGCACGTCAGCAATCCTGTGGAGTCCCCACAGTATCCTGGCAGGAGGTTGGTGATGTTCACCTAGTGCGGATAGTCTGGCGAGAGTCCAAACGGGTATATGGACAGTCAGTCATTAGGTGGGAGCAGGTGGGGAACCCCGCGGGGCACAGCTTCGCAAGTGGACCTCAGGCTTTAGAGGTTCTGAATCCTGGAGGCCGGAGGCGCTGGTTTCTGCTGTCTAAATCACTTTCAACTGATCTCCAAAGCACAGTCTTGGGAAACTGCCAAGTGAAGGCGCCCCCTTTCCCCGCAAGCACCTAGACAGAGCTGCAAAGCAGAGCTAGGAAGGAAGTGGGAAACTGGCAGGGTGGATGGAACTCCTGGCCGGTTCCAGGCGCAGTGTTAGCAAGGGCCCTGGGGACTCGGCCAGGCAAGCTTCACAAACACACAGCAAGCCGGCCCAGGAGGAAATCCGACTTAGCACCTTGGCGAACTCCACCTAAGATTCCCAGGCCAGCTGCCCCGGAAAGCGGCCCCCCACGTCCAGAAGAACTCCCCAAGCCGGTGCAAGCCTTGCCCTTGTGCTCGTTGGACCGGCTGACTGGGACTCCAACCCTTGGCCACACACCCTCCAGGACAGGCCCTGCGGTTGCCTTCCCTGCCCTCCCACCTTCATCCTTCCCTCAAAGTCAGAACCTTCTGCCAAGCCTCCATTCCCAACCTGTTATCACGTCCTGGAGAGAATGTCTCTGAAATATTTCCTGAATCCCACTGCCAAGAGCCTGAGTTTCTGTCCCTCCACCTCCCATCTGGATGCCTGCAGACTTCTCCCTCGGTTCTCAGACTTCGGCCTCCTCCCTCTCTAATCCATTTTCCACACCGCATCCCCAAAGCCTGTTGAAACATAGAGACCTCCGCTGTTGTAAACCTCTCATTTCCTCTGTTGGGGAGGGTAAAGGGGATTGCCTGGGGAATAACTACATCAGTTCACATTTATTGAGCATTTATTTTGCCGTTTGTTTAACGTTTCAAGTGCTTTTCACGTTTAATCTGCCCTGGAGCTCCCCTGAACAGGTGTTATCTGTTTGATTGAGGCACAGAAGCCGCACGGCCAGATATTGGCAGTAGCTGCTCCAACTGTTTCTCTTTTACCTGAGAATCTCCCGGAAGCACCACCGTCCTGAGTGGAAGGCCCTGCCGCAGTTCCTGGGAGCAGATGAACACCAGGGTCTAGTTAGTAAGAACACCAGACCGTTAAGTCAGACTAGCACAGCATTCGCAGGGTGCACGCGAACACTTGCACATACATACACACACACACACACACACACACACACACACACACACACACACACACACATTTGGCTTCTGAACACTGAAGTGTCCCTCCCTCCCTCTGGCCATACATTGTTCTTGAGTAGCACTGTACAGGAGATACCCCAAGACAGATTGAGGCACAGAATTGTAACCAGGTATTCTGCAACCTTATAGTTTTCAAAGTTGAGTTCTCTTTTCCCATGAAGACTTCTGTCCAGAGAAGGAGCCTACGGGGCTGTGTGCCTAGCAATGAGAGAGAGAGAGAGAGAGAGAGCTGCTAAAAGGTCTGTGATCTACCAGGTCTATGGATTTTCCTGTTCATTGGTATTATATATCAGCAGATGCCTGTGGCAAATGGTTTGAATCTCAAGCCCACTTAGTCCCTTGGCTGATCTCAGGATGCCTCATATTCTGTGTCTGGAGCAGACATCTTCATCACCTTGTCAGTAACAACTCCTCCTCCTCTTCCTCCTCCTCCTGACCCAGTTGGTGACAGCAGAATCTGCTGGTGTATTCATTTTTCTCCTCAAGGACTCTTCTCGGGAAGCCAGTCAGTCCCTGAGCTTTCTCTGCTTAAGTCTTTTAATCTGACCCCTCTGCCAGTCCAAGCGGTAATCCGAGTTCTTCTGCCATCACTATCACCATCCACTGTAGATCTTCTCTTTGTTAGGCTTCCTAGAGAAATCTATTCTTTTCTTGTTTGTTTGTTTGTTTGTTTTTCTTTAAAATTTTGCATCTATCCTTTGGTAATCCCACACATGGATACAATGTATTCCACCCCCTCCCTGGACTCTTCCTATAACTTCTTCTTCCCCATTCCAACAGAAATCTATCATTTCTAAAATTTGTTGCAAACATTGAAAGTTAGTGGCTGGTGTTAGGGCTGAAGGTGGGGCTTGACAGAGCAGAGATGTCAGGCCTAAGGTCTGCATTCTCAAGCAGTGTTGCCCTGCTCCCAAAGGCTGACTTAATTTCTCTATGCTAAAACATTCAAGTCCTCATTTGCAACTACATGGTTTATACAGGGTCTGGTGAAGCACAGACTGGACTCTAACCCTGTGTAGCTGAAGATGGCCTTGAACTGACACCACACCAAATTTATAACTTACTGGGCATGGAACCCAGGGCTTCATGCAAGCTATGCAAGTACCTTACAACTGACCTAAATTCTTAGTCTTCCTACTCTTCGGCTGATCACCAGAACTAACTCTGATATCAACAGGTAGCAGGTTAGTTGGGCACCAACGACGGTTCTTGTTCCTGGAGCGGAGATGGGCTGAGACACAACGCAACAAAAAGCATGAGCCTTTAGGAAAAGATACATTCCAAGGCTAGAGCAGGCCAGAGCAGGCCAGAGCAGGCCAGAACGAGAGTTGAGCAGCTTTTATATCGCCCAGGTCAGCCATATCAGCTCATCTGCACACAATCTGTAGAATATAGCTATACATACAGACTCCATGCGGTGCACGTCTCATTAGCATCTTGAACGTTCAGATGCTGGGGTATGTGGGCTTTAGTTTGGGCTGAGAGAATGCAGGGGCTTCTGGCCTTCATCTCGGACAACTTTTCTTTTTCCTCTTTGCACTTACTGTGGAGTAAGCCTTCTGATCTCATTCTCCATCCCACTCTCTCCCCTCAACTCCTTCTGTGTAACCTTTAAAGATTTATTTATCTGTGTATGTATGAGTGTTGACTGAGGGTCTGTGTGTGTGCATCCTTGCAGAGACGAGGGGAAGGCATCCAGTGCCCTTGAGCTAGAGTTACAGATGATCCTGAACTGCCATGTTTGTGCTGGGAATGGAACCCAGGTCATCCTGCAAAAGCAGCCATTTCTCTAGACAGTTGAGCCATTTCTTCAGTGTTACGCCTGCCTAACTTTTCTTAGTACCCACTGCTCCTGTTCGTCCCTTAAAACTACCATTCTCTCCACTAGCGATCAACTTTCATCTTGTACCTCAAAGCGGGAGCACACAGGCCCACCTTGTCTATTCTTCTGTACCTGGCTTATCTCACTTAGCATACATAGCTCCTCTGTGCTAATCCACGCCCTCACGGTGTGTTTGAGGTGAGTGACACACATGCTGACTGCCCAGAATTGGTGGGTATAGAGCATCCCTTTTTGTCCGTTCATTTGCACAATTCCAAGGCAGGTTTTAAATCAAGTGCAACCCATCTCACCTGACCCATGCTGCCCCCTGCAGAAAATGTCTCAGGACAAAGTTTGCCAATTGAGATTTTCTTAGGACGATTTTCATTCTTCAGTAAATATGCAATTGTCCTGTGTTGAGGGTTTGTTTGCATTGATATTTCTATCAGTAAACTTTGGTGGGGATAACTTTTTTTTTAAGTATTTCTATAGTTGTAAAGTTTCAGGAGTTTCTCTGAGAGGTGGCAGTCCTGTGGTTAAGAATCTGTTAGGAAGGAGACTGGAGAGATGGCTCAGTGGTTAGAGCACTGACTGCTCTTCCAGAGGTCCTGAGTTCAAATCCCAGCGACCACATGGTGACTCACAACCTCTGTTTTTTAATGTATTGGGAAGGCCTGGTTTGGTGGCAAAACACTTTTGATCCCAGCACTTGGGAGGCAGAAGTGGGCAGATCTCTGTGAGTTCAAAGCCAGCCTGATCTACATAGCTAGTTCCTGGCAGCCAGAACTACATAGTTGGACCCTACCCCCCCCCCCCAAAAAAAAAAATGAAGTGTCTAGTTGGAGAAGACAGACTTCGGCAGAGGACCACGTGAGAACACAGCACTGCAAAGGGATGCAGATACAGTGTTCTGCAGTAACAGCTACCATGGCCAAGGAGTAGCCACTCAGTAAGTTGTAGAAGTAACCACAGGGCCTCCCTGGTCCTGGAACCTGGCACAGAACACAGCCCTCCAAGCAGTTTGTGCTGGTTTGTTGAAGCAGCTTAGGGAGTTCAAGAAATGAGTGAGCATCAGAAAGAAGTTCCCCTGTTGCTCCAGGGAAGCAGCAGCAACTGAGTAGAGCAAGTTCCTTCCACCTGCTCAGCCAACAGCTCCCAAGGCCCAGTCGGCAAAGTCTCTCTGCCAGGAGCAAGTCTGGGCTGGGTGCCAACTGCACAGTTAGGAGCACAAGGTGAAACCTCCTTAACTGGCATAGGAGAGAGACATGGAATGGAAGGGTGGGTGCAGCAAGGGAACTCGCTGTGTGAGGGCCAGCCTGTAGGCTAGCTGCTCTGGGTGTTCTCTGCACAGAAGTACACCCACCAACAACAGCAGCAGCTGCTGCTCTTCAGCTTCAACTAACTCCTTGACACGTGCAACTGTGCTTTCATTTGCTGTAAGCACACATCATACCTACCATATACACCCCACGCCATGCACAAGGTGTATACACCACATACCAAGGACACACACCATACATCAGGTACACACACACCACACACCAAGTACACATACCATACACCAGGTACACATACCATTCACAAGGTGTATACACCACACACCAAGGACACACACCATACATCAGGTTCACACACACCACACACCAAGTACACATACCATACACCAGGTACACACACCATGCACAAGGTATACACCACACACCAAGGACACACACAATTGTACTAAGTACATATACAACACTAGGTACACACATACTATATGGCCTTAACCATGCCATGTACACAGCACAACTGCCACACACAGCCTACACAATATAGGGAGCCTAGGAAGCCTTGGATGAATGAATGTGTATTGTTGATTTGGCACAGCCATAAGGACCTGATGTATCAAACCAATGGTAACAGTAAATCCTTCTCCATTCAGGTCAGGCTCACAATAGGCAAAGCATTCATTTGGTCTGAGTGTTAAGTAACAACAGCAGGTTCCTCTCTGGGATGACCACAACCGAAGACTGATGGCCTACAGAGAGCAGACACACACACACACACACACACACACACACACACACTGGGACTGGCTGACTCTTCTCCCTGTGATATATATAATAAACACATTGAAGGTTTGGGTTATCATGGTAGTTGGTGCAGCTCCATCCGAGCACACAGAACCCACCCAATCCTCGATTTTCTGCACCTGTTCCTGTTCTTTCTCCACTCCCTTGTCACCTGTGATGGCCATTCTAGGACATCAACTTGACTACATCTGTAATCAACTAAAACCCTAAACGCCTGGGCACACCTGTGAGAATTTAAATCACTGGAAGTGGGAAGACCAACTTCTAATCCCCATCTTTAGGAAGACCCCCTTTTTTTTTTAAATCTGGACTACAACTTCAACTGGCAAACAGAAAATCGCTAAGATAGATAAATTAAAAGGCACGCTTCATATTCTATAAAACCAGGAAGAATGTGTCGCTGCATATAACCACGTGAACAGCACTGTTGCCTGCTGAAGTTATATAGCAGCTGTCTGAACTTGTTTATGTTTACGTTTGTTTATGTGCTTGTTTGTGTTGTGGATGCATTATGTGTTTGCAGTGGTAATTTTACTGAGCTGTTACAGAGCAGGCCAGAGACACTTTTACGGACTCTGGGAATGAGGTGTGCTATAATTCTTTCATGAGGACACTGGACACTTGAGCCAATGGTTTAAAAATAAAGAGAACACAGGTGTACAAGACAAAGGTGAATGGAACCCCTCCGTCTCAGCAACATCTCATCACACAAGTCGAAACTCGGTCCACGCTGCTTCGAAGCAGCTGCATCCATCCTGCTCGATTTGACACTGAAATTAAAATTGAAACAAACAACAACAGAGCCATATAAAAAAACGATTGCCTCGGAAGTGAGGAGTCATCGGAGGCCTCCGGTAACTAAGGCCATTAACCCCCTTGTTCTAGATTCGTGTCTCCTAAGTGTGTTCAGTTTGTGAGCACTTGGGGACCTTCTGCTCTTAAGACATGAGATTTTCTGTGTAAATGTTTTTCTAATAAAGAGTCTGGAGAGGTCATCAAAAACATTATCTTTATTGCAGAGACCATTCTGAAAAGCTACTCAAAGAAAGAGTCTGATTTCAAGATCAGACTTGAAACTGGCCATACCCTGAGCCCCATCCCAATCCTCACCTACCCTACCCTCACTTCCAAACTCCCTCCCCAACTCTGACCCTCACCCCAACCCACCCAATCCCCACTCCCATCCCTATACTGACCCTCACACCTGCCTCAATCCCCACCCGAGCTCTATCCCAATCCCTACCCCATCCCAAACCTCACCCCACCCCAACTCCCATCCCGACCCTGACCTTCACCCCTCAACCTCCACTCCAAATCCCACTTCAACCCTGCCCCGGCACTCTGATTGTCTTAGCCTCACTTCAAGTACTTTTGTCTCCACTTTGGAAAAACTATTTCTGCCCCTCAGAGAGAACTGACCATGGATCATGTTTGTTTCTAAGACTTTATAGTTGCAAGTTGGAGGCTTACAGGAGCTGCCCACTTCATTGTTCCTACAGACCGACAGCACACTGCCGACTAGTCTAGAGCACACACTTCACTGCGTGGTGCTCACACTTCCCTACCCTAAACACCGGGTTCTGAACAACTAGGGACCACAGTGCAGCCCAGAGCTTTCCGGATCATTAACTACTCAATTGGAAGCCTGCTGAGCTGGGGCATACATTCCTTCCCATGAAGTCATAGTTCTGTTTTTAAAAATCTAATTTGTGTGCGTGTTATGCACATGCACGTGTGGTATGTGTTCGCTTGTGTGTGTGGTCACCACACACATCCGAACAGAGATGTCACCCAGTGTCCTTTCTCTTTCATTCTCTGCCTTATTCCCTTCAGTCTATCACTGACTCTGGAACTAGGTTGGCAACAGTGAGTCCCAGAGTGATTTTTCTGGGTTCTCTGTCTCTCTGCCCTCCCGAGCACTGGAGTCATGGGGCACAAGACGACACCTCACTTTTTACATGGGTGTTGAAGATTCAGGTCCTCATACTTGCGTAGGAAATGCTCTTACCACTGAGCTACTACCTCCCCAGCCCATGAGCAGTTAAGGTTTTTACTCATACTTTCCAGTTCCCTTGGGCTTCCTGGCCAACTCTGGTCCCTTTTCATGACTCTTCATGGCCTGTGGCCTTGTTTCTAGGGATCTGTGAATACAGACTTCTTCATTTGCACAGTGAGTGTGAGCTCCTGTGTGCGTGCATGTGTACTTGTGTGCCTGTGCATGTGTGTGCACTTGTGTGTGTATGTACATGTGTGTATGCATGTGTGTGTGTGTGTGTGTGTGTGTGCACCTGTGTGTATAAGCAGTGCTGGGTTCAAACCAAGAGCCTTACATATACCGAGCAGGGATCTACCACTGAGCTATTTTTTCCAGTCTTGGTGTTTTTGAATCAGGGACTCACTGTGTTAACTCAGGCTGGTCTAAAGTCACTGAATAGTTTAGGCTGGCCTCAAATTCTTGATTCTTCTGCCTCCACCTCCCGAATGCTGGTGTCAAAGGTATGCATCACCATGCCTGGGGAACTCTATCTTCTTTTTTTGTTACATTTGATATTTGCTTATATATTTACCTGTTTATTTAATTATTCATCTATTGAGGGGGAGTACGCATGTGCCACAGCACATGTAAGAAATCAGGAGACAACCTTGGGTGTCATTCCCCAGGTGCCTACCACCTTTTAGGTTGAGACAGGACTTCTCCCTAGCCTGGATATTTTCCAACTATGCTGGACTGGCTAGCTAACTAGTGAGCTCCCAGGCATCTGTTTGTTTCTGCCTTCCACTGCCCATGGCTGGGATTTACAAATGTACATGTACCAGATGTATATAAGGATGGGATAAGCCATCTCCTTAGCCACGCCCCTTTTCCTTACATGTAATGTAGGCTGGGCTGGTCTTAATCTCCCTGGTTTAAGAAGGTTTTGTAGCTGAAGGTGGCCTTGAAGCTCCGGTCTCCTGCCTCTACCTCTTGAGTGCTGGGATTGCAGGCCTCCAACACCATGCGTGGCTTCTGTGGTGTCACAGATGGAGCCACAGTTTAGGCTAGGTAAACATTCTATCAACTGAGCTACGGCCCCAGCCCTAGGCATAATTTTAAATACCAGAGAGAGAACAGTGATCACTCAAGGCCCCTGAGCTCACGGGGTTGACAGAGACCATTCACAAGCAAAAGGACAGACACGCCGTGTCCAGATAGAGCTGCATAGTCTGAGTGTTCTAGACTGAAGCAGGAGGATTGCTGTTCACACATCAAGGCACCCAGAGGTCTGTACTGAGTGCCTGGCAGATTCGAGAGGATGCAAAACGTTTTATCTGCTGTTGATGCTCAGCCAGGATAAATGCTGTCTCTTTCCTAATAAGCAAATGAGGGCTTGGATCCAGGAGAAAGTAATTTCCCAGCATCAACATTAGCCTTCCCCAATCAAGTGGCTTTCCAAATGCTATAAAACTGAGGCGCCCAAGCTTAAGGATCCAAGAGATGGGCAGGCCTCATGCCAAGACTCCAAGGCCTGGCCCAGCTTGTTTGAGTGTTCACAATTTGTTTGTAAATAAAAAGTCACTGTGAAGATCTCTGGACCCTTTTTGTTTCCATATTCCCTGGAAACCTACTGCCTACCACTGTTTCAGAGTGGTACCAGCCAGGCCAGATGTAGGAGGCTAAAAGGCTGACCACCTTAAGACTCAAGTCTCTTCCTCTCATTTCTCTTTCTCCATTTTTTTTTAATTTTATTCCTTCTCCCACTTTCTCCTTCCCTACAGAGTCCTAGAACTCACTATGACCCTTGCTATGACCTTGAACGTCCTGAGTGTTGGGATTTACAGGTCTGTATCACCATTGGCAGGTGCTGGGGATAAAACCAGGATTTTGTTAGGCAAGCACACAACCAACTGAGCAGCATCCCTAGCATCGCTCTTTTGTAAAACTAAATCTTACTATTAGAGGGAACTATTGGAATACATATATGAGGAGTAGAAAAAGTTGACATCACAGGTTTCAGTCCTGTCAGTCACTGGGAACTTGCACACACACACACACACACACACACACACACACACACACACACACACACGGGGCCAGCCAAGGAAAGACCAGATCTGCAGATCACCTGGGGCTTACAGGGCTTGGGGACTGAGTGACTACAACAAAAGCTGCTGTTTGTGCCTTGGCCCTGGTTCCTGTCTGCAGCCTCCTATCTTCTTGTAGTTTCAGTGCAAGTGGCAGCTCCTCTTCAGACATCTCCTGGGTACTCTGGGGAGGCCTGGCTGCGTCAAGGCTTCTTTATCTTCTCCTGGAATTCTAGGAGCTTATCTCCCACCATTGATCTCCCCGGGAGGTTTGTCTGTGTGTTTAAAAACGCCATCCATCTGCGTGGATAGTTGAGTTGTCCTCTCAGAGTCTTTGTCACTCATGTCATACTCCAGAGCTAGCCAAACACTGAAGGATTGGTCCTCCTTGCAGCAATTAAAGACCAGCAAGCATCCTCCCAGGAGCTTGTGACTTGTGCCAGGGGGAGCCTCTGTGTGGCCAGAACACAGCTCTACTCATCTCTAAGCCAATATTGTCTTCCCCTTACTCTAGGTCCCTCCAACTCTGCCATTTAGCCATTAACAGCCTGGAAGTGGCTCCATTCCTCTAGGACAGAGCTTCTCAAGGCTCCCAACTGGCTTAAGGATGTCAACAGAGAATCTTTGTCAAGCACGTTCAGTACATGTGTATGAGGGGGTGAGCAGGAGTGTGGTATGTTGAGCTTATGTGTGTGTTTACATGTACAAGCAGGCACACATGTGCATATGTGCATATGAGCGTGGAGGTCAGAGGTCAGTGCTAAGTGTCTTGTCTGGCCTGGGAGTTTCAGTCTGCTCCAGGTTAGATGTAGACAGGCACTGCCGTATTTCAGGGTTTTTTTTTTTTAAAAGGGTCTTTTAATAATGTTGACTGCTACCAGAGAACTGAATCCCAACTGAACAAACATCCTGGGAAGCAAAGGGGATTCCTTTTGTGGTTTGGATGGCTACAGTCTGGGTTGCTATGTCAGAGGTCAACATCAGCACTGAAGGGTGGGCACATCTCAACATGGCTACTCTCAGCAGACAGAGCTTCTAGAGACCTCAACTCAGACAAACCAGGTTTTGCAGCTTTCATGCTGAAAATTTCAAGACTCACGGGCAAAGTGAAGCCGAGGTGGAGATTTTACTAAACGTATTGTAATAGTTGCTGGAGGGAGTATCATTCTTTCCTGAGGATGTGGCAACTGGTAGTTGTTTTATGCTCCAGCGAATGGCCTCACACCCATACCCATGTGAACAGCACTAATTGAATTGGATCTAGTGAGTTATTTTTAAAAAGCATGATGTTTGAAAGGGTTGTGATGGGAAATATGAAGATATTGGAAGGGAAAATGGAGGGTAGGTGTGACCATATGGAGGGAAATGGAGGGTAGGTGTGACCATATGGAGGGAAATGGAGTGTAGGTGTGTCATATGGAGGGAAATGGAGGGTAGGTGTGTCATGGAGGGGAAATGGAGGGTAGGTGTGTCATATGGAGTCTCTGCTAACATTTCTGGAAACACCCTTACAGGTGTTTCAGAAGAGTGTTGTGGAGGTGACTAAGTCTAATAAAGTTTACAAGGAAGATTAACCACTACATCCTTTTTCCTTTTATTGGAAATAGATTATTTTTTACATATATCCTGATTGCAGTTTCCCCTCCTCTCCCCCATTTTCTGTCCACATCTCACATCCATATCCACCCCCTTAGAAAACAAACAGGCTTTTAGAGCTGACAGGAGAATAGAGTAATAAGATGCGATATAATAAGACAGAACAAAAACTTACACATCGGAATAGGACAAAACAAACAGAAGGAAATGAACCCCCCGAAGCCCATGATATAGATACAAGACCCTGATGGAGATCATATCAATGGCTGGTGTCACAAGCAGGTTAGGGGCACTGGAAGGCTGAGCATTCCTCAAGAGATTGGCACCTGTTCTAAAACACGTAATGCATTCTCAGTTGTATGTGGGACAGTCGTATCATATTAGGCAAAAGTATGACCTGGCCATTGTTGTCATTTGGAAATTAATAAAACCATAAGGAAATACGATTGTGTGTCAAGCTGACAGGGAGAACTCCTGGTGGCTAATGCTGGCTGTCCTCTGGAGCCAACTAAAACCTGAGCTGCTGGGCACTCCTGCGAGGAACCTTATTCTCTCCTCTTTCCTTTCATTGCTCTGTGTACTTACTCACTTTACATCCCAACTGCAGTGAGGATGAAGCAGGGAGACCCAACCTAAACCTGAGCCAAACGTTCTAGTGGCATGGCTGTCCCTATAAAAGGGTTGTGGAAGAAGGAATCTTTGGTTGGTCTCTGTTTGCCCGCACTGACCGACAAGTCCATCTATCCTGGTGCTGAGGCATCCCTTCTGTTGTACTGGAGCCTACGTTGGGATTTCAAGGTAGACTGAAGACACCAGCTCTCCAGGCATCTCACTCTAGCTTGTGATAGTATATAGACAGGCTCATAGACAGAGCAACTAATGGATTCTTGGCATCCCAGTGTGAGATGGCCATTGTAGGACTAGCTATGCTGAATAAATCCTTTGAAACATCATACACATCCATTCCATCGCTTCCTTTAGAGAATCTCACCAATGCAAACACCCTTGCCAGCTTCCTCGGGGTGTTGTTTTGAGAAAGAAACCACACTAACTCAGGCCAGGCACTGGCATCAACAGTCTCACCCACCCAGATGGCCAGCCCCAAGTGGCCATCTTGCCCTGGTTCCTGGGGCCAGCCTGCTGCCAACCTAGCTCTCTCTGTCTCTGCTTGGTATGGTGATGAACCAGTCTTTCCTGAATGCCTGGAGCTGTCATTCAGCAACCTGTGCTGGGATGAAGCATGGGACCTGTTAGTGGCATTTGCTCTCTCTTCTAAGGCAGGGTCATAATTATCTTCCTATCCCTTTACCCCAACACCGCACTATTTATTTCTCAGTTACCTCCTGGCTCTGACTTCAGCCAGACAAGCTATTCTTATCAACCATACCTTCTCTCACCATCCTCCCCTTTCTGGGAATTGCTCTCTTCCCCAGGCATGCCGTTTACGCTGAAGGTTCCACCACTATGTGTCATTGGAGTCACTACTCTGTTGACCTGGCTAGTCAGATAAACTTAGTCTTCATTTAGATGAGTCTATCCCAGAGGGCTATGCTGTTTCCGGATGGACTCGGTTCTCATAGGAGCCTGGGCTCCAAGTCCAGCCAAGTCTGAAACAGGATGGGGCAGAGTTCAAGACCTTGAGTCAAGCATTAACTCCTCATGGAGAACTGGACATTCACCCTGAAGCCCTAGGATCATCTCTCCTTCATAAAACTCACTCAGGTTCCATCCAATCACAGAGCTTTGAAAGAACAATAGTGACTCTCTTGTTACCCTTGTCCCTTTTTGTAATGTGCACACACACACACACACACACACACACACACACACACACACACACACACACACCAAGAGGAGCCAGCACCTCTGTAAAGCACGAGGCCCTCCACACTGGGACTGTCTTGCCCTCGGACCTCAGCTTCAGCCCTCTGCCCCTCAGTTCTTTAATGTTGAGACAAGTCAACTTGAAGCTGGATAATAAATGAATTCCAGCTTGAGTCTTGGCAGGATTTGTTTTGCTTGAGGGAAGTTGTTTATGCTAACGGGTCCCCCCTCTGCACAGTTAGATTTATATTAAACAGAGTCTTGTCCATCATCTGGATTCTGCTGTAAACAAGATAATCTTTGTCTACCAGGAATGAGCCTGATGCCAATAACTTTAAAATAAACACAAGCACCAGTTTTGTATTTACATTGTCTGAGGTAACCGCTGGCAAGAGCTGTTAATGGCGCCATTGGCCTTTCTCTGGCTAAGGTAGTGTCGCCTTTCTGACCTTGCTCAGATGGGACCAGCTCTGGGGGACTAGGGGTGGAGATCTACTTAGCATATGGGTGCTACACCCAGGTCTGCATTCTTTTGTGTGGTTTTGCCAAAGTCCACTTAAATATCATGAACTCTTTTTGTGCTGGGTGAAATGGGGCATGAATTGTTGTGGGGGGCAGTTATTAGATACAGGAAATCAAATCTTGAACTTGAGCTATAAATGCCTCCAAGGGCCAGGCTTATGGGCACAAGTAGGCTCCAAGGATTATATTATTAATGAGGCCATGACTCAACTCTGTGGAAAGGGTCAGTATACTGCTTTACAATCCAGTTGGGGCATAAATGAAACTTTGCAGAAATCTGGGTTTCTTTCTTTCTTCCTTCCTTCCTTTCTTTCTTTCTTTCTTTTTTCTTTCCTTCTTTTTTTTTTCTTTTTTTTTTAAATTGAATATTCTCTGTATTTACATTTCAGATGTTATCCCCTTTCCCCCATCCCATCTCTCCCCCCCCCCCCCCCGCATTGCCTCCGTGAAGGTTCTCCCTCTCCCAACCACTCTCTCCACCTCAGCACCTTGTCATTCCCCTACACTGGGAAAAAGAGCCTTTGCTGGACCAAAGGCCCCTCCTCCCATTGATGCCAGAGAATGCTGTCCTCCACTGCATATGCAACTGGAGCCATGGGTCTCTCTGTGGGAACCCATTGGTTGGTGTTTTAGTCCCTGGTTTGGTATCTTTGCAACTCTGGATCAACAGCAAAGCCACAAGACACTGACTCTTCATACAGTGACAACTGCTCTCTGTAAAAGAATAAAGACAAAGCCTTTCTTCTTTCCTTCCTGGCCTAATCTTCCTTGCAAGGAAAGTAAGAACTAGCTGAGTGTAAAATTCACACTCTGCTACTAGAGTAGTCTACTGGAATGTTGTTTTGTGACAGTATGTGGCCAGGTAACCAGGCTGTCTTTGAAAGCCTGCCTTTGTCTCCTGAGTGATGGGATTTCACCACCTTGCCTGGCATTAAAATGTCTTCTGTTAACAGTCCAGACTTCTAGTACATGGTGCTAAGAAACAAGTGTCTTTTTTGTTTGCTTGATTTTGGAGTTTTCCATGGGTCTCATGTAGTCCAGGTGGGCCTCAAACTCTCTGTGTAGCCAAGGATGACCTTGAACTCCTGGATTCCCGCCCCCCCCAGCCCCTTCTTCCCAGTGCCAGGATTAGAGGTGCAGCCTAGCTTAAAAAGAGCTAAACAGCCTACTTGTAGTAGAATATCGTCAAGATAACATTGGTAGGAGGTGCAATAGGAAAGCAATGCCCGGGTATTCCGTGAGGAAAGTCTTTCCAGTTCCTGTCTGAAACTTACAGGGGAACGAACTGTTTCCAAGTTTGAAACTTAAGATCAGCAAAAAGTAGCACCCCAACCAAACAGACAAAACCCAAACCAAACTAACAAAAAGCCCAACCTACTCCATAACTACACAGATGATGGTATTTTGAGTTAATTTTTTTATGTGAGTTATCGGGCTGGGCATGGACTGAATGACTGTGGGATCCACATGAAGGCTACACATTCTAGAACCAGGCTGCCTGGGGACAATCTTGTATGTCTCTAAGTGACCTCGGGTGAGAATTTAATCCACAAGGGACTTGGCTTTCTTATTCTGTAGTAGGAGTAATTCTTGAACAGTTGTGACTCACTTCACAACAGGGATGCATTCTGGGAGCCACCCCACTGGGTGATTTTGTTTACTTACATTCTGGACTGTACCTATACAAAACTAAATGGTGTAAGAAAATCTCTGAACTTGCCTTCTACACATACACACGCACACGAGACATGGTGTCTTACACCTATAATTCAGCACTCAAGAAGCTGATGTAGAAAGCCAGGACTACATAACAAAACCCTGTCATAACAATGGAAGGAAGGGTATGTTGGTGATAGGATATTTGTGTACCGGCTGGTTTTGTGTCAACTTGACACAAGCTGGAGTTATCACAGAGAAAGGAGCCTCAGTTGAGGAAATGCCTCCATGAGATCCAGCTGTAAGGCATTTTCTCAAGTAGTGATCCAGGGGGCAGGACCCAGCCCATTGTAGGTGGTACCATCCCTGGTCTGGTAGACCTGGGTTCTATAAGAAAGCAGGCTGAGCAAGCCAGAGGACAAGAGCCAGTAAGTGACATCCCTCCATGGCCTCTGCATCAGCTCCTGCTTCCTGACCTGCTTGAGCTCCAGTCCTGACTTCCTTTGGTGATGAACAGCAATATGGAAGTGTAAGCTGAATAAACTCTTTCTCCCTAACTTGATTCTTGGTCAAGATGTTTTGTGCAGGAATAGGAACCCTGCCTAAGACAATTTGCCTAGCATATTCAAGGCATGAGGTGAGGGGTAATTTTCATATAAATAGAAAGTATATGCTCTAAATAATGCTAAGTAGACAACAACAAATCCGTAAGACATAGAGGAGTCGCTTCGCACTGTTATGCAGTGTGTGGCAGGCTCTCACGTGGTAAAGAAGTAGACTTTGCTCATGCCAGCAGCACCGCAGGCACTGAGCAGTATACTGGGCATCACCTCGTCAAGCCTGAGGAGATGGCTTAGTTGATGAAATTCTTTCTGTGGAAGGATGAGTACTCTAAATCCCTGGTGCTCATGTGAGTAGCCAGTCAGTGTGGTGTATGCTGGTAATCCCAGCACCGGAGAGGCAAAGACGGGAGGGTCCCTGGGGCTCACTAGCAAGCCAACTTAGCTGAGTCAGAAAGTTCCAGGTCCAGTGTGACCCTGCCTCAAAAAAATAAGGTGGAAAGTGATTAAGAAAGACACCTGACACTGACCCATGGCTTCCCTGAGCATGTACAAACACACACACACACACACACACACACACACACACACACACACACACAAGCTACACTCTACAATATTCCTAGGTAACAAGAACCTTGGGGAACCCCTGGTATATATACTGTCTGCCCCTGACAGTACATTATTGTGTGGCATATGTCTAGAATTTGCTCATACGTCTACTAAGAATTACACTGATGTGCATAATTCTTCAATGGCTCTATCTTACTCAGTACAATGTATACTGACAGACGTTCAAAGTACAACATCATCTTACAGGACAGTTATGTCAGGCAGACTAAACTGCAGAGAGACAACCCCCATGCACTGTTCTCCCTAAGGTGAATATCCCTCCTCCCCCCAGGACCTCAAGGTGGCAGATTTTTAGGTCCCTGGGGGGAATGCAATGATAGGACCCCTGTCTCCTCTTCTTTTCCTCTTTCACTCCTGGGCTGTGGCTTGGACATGACTGGACTCTCTGTCAAACATTTCCACCATGCTGCCTTTCCTTCCCACAGGCCCCAAGAACTGGGCCCAGTCCATCACTGTCCCGAGCCTTAAAACTGTGAGTTAAAAGAAACCTTTGTGTTTTATAAGTTGATCATCCTGAGTGTTTGCTACAGTGGCGAAAAGCTGATTCACACAACAAAAATGTGCGAGCCGACTTCTTTAATCAGAAGCTGTCCTGCCACAGCTCAGCGAGCCAGGGCTGTTCCACACAGTGGCTGTGCTCCAGGCTCTGCTGCCCAGAGCTGGCCTCTCATGCCAAGTCCTGCCTCATTTCGTCTCAGCAGCACCATAAATACTTCTTGAATTTAACTGCTTCATTCTTTCTGCACACACTGGAGCTCACACTGAAATAAAAGAAGCTCAACATCTTTCCAAGTTCCCACAGGGCTCCAGTTGGATCCAGCTTACTCCTGTTTGAAGTCTGCAGTCCAGGATGGGTACTAGTGAGGAGAAAGTAAATAGTGTTTCCTAAAAGAAGTTCACACCTAATCATCTCCTCCCACAGCCTCAGTCTCCTGCGCCCAACAGGTCCTTATTTGACAAGCACAAATACTACATCCAGTCAGGCCAAAGGACTCCTCCAACTGTGCAACTGTGCTGGGGAGATATTCATGTCGGGGATGGGTAGTGTGGGAAGGGGTAGCTGGGGGGGGGGGGGGGCAAACCAGCCCTATTCTTGAAGAGAGTATACTTCTTTCTGTAACCCCACAAAAAAGGTGATTTTAATAATTCTGTTTGGCTCCCATGTCTCATAAAAGCTCTTTTGGGGTGGCCCCAGCTTTGTATGTGTGTGCTCTCTTTAGTTATATGAGCACACACTTTGGTAATCCATTTTTTTTTATTCATCTCCTGGATACCAAAGGGCCCCCTAAGCCCTGGAAGCCCCCCTCTGACTTCTATTATGGATTTTTCTGGTTGCCAGTTGTGGCCAGTTTGTTAGAGTGAGGGCAGAGAGGGTGGGGGAAGAGAGAAGAGGGGAAGAGAAAGAGAGGAAGGGGGGGGGGGGGAGAAGGGAGAGGGGGGAGGGAGGGAGGGAGGGAGAGAGAGAGACAGAGAGAGAGAGACAGAGAGAGAGACAGAGAGACAGAGAGAGAGTGAGAGAGAGAGACAGAGAGAGAGAGAGAGAGGGAGAGAGAGAGAGAGAGAGAGAGAGAGAGACAGAGAGACAGAGAGACAGAGAGAGACAGAGAGAGCACAAGCGAGCACAAGCAAGCAAGCCAGCTTGGGCAAGGGAGGAGGAAGCAGGGCAGCCTTTGTGTGTGGTCCCAGGCTGGTTCTCCCTTCATGAAATCCTGGGCTTCATTCCTGGCTCTGGTAAACTTGAGAGTCACTGAATGAGTACCTTATCCATTTTCTAAACACTGAAGAGGTTTGAAAGGGCTCTGTGGGCAGACTGTTACTATCGGCAAAAGAAAACAAGCCAGCGTATTTAGCTAAGCATTTTTAATATTTAAACATCATAACCTTCAGCTATGCAGGAGCAGTGGCAGGCAGCCAGGAAAGCTGGCTGAGGGGACTGGAGCTGCAAGTGTTCCTTCAGGTGGGTCTGCTGTCCCTTTGAGGGGCCAACGGGGACCTCCAGGCTTCCCACTGGCTCCAGGCCTGTGTGCTTCACAGTGGCAGCTTGTAAGGGGAGAGTCATCCTGTCTTTTCATTTGAGCCCAACTCAGTGCTTCCCTATTCAAAAAGTCTCAGCAGACCCCCAGGAGAAAAGGAAACTGGGATAGCGATGCAGGAACATGAACTGGGGAACCGTGGGTTCAGCATCAGGACCAGGCACAGCAAGTATTATCCCTGTGGATGTGGCCTGTGCGCCCCACTCCAGAGCTGAGGCCATAAAAACCCGCCTGGCCAGGGGCTGTGACAGACCACAGCTCCTCCACGGCGCTGAGGACCCCTCCCAGCCGGGACAGGATGGCACCAGACACCCGCCCACCAGACTCCATCCCACCAGCTGGAAGTGGCTTTCTGGTTTATGGAGCAAGACGGACCTGTAAGTCAGTAATTCTCAGCGGCCAGAAGAAAGTCAGCGCCCCGCCCCCACTGGAGCCTGGGGAAGCTTCTGGAACCCCGCAGGCCACTGAGCCTGCCGGAGCTCAGCCAGCCCTCCCAGGCCAGACACCCCCGGTGCCACCCGAGGGGCTGAATGGGCTCCCTGTCTGCCAGAGCAAACAAGACCCCTGGGCGGGGCGCTGGGGCACAGCCTGGCTCAGAGCAGGCCGGAGGTTACAGAGGCCACAGGGGAGGACAGGGGCCGTTTTCTCTCTGGACATTCCACTGGGGAAAGCCTGCCAAGGGCTTTGCCAAGGAGCTCAGTCGGCCCCACCATTACGGATACACCAGTAAATGGCTCCATTCACAGAGGACAAGGCCCAAAGGGCCTTTCTAGTGCGGTGCCTGCCCATTCCCCAGCCAGAGCTACCTCTTTGCCAACCATAGGCTGCCACCCAAGGTTCCTGCTCTGGCTCAAGATCACCCAGCTGCTTTGGGTTCTGAGATGCATTTCCTGGCACAAAATTCCGGTTTCCTATTTATACACTATAAGTGTG
This sequence comes from Micromys minutus, assembly GCF_963924665.1. Taxonomy (NCBI): domain Eukaryota; kingdom Metazoa; phylum Chordata; class Mammalia; order Rodentia; family Muridae; genus Micromys; species Micromys minutus. The sequence continues at coordinate 92,098,089 of NC_137969.1, read as the reverse complement.
GATCTGACCTGAAGGGCTGGGGCTGTGAGGATTAGTGATGGGCCAAAGTAGTTCCTGGTCTAGAGATTGTCTGCATATGGCTGTCATTGTTCTGACGGAAACTTTGGAGTGGGTTTGCAGGGTCTCTAGCTTTGCTGACAGCCCTAGGGCTGACTGGAGGCAGGGGGTAGGGGGAGCTCGCACTGGCAGGATGCTGGCATGTGTGGGAAGGGGCAGAGGAAGGCACGACTGACTATTTCCTATCTTTTAGTCTCTCCAACTTGCCCTGGATGTGAAATCGCTTCCCAACGCCCATGGAAGATGTACTCTATGACCCAGACACCCCCTTTTAGGAGCCAAAAATCTCGGGGAAACAGTGCAGTGTTCATGTGTGTATCATCTCTAGACTAACCGTAATCCAAAAGCGACGGGTATGCTGTGTACTGAATAATTCAGGGAATAATTTTTTTTTAAGTGTCAGGGAAAGTTCAGTCCACAGATTCGATTTTTCCTTATCTTTCATTCATACAGGCAGTTGAATTAGAAGTGGAAATGGAGGTCTAGCTGCACTACCATCTGCCTCGCATTGTTCTCTCGGCCTCACCCACAGGCAGCTCTGAGGTCCCACCATTGGCTGTGACAGCCAGCCTAAGACACACCTCCTGAAGTCTGCAGGAACCTCTGCTCTGCACGGGAGGTAGGAAGACCTTAGTCATTTAGTGTGTCAGGAGAGTGAGTCTTGTTATAAAGAGATGCTGTGGCCCTCCAGGGAGGCTTTTTGAATCTGTGATCTTAAAGCATCCTAATTCGGATGCCTACAGAATAAAGTGGGCAAAAGGGGTTTGAACACAGTGAGTACTCAGAAAAAAAATTTTTTTAACTTCATTTTACTTATTCTAAAGGTAAGAAAAAGTTGGAAAGGTGCAGGTGAAAAGAGTGCAAAAGAGAGTTGAAGGAACATTTCCCAGCTCAAATTTAGTCTGAGAAGTGACTGCAGCAAACGCCCAGGTCAGGTTTGCTCCAGCTGCTCAGGAACTGAGGACACTGTGGTGTGGAGGAAAGGTGACTACAGCTGGAGCAGTGACGCTTTCGCTTTGCAGAGGCAGGTCTGCAGCCTGTGTTCTCAGGCCCCGGAAGCCAGTCATCACCTTCTTTGGTGGTACCTTCGTCACCCCTGGCTTCTAACTCACACCATTTGTCTTTTCTTTATTTTATTTTTTTAAGATTCTGCTGCCTCAAAGGCTTCAAAGCTAGTTGTGACATCTTCCCGGGGAGTGACAGAACAATATACAAAGCCAATTTCTCCTTCTGACCACTGGCAGCCCCAAGTTCCATTTAGGGGATCCTCTGCTCCTAAAGTTTTCATATAAATTTGGTCTCAGCTAAGAACTACAACAGACGCATGTACACACATACACACCAAACAAAATACCAACCCCCCCCCCAAAAAAAAGACAAACCATGCATTAATGATATGACTTTTCCTGGGGAGTTTATGTCAATTTACCTCTAGGTCAAAGAAATGATTCCATCCACATTGATGTGTCAATTCTTTTAATTAGGGTTACTGTACATGCATGACTTAAAGGTGACTTAGAGGTATAGACAATTTATGAGCAACTATACCCCCAAGGAGTCTTCTTTACCCCCTTCAACTGTGAACTGCTTTTGTATCCATGAGGGATGGTTGTGAGTTGCTTGTTCCCGTCCACAAAAGAATGGTGACCGGCCCAATTTTGTCTGAGTGTCTCATGCAAGTACTCAAAGCTGTTCAGATCCCAAGATGCTGTACTTGATGGACAGTCCCACAACACTCTACCCGTCTCTAACTTACGTTGTTCCCACTTTCTTTTCCACATTTCCTGGACTCTGGGGAGGAGACCTGATAGAGATGTCTTGTTATTTTCTTTCATTTGTGGCTGGAAGCACTAGACCACCATGCGTCGGCATGTTTTCAACAGTATGACTAGTGTTGAGGCTCTGTAGTAACTTCTTCCCAAGAGAGAGGAGCTTCCCTGACCAGCACCAACAGTAACAACAAGACGTTGGTTGTAAGCATAAGTGTTTAAAAGACATTGTATCTTCTTCACTAGGGCTATGACTTCTCGTGCCACAGTGTTTGTTTGTTTGTTTGTTTGTTTTTGTTTGGCCTGGATTGTAGTACACACATGGATTCCTTCCTGAGGAGTGATCATTAAATCCAATGGAAAAGTAGTTGGTTGCATCCCATATCTGTTGGACCGCTGTTGCACCCACAAACACATATTATCTAGCAAACAGTATTAGCACTCAGGGTCCACAGATAAGAAAGACCATTAGCAACAATCCTTTACCAGCAGTCTACATATCCCCTTCCAACACTACAAAAGCTTGCCAAAAGGAAGAGATTTTTCAGCCCAGTCCCAGCCCAGCTTCTTCATGCTGTGAAAACAATGTAGTCTCTCAGTAATCATTCTGGCATGCAGTCAGCAGCAATACCTATCTATAGCCTGCATCTCATATGTGGCTTCATCCATCTTCTTGCTCCCAGCCCAACAGCTCATAGGATGGTAACCTACTCCTAGAACTGGTATCATATTCAACAACATTATGGTTTCTAGATGTGCCTTTCCCACCCATACAGGATGCCTTCAAACCTTAAACCCTGTAACGAATATTCTTACATTAAGAGGCACGGGATGTTGTAGGATTTTTCTCAGTCACTCTGTTGGGTACCATCCACTCTTGATACAATAAAAAACACCCAAATGTTTCCCAGCTGTGTCTGGCCTATGCAGCCTGGGTGGACGGAATCCCCCTCCTTGCCTCTTTAGCTACATCTATACATCTTTCAGACGCCTTTCAGAATCTATAAAAGAATCTCAGAGGTAGCATGCCACCTACATGGCAAGATCTTTGTACAAAGGATGGGCAGGATGTCTGAAAGATGCCACTGCTGTACCATATGGTCTTGATATTCTTCAGCTAAGGGTATAAGCTCAAGTTCACAAACATTATCAAGGTTCAATACAACATAGAAAGATTCAATTGCAAGTGTGGACCATTTCCTCAAAGATGCAATAGTGGGTCATCCCTGTGCTCTGCCAAAGCCTCCTGAGACTCTCCCCAGCCCCAGGGACCCAGTAAGGCTGCTTCTATTGCTTCCTCCAGCCTGAGACAAGAGGAAGTAGGGTCTTAGTCTTGTTTGCCATGCTACGACCTGCTTATCATCCAGCATGCAGTTCTCATATCCTGAAGGCAAAGACTGAGGATGCTGCCTATCTGCTGGCCACACTTGGCTATCAAAGCTTAAAAGATTCCAGGTTGGTCAGACTCCCTCGGAAACTACACACACACACACACACACACACACACACACTATGCTTTGTTTTGGGAGAAAAATGTACACACCACACTTCTGAGAGCTAATAGCCAACCCCTGGACAAGTGTCAGCATTTTCCTCTCTTCAGCTGCTTTTATTCCTGTGTGGAATCATCACTTGGGTTCTTCAGCCTCCTTGGGGCTCACAAGCGCTGACAACTCACAAGACAATTTAACTTCTTGTCATTTTCTCCCCTAGGAATTCTGGCTTGTCACCAATGTTTTCATTTTCTTTCCAGTGACCTGGACACACCCCTTGTCTGCTCACCTCCCTCCCTCCCTCCCTTCTTTCCTTCCTTTTCTTTTTGAGACTGTCTCATGAAGCCCATCCTGGCCTGGAATTTTCTATGTAGTCAAGGATGACCTTGGAATTCTATCTCCCTGCCTCTACCCCAAAGGAGTGTTATTGAACCCAGGGCCTCATTCATTGTAGAAACGAACTCTACCACCTGAGCTTCATCTTCAGGATTCTGTGTTTAGCTTTTCCTTTTCCCTCTTGATTGCTTAAGCACTTTACAAACTCAATTTACCCACTGATTTAATTTACTTTTTATTGCTTTTTCTTTTTGGCTTTTCAGATAGGGTCTCTACAGAACCCTGGCTGTCCTGCTGCCTGGCTGTGTATCTGTCTGTTCGTCTGGGGTGCCTGGAGCATCACCAGAGAGCCGCTGTCAGGCTGCTGGGGTTGCGGGGAGCAGAACACAGTCTGAAATGGGGGTCCTTAGTCCGTGTTTTCTCGAGTGGGAAGCAGCAGGCCCTGGGAGCGTTGTTGTGGTTCTCAGTCTCCTGTGTACCTGCGCCCCACTGAGGTACCTTGGGAAGGAGGCGTGGCCTCTAGTCAGCACTTCCCCTCAGGGCGTTTATGCATCAAACCCCAAGGGCAAACCAGAGCCTGGGATGGGGCAGAATGGTTTGGTTGCGAGTGACTCCCACCCCACTGTGAGGATTCTTGATGAAGGGACTGTCCTTGCTTATCCAAACTGTTTTGTTTGAGGGCAGATGTGAACGCATACACTTTAGTCAAGGTGAACCAGGGATTAAATTCCTTTTGGGGAAGGAATGCCCCTGGCCTATCTTGATACTTCATTAGCTTAGAGAACTCCATGTTTTTGTGGCCCAGTGTCCATGGTCCTTGGTGAGGCATCGTAGTTACATGTTCCAGAGCAATAGAGGCAGGTAGGGAATGGTTCTTCTCCAGCCGTTCTCAATTTGACATTCCCCAGGGTCTGAGCCTGCTCAGCCTTACCAGTTCTGTCTGGTGCCTCACATCCTGGAACTTGTTGTGTAGACCAGGCTAGCCTCAAAGTCACAGAGTTCTACCTGCTTGCTTCTACCTCTTGAGTACTGATTAAAAGTGTGTACCACTATACCTTGCCTAACTTGTTGGTCTGTTTCTCAGACCTTCCATACCCTTTTCTACTTCAAAAAGACCATGGCCTGACATGAGGATCAGCAAGGCCACTAAACTCCCATTCTACCCTAATATGGCTTTGCTGTCCTGAGGTCTCTGCTAAATTAACTTCTTTTTTTTTTTTTTTTTTTTTTTAAACTGTATTGTGATCATGGAGCTATCTGGTCCCATGAACTGGGAATCAAACGCTGTCTCTTTTATGCCCAGCTCCCTTGCTCATGTGTTCCAGTCTATGATATTTTGGGGGAACCTCAGCTGGAAATAACCAAGTATCCCAAATGGCCTGTTTGGGCAAGCCCAGTGGGGTTTGATTTCCCTCAGTCCTTCAGGTCCTGACACCCTTATCTCAAGGAAGGATAAGGAATTAAGTCTCTGTGTTTCTCTGCTTTCACGACACTTGACTGATTCTACCAGCACCTCTCGGGCCAGGTTATAAGCGCCTCTTTCAAGTCTTGTTTAAAAGCTGTTTCCGGTTCAAGCAGTTCAGTGGTAAAGTGTTCCCTAATTATCGGTTTCCGGGACGATGACTGAGGTCCTGTCCGCAGCTGAATCATGGATTGTCCCCTTCTCTGTTCAGGGTGTGACTTTAGTGGTCTTCTCCCTTATTTGTATGCCATTATTTCCCTCCCACTATCCAATGTCCTCCACCTGTCTCATTCCAAACCACATCCATGGAACCTCTCCCTCTCCATAAGTGGGTTCCTTTTGGAAGGGGAGCTCGGTTGCATGTCATACTGCTATAGCAGAGGCCACAAATGGCTGCTGTGGTCTGCTTAGGATCTCACCCAATATGCCCTCCATCTAGGGATGGCAGTGCCATCCTTAATTCTTGACCCATTTTTGAATCACAGTCTTTACACAGAGAACCCTATGTACCAAGGAGGCATGCTACTTTATACCTTACAGAAGAAAACCATCTGGGATTTCCCCCTAGGCTATTCCACATTCAGACAGTTCAGCCTTAATTATGAGTTTTATATACCTAACAGTAGTAGGGACCTCACAACTGTGGCTACAGTAGGAAGTCACACCACCATAACTGTAGGAGGCAGGAAACCCATGGTGGGATCAGTCCATAGATAGGCCACCCTCAAACACTTGGCCTCAGCTGCGTGTCTTGCCACACCTAGCAAGGGCCATGCATTTGTTCTTCCCCGTTACCTCCAATTCTGTCCTGTTCATGTCCAGGTAGCAAGTGTTGCTTGACTTCCTGGGGAGGACAAAAAAATATATCAAACAAGTCATTCCATCCAAGTTCCAAGCTTGGTGAACCAATGAGTTCAATTGACATAGCATACAAGAGTATGCATAAAGGGCTTCCTACAGGACCATAGATAACTTATGGGCAGCTAAGGCAGCTATACCACCGAAGAAGAGTCCCTCCCTCAGCAGTTGTTAGCTACTTGAACATCCTAGAAAGTAAAGGACATCAGGAGCCTGTGGGTCAACCATTCAGTCCAGGAAGGAACCTTATAGGGGTCTCATGAAAGTAGTCCTTCTGATTTCAAGATGGCAGCAGTTACACCATGTTAAGACAACAGTTTTCCCAAAAGCTACACCTTTGACTGAATGGTTTTTAATCCATGTCCCATCCCAATCCTTCATTGTGATGGTTTTAGGAGATCAGATTTGGGGAGGGTGATTATGTCACAAAGGGATCAGAGCCTTGTAGGAAGAGACATGTGGGGAATTAGCAAGACAGAGGAACCAAGAAGTGGGTTTTTTGTTAGACCCTCAGTCTGACAGGAAGTCTTACACACCCCAGCCTACAGAACTATGAGAACTGAATTGCTGTGTTTAAAGCTACACAGTCTGTGGGGTTTGTTACAGAGCTTGAACTACAGCAATCAGTGTATTTGAATTCAGCATACAATGCAGTGCAGTCGAATGAACTAGATCTTTAGTATGTAGTAAGTACGATCATGAAGGGCTCAAGCTATGGGTATAGAAAAATTACTTTTATGTAAATAAAATGTACATAGCCTTTACTGGTTGGAGAGTAGACATTTTTTGCTAGTATACAACTATTAATATTTCTTGGGAGGAGGACCACCAGTATCTTCAGTGTACATTTATTTTTAAATTTAACTTAATTGCATGTGTGTGGGTGTTTCTGTCTGAATGTATGTCTGTGCACCACACACACGCCTGATGCCAATGGAAGCCAGAAAAGGCCATTGGATCTCTCAGAAACTGGAGTCACAGTCGTGAACCACTTCGTAAGTGCTGTGAATCAAACCCAAGTCCTCTGGGAGAGCAGCCTGCAGTCCAGGCTTCTGAGACATCTTTCCAGCCCCACTGGACTTTTTTTTTTTTTTTTTTTTTTTTTTTTTTTTTTTTTTTTTTTTTTTTTTTTTGGACTGCTTGGGTTTGCTTTTGTTTTGAACCGTGTAATGGTGCTTTACGTCCAGATGAGAGCCATGTACTCTGGCTACTGAAGCCGACAGACACTTGAGGAAGGGTTTGACCTGGAGGAAAGGAAATGGAGACCTCGGTCTGAGTTCAGCATCCGTATGACACTGCGGGCAAGTTGAGCTCAAGCTGTTTTCGATTAATATCGCAGTCTTCCAGATGAACGGAATGTAAACCACATACCAATTATAAGAATCCCAAGAAGGAAACTCCCTCTTCCGTCTGTCTATCCACCCACTTGTTTGACCACCCACCCACACAACTACAGTGTCTCTCAAGGGCAGAAGAGGAGAGTGAGCATGGGAGGGGAGTGGTAAATGGAGGATGGGAGGTAAATGGGGGATGGGAGGTAAATGGGGGGGTGGGAGGTAAATGGGGGTGGGAGGTAAACAAGAGAAAGTATGAGTGCTCCTGGAGCTAACAGTACTGGGTCTTTAAGCAAACCTCTTTCTTTCCTTTCTTCCTCCCTTCCGGCCTCCCTCCCCATTCCCCCTCCCTCCCTCCCTTCCTTCCTCTCTCCTTCCCTCCCTCCCTCCCTCCTTCCTTCCATGGCAGGGTCTCATTCTCTGGAGGGTAATTTATATCCATAAAGACTTTTGCCCACAGTCACAAAGCCACGTTACAAAGTCAGCAGTGAAAATAATTTTCTTTCCTGTGCTGAAACAGAACTTGCACACTCTGAAGCCTTCTCCGGGGTGGCAGGAATAAGCAGGTAGAACCCCCTGGCTGAAGCACCTCTCGCAAAGGCTGCACAGTTGCAGCTGAAAGTGTGGAACTCTACTTCCCAAACTCGTCCATCTTCAACCCCGTGCTTTGAAAGGAGTTAAAGTTAGAATCCTTCTCTTACTGTGTCCAAAGCTATCTTGAGAGTGATCTTGCCTCCTTCTTGGAGGGGCCAGTCCTGTCAGCCACTGGAGAAGAAACACACTCTTGCATGGCCGATTGGACACTACCAACAGGGTGGCTCTACAGTCTGCAGTGTCTGTTAGGAATCCTGAAATTATGATTGTATCCCTGGGATTAGAACTCGATCCGGCTCACTTAGACTATGTCTGTTTTGCTCCTGGTCTCAGCTGTGATGAGGGTCACTTTATACTTTGTGTGTGTGTGTGTGTGTGTGTGTGTGTGTGTGTGTGTGTGTGTGTGTGTGTGTGTGTGTGTTGGGTGTGAAGCCCCACAGCCTACTTGGTAGGTAAGCACTCTCTCACTGAGCAAATTGCTCAGCTGTCTTGTCTACAAGACATTCCTTAGCAGAATGTAAATCAGCCAGCCAGCAAAACCTTCCTGGGTATCTTTGTGTAGGGAGACCATGCGGACTTTGGGAAACAACAGGAAACACCCACCAGGTCAAGGGAAGGTGGGAAGAGGAAACTACGGTAAAATGTGAAACTGTCAGAAGCATGGATCAGAGCCCAGAAAGCACATGCTGGGACTTGCAGGTTCTTGTGTCCAGAAAGAACTCACTGGACGAAGGATGCATGGATAGTTGTAGAAATAGACAGCTAAGGAAGGAAAAGACACGCTCTAGAATATTAGCCAGAGCCCAGAGGTTTAGAAGCTCTGGTTCACTAGAGTCTCAACCCTTTATGGGTCACTCTCGCTTACCCACAGGTTCACGCTTTCCTGCTGTTCTCTCCTTATGTATGGGTCTCGGTTGGCTGTGGTCTGTCCTTTCTCTGATTGCTTGCTCCCACATGTTAATCTTCATCCCTTTCTCTTCCTGTCACAAAACCAAAAGGGCTATTGTATGGGAAAGAGAGACGGTCACACACACTAGGTACTGTGAAGAAAAAGGAACCAGCCTAGATCCTGCTGGATCCTGGCAAAAAACTGATCTAAGATGAGGTGCTTGGGCAAGAAAAGGGACGCATAAAGAAGACTGGCAGGAAGTGTGGAAGTTGATCAGATGCAAGGAGGAGAGATTGGGAGCTTGTTGAAGAACGGTGAGAGGACCCTTGAAAGGCAGGAAGCCTCCCTTCTCTCTCTCTCTCTCTCTCTCTCTCTCTCTCTCTCTCTCTCTCTCTCTCTCTCTCTCTCTCTCTCTCATCTTCAGAGCTGGAAAGAATTCTCTCAGCTGCTTCATGGCACAGTTCTCCGATACTCTGCTGGCCCCTACAGGAATGCATTATAAGGAATATGAATGTAGCAGATATCCACAGCTGTGCTGTGCTCCTGGGCTCCCATATACCAGCCAAAGTGCTACCTGCCCTTTCGATGGTGCTGAAAGATCCCCATGTGGAAGAGACACAGAGTGTGACAGCTGGTAGCCAACTGTCAGAGAAGGTTCTGGGCGAGGCTCCCAGGCTTTGTGCACTGAGAAAAAAAAAAAACTCGGGGGGGGGGGGGCAGCAGGAGCAATTATCACTGCTGATCTCTGAGAAGGCTGCTCCTGAGGGGGCACAGAATCTGCTGGTGCTCTAAAAATATTAGCCAACATTTATGTGTGGCAAGTTCCCTGTAGCTCGGATGGCTTTAAGCACATTCCAGTGAACTTGCTTCATGCTCTCCCAGGCTTGCAAAGTTAGCTTAATCTCCACGCTCTGGACGAGGAAACTAGGGCATAAATTGACTAAATGACTTTCTCAAGGTCATACTAAGAGTAGATCCATAGTTATCTATTATTGCCTACAAGATTGCTACACTGTTAGCAGAGGAAGCATCCTCTGCCCTTATCTCCCAGGGTCTGAGGGTCTGGATCTAAATGATCTAACTTAGGGTCTCTCATGAGCTGCAGCCCAGGGGTCGGCCAGCGCCAAATTTTCATCTGGGACACCAGCAGGAAAGGATCTGTGGCTGTCAGCAGATGGCTATTCCTGCAGTAGTATCAGAGTGACAGCCTCAGCACCCAGTGACTGTTGGCCAGAGGCCACCTTGGCCCCTTGCCTTGTGGGTGTCTATAGGATCACTCACAGATATCATCTGTGTCCTCAGAGCCAGCTAAAGAGAGCACCTGCTCTAAGGAAAGCCAGCCCTGGGCACCACCAGTGTGCACACGGCATCTCGTCATAGCTGCTGTGTTGATGCAACAAAGCCCCGTGCATGTTTAGGATGAGGAGCAGACAGCACTGGGGAGCCAGGGCCTCTGCCGAGCTTCTCTGAATCTGTCAGAGCAATGGCCTGTGTCCGAACCCAGACAGCTTGGCTTCAAAGCCTTGCGTCACTCAGTGGTTTGGGGGGGAGGGATTATTGTGTTATTTTACCGCCATGACAAACACCAGATAATGGCGTCTTATAGGAGGGTAGGTTTGTCCTGGTCTGTTCTGGCTCGAGGCTTTCGCCTGCAGTCCAGCGTAGTGAAGCAGGAGTGGTGACAGAAGCTTGACGCAGCTAACTCCTCACATTTTGTCCCCAGACTGGAAAAGAGATGTGAATACAGGGGCCAGGCTGCCTTTTCCTCTTCGTATAATCCAGGACCCAAGCCTGTGAGATGATACTACCTACTTAGGGTTTCCTGCCTCGATTAATCCAGTTTACAATGAACCTCACAAGCATGCCGTTCATTTGTTTCCATGGTGATTCTAGAGCCTGTCAAACTGACCATCAGTAGAAACCAGTACAGCCTCTGTAGCTAACCACTGCGCTCACTGTTAGCTTCAGCGTTCCACTGCTGTGAGACAATACCTAAGGCAAAGGACTCATGGAGGCTTTGTCTCCATTTCAGAAGTTTCAGTGCACAACGACTTGACCACCATTGTTTTGCAGGGGTGAAGAGGGAGTTCATTTTGAGAGAAGCCATATGTTTGAGAAGACTTTCATACCGCAGTGTCCGGAAAACAAAAGGGCCCCGATACCCCCTTCAAAGGCCCTCAGGTGACCTAACTTCCTTCCACTAAACTCCACCTCCTGTGCTTAGGGAGAGACAGAAACACACTGTACAGCTTATGCTGGTTAGTATAACATGACACAGCACTAGGACGTTAGGGATGTTGCACAGTTGTGGTTTAAATATGGAATGCCCACCAGCTTGTGGCACTGTTCCGGAAAGCGGTAGAATCTTCAGGAGGTGGTGTCTCACTGAGACAGTGGGTCACTGGGGCTTGAACGGTGTGGTTTTATAACTGGGTCCTTCTGTCTGTCTTCTCTCTGCTTTCCTCGCTGCTGGCACAGAGTGACCAGCTACCTCACGCTCCTTGAGGCATGGCTTCCCTGCCATATTAACTGTAAGCCATCACAGAGAAGAGAGAATTAGTTAACACAAATGTCTGAGTTAGGGTTTTACTGCTGTGAGCAGACACCATGACCAAGGCAACTCTTGTAAGAACAACATTTGACTGGGGCTGGCTTACAGGTTCAGAGGTTTCTACCCAGTATCAAGTCGAGAACATGGCAGCATCCAAGCAGGCATGGTGCAGGAGGGGCTGAGAGTTCTACATCTTCATCTGCTGGCCTCTAAGACTGGCTTCTAAGCACCTAGGATGTGGGTCTGATAGTTCACACACACAGTGACACACCTACTCCAACTAGGCCACACCTACTCCAGCAAGGCCACACCTACTCCAGCAAGGCCACACCTTCTAATAGTGCCACTCCCTGGTTTGAGCATAGACAAACCATCACAAGAAGTATCCTGAGATACCCTGCTAAATAGTCACTAAATTAATCAGTTAATTAAATTAAGTAAATGTAGGAGTCAGTTAACCTGGATAGATAGATGGTCATCTTCTATGCTACATAGAGAAAAAAAAAAAAAAAAAAAAAACTTAACAGAAGAGGGCTTCGGTGAGCCCTGGTGTGATTATCACTTTAAAACCCACATGTACTTACTGTGCAGACAAGAGACTGAAAATACAAAAGAAAACTCCTTTTTGGGATGTACTGGACATACACCAGACCCCCAGTAGGACACAACTGAAGGGGATCCAGCCACACTGTGTTCTCTGACCCTTCAAGTGCACTGCTGAATTCCAGAGTCTGCCCCTTGACCCCGCCTTGTACTCATCGGAAATACGTACTATAAACAGCAAAGAAGGGTTGGAGGTATAGCTTGACTGGTAATATGCTTACCTAAAATGCACAAAGCTCTGGGTTTGATCGCCAGCATTGCATTAACTGGGTGAGGTAGTGCAGACTTGCAATCACCAACTTTGCAGAAGGTGATTCCCTGGTCCTTCCTTGTTTTGAGGCAGGCTGTTGCTCGTTTCCACTGCTGCATGGTTGAGCTTCCAGCTGATTCTCTTGCCTTCATCTCTTCAGGAGTACTGGGATTACAGATATGGTGGGGTCCTGGGGATTGAACTCATGTCCGTCAGACTTGGGAGGAAAGTGCTTTTGTCTGCCGAGCTATCTCCCTGGCTCCTTCAGCCTTTAGAACTGTGGAAGATAAACTTCTATCTGACTTCTTATCTATTTTTTGGTCATTTCATTTGTGAATACAGTGTGTTTAGATCACATCCATCCTTCCCTTCTCTCAACTTCTAAATCCTTCTATTTCTTCACTAAACATCTCCCCAAACACCCCAGACTCATCATTTTATTATACTGTGGGCCAAAGAAAGGGAGGAAAATGTCTCCCATGAGACCCCTGAATCAAGGGCTCTAGCTTTATGGATATTTGTGCGTGTGCATATGGGCACAGTGCTAGGGCTGAAACTCAAGGCCTTGGGCTTCCTAGACAGATGCTCTATTCCTGAGCTACAGCCCTCAGCTTGTGATGGTTTATATATGCTTGGTCCAGCGAGTGGCACTAATAGAAGGTGTGGCCCAGTTGGAGTGTCTCTGTGGTCATGGGCTTTAAGACCCTTCCTTATCCTAGCTGCCTGGAAGCCAGTATTCTGCTAGCAGCCTTCAGATGAAGACATAGAACTCTCAGCTCTGCCTGCACCATGCCTGCCTGGATGCTTCCATGCTCCCGCCTTGATGATAATGGGCTGAACCTCTGAAACTGTAAACCAGCCCCAATTAAATGTCATCCTTATTAGAGCCTTGGCCATGATGTCTGTTCACAGCAATAAAACTCTAAGACACAGCCCAATGCCATAGACTTAGATCTGCATTTAGGTACTGGTGTCTCAGCAAACTTCCCAGTTCATTGATAGTTTGTCTCCATTTCCAAGAGGACTAGACCTTGAGTCACCCCGGGCAACAGTATCTCTGGAGATAGACCATAGCTACCATGTTTGATCATGCTTAATGGCTCACTAAGACCTCAGTGGAGCTATCTCAGCATTTCCAAAAGAAAACAGGAGCCACACAGAACTCCTTTGGCCCCTTGAAAGACAGCTAAATGGGACTTGGTATTCATCACTTCAGGGAAATATCTGAACACAGCTGTTACCCTCCTTCCTGCCACCCATGTGGCTATGTTTTTTAAATATGGCTTGAACTCAAAGCTCTTTCCATTTATAAAAATTCTTTCCCCAAATGCTCTTTCCAATAACAATATTCCCCTGTGTGCCTTTTGCTTCTGATATTTTTCTTATAAATCAATTTGCTGAAAGAGTCTTCTTGTCCCTAGGATTTTGTGTCCACAAATGATCCTATCCCTTACCCCATGGCAAGAGACCGCAGAACTTTTAGGCTGATCTCTCCCATCATTCCTTAGAGGTTTATAATACAGGGTTATGACAATCTGGGCAGGGCTCCGGACCCATTTTGCAGTGACAGTCCACACAGATACAGCGCCTGTGAGCTCCAGGCAGGGTGTCTAAGTACAGTGTATGTTCCTGTCCTGCCTCTCTCCACAGATCTCCACCTTTGGAAAAGGGGAGGCGAAAAGATAGGTTATCTTCATAACTCCCACTTCCAGATACCAAGAGCTGGAGCAAACCCTTATTGTACATGGGATGAACCCAGACCCATTGAGGGGCTCACTCGGGCCAGCAGGTGAGCATCTCTCGGGTAGGACTCCATGGGAGTGGTTTGGAAGCTCCTTGGGAGATTCTAGTGTGCCAGTAAGATCGAGACCCACTTGCAGGACACCCAGGCAGCCTCCCTTCATCTAAGGAAACGGCTGTCATGTTAAGGCACAGGTGTAGCCATCTGATTGGAGGTAGGTTTCTCCTCCCAATGGTTGTCCTTTCTGCCATATGGAGACTTGGATCAGGTCCAGTGGCCCTGTGGCTAAAGGCATATAACTTTATTTATTTTCAAAGAATGGTTCTGGTCCTTCCTTGCCTTGGAGACATGACTACTGGGTGAGGCTCTCTCTACATACCACACACACACACACACACACACACACACACACACACACACACTGGGGTGGGGGGAAGTGTTGTGGTGAGGCTCCACACACACCCCCACCCTGCCCATAGCCATCACAAAACACCTTGCATTCATTTAGAGCCTTCAGTACTTGGTTTTCACTTCTTAGTCAATATTGCATTTTCCTGGCATAAACAGACATGTGAACATATACACGTATGTACATAATTCATATATTGTACATACATGTATATGTAGAACCGAACTCTGTATAATTACATTCATGCCTATGAATTATGAATGTGTGCACATGTGTGCATGTGTGTGCATGCACATTCACACACACACACATACACCTATAAGTGATTCCAGAATAACTAGACTGAACAGAATCTAGCAAAGGAAGGCTGGGCAAATTGTCATTCTTATCCAGAAGCAGCATATTGTTTTCTCTTTTATATGATCTTTGTTTATGTAAATAAAGCTTACTTCAAACTCACAGAGATCCACCTATCTCTGCCTCCTCATATTGGGATTAAAGTCATGTGCCACTATGCCCAGCCCTTTACTTTAAAGGCATATTTGTTTTTATGTGTGAAGAGTGTATGTGTGTGTGTGTGTGCGCGCGCGTGTGTGTGTGCACACCACATAGATATAGAGCTCACAGCAACTAGAAGAGGGCATCTCCAGATGGTTACTAACCACTGGGCCAGGGCTGGTAACCAAACCTAGATCCTCTGCAAGAACAGTAACTGATCTATAATGACTGCGCTATCACCCAGCCCCATGGGAAGCAGTAAAGTCTTTAGAAGGACTGTGCTAGGCTTTTCAGGTGAAGACAAACTGTGGAAAGGTTGCTTGAATCTGGTAGCCAAGGCTCCAGTTCCCAAATAGATGTAACTTGTTTTTCTAGATTCTCAAGATCCCCGCCCTGTCAGCAGGTGGGAGGGGGATTTCTGTTTTCCTTCTCCTTTCTGCACCGTAACTTTTAGGAAGGTCAAAGTTTCCCACTTGAAGCTGATATAATTGTGGGGGTAGGAATTCCGTTGGAAGTGTGAGGTGACAATCGGACTGCTGGCTGCTGCATGCTGATCTCTACATGCAGACATGAGAGTTCACGCAGAAAGGACACTTCTCTGCCCGTCCTCTTGTCCCCACAGGTCCAGCTTTAAACCAGATACCTGTTCATTGGAAAAACAGCAAGGGAGCCCAAAACTTTCAACTTTTTCCTAACAAAAGTTAAATTGGGTTTTAGATTTGGGTGGCCATTTCCAAACAGCACGGTTGCTATCCCAAGTTACTTCATCCACGCTCCACACATTCCTTCCCACAGTTTGTGTAAACAGTTTAGTGGTTACTTCCTCCTTTAATTCTTTCTTCGTAATGAGCTAATATAATCAAATCAGCTATGTGTCTTGATTGACAAGGACAAAGCTGCCCTGAGAAGAGAAACAGCAAAGGTTTCTTCTGGGTCCTGGTGTTAAGGGTGAAAGTTTTCTTTTTTGAGGTAACAAACTTCTCCATAAAATATTTGCCCAATGACTACTTCCTACCTATAAAGTGGGTATTGTGGGGAGACGAGGAAGCTATTCACACATGTATTTATGGAGGAAAGATATTTTAAATATGTTTCAACCAATAATAATGTAAAAATACCCAGGAGCCCTGTGATGTGGAGCCAGAAAGAGTCTGTGAGGTGAGGTGATGTCTGCCCTGGTCCCCTGTGTCACGTGCAGAAATGTTTCAAATATAAAATAAACTAATAATTGGGAAGCTGGAAGGAAGGAAGGTCTTTGCCCTAAGCTACTTTAAAGAGACAAACTGTACTTAAATAATGAAAACTTCAGCATGTGAAGAAAAGGAGATTTGATGTGCTGTGGAGATTTCTTTGTTGTTTTGGGTTGTTTGTTTGCTTGCTTGCTTGTTTTTTTAAGACAGTGTCTCAAACAGTTCAGGCTGGTCTCAAACTTTCTCTGTGGCCAAGGATGACCCAGAACTCCTGCCTCAATCTGTCAAGTGCTGGCATTATAGGCTTGTTACAATGTGCCCCTAAATTGGTTTAAATCCTAGCATTTTGTAGCTGAAGGGATTCATAAGTATCAAGGATTTCTCAATGTATGTCACCCAACCCAACGGTTCCTTTTCACATTCTCATGAAGATTTTTCCTTCTTGAGAAAGCTCCAGCCCTGTGCTGCTGACTGCATTCCAGTCTCCTTCTCTGAGTAGAGACTGAAACCCCACAACCAGGAATGGAAGGGACCCTATTTCTTGTACAAAATGTCGGGAGGTTTTAAGTAAGGGATCTGAGAAAATAGACCATTTCGGCCCATGCACTTGCCAATGCGATGCACTTCTCCATTTCTAACAGGTTATCTGGGACTCAGAAAACATTCTCTATCTGCCGTCCTTAGACCGAGATTGCTTTGTTTTGTTTTTTAGTGTTGAGTATCTCTCATTTCTTGAGAACTTACCTTGGGAAGCTAAGTACAGATGACCAATGGTCACCTGCTGGCCACAGTTTTCAAGTTTGTTGCCTCATACCCACAAAGAATAAAGAAAGAAGGTCAAGGGGTAGAAAGAATTTTTAGGGAGGAAAACCTTCATGTCCCTCTGCCTTGTGATCTTTTACAGGTCTTATGCTGGGAACTAGTTAGAGGTTGAGGCATCTTTACTGAAACTGGTTACTTTGAGCTCATGCTGCCCTGAGCCAGTAAGGAGGCCTCATGCTGGTTCCACATGTGGTCTCTCTGCCCACAGAGAAGTCATCCAAACAAGAGAATGGTTGTCACAGGCCCTCCCTCACTGCCTAATCGAAGCTAACGTCAACCACAGTAATCTGTAGTTCAGGGTTGCTTGATTCCTCTGTGTGTGTTTGTCGTCCCCAAGCCTGGTAAGTTTGCTTATACTGGTTACCTCTGCCAGGAATGGTCTGCAGCTACTCCTTCACCAACCAGTCTTTTTTTTTTTCCAAATTGGTGTTAGCATTCTAAGAAGAATTTTTTTTTTTTTTTACCCTATAAATTTCACTGCTCTTTTGAAATGCTCCACATTTCAAGGGCTCAGTCAGTTCTTGCATAAAATGGAAGCTCGCTGATGATTGTACAAATCTTTCTCCATGTCTGTCCCACCATACTGCGGAACACCTCAGGAAGGACCTATGTTTCATTAGTCCGACATCTCAAGTGCCTAGAGCAGCATCTCTTTGATTGCTGGTCCAGAAATAATCAAGCAGGGAATTTTCAGTAAAGTGAAATTCCAATAAAGAGAGGCAGAATTCCCTGACCCCAGGAAACAACACCTCAAGGTCAAGGCTGATAGCTATGTGCCTGGCTCAGACAGAAGTCCCTACAAGAAAGGTCCCAGTGGAGAAGAGAGAGTGTCTGCTACACAGAAGATGGGGTAAAGAGAAGGAGCCAGAGAATGTCTATAGTAACTATAGACAATACAAAATCAAAGGCTGATCAGAACTCTAAGAAAGCCCAACGACCTTCTAAGAAGAGAAAAACTTATCTGGAAACAACCACCCAGGGACAAAGGGCTTATTTTGGCTTGCAGTTTCAGAGATTTGGGGGCAAACATGTCTGTCTTAGTTCTAATGCTTTGAGGTTTGAGGCCAAGCAGAAACATCAGAGCAAGGTAACTGTGGCAGGAGAAAGCTGCATATCTCATGGTGGCTAGGAAGCAGGGTGATAGAAACAATCTGAATAAGAGTTGGAGAGATGGCTTAACAATTGAGAACATGCATCTTTCTTGCTGATGACCAAGTTAGCAGAACCCACATAGAGATCTCACAATCTTTTTTTTTTTTTTTTTTTTTTTTTTTTTTTGTCACTGCATCTTTGATTTATTCAAATAGGCTGTATCTATTTGCTTTCTGGAATTTAACAAAATTTTAATAGTTTATGCTGCAGGCTTGCAGGCTTTTTTCCCTCTTTGGTAGGTTTCTTCTCTGCTGGATTTTTGGTAACCACCTTTTTCCCTGCAGGCTTCTTCAGCTTCTTGATATCCACAGGCTTCTTTCCTTTCTTTCCTACTGCAGGCTCTTTGTCTGCAGTCCCTTCTCTGGGACCATCCTCTCAGATGTGGCTGCCTGTGCAGCAGCTGCTGCTTCCAGTTTTTTCACCCGGAGTTTGTGATTTCTGGCCTGGTGAAGAAGGTGTTCCTACGTGTAGTCTTTGCATAAGGGTTCAACATGATTCTCAGGTTCTTCAGTGGATTCTTCTTTAAGACTCTACGCTGAATGTTCTTGCATGGTGCTCGGAGGGCTCTTTGGATCTCTGGGCTTTTCAAGATTCTGCTAAGGTCTGTGTCCATCATCTTGTGTATGGGAAGGTTATAGTGACTCTTGAGGGAAGCAGCCTTCTGCCAAGTGCCATACAGCTCATCCAACTTCTGGAAAGCACTTTCAGTCCACATGCAGAAACACCCCACATTCCCATCAGAATGTTCAGCTTGCTGACATTAAGCAGAGTAATGCCAGGGATGTTTCTGAAGGCCTTGATAATACCATTATCTTCATTATAGATGGTGCAGGGTCCCCTGTGCTGGATCTTCCATTGGTTTTTCATTTTGTCCTTGCCAGTCCTCACTCTCTGAGAGGCATAGACCTTTTTGATGTTATTCCAAGCCTTAAACTTCTTAAGCAGCTGAACAGCCTCCTTGGTCTTCTTGTAACTCTCAATTTTATCTTCAACCACCAAAGGCAGTTCAGGAACTTCCTCAACACGATGACCTTTAGACATCGCCAAAGCTGGTAAGGCTGAGGCAGCCAGGGCAGAGCAGATGGCATATCGTTTCTGGGTTGTGTTCACTCTGCGGTGCCAACGACGTCAGGGTTTGGTAGGTGCAAACATGCATCCCCCATAACACATATTTCCAAAGGCACCCTGGCCAGAATGGTGGGTCCCACTACCTCAAACTCTTGGAATTCGAGCCACAGCTCTGCCAGTACCCCAAGACTCAGCCCTGGTCTGATGGCCTGCCAATTCTCTGTGTAGGGCTGTCTGTTGTTTTTCCTCAAGTTGGTGTGAACCAAGTTCACAATATCTGGTCGAATGGGAGCTTTGAACACAGCTGGCAAAGTGACATTCTTGCCAGATGACTCCCCCTTCTCAGAGTACACCGATATGAGGGGACAGGCACAAGCCACGATGGGGAGAGGAGAAGGCCATGCTCCTCTCTACCCAGCCACTCCCACAGGAAAAGGAAATCTCACAATCTTGTATCCCCAACTACAGGGGATCTCAGACCTCTGACCCCCAAGAGCATCTACACATGTGCCCATACACACACTCTCACACACACATAATTACAAATAATTCAAATAAATAATGTTTAAAAGGCTGTGAACAAAATATATCCTCCAAAGGCATTATTTATTACTTCAGTGACCCACTTCCTCCCAGCACACTCCAGATCCTGATATCCCAGTGTCAGCTACAAGCCCATCAGTGCCTTAATCCAGGAATGCTTCACAATCTAACCATCTCTTAACTAGGCCACTAACTGGAGACCAAGCGTTTAACATATACACTTTGGGGGACATTCTACTTCTACAGTATAAAATTATGCAGTCATAAAAATACAAAAATTGATCATTAATTTAACTACAAATCATGATGTGCCTACAGGACCAGACTGGAGAGGAAACACCAAACCAAGTTAGGGCCAGTGAAATCTGAGCCTAAGTTGTTGCTAAGGTTTATGGGAAAGATCCTTAAAAGGTTAAAAAGACTCTAAGCACTCCCCCCTTTCCTTTCTTGTGCCTCCTCCTCGCCAGATGTGAAGACTCCAGGATTTTTATGGTGAATTTGTAATTGTTTGGATCCAAGCTCCTTCTATCTTTCTGTTCTTACATCTGGTTTTTCTTATTCAGGAGATAAACAAATCTTTATCTTGTTTAAGTAATTTTACTGGGTCTCTGTACTGGCAGCTGAATATGGTTTCTCTCTGATACAAGACATATAGCAAATTGTTTGGAGGCAGAGAGCAGACTGTGGAAGCCCAGGCTTCTCCAGCTGTGTTAGATAACTCGTGATGAGTTGCACTTGTGTGCACGTGCGTGTGCATGTGCGTGCATGTGTAGGTATGCATGTGTATGTTTGTGGCACAGGGTGTGTGTGTGTGTGTGTGTGTGTGTGTGTGTGCATAAGCATGTGTGTGTGGGGGGGGGGAACACAAGATGGAGTGTGGCACACTCTGCTACCTGTATGAGCACCCATGTAGAGGGGTGATGAGAGAACATGTTGGGGTGGTGGAGAGTTCAAGGCATGGTTTTCACATGAATGGTTTTACCTGATCCCTCGTAGGATTCATGCATCTGGCCACTGATTTTAACAGCAATTTGGATTACAGACTTGCTCTGTGGAGCAGAGGCTGCCTGCTGCTGCTGGTCTCTCCTCCTACCCTGCTCACTCCCTCTTTCTGAGCAGTCAGCCTCCTTAGTCCATAAAACCAGCAGAGAAGTCACATATGGATTTTCAAGTTGTACACTGGCATTTTGTAAATCCTGATTAGGCTACCCTTCTCTCAGAAAAACATCAGAAAGCCTTCTTTGGTATCTTTGCAAAGGTACCTAACAAGTGCAATGTCCTGAGTTTGATCCCTGGGATCAATCAATCAATCATCAATCAGAAGCATGAGTGTTCTGTGGCAGATATCTAAAAATGGAACCTCTCTGTAATCGTCCCACACCCATTAATACAGGCTGTCTTTGTATCCCTCATTGAAATGGAGCTGGAGGTAGGGTGCTGTCTAAAGGGGACACGCTCTTGAAGGATACAGCTCTCTACAGCTCCGATGGTCTCCAAAGGGGAGAGAGATGAATGGCAACTACCAGTAGCATCTCTGGCAGCTTTCATCATGGGGCCTAGCACATCTTAGCATCTGTCTTGTCCAACGCACTATCTCAAATGCCTGCAACAGTGGCTAGTTAGAGGTATTTGATGCATATGTATACGTACGTGTGCATGTCTTGGACATAGTTCTATTACTGTGATGAAGCACCATGACCAAGGCAACTTGTAGAAGAAAGCATTTGATTAGAGGCTAGTTTTGTTTCAGGTTAGTCCATGATCGTCACATCAGGAAGTGTGGCAGAACACAGGCAGGTATGATGCTGGAAAAGTAGCTGAGAATTCACATCAGATGCACAAGTTGTAGGCCAAGAGAAAGACAGACACAGGGCCTGGTGTGAGCTTATGAAATCTCAAAGCTACCCTCCCCCACCCCGCCCCGGCAACACACTGCCTCCAACAAGTCCCTATCTCCTATTCCTTCCCAAACAGTTCCACTAACTGGGGACCAGGCATTCAAATATAGGCATCCATAGGACCATTCTTATTCAAACTACACAATTCATATAGGGTGTATTCAGGTTGGGGGGAGGGGCAATGGATGAAGGTCAGAGGTCAACTTTGCCTACTGTCTTCAGAAACCATTCCCCTTCTTTTTGTTTTTTAAATCTTCATGTGTGGGTGGGTATTTCTGTGTGTATATGAAGGCACATACAAGCCACGATATGTTTTTCATAGTCAGAGAGACAACATAAGCATCTGTCTCTGCCTTCCACTTTGCTTTCAGGCATGGCCTCTTGCTGTTCATCATCAAATTCACAGGCTAACTAACTGACCCAGGAACTGCCAGGAACTCCCTTAGCTCTATCTACCTCCCACTTCTCCTTAGGAATCCTTGAATTACAGATCTACACTAGTGTTGTCTGGCTTTCAGTGAGTTTGAGGGATTTGAACTCAGGTCCCATTCTTGTTCAGCAAGCACTTTACTGATTGAGTCATTTAACATACATAACGGATGAGTTATGTTAAACATTTAAGGTGCTTAATATGTTTTGGACAGGGAGATAAACAAGCTCTTACATCTCATACCACGGTTGCAATCTTATATTTTAACCCACAAAGGACATGTTTCCTCCATGATCTTGGAGCACATAAACAAAAAGAATGGAGATACTTGCTGCTCCAAATGACCTAATTCTAAATACAGAGAAGCCAAGAGACCCCTGCACAGTTCATTTACCCAGGGGTGTTATTGGCCAACAAAGGGATCTTTCTGTACATGGGGTCACCTCTCCCTGGTATCTACTATGCCCATGAAGAATGCAACGCAAACATGCTTCTGCTCAGGGGATGCCCTTCACTTAGCCATGCCAACTTCTCCATTGACATCTCTGTCTTCCAGAGAGTGATCTACTGTAACTAGGCTCTTTGTTCCACACAGGTGACTCCTCAGAACCTAACCCAAGTCCTCTTCAGTTATCTGTGTTTCTTTCCACAGATATTAACATTTGTTCAGATCACAATTCCCTTTAAGCTGAATAAAATCTACAGTGTTGTTCTAGTTTTGTTTCTGTTGCATGATTAAAACACTCTTGACGAAAAAGCAACTTAAGAGAAAAAGAGGGGTTTGTTTCAGCTTACAGTTCCATTGGTGTGGGTAAGTCAAGGCAGAAACCTCAAACAGCTAGTCACATCACATCCACAGTGGAGAGCAGGGAGAAATGTGTTCGTGCTTACTCGCTTGCTTGCCCTAGGTTCTATTCTTTTACTCATACAGTACTGTGCTCCTTGCCAAGGGAATGGTGCCACTCACAGTGGACTGAGTCTTCTCACATCAATTAACCTTATTAAGACGTGGATATATCTTCCACAGATATGTCCACTGGCCAATGTAAACAACCCCTCACTGAGACTCTCTTCCCAGACAGTTCTGTGCTATGAGAAGTTGACCATTAAACTGATCATCGCAAGTGTTGAGCTCAAGATTTTGAAGTGTGCCTCACGAAATTTAAGTAAAAAGAGATGGTCAGAAAGTGTCTCAGAAATATGAAGTCTGTGGATACACAGAACTATCCTGTAGGGTCTACAGCCTGCAAATAGCAGGGCTTCGTAGAAGACCCCAAGCATCTATGTATACAGCATGCCTGGGTGCAGTATGCTTTGATATGCTTACTAAGTCTCTGGTCCCCCTCCCTTGGCACACATCTCAAGATGGACACAGCTATTTGATTTGTATTGGCCAGTGAAATGGGAATGAGAACAGTTTAAGTTTTTGCATGTGTTATAATTGAATACTACAAGCCAATTCTCTGCTTGCATGTGTGAGTACGTACATGCATGTGCGGTGGGGGGGGAGTGTGCATACGAGTATGTGATGCACCAAGGCACACATGTGGAGATCAGTTCTCTCCTTCTACCACATGGGTCCAGGGACTAGAACTCAGATCATCAGGCTTGGCAACAGGCATTTCCTTTGCTCCCTGAGCTATCTCAATAACATCACAGTATTTCACCTTAGTAAATCTCAAAGGGTCCCTTAGCACTGCTCCCCATGTGCATCCAACATGGCTCATTGTCTCCCCAGTTGCCCTGCTCTCTCCCTCCATCATCTGGCCATTGTCTCCACTCAGCTAAAAGACTCCAAATTCCTGCAGCCTGTCAGTCTTCGGTGACTGTGGCCCTGGTTCCTCATGGCTGCTCAGGGACTAACCTCTCCCACCAGTTCTGCTTCAGAATAAGCCCAGGCTGTTCTCTTGAGTAACTCTCCACCTTCTTCTTCCTACCTGGTCTCCTGCCTTTCTTCCTGCCTCTCATCCGACTCAGAGATAATTTATTACCCCAGGGCAGAAGAAAAAAGTTGGGTCTGTCTTGCTTTAAGATGCGTGGTTTTGGCCAGATCATTTCTCCCCAGTTTCCAGGCTTCAGTAAATGGCTCTAACCGCCTTTAAAATGTGACTCAGAACTCACCTCCTGCAAGGAACATTTCAGGATTGGTTGCACATGAATTGTTGCATTTGCTGCTGTGGCTCCCTGGGACTCAGCTATTCAAGGGACTGTGTAAATGTCCCCTCTTTGCAGGGTTCTTTTGTTGCTGTGTTCTTTGGGTTTCTAGGCGGCCTTTTCAGATAGATTTTACACGTGGGATTAGGAGGAAGGACTCAGTGCTGACATACTGAGAAATATTAAAATAGCTTACCCTAGGAACAATAACAAGGTCACTGCCTTGGAACCTTCTGAGGCCAAAATTTCCGTTTCTTCGGGAGTTTGACAAATACACAGATCTCTATATCTCAGGCTCCAACAAGCAGTGGAAAGTAGTTTAGGTGACAGATTTTCTTTTCTGATGGGCGTGTTTATTGTAACCCAGTGTAATGACTGTGTGTGTTTATGGGGTACGGCACAATGTTTCAGTATGTGGATATAAAATGTATCTCGTCCCATCAGATAGCCAGCTTTCTTGTCTCTTATTACTTCTTCATGTTTGGATATTTTCAGCTCCTCCCTCCTAGTTCTTCTTGAAGTCCATAGAAGACTTGGGGCTGCAGGCTGGGCTCAGTGGTTAAACTACTATTGTAAAAGCATGAGGACCAGAGTTTGGATGTTAGAACCCATGTAAATGCTAGGTGAGTGTGCAGCCCTGAGCTGCCTAGCTAGTCTGGATCTACTGAGAGAGCTTGCGTCAGCGAATAAGACAAAAGACAGCTACCATTAAAGATGTCTGGGGGGAAAGCCATGTGAAGACTACTACTTTATAAACTTCATATATATGTGAGTTTAATTGAACTTATCCTACACCGGGGATAATGCTCCTCCAAGAAGCCACAGGTTGCCAAATGCAAATCTCAATGGTGGAGAGTTCACAGGCCCCAGGAGTGAATCTACTATTATTCCGGTAAGTGAACATAGTATCAAACTTCTCTCCAAATGTGTATCTCTAACACCCATAAGCTACTGCATCTCTTAGACCTGATCAGAGAAGGAATGTGTGTGTGTGTGTGTGCACACGTGCACATGCACACACACACACACACACACACACACACGCACACACATAGTAGATGGTAGTTAATGCAGAAAATCACAAATGAGGAGGTAGAGGCCACACAGAACATTTGGTACAGGATTGAACCAGCTGCTGCCAGTGGCCTAGGCTGCTCTGGGAGCCCAGCTGAGGCACCCTTCCTCCCCCATGTCCCATGGCTCCCCCTACCCCACTTCCCCATTTATAGGGCCATTTTTCATTGCATTTCTTATCTAATACCTTTCCATACTGAGCAACTTCTCTCCTCTTTTCCTAATCCCACCATTACACCATCCACAGTGGGAGATTTGAAAACAAAGCAAAACCAAGGTGCTTTCGACCCGTTCCATTTTAAAGAAAACATTTGAAAAACACACTTAGGCTCTTCCACCTTGAGTGAGTGCACACTTCAGAACATCATATTATGCACAATAAATACATACACTAAAAAAACACGCACACATTCACGGAGGAGCACTGAAAGCTATGAAGCTAGGGTTAGATTATGGAACTGAGAAAATGACACTCTGCCCAGTTTGTCTCTAACTGCTTGATTCACATGGTTCCCTAGTTCATGATGACACTTATGCTGTTGTCTTTGTCCTTCAATGTGCCGTTAACTACATCCCCCCTGAAAGGGATAAAAGGAGAAAGAACTGCCTGAATGAATCAGCGAATAGAGGAAGGAGGGAGGAGAGAGGGAAGAGGGAGAAGAGAGGGAAGAGGGAGGAGAGAGGGAGGGAGGAGGGGGAAAGACTGAACAGGATGCTCAGATAATGGAGGAAGGACTGAGATGGGCCTTTGGCCAGATCATGCTGGAGTTCGCTTGGTCTCCTCTGCCCTGGGATCTCGTCAGTTTGATTTCTCTCAAATCCCTATGTATGGTTAGGTTTCTCCTTTTCCTGAGGCTCCCATCCACACTAAGTTACTTCATGGACCATTTCTGAGACCAGAACTGCTGATTCTTGGGACCTATAAGGTAACTGACAAGGAAGAGGAGAACTCATTGGAACGCATCCCATTTTACCTACTATGCGACCTTGTATTCTGTGTTAGCCTCTCCCTGCTATTTAAAGCATATGCCAACTGAGGTAAGATTCTTAAAATATTAACACACCCCAGGTCTCCATAGAGCATAGTGTACTGGAAGTGATGACCATAGCAGTAAATACTCAGCAGGGTTTGCAAGCCAGGACAAAGAGACATCATGTAATGAAAATCCACAGCCTCCTGTCTCTGGAAGCAAAACACGAGTTTCCCTCAGTTCCACTCGAGGACACGCCTCAAGATCAGGCAGGTCATGTTTAAGTGCAGAAGGGACTCAGCAGGAACAGCAATGGCTTAGTCCCCTTGCACAGAGCCTTACCTTTGTCCCTTCTTGCTGTGTGCTGCAGGCTGTTTGCTGACTTGACTGCAGAGAGCTGACTAGGTCTGAGGTCCCCTGAAAAGCTTCTAGGATCCTCCCTCAGCTTTGTTTCATGCAGGATTGAAATAATTCCAATATATAAAAATTTAAGTAGTAAGAGGGAAGGAGGGAAGGAAGGAAGGAAGGAAGGAAGGAAGGAAGGAAGGAAGGAAGAGAGAAGGAAGGGAGGGAGGGAGGGAGGGAAGAGAGAAAGAGGAGGGAGGAGAGGAGGAGTAACAGAGGTAAAAAAAAAAAAGTTCAAGGAAATGGACAAGGCTATACCCAACTGCTTTGAAGCTGTTTAGAAATATTTTATTTCTGGGTCACACAGGTAGCTCTATGTTGATCAACGAAGGTCTTGGTAGCCAATTCGGTTGTGTTGATGGACGTGTAATCTGAGTTGGAAAACCGCTGACAGCTGCTCAGCCTAACAAGGGCATCTCATCCCTGACAACCTCAGCTTCACCATTCATGGTGGAGCGCCACATCATTTCCTCAGGTCTTGTCTGGTTTCGAAAACTGGATTGAGAGTCCCTTCAAGACCAGTCCTTTCCTGGAGGACTGGTATGCGTGATAATCTGCTTCTTTGGTAATACCAGGGCGTTTGGTATTACTCCCCTTCCTCGGCTCTTCTTTTCCTGATGTCTCAGTGTCCTCCCTTGGCAGCTTGCTCTGAGCCCAACATTCATGTTCTCCAGCCCCAACGGACATAATTGCCTGGTAAAGGTGAACCGGGCTAGATGCCCTGAATCTGGAAGACAACGTCAAGGAGAGTGAGTCCTAACCAATGTGGGGATTTTCCTCCACTGATGTTGGAACGATGCCTAGCAAGCCTGCGGCTGGCTCACCAGCTAAAGAGACACCTCTCCTCCATTTCTCCTCACAGATTCCATCAGACTCCAAGGCTTTTTTTGGCTAGAACTATCTCGATATTAGCCAGTGCTGTTTCATCCACTAGGGAGAATGCCCAGGGCATCCCTGACCGTAAGTATCTGAAAATTCAAGAAATGTGACTTGATTGGTCTTCTACGCCCTTAAAGGTCACCAGACATGACTGATAGGGTCTTCCCTGGGCAATAAGGTAGACAAGCCCTTGGTCTGGCTCTGAGCTTAGACCTCTTAGGCTCAAGTCCAAGTTCATGCATGCTAACTCACAGGGTTACTAGAAAGCTAAGTTCCCTGAGCCTCCCTTACTCATAGGTCAGACAAGGGAAACTGGTGTCTAGACCACAGTAGGTGATTAATCGGGCTGTTTATCACTGGTGCCTCCATTACTCTTGAATCATGCTATAAACTGGGTTAAAGGATCAGTAATTAAGCTGCACATTTAGTCTAACTGAATATTAGTGATAAAACAATAGGCTCCCTTTTATAGAGTAGGGGCTATGAGCCACATTCCAGGCACTATGACAGGGGCCCTGTGGGTGTCAATGTTAATTAATGTTTTCAACAATGTTCTGAGGTATGCAAATTATTAGTGTGTGTGTGAGAGAGAGAGACACAGAGACACAGAGACAGAGAGACAGAGAGAGACAGAGACAGACAGAGCAAGCATGCAAGCTAAGGTCAGAACATAACTTGTAGTAGACAGCCCTCCCCTACCTCTGTGTGTGTGTGTGTGTGTGTGTGAGAGGGGGGGGGGGTGGGGCATGCAAGCTAAGGTCAGAACATAACCTATAGTAGACAGCCCTCCCCATCACAAAGGTCCTGGGATAGAGCTCCACTTGCCGTGTTTGGAGACAGGCATTTTTACTCACTGAGCCATCTCGTTGTTCACTGCCCCTTTGTTTTGTCTTGATTCTTTTTGGGGATATGGTGTCATGTCTACCCCAGACTGTCCTCAAGCTCACTGTGGAACCATGAATGACCTCGGACCTGTGGTCCTCCTGCCTCCACCTTCCAGTGCCAGCATTACAGCTGTGTGTCACCATGCCCAGTTTACACAGTGTTTCCGTGAGCCCCCGGGGCTTTCTGAGTGAACCCAATCTCTGACCCCTTACCCCAGATTCTGCTCTGTGTGCCACACAGCCTGTACACATATCCACACTCAGTATGTTGAGTATGAACTGACACCCAGCAAGGAACAAGCTGTATCTGTTTGCTTAAATCAGATTCATTGCTTCGGGAAAAAGTCCAGCACTTCCCTAGCCCTAGGTCAGAGAGGTCCAGAGGCCTTCGCCAAAGCATCCTTGTGCCAGCACAGAGGGATGGAGGTGGCTGCCCTGTGCCAGCAGGATGGAGGTGGCTGCCTTGTGCCAGCAGAAGTACAGCAGCATAGGGGGACCTCTTGCCTTTTGACTCCACCCTTATCATTTTGTTTCCTTGCCAGTGACTGGCTGGCCTTAGGTGACAATCTTAGATAGAACGCTTATGATGCCTTCCAAGGCTGGGTCTTTGGTTCCTGCCTCAAGTCCTCATTTTTCACGAAGCCTTTCAGAACACCGCCAGTGCCAGGTCTCTGGGGACAATTTCCGTTGCTGCAATTTATTTATCTTTACTCTTCAGTGGGGGAGGGGTGCTTGTGCTTATGTGTACCTACAAGGAGGGAAGAGCAGGACATGGCCTATATTTCTCCATCGTTCTCCATCTTACACTTTTAAGTATCCTCACTGAGAGAGAAGCTTGCCATCTATCTGTCTTCACCATCAATGCTGAGGTTACAGGCACAGCCAAGCTTGGTTTTTTGACCTGGGTTGAGGAGATTCACACTCAACTCTTCAATGCTCACAGAGACAGCCCACTCTTACCCATTGAACTCATCAGCCCCAACACCTTTCCTGAAGTGAGAATAAGAGAGACAGACAGACAAACAGAGAGACAGACAGAGACAGAGAGGGACACAGACACAGACACAGAGACAAAGAGAGACCATTTCCCAAGGCTGGATGCACATTTGTTCTGGATACAGTGGGAAGCCGGCAGAATTCACATTCCCTTCATAAGCATGTCGCCTTGTTGCTTTTGAGTCATGGTGACAAATTTAACAAAGCTTGAGGGAGGTAGATTCATGCAGATCACTGTCTCACAGAGTTTCATTCGCTTCTACCTTGTCCAGGTTGTTTTGTGTCGGCCAGGTCAGGCTACAAGCAAGCTCCCTGGGTAACTTAGCAGTCGGGCAATGAGGTATACTGTGTTTCTGAGACTGTTTAGAAAGAGCTCTCTTGGACTGTGAAAAGGCTAACGCCTTTGAGGTTGGCTCTTGACTTATAGTGTTAATATGCCTCTTGGACGCCCGCCTCTCACCTCTCCTTGCTTCTGGGCCCACCTCAACACCAGAAAATACAAATAGGAACAGGGATATCCTTTGGACTCCAAGTTCTCTGTCCAGGCCTTCATCCATATCTTTACACAGTAACCTCTGAATGTCAGGAAGGCTCTGCACTTATGACCCAGGCTATGTCTTGAAGCTGGCATGCACCCTATACTGAGCACTTGGTCGCTAGCTTATGATGCTGTTTTGAAAACTATAGAGCCAGGCTGGGGGGAGTAGTCAACAGGGGGATGGCGGGAGGGGGGAGACCTTTGGAGGTATCTGCCCGGTCCTGGCTTAAGTGGCACCTGGTACACACCTGTGAACAGTCTGTGTCACACACTTCTGCCTCTGTGAACCAGGGGTTGGGGGGCCATGAATAACAAATTGTTCTTGAGGCTACATTGGTGATTTTCTTTTCTGATCAGACAAATTGTTTAGAGATGATGAGAATTTAGGCTTGCCAGCCACCAGCACACTTACTGCCTGTCACCTGGCTCAGAATGTTGAAACTGAACATGTAGCTACAGGTTCATTCTTTCTGCAGCACAAGATTGCAGTGTAGAGGTGGTCCAAGTGAGCCTAAAAGGTTTCTAAGAACTTGGATGCCTCCCCTGGAACTTTGTGGATGTGATTTCCTGGGAATGTCTGCTTTATCTGTAAGCTTAGCCTCCCTGTGATCCGAGGCAAGCTTCAAGCCCTACAGAAATAAATAAACAGCTTTGCTCTCTTGCCCTGTGAACCACTTGGCTGCATCTGGGAGTCTGTTACTATCTACTACAAGTGCTGGTAGGCTCTGTTTGGTGTTGGCCACACAACCCTGCCCTGGGCCAGTTCTGTTCTTGCTGGGAGGTTGTGCCTGTTGGAAGTAGGCCTCTGGACCACACAAGGACTTAATAAACTGTTTACCTCCAAGCCGGTGTCCAGGCCACTCCACCCGCTGTGGTCTACCCCACCTTAATGACCGGATCTCGGCAGCTAATACCCCTAATCAGATACCTCTGAGCTGGCTGGAGTTTACCTCTGGGTCTCGGAAGCTCTGCTTCTCCTCCGACCACCCCCCTTCTCCCTCCTTATCCTACCTAAACTTTCCATCTATCCATTCTGAAAATTCAAGAATCCAAACACTGCGTCTTCCCAGT
This sequence comes from Micromys minutus, assembly GCF_963924665.1. Classification (NCBI taxonomy): domain Eukaryota; kingdom Metazoa; phylum Chordata; class Mammalia; order Rodentia; family Muridae; genus Micromys; species Micromys minutus. Next base: position 92,067,170 of record NC_137969.1, on the reverse strand, counting down.
AGTTTTTAGTAATCTCTTTCATTTTGGCATCCACCATGTTTGGGACTGCCTTCTAAGCAGCAACACATACCTCTCTCTGAGTTTCAGCTGTCCTCTCTCAGGTAGGGTCACCATGTTAAGGGTCTACATTCCATCAACAAAGGAAGCTTGCCACCATTTTCCTTCCTGGAAAGTGTTTGTTTATATGTAGCCTTGCCATTTGCAAACTGTTAGCAGTCTGTCTAAACTCCACCCCACGGTTACCTGGCAACAGACAGGTAGGCCTATAAAAGGGGCTGCGTGACCCCTCCTCACTCTCTTGCTCTCTTACCCTATTCCCCCTTTGTCCCTTCTCTCCCCATTCCTTTCCTTCTCTCTCTCCACTTGCTCATGGCAGGACACTTCTCTACTCCTCTTTTCCCTTCTCTTCTTCTTCTTCTTCTTCTTCTTCTTCTTCTTCTTCTTCTTCTTCTTCTTCTTCTTCTTCTTCTTCTTCTTCTTCTTCTTCTTCTTTTCTCTCCCCCTCCTACTACTACCCTCTTAACTCCCCTCCCTATACCCTGAATAAACTCTATTCTGTACTATCATCTTGTGACTGGTCCCTCAGGGGGAAGGGACGCCTCAGCATGGGCCCACCAAAGACACCCCCTTTCCCCCACACCCCACCACACCTCCATAGAACCTACCCCCCTTATCTTTTTATAAACACATCACACACTGTAAGAAATCACTTCAGAAAACAGAGTCTGAGGCCAAGACCCCCAGGTCAGCAAGGAAGAGGGAAAGACCTGTGCAACTTGTCCTCTTGGGAGCAAAACGCCTAGCTCTAGAGTGATGGGGCCCTTGTATTCTCCCGGCATGCCTCCCTCAGTCATTGCAAGGAAGCTGACAGCCATAAAAAATCAGGCCTGTTAACAACAGGGAAGATCACAGGCCTTGATTCCTGTCGAGCTCCTGCAATAACAGCTACCATCTGGCTCCCCAGTACAGCCCAAGGCAGGGCCTGATTTATGGGGCAGCTTGGGTCAGGGAGTGGGCCTTGCTCATTGCCCTTTCCCCCACAAACACCCCAGTGGGCCAGGCCTGGGAGAGGGCCACTGCGGGTCATCAATAAATCCTGGGCATAAAACAATGCAGAGGTTTATTAAGGGAGCTGAGGAGGAGACAGATGCGAGTTATTCTGATTACGTGCCTAGCTATCTTCCCCCACACGGTTCAAAGTCTGTGCACCCTAATGCATTTCAGCAGCCAATAAAAGTTACTACTCCTCTCTCTCTCTCTCTCTCTCTCTCTCTCTCTCTCTCTCCTTCTCCCCACCCCACCCCCATCCACAGCACTTACAGATGATAGGGCAGGAGGTGTGAGAGATACACAGCAGTTCTAAAGCAGTGACTTACCTCAGGAAAATTGGTCACCAAAGGAAGTCAACCACAGTAGACGCTCACCTCTTTGTCTAGCCCAGGGTTCCTTTGTGGGGATGGAAATATTTAAAGTAATCTGAAATCAAAATTTGGATCCACCCACGGGGGATTAAAAGTGATGCTCTCTGTGGTTCTAAAATGGTGCCTTTGCAAAGAAGGCCAGACAGGATAGTCATGAGGCCCACTCTGTCTGTAGGCTGGAGACATCTCCACCTTTTTCCCTAAGGGGAAGTGGTTAACCAGAACTATCAGCTGCTGGGCTAAGATGCTATTGGCTGGAGATGAAATGAAATTGTATTGACATAGACTAATGGGCTATAATGAAGAGTTGCCTGGCCAAGGCATAGGAAGTTAGCTGTGCCGGGCTGTGCTGTAATGCCAGCTGTATCCATGGGACCCTGCGGTTCTGAGAGGTAGCATTATGTATGCACTCCCGAGCACAGTATTACTAAGGACGGTCTGTTTCGCTCTAAGTGCCTAAGAAAACCCCTTCTATATCTTTTTATCTTTACCCAAGATGTTGAAAAAGCCCTCAAGAAGTTGGCTCTTGTAGCCAGATGTGGCGGCACACACTTGGGAAGCTGGAGGATTTCACGTGTTCAAGGCCAGCTGGGGCAACATAGAGATAGCATCTTAAAAATTATTAGCAAGTTAACTCTTCATATATAATGTTCCAGTCTCACTCCGTGGCTGTGATGAAATACTTGAACTCTGCCCCTACCCCCACACCGAAAGAAGCAACTTAGGGGAAAGGGCGTTCATTTCAGTTTTTAGTTCTAAGGTACAGATGATTATTACAGTGAAGTCAACACCGGAACTTCAAATGGCTAGTCACATCACATCCGCAGTCAAGAGAACACAGAAATGTATATGTTCTTGCTTGCTTACCTACTTAACAATCAGCTGACTTCTCTACTATGAAGTTTGTATTTGCTTGGGCCAAGGAGTGGCACTGTTGGGGGTGTGGCCTTGTTGGAGTAGGTGTGGCCCTGTTGGAATAGGTGTGTCACTGTGGGCATGGGCTTTAAGACCCTAGTTCTAGCTTCCTGGAAGTCAGTCTTCTCTTAGAGGCTTGCAGATGAAGATGTAGAACTCTCAGCAACTCCTGCACCACACCTGCCTAGATGCTGCATGTTCCCACCTGGATGATAATGGACTGAACCTCAGAGCCTGTAAACCAGCCCCAATCAAATGTCTTTTATAAGACTTGCCTTGGTCATGGTGTCTGTTGCCAGTAGTAAAACCCTAAGACATCTATCTACTCAGACAGTTTAAGATCCCTGCTTAGGGGATGGTGCTGCCCTCGTGAGCTGGATCTTTCCACATCACTTGACTTAATTAGAACAATTACCCATAAACACAGAGGTCAACCCAATGTAAATCTCTGTTGTGACTCTCTTCTTGGGTGATTCCAGGTTGTCAAGTTGACAGCACTAACCTTCACACATAGGTTACATTTCTCAAGTCACCTTGTGTATTTGCCCCCCAAAAAAAAAGCTCCTTTTCTTTTTTTGAAAAGTAATTTCATGGGAGGAGGTCAGAGGACGGAGGTTAGAGGTTGTGGCAGCATGGAACTTCCCAAAGACCAGCTGGACCCAGCATCCCTTCATGATAAAAGTCCTGAAGAGACTTGTTCAACATCTCTTCATGATAAAAGTCCTGGAGAGACCAGCCATCTCAACATTGAAAAGACAATCTAACAAGCCCACAGCCAGCATCCAGCTTAACAGACCACAGGTAAAGGATTTCCACCCAATTTGGGAACAAAGCAGCCATGTCACCTTCCCCCTCCTGTCCAATATAGTGTTCAAAGCCATAGCCAGAGCAGCAAGGCAAGGAAGAAGATCAAGGGGATAAAATAGGGAGAGAAGTCAAATATTCTATTTGCCGATGACATTACTCCAAACCTAAAGGACCCTAAGGGCTCCACCAGAGCCTCCTAGAGCTGATAAACACATTCAGCAACAAAGCAGGAAACAAAAGTAACACCCTTGCTATACATAATGAGATGGTAGGAAGAAAGAAACCAGAGAACTGATATTCAAACCAGCCTCGAAAATCCTGGAATAAACCTAGTCAGGGATGTAAAAAACTTGCACGACGATCTCTAGGACAATATAAAAAAGATCTAAGGAGACACCAGAAGACGGAAAGACCTCCCTGATGGTATGATTAATATTGTAAAAAATGGTTTTAAAAAATCTATAGATTCAATATAATTCCCATCAAAATTCTAATGAAATTTTCACAGGATTAAAAATACTTTTTTTCAGCTTCATAAGGAAACATAAAGGATCCAAGATAACTAAAACAATCTTAAAAAATAAAAAAATACCAATGGCGGTCTCACCAGGCGCCCCCATCCAGATGCTAACCATACTGCACTGCAGCAACAGTGAGAGCGTATACTGCTGTGAAAACAGAAACACTGCTCGATAGCGTGGGACTGACACCAAAGCCACTGGATTATTGACAAACGGCCAACCATAGACATCGGAGAAAAGACAATCTCTTCAGCCAACGGTGCTGGTCCTACTCTAGAAAAACTGAGTTTGATCCCTGTCTCTCTCCTGCATAGAATCACCTCCAAATGGACCAAGGAACTCAGTGCCCGAGTCTGAGGAAGGAGAAGCCGGAAACACACGAGCCTATTGGAACAGAAACGGAGTTTCTAAACAGCTCCGAATGGGGCCGACACTAAAGATGGCAGCCTTGAGAATGGGCAGATCCTTACCTGCTGTCCATCTGGCAGATGGCTGTCTGTCTGGCAGGTGGTTAGCATCTAGAATACACAAAGAATTGAAAAACTAGACACCAAGAGACCAAATAACTCGATTTAAAAATATGGAACGATTTTAACACAGAACTAAACAGAGTTCTCAAAAGGGAAATATAAAGAACCAAGAAACTAAAAGTCCACGGTGTATGGGGCATTTGTGGGGGTGTAGCGTGTGCATTAGCACACCTATGTGAAGGCCAGAGGTCAGTATCTGCTTACTTCCCTCAATCTCTTATAGAGAGTTTTTATTTTTCAAAACATAGTGTCTCATTGAAACTGTAGCTAAGCTGTTGACTTAGGCTATCTGTCAATGAGCTCTAGTGATTCACCTACGTCCCCTTTCCCAACGCTGGTATTACATACAGGTGTACTTTACTACAGTCGGCTTTTACATGGATGTTAAGAGTCGCAACCCAGGTTTTCATGTTAGAAAGCCCCTAACCTAGCGAATCATCTCACTAGCCTTTCCTGATTTTTCTATTCATCTTTGCCCTTCCTGGTAGCCCCCAGATCTCTTGTGCTCACCCTTGGCCACTGATATTGTCTTGAAGACCACTTCCTCATTTTCCAAAACCTCCTAAGAGCACAGCCCTGGCCTTGATGTTCAAAGCCTTGGATCTCTCTGTCTTTGATACTATAGGTGTACATGCTTTCCCTGCCCCAGAAAGAGGTCGTTTTTGTTGTTGCTTGTTTCTTGGTGCTAGGGAGTGAACCTAGGGCCTAGCACTTTAGCATCCTACATGTTAGTGACAGCCACACATCCTTTTCACTTTGAGACAGGGTCTTCCTAAGTTATTCAGTTTGGTCTCCTGGTCCTCCTACCTCAGTCTTTTTGAGTAACTGGAGATTACAGGCTTGTGCCACCAAACATAGCAAGAATTAAAACCCAGCTCAGAATTAAAACTAGTATTCCCTTTAGCTTCTGAGTGTCTAAGGCTTTTTCATATGTACTTGACCTCATATAGTAAGGAGTTGACTCCTAATTTTAGATATCCTGAAACCAGCATTTCTCACATCCCATCAAAAGTATTTAGGAAGCAATACCTTTCCCATTTCTAAGCACCATCTTCCAAACTGCTTCTTTCACCTGAAGATGGAGCTGGAAAAAAAAGATTTTTTTTTTTCAAATTGACTGAGGTGTAAAGAGAGGAAGGAGTCTCTCCCTCCCCTACCCAGCAGACCAGAAAGACCTGTGTGTCCCCCATCTCTAAGCCTGCACAGCTCTCAAGCAGGTACTATAGCAGCTTGGTAAGACACTGGCTGGTCCAGGAAGAAAATATGTGTTGACTGAATAAAAAAAATGTAACATCTGCCCATAACACATCCAAAAGATGTGTGGAAGGGACATGGTATGGTGGGTAGGCACATATCTAGCCCCAAGAATAGGTAGGGCAGACCCTCACAACCATTGTCCTGATGCAGCTCTTGCTTCCTGAATGGGTCCATGAAGACATGGCAGGCATTTATAACCTCAAACAATAGAAATTCTTTGTCTCGAACAGACGTGCCAAGAATTCACACTTTAAAATATTCTCTCCATCACACATCCCAGGCAATGTCTGTTTCCAAGCTCTGCAATGTGAGTGTCTTTTTGATTGCCCACAGTACCCACTAAGCCTCAGCTCCACTCTCTGTGGCTTCAGTTGTCCTCAGCCAACCATCATCTGAAAATATGAAGTAAAAATTCCAGAAATAGGTCTCAGTAGTAAGGTGAAAACTCAAGCTGCTCGGTTTCATTCTACCTGTCACATGAATCATTCATCTGTATAAAATATCCACACTGTGAATGCTACCTGCACAGTGGTCACTAAGTAACCATTGCAATTAATAGATGAGTCGGGTCATAGTTCCCATATTCAAGGAGCAATTTTTCATTTAACAATGATGATACTGGCAATTTGGTTGGAATATATCTTCCTATCCTCTCCACCTCTTCCTCTTCTTTTCCTCCTCTCTTCCTCCTCTTCTTCCTCTTCTTCTTCCTCTTCTTTTCCCTCCTTCCCCATCCTCCTCGCTCCCCATCCTCTTCTTTCCCCTCCCCCTCCCTTATCCTCCTCCTCTTCCTCCTCTTCTTCCTCTTCTTTTTTCTTCTTCCCCATTCTCCTCCCCCTCCCCTATTCTCCTCCTCTTCCTCCTCTTCTTTCTTCTCTTCCTTCTCTTCTTCTTTTTTCTTTCTCTGTCTTCAGACAGGGTCTTTTATAAAAAGTTCAGACTGCCTTCAAACTCACAATATAGCCAAAGATGACTTTGAATTTTGGGTTCTCCTGCCTTTACCTCTCAAATGCTGTATTTACAGATTTGCAATACCTCACCTGTTTATGTGGTGGAGCCCAGGGTCTTGTACATGCTGGGCAGGTGTGTTACCAAACTAAGCTATGTCCCAGTGCTGAGGTATATTGTTACAGTTCCCTATGTTAATATTGTTGTTATACTGTAAATTAAGTGTTATTATAGGCATGAGTATATAAGGAAAAAAGTGTCTACAGGGTTTGGTAGTCTCAGGCATCTCCTGGGGGATCTTGAAACCGATTCCTCTCCAGTAGAAGACAGTGTATTCTACAATAATTTGAGTTTTTTGTTTAGTTTGGGTTCCATTTGTCTGGGTTCCATTACTGAACTGATTATTGTTTCTTTCCTATGATGAGAAGAAGCCCCAGGTTTTGATTTGGGCTGAGCAGGGCAGCACAATCTCTGCCCACACTGCAGGGTCAGCCCTCTGTCAGATGTGGCCCTTGGGCTTTTCCAGCAAGGTTTCCCTTACCCTCGAAGCTTCCTTTCCTACCAGTCCAGACCCCTCAGGACCTGTCTCCAAGTGCACTCTACAGTTTCTTCTTTCTCCCTTCTGGTCTCTTCCTATGCTTTCTCTGGACTCTTGGAAGCAGATAAGGGAAGCCCTTGGCAAGCAGCCCTCCCCAGGTGCTGTTCACATGGGGGAGCATCTGCCTGCCACAGCTGTTGGCAGGCAGCTGCTCCTGGCCAGCCCCAACTTTGATTTATCATCCTGAGAGTAAATACCAGTAAATAAATGACAGGAGGTGTTCTTCCTCCTCCAGCCGCTACCCAGCTTAGCGATAATTAACTTGCTCTTTTTACTTTTCTCTTGCCAACCACAAAGTAATGACGTTCTCTGATAGATGAGTTGCCCACAACGGCCCGGCTGACAGGTGTTCGGCCGTCCTATGAAGACTGGAAGGCAGATGTTGAAAAGTGGGAGCTCTCGGGTCAATTGACTCCCTGCAAAATAACTTTAAAGGTTGAGCACACATAAAAAAACCAAATGTTCACATGAAAATGTGTGTCCTGATGTACTGGTAGAAATTAGAAGTAGTGGATTTGTCATATGCCTGGCAAGAACTGCCTAGATCAGTGGTTCTCAACCTGTGGGTCACAACCCCTTTGGAAGTCAAACAACCTTTTCAAAGTTGTTGAAGATCATATATCCTGCATATCAGATACTGTTAGGATTCTGTCTAAGCTCCACCCCATGGTTACCTGGCAACTACCAGGTATGCCTGACACTATAAAAGGGGCTGCCTGCCCCCTCCTCATTTTCTTGTTCTCTTACTCTTACCCTCTTCCCCCTTTGTTCCATCTCTCCCCATTTCCTTCTGCCCTCTCTCTCCACAATCTCATCCTCCCCTCCCCCTTCTCTGTCCCCTGCCTTTCTCTGCTCCTACTACCTTCTTAACTCCCCTCCCCATGCCCTGAATAAACTCTATTCTATACTTGCCACCATTTTCCTTTCTGGAAGGTGTTTGTTTATATGTAGCCTTGCCATTTTCAAACTGTTATCATTCTGTCTAAACTCCACTCCACAGTTAACTGGCAACAGACAGGTAGGTCCGACACTATAAAAGGGGCTGCGTGCCCCCTCCTCACTCTCTTGTTCTCTTGCTCTTACCTTCTCTCCACATTTCCTTCTCCCCTCTCCCTCCACTTGCTCATGGCTGACCTCTACTCTTTTCCTCTTCTCTCTCCTCTTCTCTCTTCTTCTCCTTCTCCTCCTTCTCCTTCTCCTCCTCCCTCCTCCTCCTCTTCCTCCTCCTCCTCCTCCTCCTCCTCCTCCTCCTTCTTCTTCTTCTTCTTCTTCTTCTTCTTCTTCTTCTTCTTCTTCTTCTTCTTCTTCTTCTTCTTCTCTCTCTCTCTCTCTCTCTCTCTCTCTCTCTCTCTCTCTGCCCCTCTCACCCTCTTAACTCCCCTGCCCATGCCCTGAATAAACTCTAGTCTATACTATACCATTGAGTGGCTGGTCCTCAGGGGGAAGGGATGCGTCACCTGCTTCCCCCACACCTCACCACACCTCCATAGAACATGTCTTCCACTCTCTTTATCTTTTTAAAAACACATCAGATACTACAACTCATAAAAGAAGCAAAATTATAGTTATGAAGTAGCAACAAAAATAATTTTATGGTTGGGATCACTGCAACATGAGGAACTGTATTAAAAGATCGCAACATTAAACTTGAGACCCATTGTTCTAGACAAGGTTGCCCCTCTGTGCCTGTATCCACAGAGGGGTTCCTGGGACCAAGGCTGAATATCATTCTCTTGCTCTGCTGGTTTTCCTACAATAGGCAGCTTGCTTGGTGTGCATTGCAAGTTGAAGACTGGTTATACAATCCTTTGCCGCTTCTCTCATGGAGAGGTAAATTCATTCATTCCCTTAAACCTTGGCTTTTTGTAATTTCAGTGCCCTTAGCTTAAGATGTTGCTGATAAATTATAAAATGAAAACATAACAAGTTTACAATGCTTCTAGAGCCTAGTATACTCCTGAAGCTGAGTCGGGAGGACAGGTTTGAGATCAGCCCAACTCACACAGGCCAACTCTGTGAAGTCCTGTCCCCTCCCCAGATGTGTTTAACATACCTTAGCTATCTCAAATATGCATTCAGTTGGGCATACAGTTAGGCATAACAAGAATATCACATCTCAGGATGGAGAGATGGCTCAGTGGTTAAGAGCACTGACTGCTCTTCCAGAGGTCCTGAGTTCAATTCCCAGCAACCACATGGTGGCTCCCAATCACCTGTAATGGGATATGATGCCCTCTTCTAGTGTGTCTGAAGACAGCTACAGTGCACTCACATAAAATAAATAAATCTTAGAAAAAAAAAGAATATCACATCTGATATTGCTATCCTGAGAAAAAATTAAAATTCAACGCCTAAAGTACATTCTTACGGAATTTGTATTGCTTTGTGTCATTATAAAGCCGAAAACTCAGAAACTGATCCATTCTAAGGCTGCCTCTGTTGAGCCACTGAACTCAGCTGGATCTATTAGATTAGCAACAGCTCCTAACTTCTGTGATTCAAGGGTTCAATCTGCATTTAGCATCCTGGAATTCAGAATGCATTTTTTCCATATTAACAAAACTAGAAATGATATCAATGAAGTGGAAATCTCTGGTTTCTTTGGAGACTCAGTTGTATCGTGTAATTTTTTCTGGAAACTGTCTTATGAGAGGATATTTTGCTGAGGTCGACATGTGGGAAGATATTTTGCTGAGAACAGGCATACTGTTTTTCTGGAAGTTTCCTGGAAAAAGGACATGTGATGTTTTGCTAGAGCGGACACTTGAGAGAACACATGGTATTTGGAAAGGGTGTAAGTATAACCGAACAGACAGTGGATGATGCTGTGTGGTATTGGTTCACCTTGCCACTCTTTGCTGGTCTTCCTTGGGCTTGGCTGATACTGGTGTTCACTGACAATGCTGTGGCATTGGTTCACCTTCCCTTCTTTGCTGACCATCATTTGTCATGACTTCGTAGAGAGAAACTCACCAAAGCACTTCTCGTGATATTCCAGTGGCTTCTTGCCACTTCCACAAACTTGAGCTGATTAGCAGAGCCTTTTTGGTTTCTTCTGGATAGAATTATCCTTGCTGATTCATGAATGGTGTTTGCAGGTGGATCCGGATAATTCTTGTGACCTAAACTGCTGCTATCCTGACAATAAAAAATTGAATCACCCCAAAGAACTATTCCTAAACAGATCCTCACCCTCCTTTGCCCTACTAACCACCTCTGGTGAGGGATGGGATATAAGGAAGGTGAAAACATTTAAGAACCTTTACTAAAAGTAGGTTTTGAAAAATAGAGCCTTGGGCCCTTCCAAGAATTCTTAATGGCTGTTATATCTGTTGAAAAAAGTCTGGCTTGAATTACATCAACAGTTATTTAAAGTGTTATTTTCTGGGGCTGGAGAGATGGCTCTGTGTGTTAGAGCACTGGCCACAAAAGCATGAGGACATGAGCTTGGATTCCATTTAAGAAGCTGGGTTGGCTAGGCATGCACTTGTAATCCCAGCACTGGGGATTGGAAGCAGGCAGATCAGTGGGGCTTCCTGACTGCCAACCTAGGTCTAGGTTCAGTGACAGACTCTGACTCGAGAGAATGAGATGAACACTTGACACTTTCCTCTTACCTCTGAGAACACACAGATGTGCATGCACCACATCTATATATAACATCCCCAAACATACCTACAAAGGCTCACTTAAATCCCCAACAGCAAGACATGGCAGATGGAATTTTCCTGGGGAGGCCAGAGCAAGGTCCCCATGCAAGCTTCTTGAAGTTCAGAAGCTACTCAGCCCAACTACCCTCTCCAGCAGGGCCACATGATGCCTTAGGCTTAGAGTTTTCAAAACCTACTTTAATAAGGGCTCTTAAATGCTTCAACCTCCCTTCTAGCCCACCACCCCCCAGAGGTAGTAGGAAAGAAAGGTTAATAGGAAATGGGGGTTGTAAACCTGTTTAGAAATAATTCTTTAGGTATTTCAATTTTCATTGCCATCAGTCCAGTCCTCTAGTAAAACACCAACACGAATTATTATCTAAGGTCCAGTCCACTCACAAATCAGTAATGGCAGTTTGAGCCAGAAGAAGCCTGAATGTCTGAGTCGTTAGAAGTGGCAAGCTGCTGAACCAAAACAAAGGCATCGTCAGTGAAAAGTCAGAAGGCAGAGCAAGGCGAACCAATGCCAGACCCTCTTTCCACTGTCTATGGAATCATGTTTATATTCTTTCTAAACGTCACGCATCCTCTCACATGTCTGCTTCAGCAAAACATCATATGACATAACCAAGTTTCCAAAGAAACCAGAAATTTCCACTTCATAAAGCTCCAGTTGTGTGCTGTCATCGTTTCCTACTGGCTCAAGTTCAAGCCTTCAGAAATGAAACAATGTGGCACTTTACAGAGAACCCGGAAAGTGGATTTATTACTAGACCAATACTACTTTAATAAGCAAAAAGCTTTAGGACCTGTATAGGTGAGAACTGTCAGCCATGTGAAGAAGGTGTCACACAGCACACCACGGTCACCTGCATATTCTGTTGCCACTGTGGGAAGGCAGGACAGAACAGGGTCAGCTCTGATAAACCTAAGCACTTAATACAGCCTTGGCATTCAAGCTGTGATCCACGAGCATCCAGTTACCCTTTGCCCAAGACTAGATACATTTCAGGATGTCAAGAAGGTAGCCAACCCCAAGGATGTGCAAATGTCTTACATAAGATGATGCAATACTGTGTAACATATTTGCATATGGTATTTGTATATAGCATTTGTATGTCCTCCAGTTCGTCTAGATTTCTTATGATTCTGAACACCATAAATCCTATGTAAATCATCTTTATGCCATTTCATTTAAAGAATGTCGACAGGAAAACATTTCCTGCAAGTTCGGTATAGATCCAACTTTTTTCAAGATACTTTTCATCCACAGTGGGTTAATCTTGTGGATGTTGGACTCATGGTTGTAGAGATCTGACTTACATGGTAGGTTTGGTACTATTTGTGGATCTAAGTATCCATTACTGGGAAGCCCACACAGAGAGATGGACTGCTGTGTGCTAGGCTTGGGTACAAGTTAGGAACCAAACAAAAACCTGTTGAAACTAAGCAGTTACCCGAGAGAGATTGCAAAGTTAAAAAAAAAAAAAACATTGCTTTGTTTTGCTTAGGAAACAGGAAACAGTGCTCTGAAGCATGGCCATCCATAGATTGAAGACACCTCCATATTGGCTCTGCCTCCCTAATATTCCCACTTCAACATGACAGAGAAGAAAACTCCTATCTGATTCTAGAAGCCCACTTGGTTTTTTACTGGGAAGTGTATCCGTCTGTGGATAGTGATTATCCCTTAGCTGATGGAAATGCTCGTTTCATACACTATCATGTCTCGCCACTTGGGGAAGTTACACTACAAAACGGTGACAAAAACCAGTTGTAGAAGATAGCATCCCAAATACTGGAGATGGAGTAGGGGAGATACCCCTCTGGGGTATCCAAGAAAAAGTGCTGGTTGGAAGAGATTTGAATAGAGACTTCCCATGGGACTTGTGAGCCATCTACCTGGGCATTCCCAGAAATACATGGTGGTAGGGTTCACAAAGGACCACTTATTCATACACATAGTTTAAAAATAATTCAGTCTTCAGGGTAGAAAGAGAGGCTACTATCTAATCAGAGTCTTTTACCATTTGGGCCTGTTGGCTGAAGTTCATAGAAGAAAAGAAAGAAAGAAAGAAAGAAAGAAAGAAAGAAAGAAAGAAAGAAAGAAAGAAAGAAAGAAAGAAAGGAAGGAAGGAAGGAAGGAAGGAAGGAAGGAAGGAAGGAAGGAAGAAAGGAAGGAAGGAAGGAAAGCAAAAGGGTACTTATGTTGAAGATTTTAGAAGGCCAGATGACTGGGTTTGGGGATTGTGACTTGTAGTCAGGAGTCAAATTACTTTGGACTAGTCTTCATGCCTTTGAAAGCCATTGTCTTAGTTAAGGTTTCAGTGCTGTGAACAGACATCATGACCAAGGCAACTCTTAGAAGAACAACATTTAATTGGAGCTGGCTTACAGGCTCAGAGGTTCAGTCCATTATCATCAAGGTGGGAATATGGCAGCATCCAGATAGCCACGGTGTAGGAGGAATTTAGAGTTCTACATCTTCATCTGCAAGCCTCTAAGATTCCAGAGAGCTAGAACTAGGGTATTAAAGCCCACAACAACAGTGACACACCTACTCCAACAAGGGCATACCTCCTAATAGTGTCATTCCCTACCCAAGCATGTATAAACCATCACTGCTGTCCACCACCCACCCTGTGTCTGACCTAAAATCTTTCTGACCTTACAATGTATCAGCAGGCTTACCACTCTTACCCATCCAAAAGCTGTAGGACAGCATCTGAAACCTGGGGCAAAGTTTGTCCTGCTTTACTGTAACCTGCCTACCTCTGGCTCCACCAGTGCAGTTGGCAAACAATGTGATTTATGACCAATTGTGTAACTAAAAAAATCTCATATAACCATGTCAGTCAGTGGTGGAACATGGTATCTGGGGAAACCTGAATCTATGTTCCCAGGCCACAGTCCCTCCTCTTGGGCTCCAGAGCTAACTTATGCCTCTTAATGAACAGACCCTACTTTCCAGGAATCTACAATTTGTCTGGCAGGTAAACGTTAGGAAGATGTTTATTAGTAGTCATATGCCACACCAGCCACACACAGGTACCTGTGGGAAATTTCTAGTGGCTCACACATACAGTGGAATACTGTGTTTGTGATGAGAACACCATATGTGTGACGTGAACATCATATGTGTGATGTGGGAAAATAGTGTGTGTGATAGGACATGGTATGTGTGATGGGAACACTGTATGTGTTATCAAAACACTGTATATATGTTGGGAGCATGTAGATGTGATAGGAACATTATATGTATAACAAGAACACTGTATGTGTGAGGTGAACACTGTATCTGTTATGGAAACACTGTATGGGTGATGGAAACACTGTATGTGTGACGAGAACACTGTATTGTGATGTGAACATTTTGTATGTGTGATGGGGTTGGGGACAGAAGCAGCCAAGGGAGAGGACTGAAGGTGGATGAGACAAGCCTTGTGACAGGCTCTGTCTTCAGGCATCCTCCAAGACTTGAGGGTAAGAGTACAAATTTGTTAAGGTTTTTCAGCCCATACAATGTGTTCAGAGCAGAATCAGCCAGTGACATATTCAGACCAGAGCCTCAGGACATGTGTTCTGAGGCCTCCCCAGAACTCAAAATGAGAGGGGCTGATGCTCCAGTGGCAAGAGTATTCTCTCAGAAAAGAGCAATGCAGACTCTGGTTCAGAGATTTGTTTCTGGACTTTTTAAGGAGTCTGGGAGGGGTCCCTGGAGAAAGGAGACTATATGGGGACCTCAGGAAGTGCCTCAAGTCCAAGAGTTCTGGGATGTGTTGACTGTTCGGTATAATGGCTTGGCATTTGCTTCACTGAAGTGTTTTTGTTTTGTTTTGGTTTGGTTTTTTATATTTGACTCAATTGCGCACAAAGGGCCTAATGTAGAAAATCAAGCCTCATTATCACCTAAATGTGAGCTTTATAGAACAAATGAAAGGGGAAAAATAAAAAATCTTTAAAGTACAAATAAAATACGGAGCTTATAGAGTCTGAGAGAGGCCAAGGATGGTGGGAAAGGGTCAAAGACAGTTACTGGCCTAGCCAGTTGTCTTGACCACAAGCAGATCCCCCCAGCTAAGACATGCAGGGGGTACAGTTCCCTGCCCAACTCCTACCACCATGGTGACTCTAATTCAGTCTGTTCCCTGCTTCAGGGTGGTGGAGCTTAAAAAAGCGGCAGACTAGAGGGCAAACAAAAAGCAGAAAGCAGGGTGGGGGCTTTGAAGATGGCTGCCTGGCAGGCCTCTGTTGGTGGAGGATGCCTTACACTGCTGAACTTACAGGGCTGAGATGTGCTTCCCCTCCGGATGGCCTGTCGTGCTTGCTTTTGTAACATCTGGATTAAAAGGCACAGCCAAGCCGCTGCATCCACAGTTCCACATCCAGAAACAACCAGCCAAAGAGACCTATTTTAAACCTATTCTATAATTTCACACACACACACACACACACAATTTTTGTCATATTTACTTCAGTCTCCTCCAGATCCTCTCAGGTCCCCCTCAACTCCTGCCACCCTGAACCCATGAGCTCAGATAAAGTCTTCCTTCCTGTGAGTTCTTTTCTCAGACATCTGATGACAGCCATGGAAAAGTGACCAAGACCTTTGTCAACACTTGTGAATGTCAAACTTTCTGAGTCCAGCCATACTTCTGTCTGTGGTTTCTTATTTGCATTTCCCTGATGGCCAGTGTGCTTCCAAGGATTCACCTGCCTCTGCCTGGCCACAGCACTGGGATTACAGACAAGAAATACAGTGTGGGTATCTGTCTTAGTCAGGATTTGTATTCCTGCACAAAAACTCATGACCATAAAACAAGTTGGAGAGAAAAAGGTTTATTCAGCTTACACTTCCACACTGCTGTTCATCACCAAAGGAAGTCAGGACTGAAACCCAAGCAGGTCAGGAAGCAGGAGCTGATACAGAGGCCATGGAGGGACGTTACTTACTGGCTTGCTTCCCCTGACTTGCTCAGCCTACTTTCTTATAGAACCCAGGTCTACCAGCCCAGGGATGGCACCACCCACAGTGGACTGGGCCCTCCCCCCTTTGATCACTAGTTGAGAAAATGCCTTATAGCTGATCTCATGGAGGCATTTCCTCAACTGAGGCTCCTTTCCCTGTGATAACTCCAGCTTGAGTCAAGTTGACCCACAAGTTGACAACCAGTACACTATCAGAGAGAAAATCCATCTCCTGATGCTTGTGTGGTAGGCTCTTTACTGTCCAAACCATCTCCCTAGCCCTAACTTCACTACACTTCCCCCTCAGAATTTCCTATATATTGTATTATATCATTTGCAAATAGAGCATTGTAATTTTTCCTGTCTAACAGATGCATGTTCCGTTTCTTTATTAACTGTCCCACATAAAACTGGGAGCAGCCACTCTCTTCTTGTTGCTGATCTCAGTGGGGAAGAATCTGGTTGTTTGGGGTTGAGTGTGATGTCAGTTGTTGGTTCTTCACTGATGTCTCCCTTCGGTTGGGGGACAACTCTTCTACTCCTTGGTGTCTTGGGGCCTTTCCATCACAGTGGTAAGAGTCAGAATTTGTCGATATGTGCTTTTTGTCTGCTTGATGATCATTCTAATTCTACTGTTTCGATGTTTGCATTAATAACCTGATGTTAAACCCACTCTACATCTGGGAATGCATCTCACTTAACAAGCTGTACCATCGTACGTGATTGGATTTGGTGTGGTTAACTTTGTAAAGGATGTTTGTGTCCCATTTATAAAGACATTGAGCTGTAATTTTCCTTTCTTTTGATGTCTTTATTTGGTTTTAGCCTCTAGTTAGTGATGGCTTTATGGAATGGTTGTGGAACTTTTCCTCTTCTGTTTTTTGGAAGATTTTTGTGAAGAACTATTATTTATTCTTCTTTAAAGGGTTTTTAGGACTCAATAATAATCCCAGCTTGGGTTTTGGGATTTTTATTTATTTATTTATTTTGTTTTTTTTTTTTTTTGTGTGTGTGTGTGTGAGCAATTTTGTTAGTAATTCAATTCCCCCTTTGTTGGAGGTTTATTCACATTGTCTATTTTTAATCAGTTACATTGTTGTCTTTCAAAAGACTTACCCACTTCATCTGTTATTTTGTATGTGGACTACATCAGTTACATATTCTTTGTAATACATCTTATTAACATAAGTCAGATGGTTGTCTGTTCTCTTTCATTTATTATTTTAATATTTAGAGGTTTCTCTTTTTATCTTGGTTAATCTAGGTACAGCTTTTCTTTATTTTCTTAATGAATTAGCTTTTGGTTTCAGTGAGCTTTCTTTATTATCTTCCAATAATTTCTGCTCTGTTCAGAATTCTATCCTCTTTATTGTTCTTTTTCTAGTGTAATATCAATTATGTAACACGGGCTGGCTTAAACCTTTGCAGTCCTCCTGCCTTAACCCCCAACGCACCAGGGCTGTCGTTAAGTACCAGCACACCTGCCCCGTTTGTCTGAGGATTGTTTGAACATTTAAAGTTAGATTTGTCATGGGAAAAGTGCATGTATGTCTTGAAAGTACACACTAATAATATATTGTGTTATAGTCTGTTATTTTGAGGTTTTCTATCAGCTATTAGGTCTGATTTTTTTTTCTTTTATAAATATTCATTTTTATCTTCTGTATGTAAGAGTTTGCCTGCGTGTATATATGTGCACTGTGTCCTTACGGTGCACATAGAGACCAGAAGAGGAAACCAAGTCCTCTGGAGCTGGACTTAGAGCTGTTTGTGAGCCAACGGGGGAGTTCTGAGAACCAAACCCAGGTTTTCTGTAGAAGCAACCGATGTTCTTCATCTCTGGGCTGTCTATCCAGCCTCTTATTTAGCTGTTTTAAGTGGTTGCCATGGTGTTTACTGCATACATTTCAAGAGAATTGAGTTCTGGCTTGTAACACAGCACTGTTCCAGGGATGAACGAACGATTCCCTTTTAATTGATGCTATTAGACATCTTAGATCATTAATATAAAGAAATTACCCTTGTCCTATTGCTGTGAAGAGATACCACAGCCAAGCCAACTGGGTGCTTGCTTACAGTTTCAGAAGTTTAGTCCATCGTTATCATGGCTGGAAACAGGACAACGATTGTGGCAGACACTGCACTTGAGAAGTAATTGAGAGTTACATCCTGATTCACAGATTGAAAGGGACTCACTGGACTAAGCTTCCTCCAACAAGGTTGCACCTTCTAATCATTTCGATTAGCGCCACTCCTTGGTGACTAAGCATTCAATATATGGGCCTACGGTGAGCATTTTTATTTAAACCATAAGCACCCAGTTATTGTCTTACCAGACATCTTTATAGTCCAATAGAGCTTTACTCTCTCTACCACCTTTGTGCTATTATTGCCAAATATGTCAAATCTATCACATGTATCTGACATCTTTATGAGTTACAGATCACAGAATACATCATGTCCTTATATTATTTCAGGAAAGTTGTTGACATCAGACAAGACCAAAAGAAAAAGGAAAAAGAAGGCAGAAAAAAAAATGTACATTTACTCTGTACCCTTTATAATCACACAAGTACCTTTGCTGTTTGTTGTATGTGAATTCAAGTTATTGTGGGGGCCATGTGCTCTCAGCCAAAGAATTCCTTTTAGTGTTTCTTGTAAGGACTGTTAGCAACCGTCAAATTCCCAGACTCCCCTTACCTGGGAAACCTTTTTTTGCTCTCGTACTTGAATGGCAGCTTTGCTGAGTATCGATTCTTGCTTTGGCCAGTCTTTTTCGTGAACCTTTGGAATGTGTCATCCACTACTTTGTAGGCTTCACTGTTTCTTCCAAAAAGTCAGCTGTCAATTTCCCTGTGGCTTCTGCCTCCTCTTGCTGCTTCTTGGTGCTTTCAAGATTTTTTTTTTTTTTTTTAATCTTTAGCCTTCAGTGGTTTTACTATGACACAACTGTTTTGTTGTTGTTTTGTTGTTGTTGTTGTTGTTGTTTGGTTTTGGTTGTGTTTTGTTTGGGTTTTCCAGTTCTACTTAGAGTGTGTTGATATTCCTAGATGTTTGTATACATACGTCGTTGTATTTCAGCAGGTGTGGGAATACTCTGAAAGATTCCATGTCCATAAATTTGGTGCCATGGGTGAAATGGCCCAACATCCAGGAAAACAATGCTATTGCCAACTCACACCATAAAGAACAGGCAAGATAAACAGACTGCTGTTTCTCTGTCATGCAAATGAACCAATAATGGATATCCTTCCAAAACAGAAAGCACCATCTCCAGATGGATTCACTAGTAAATAGACACTTGAGGAATAAACCATACCCATTCCTTATTGGCTCTTTCAGAAATAGATGTGAAGGGGACTTCTCCAGTTCTGTGGCCATTCTCCTAGTATCAAAGTGTCCCATGGGTATGTGTATGTGCTTACGTGAGCTCATGTGTGCAGTAGCCTAGGGAGGCCAGAAGAGGGCATCAAATCCTCTGGGACTGGAGTTACAGTGAGTTGTTCTCTGACATGTCAAGCTAGAAACTGAACTCAGCTACACTCTAAGAGAGTTACATGCTTCAAAAGCACCGAGACATTTCTCTATCTCCTAGGAAATATACTTGTAAACTGCTCTGTGTGGTACCACATGATAGCAACCTTACCGTGTGTGCCACTTTGTAGCATTGTCTGGTGGGTAGGTGGCCTGAAAAGGTTTCTATCTCATTCTATTGCTCATTTAACAGTTTCCTTCTCTCTCTCTCTCTCTCTCTCTCTCTCTCTCTCTCTCTCTCTCTCTCTCTCTCTCCCTCTCCTCCCCCCCCCCCCTTCCTCGTCCTTTACTTGGTAACTGGGTCCAAGGAGATTCTGAATTTCTGTAAGCTACTCTTCTGGTTTCTCCCTGAATTCAAGAAATTATCAGTTTCTAAAAGCTAGTTTACACCATACACTTTAACTGCCATGCCCCAAAATTACAGTAACCCCATCGCACTGTTTAACAAGGCAATAATTAGTCCCCAGACTGGCAAACCCTTCAACTCTCTATTGGATTCTCCTGTCTGTGGAGACTGGGTTGCTACCTCATAAAACAGCACAGCAGTTACTAGGGCTTCAAGCAAGAGGCCAGAACTCTGATTAACTAACGCCCTTTCCCCTCCATGCTTGGCATATTCTTGGGAGGAGTATATAAAACACACTGTTTGCAGCATTTATATTTAAGTAACACCTAATAATTTACTGTTTTATGTGTAAAATCTATTGCCTCCGATTTTTCTTCAATTTCTTGCTCACATCTTTGTGTCTTTCTACAATAGGACTAATCTCCATACAGTGCAATTTGAGAGTGCCCATACTGATCACACAGCCAGGAGAGTAGCTCCCACCCTACCTAGTTATAGGCTATATTTTAAATGATGTTTCAGCCACTTAACCATGGAGCGTGTTTCATGACCCCTATGGATTCCTCAAACCATGGATCTTACTAAACCCAGTGTGCACTGCGGGTTTTCCTGTGTGCCCCGCAGCACTGAAACAGAGTCAGTCTGTCCTCTGGCGTGTTTTATGCCTGGGCCCCCTTTGTATCACCTACGTGTTTGGAAGCCATAATTAAGTAAAATGAAGGTTAGTTATATAGGCATCTGTTAAACAACATCGCTACTAATGATAAGCAGGTAGCATACATGGATACATTGAACAAAGGGGTGATTCACACCCCGGGCAGGACAAAGCTGGATGGTGCAAGATTTCATTATGCTGCTCAAAATAGCATGCAATTTCAAGCTTATGGCTTGTGGATTTCTGGAATTTTCCATTTAATATTTTTGGACTGCAGTTGACCACAGATAGCTGAAACCCAGTAAGACGGGGATTATGGTTTGAATGTGAAATGCTCCCCACCAACTCATGTGTTTGAATATTCGGTTCCTTTTTGAACAGCACTATTTTGGGAAGTTGTGAAAACTTTAGACAGTGGGGTGTAGCTGGAGGAAGTTGGGCACTGGAGGTGGGCCCTGAAGGCTGCAATTCCTGTTCCTGTCCCTCTGTTTCCTGTCCACCACATGTTCCCATTACCAGGATGTTAAGCCTAAGCATGTGGAACTAAGCAACCATCAGTGGAACCCTCTGAAACCATGAGCCGGAATAATCTCTTCCTCCCTTGGAACATTTCTGCCAGGAATTACATCATAGATTACTCAAAAGTAAACTACCTCAGTGTCCACAGAGTACAACTGTTCGAAGAGCATGTAACGTCTGCTCTATGGGCAATATCAAAATGACAGATGGCTCAGGAACAAAGGAAGTCTGATGGAGACTCAATTGCTCTAAGATCCAAGAGCACAGTTGAGTTTCTGTGTCTATGGTTTTCTGTATGCATGTGTACATACGCGGGTACTTGAACATATGTTGTATGTAGATGATAGCATTTGGGCTTGGGCTAGGAGAAACCATCTTCTCGTTTGATTTCTACCTGGGACCACTACATTGGTCTTCATTTTCTCTCTGTTGCAACATACCATCCCTCGGTTAGAGATGCAGCAGACGTCACACATCCACAGAGGTGTGGTCAAATGGCCACAAATCTACGGGGAGGTAAATGCTACGTCTCCAAGGGGCTTACTTTTGCTGGATTGTAGAAATTCCTGTTTCCCTGTAGAGCCAGAACCCACCACCAATAGCGACATTTATAATCTTTCAGAGACATCGCCCTTTCTCAGCATCTGTCAGAATCCTGGAGAACAAATCCCACAACAGTTGAAAAAATCCCGTTTCTAGAACATCGAAGACGAAGAGCTTGACTTTTAATATTTTGTAGACAGTGTGGAATCTTGAATTTTTAAAAAATCATTTTGGTGATGACAGACAAGACTGGACTGAGAAAAAGGAACTAGGTGCAGAAGGAAGTATAAAGACCACCAAGTACCTTCACAGCAGGAAGCAGGAAGGTCGTGATGGAAGCAGAGAAAGTGGAGATTTTGCCAGATGTCCACTGTGCAACTGAAAGATGTAGGGTCAGAGAAGAACAAAGGGGACTTGCAGATGTGGTTGCTGGGGCAGGGAGTCTGCAGGCGCTCCTGAGGGTGGCCTGGGTTGGCATTCTGATAGCTCCTTAGAAGGTCACCCAGCCTCAGAGCCAGAACTGCCCTTGTCATAAATAAATGTCACAGGAGTTAAGAGTCTCTTTCAAAGTCCCAGTGAGGATCACCAAGTACATTCGCTGACTCTAAAGTTAGTACTTTGGGAATGAGAAAAATGAAGTCTTAACTGTGTCTGTGTATGTGTGTGTCTGTGTGTGTGCACGCAGGTGCAAGTGTGTGTTTGTGTGTGTGTGTGTGTGTTTGTGTGTGTGTGTGTGTGTGTGTGTGTACCACGTGCGGTACTCACTAAAGCCAGAAGAGGGGGCTTTACTCCTTGACCCTTCTGGAACTGGAACAGACCAATGTGGGTGCCAAGAACCAATCCCAGATTCTCTGGAAGAGTGGGCAGAGCCATCTTAAGTACGGAGCATGGCTCACACCTGTTTCGTTAGTGTCCAGGAAGTTCTTGATAGGTGAGCTTTCGCTCAGAGCACACTTTCATGTGTTCTTCTAGACTGTGTGTTAAAGGCCTGGTTCCTGGGTAGGGTATGAATAGGTAGAGGAATACACAAAGTGGGAGCAGGTGAGCAGACTTTAGGTCTTACCTTTTTGCCTCCTGCTTATGAGATGAGCAGCCTTCCTCTGTAATGTGTTTCCACCATGCTGTGTCATCTCGCCACAGGTCCAAAGCAGGGATTTAACCTATCACAGATCATAGACTCTCCAAAACTGTAAGTCCCAATGAACCTCTCTTCTGTGTAGATTGGGTTGTCTCAGACATTTGATCAGAGTGATCAAAAGTTGATCGATGAAGCCTCCTCTCTCAGTGTGAAGCATCACATCATCTCTTCTTCTTCTTCTTCTTCTTCTTCTTCTTCTTCTTCTTCTTCTTCTTCTTCTTCTTCTTCTTCTTCTTCTTCTCCTTCTTCCTCTTCTTCTTCTTCTTCTTCTGCTTCTTCTTCTTCTTCTTCTTCTTCCTCTTCTTCTTCTTCTTCTTCTCCTTCTTCCTCTTCTTCTTCTTCTTCTTTTCTGTCTGTTTGTTTGTTTGGGGAGCAGGGATCTTCTGTGTAGCCTTGGCTGTCCTGGGACTCAATGTGCAGACCATGCTGGCCTCAAACTCAGCAATCTGTCTGCCTCTGCCTCCCTAGGATTAAAGGTGTGGGCCACTGTGCCCTGCATCACAGTGTTTTCATAAAAATGCTGATGATGGGATCCTGTTGTTGGCCAGCTCTTGCTCTGCATGGTCAGATCCTGCTTAGAAGTTTCAGTCCGATGAAGGATGCCTAGGAGTTGACTCGGACAGTAGGAGCTCCGGCTACTCTTTTAAAGTACCTGAGTTTGGTTACCAGCACCCACATGGCAGCTTACAAACATTCAGTAGCTTCAGTCCCAGAGGATCTGACACCCTTCTTTCGCTTCTGCAGGCAATAAATACACAAATGGTACGCATACATACATGTAAGACAAGCAACCCATACATATAAAAATAAATTAAAATTATTATAATTGTAAAATAATTATTAAATAAAATAGTCTGATGATGATGATGATAGGAAAATGGCCCAGTAATTAAAAGCCCTTACTGGCCTTGCAGAGGATGTGAGTTTAGCATCCACACTAAGCAACTCACAATTGTCTGTAACTCTATCTCCAAGGGAACTGATGCCTCTTCTGGCCTCCATAGGCACTGCACACATGTACACAAACATTTCATTCTCTTTACTACCTCCTGCCCTTGATTACCTCTCCTTTCTTAGATTCAAGACTATGGGGAGTAGTTACTATTTCAATGGAAGTAATTCTAGTGAGAAAGTCAGTAGGAGTGGACCATCTAATAGACCGGGAATCTGCATTTGGTGCATATCCAACTTCTGTCTGGTTGTCTCATACCCTTCCATTATATCCCCTTTACTTGACCTGCCACTTTCCATTAGAATTAAGAAAGATGTTAAGATATTTGGGGAGTTATCCCTTGTAACGGGAGGTGCTGATACTAAGACTAAGGTCTAGTTCCCTAGTTGGTTCTTGACTTGTTAATAGAAAGCCAGGAGTGGAAGGACCCAAGAAAAGAGAAGGGGGCTTTTTTTCTACCATTTTTGGGAGTGAGAAGAAAGAAGCAATCATGGGACAGCCAGGACCTGTGGCTCCACTGTGGGTGGGTTGTCAGAGATGTTTTGTAGGGTCTGATTGGAACAGTCACTGAGTTTGGAGCAGAAGGAAAGATAGAGATGGTGGTTTGGTAAAGACACACAGTTCCAGGCAGGTGGTATCTGCTCCCAGCAACTGTACCACAAAAGGCAAACTGTAAAGTGACAAGCAGAGTGTATGTCCTTTATCTTCGAAGCAAGGGTCTTGGGAGTGTGCTGGTGGAGTGCTCAACTCCCAGAGCATAAGGCAGGTAGGAAAGAGAAGCCGGTCAGTACTGGTGGCACTAATCCAGCTAAGCCGGATGGAACAAAATGGAGCCAGGAGTGGGCTAGCCACGGTCCCAGGAAAAAAGCATTTTAAAAACTACACACAACAATCCCTTTGTCCTCTCTTCTCCTCTTCCCCTGAGCCTGCCAAAATGTCATCTTCACTTGCCGATGCCAGTCATCTGAGTGGACATTCACATATTACATTCAGAGCTGTCGGGCTGGAGACACAGCTCAGCGGTTTCTTAACCGCATGCACTGGGGTTTTCCCAGCATCCATATCAGATGGCTGGAAACCAGTATTAACTCAGCTCCAGGGCATCTCTTTCAGCCTTCATGAGAACCTGCATTCACATATCCACACATACATACAACAGTATAATACATACATACATACATACATACATACATTCACATACACACACACACACACACACACACACACACACACACATACATGCATACATAAAGATTCTCAGAAAAAAATAAAATCAGGGCTGTCTGGCTAAACTACTAAAATTCATAGAAGTCACAGCCCTGAGGAGACAGCCTAGCCACTGCCTGTGCTAACTGAAGAGACAGAGCTGAGGTGCTCACTCAGATGAGTAGCCCGTGGCCATAGCAGACTAGACAAGGCCCTGGGCCCCAGGGCTGCACATGCTGGAAGGCTCCATCCATGTCTTAGCCTTGAAGAAACGAGAACTATCCAGCCCCACCGGTTGCCTTTCCCTTTTTAAAATGCAAATACCTCTGGGGAAGCTGCCCACTGATTCAAGTCTCTCCCACGTCTGTGTGAAATAATTTGTTAGATAACTTCCTGATCTGATTGCCAGCTGAGAACAGGTCCCAAGGGGGAAAAGGAGGGTACAAACAGCGTGACCACAACCCACCAGAGCACTAACCTGAGTTGTAAGAGGAACTTACTGAAAAAAAAAAATTAAGATATAATTGTTAGTTAAAAGATGAAGAGAGTGGGGGGATATGCCCCATGGAGGTGCGGTGAGGCATGGGGGCAGCGGGATGCCTCTGGGGGACCCATAGGCTGGTGTGAGAATGTGGAGAGAGAGAGGGATGTGAATGGGGAGAGGAGAGGGAAGGGGAGGAGAGCAAGAACGGAAGAGCAAAGAGCAGGAACCCAAGAGAGAGAGGAGGGTCAGGCAGCCCCTTTTCTAGTGCCAGGTAACTGGGGGGAGCATACCTGGGTGTTGCCAGGTAACTGGGGGGTGGGGTTTATAGAACCCCAACAATAATATTGGAAGATATCATGTGGAATGACTGTAGGATCAGCTTCTGAAATGAACAAAAACAGAGATAACTGCCAAGAATGCGAGAAGCTCCCCCTCTGCACACACAAAGACTCTTTGACACACCGTCAGAGAGTCTCTGTCGGGCTCACACCACTGAGTCATGTCACCACCACACCTCACACCTCTTCAGTCATAGAGGATTCTCAACGTCACTCCCTTAAGAACCTACACCCGGGGCTGCAGAGACGAATCATCAGTTAACTGATTGCTTCTTCTAGAGGTCATGGGCTCAGTTCCCAGCACCCATATGGTAGCTTATAACCATCTGTAATGGGATCTGATGCCCTATCCTGGTGTGTCTGAAGACAGCTACAGTGTACTCACAAACATGAAATAAATAATCCTTTTTTTTTAAAGCCCACACCCAAATGAGAGTGTGGCTGAGTTGGGGACACTGTGAGACCCCCAGTTCCAGGAGAAAAATGGTTAATAGTAGGGATGCTCCAACTTCCACAGATGTTGGCTTTTCCCTCCAAAGAGTTGGAGCGCTCAGCGGGGCCTGAAAAACACAGCAAATGTCCTTGAACACAATATGGGAAAGGTGGGGTGATAACTTGGCCTTGGGTGTAACAAACATTCTGTTGTTGTTTGCTTTTTTATATGGACCCCAGGCTGGCTGATCTCCAGTTTGCAATCTGCATGCCTCAGTCTCCCTGCTTCTGAGATTGTAGGTGTGTGCTTTACAAACTCAATCTGCATGACTTCTGAGAGAGTTTATTCCTGCCAGTTTTATAGATGCCAGGGATTAGAGGAAGTTGAAGAGCTTTCTCAAGATCCCACAGTGGGAAGAAATGAATGGGGGACTCAGTGTGTACCTGGTGGCTCTTTCTGATAAACCTTTCCTGGAGTCTGATGGGATTCTGGAGTCTGAGGGGTCAGTGCATAAGGTGTCTGATTATAGAATGTTGGCTGTGTGTCAAGTTGGTCTTAGAAAGATGTTATTTGTTTGCAAATAGAATAGGAGACTTGGACAGCAGGTGGGTCCATCTCTCACAGTCCTGGGCTTTAGAAATCAGAGATCACAGTGATGACTGGCTTTGCTTCTCTTGGCTTGTAATGACCCTTGTTTCCATGTGTTGTTTCCTAGCATCAACCTGTTTATCTACCCTCAGCCTGTACCCCAGATCCTGGCAGTGAAGAACACTCAAACTTTGTATCTTTTCTCCACATCGAGACTCTCAGGACTGAGGGAGAACAGCTTCCTTCTTCTGCCAGTGTGACAGAATTACTTCATAAGAAGCCTCCTCCCAGACACCAATGCCACAGCTCCAGGGGCAAGTCCCAACAGTCATGAGGGATTTTTTGACTTCGGGTGGCCTGGGTTCTGTTGTCGCCTATGATATGATCCGTGCTGGCCAAGTTCCAAACACTTTCAGCTGCATTTAGAGCCCAAGGGAAAGAGAAAGATTCAAATAGCCCCCGATGCATAATCTGAAGACACTGGTGAATTTGGTTTGGGTTTTCAATGTCCACGGATTGCCTTTGCCACTGGATAAAACTTTCTGGATCCCGGGGTAGGCTAAGTTGACAACTGGTACTCTACCCAGTGTCCTTCAGCCTCTTGGCCTCCACTTAGCACAAAACTGTACAGTATATCGATTATAGGGTCTGTCATGCACCCAGCTCTGAGGCTCACACTCCACTCAGAGGAGTGTGCTGCTTCTAGAATAAATCCTTGACGGTTGTCTTCACTCATGGGACCCTCAAAGATCAACCTGAGAATGAAACCATTTCGGCCCAGGGATGGAACAGTTGTGATGTCCCTCGTTGTCTCTCTAGGACTGGGCTCAGGCTGGGTTTGTCAGCCTGAGCCTCAGTTCTTCCTCTCACATAGGCAAGAATCTCTCCACCTGGATTCTATTTTTCCTCTATTTTAGCCAGAGAACATTTTCCATGTGGGAGTGTTCATGCATGTTCAGGTGCATGTGAACATGTGTGTACACATACATGTAAAGGAGGCCAGAGATCAATCTTTGATACCACCCCTCCTAAGGTGCCTTCAACCTTTTTGTTTTGTTTGTTGGTTATTTGTTTTAGGCTAGCCTGCTGGGCAGTGAGTCTTGGAGATCCTCCTGTCTCCACCTCTCAAGCCTTGAAATTTCAAAGGTGCATTGACATTTTTACATGGGCTCTGGGGATCAAACTTGAGTCCCCATGCTATAAGTCCCTTTGCCATGTGTCCCCATATTACAAGTCAAGCACTTCACTGACCAAACCCCTTGTCCAGCCCCAGAGGACATTTTCTGAGATGAATCAACATGAAATTCTTTCAGACAGCGCATGGAGTGCTTCCCATAGACCTTTTTTTTTTTTTTTTTTTCCTCAAACTCTAATAAAATGATCCTCGGCTTCCTTCTTATCCAGTTTTTAAGTTATTTTGTTAACAAGACTAAGAACCCCCAAAGGGAACCTTAATTTCCATAATTACAATGAGATAGGCTAGGGCTTGGTGACTTGAGTTAACCCTGAGCTCCTGAGCTTGAGGCCTGAGTCCCTGGCTCATCCATTCGTTTTCCTTAAAAATACCCAGAAACTATTATGACTCCTTAGGCTAGGGGAGGGTCTCTGAAACTCACAAACTCACTAGCGATTCACAGGAAGTTCCCAGTTCCCAGAGCCACTGCTACCAAATTGCCAGGTAGAGGAGCAACTTGCAACTATGTAGCTGTGAAGACCAGCAAGATGGAGACATCTGAAAGGCCCTTCCAGCCTCTGTCCTCCAAAGATGCTGCCAGGTTACCCTTGTGATTTAAATTTGTTCCCTCACGAGCTTTGAGCAAATGCTACATTCTATTCAAAGTAGCCCTTGAGACAAAGGTGCCCAGACAATGCAGCCGAAAAGATTTCATCCACGCAGCTGCAGGATGCTGCTGTTCTCCCAGCAACCCTTTTCTTATTCAAGCACTCTTGGTGCTCTGTGTCCAGCAGATTCCACGTCGGGGACACAGGCTGCTGGCAGTCCCCATGGTGTTTGGGGTTTTTCTCTATTTGGGAGAGTGTTTATGTGTGACCCTCCTCCCAAGGATGCTTGAGCTGAGAACTGAAGCTCTCAATGGGCACATTTGCAACTTCTCAAAGGGAGGAAAGACAACCCCTAAAAGAAACCGGGATGTTTACAGAGAAGTAACCCCTGTGTCATTTTCCCTCGCAGGGAGGTCCTGCCTTGATTGCTAATAGTTGTGTACTTTAGCCATGTGTGGCATAACCCGTGGTTGAGGCCCTGAGCCACAAGGTTCCCTCCACCCTGCAGCTTTCTTTCAACTGCACAGAATACAGTGAGGCTCTGCTGGCTGGGCCCACCCAGGGAGCAGCCCAAACCCTCCTGCAAGGACCTCCCAGTCATCTCCACTCCCCCTGACCATCCCACAGCTGTTCCCCACCAAGGAGGCAGAACAGGCTCCTACCTTCCTGCCCAGGAAATCTCTCCTGCCTTCTGGGGCACAACTACCACAAAAGCCCTTCCCACGTCTTTCTCTAGGCCAGCAAGTAGATACAACTCAAAAGCTCCAGGGAAGCTCAGGGAAGGGAGTAGACAGGGAGGCAGTCACCAGGGTGTGACCTCTACATCACCCCCAGACAGCCAGCACTGACATCCCCAAGGAAAGGCTTCCTGGAAACTGTAGGGTATTTGGAGTGACTGACAAATGTGAAGGTCTATCTCTGGCAGCTAAAGACAGGCAGGAAGGAGGTGCCAGCAGACCAGCCAGCCATTCTTGCCCCAAAGACTATAAGGAAATCTTTCATTTTATAAAAAAAAAAAAAAAAAAAAAAAAAAAATCACCCAGGTTTAGTTGGAGACTGGAAGAGGGACAGGCGAAGCAGTAGCAGGAGCCCTTAGCATGCTGTCGTGGTCCTCTAATGGGGGCTGATCAAAGTGTCTTATATTCTACAGGGGCCAGAAGATGTCAAATCATTCATAAAGTAGTAACACATCAGGGAACTGAAAAGATGGCCCAGGGATTAAGAGCACTTGCTTCTCTTACAAAAGACAAAAGTTTGATTTTTTTTTTTTTTTTTTTTTTTTTTTTTTTTTTTTTTTTTAGCATACATGGTGACTCGAAACCTATAACTCCAGTTACAGGAGATCTGGAGCCCTCTTCTGGCCTACACAGGCACCTGTATCCACATAAATAATAAATAAAATTTTTTAAAAATTAATAATTAAAATATCAGGTTGTGATGTGTTGTATAAATTTAAAAAAAACTAAACAGAGAGAAAAGCTGAACAGAGAGACAGACAGACAGACAAATTAGGAGAACTGGGGCACTAAATGTAATGGCTTTCCTAGAGTTCAGCAATAAAGTAGCAGTGTGGGCTTGCAACATTCTCCACCTGACAGCATAAGTCAATCTTTGCCAAAGAGACCTGTTAACAGTCCTTGTCACTAGGTCACATTCCAGGACCCCATCTTACTGCACCAGCATGTCTGGGGTGGAGCCTGGCAACACACATTTTAACAAGTATCCCCTGGTAAGTCTGGTCATCAAGTTGGGAAAGAACTGTGAGAGCCAGGGGTTGTGCAACCAGAAAACCGTGAGCTTCGGTGCACAGCTGTTGCCTCTTTTCTTGTGACCTCAGAGCCTCCTCTCAGTCTCTTCTTACCTTCTTCCCCAGCAGCATAGGCATCATGGCCCAGATTTCCTCGTCAGATGGTTGTGAAGATTAAGGGTACCAGGTACATAAGCCACTTCATAGGGTATATCACCCTTAGCATAGGTGGCAAGTGGCCGGGAGAATGAACCCTCAACACCAGATCTGTAGTACCTGATTGTTACCTAGGCAATGAGTCTGGATTAAACACTGTTACGTGGGATCTCGTGTATCCTAGGCTGACCTTGAACTTGCTAGATAGTCAAGGATGACCTTGATTGTCTTACACTTCTGCTTCTATCTCTCCAGTGCTGAGATTACAGGCATGGACTACCAAACCCAATTTATGCAGTACTGGGAATGGAACCCAGAGTTTGTATGCTAAGTAAACACTCTTCTAGCTAAACCATATCCCTAACCTGGTTATGATTACATCTTGGAGTCTAAACCCTGCCCCTTGCTCCTCAAGCTAAACCTGGTCCTACTGATGCCACCACTGTGTGATGGTGTCCATCAGTACAGCCAACACTGGCCCCAGTCACCACTGCTTACTGCAACAGCCTCTAATGGTGGCCTTTCCTAAGCCTGCCAAACCAGCCATTCTCTAACCCACAGTCCTCCATTACATTTGCCACCTCCTTCAACAGTTTTTCATTACGCAGATCCAATCCAACACCAACACCATGGCTCTCTAGGGTTCCTTCCATCTGGCAGATTCCTCTCCTGCCTCCATGAGCACACTGTCTGTAGGGAAGACTTTGGAGTCCTACAGCAACCCTTTGCAGAATCCGTCAGACTTGGGATTCATCGTTCATGTCTGTGTTCATCATGAGACAGCAGATTCATCTCACCAGAGCTAGGATGGGTCTGACTCCTCAGGAACAGTGACTATTCTGGGAGTCAACTAGTACCTGAGAACTGCTCAAAGCATCATCTGCTAAACTGTGGGAAGTACCCTTAGCACATTCCCTTTAGACCTGCTGTAGCACTTCAGGCAGCCATTACTGGCACTGCATGGTGTGTGCAGAGTAAAGTGGGCACCTCATGTGCTAGAGCCTAGTCTGTGGTGAGGTCACCTGATACAACATGAATGAGCTCAGACAGAAACGTGGTGCTTTTGTTAAACATTTAATTGTGTTAAGAAATCTTTTGCTGAAGCCAATTTTTGGCAATCCTAGCTATCAGATGCAAAGCTCTACCCTCCACAGTTTAAGATCTCTAGGGCTGAAGACGTGGGTCAGCATTTGAGTGTGCCCTGCTTCCTCTTGCAGATGACCTTGGTTCTCAGCACTCACTCCCAGCAGTTCACAGGCACCTGCAGTTCTAGCCCCGAAGGACCTAATACCCTCTTCTGGTCCCCTGAGTTACCTGAAGTCATGCAGAGCTCACAGAAAGACACATACATATACACAATCTTAAAAATAAGTAAACCTAAAAAGAGGGAAGATGAAGAGATGGCTAGGCGGTTAAGAGCACCTGATGTTCTTCCAGATGTGGCTTTGATCCCCAAGCACCACAAAACCCTTTAAAAACATCTCCAACTCCAGTCTAAGGGGACCAAACACCCTCTTCTAGCCTCTGTGGGCATCAGACATGTACAGACATACTTGCAGCAAAGATTCATAGAAACCACAAAAAAATAAAAATAAAACAAACAAAAGAACCCTCGAGTTCTATACCATTATTAAGACATGAAGTGCTCAAAGAACGCTTTGAGAAGAATATCCTTTTTCCTTTCCTACATAAGAAGCAACAACCAGGTATAGACCCAGGACTCAGGTTGGTAAGATACATTATGTTTTGTGTAGAATTGAGAATTAATTTCCTAGGCCAAGGAGATGACTCCACAGATGAAGTCACTTGCCAAATAAAGATGGAAGGGGAGAACTGACTCCACAGAGTAGTCATCCCACTTCCACACATGCTGTGGCATACAACACACATGCACACACATCATACTAATTAATTGATTTAAATGTTGTAGTGATAAATCTCTTATAGAATGATTTTGGGGGAAATATGATTTCAAAAATAGAATACATGGTATCAAAAATACAGGGAACAATTTTGGAGAAGTTGGCAGAATCCTTTGAAACTGAATTACAATCTAATATTTCTCCTTTCCCTTAGAGTTGGATGAGTTCCCATTCCATGCTCGCTTATATAGTAAAATAATAAAGTTGCGCATTAATGATACAGGTACAATGAGCATCTCTTTATGGTTAAATATACCAAGTGCCGTATCAGGTGTCCTGAGACTTGTTTTAAGTCCCTCACTAGTGTCTAGAAACAGGCCAGGGCATCCTGTCAGCTACCTCTACAGAATGTTACCAGATGCATTTGATGAAGCTGTGAAATCAGTCTGACCTGTTCTCTGTCACAGATCCTCACCCAATCCTGGGGGGATAAGCTTTGGAGTCACTGAGGTTTGCGGGGGGGGGGGGGGGGGGGGCAGAGACTGACTATTCAAAAAAGTGTTTCCAAGAAAGAAAAACTAAGTTTGGGGAAGAATAGTGATGTCCATGCCCCATTCACATGTTCAGATAGCAGTTTGTCTAGGGTACCCTGCTGTGTAGACAGAGACTGAGCAAGCCTGTCTGCTCAGTGAAGAAGTATGTTCAGATTTCCAGGCTAACCCAGCGGATCTTTCACATCAGGACTATTTGTAGTTTTTACATAGATACATTGTTTTTACATGGTTACCCACAATCCCATCCAGACTAAATGATTACAATGTAGCCGGACCTGCCTAGCTTGACTCTTTACCTTGTACTGAGCCACTGCTGTCTGAAGCAAACACCCAACAGCAGGTAGCTGAAGCCAGCTAGGATAAGCAATGAGACCTCTTCTGATTGTTACATACTGGGAGGGCTAAGAGGTGGCAGCAGGGCCTGAAGCTATACCTCAAGTCATGTCCTCAGGCCGCTGGTGGTGCTAGGCTATGAAAGTGCTCACCCTCGGAGGTGCCAAGGCTAGTAGTGTGCTCGAAATGGAGTGACAAGGGAGGCCCCCAATCCTTCACAGTGTGCTCATGTCATTTCTAGAATATTCTCTGATTTCTACCTGAGGTTCCTATACCAGCTGCTTTGTCTTCTGTGGGATCAACCAGTCACTACCACCACAACCAGGAAAGACAGAAATCTGCAAAGGTCTCAACCAAGTTCAACACTGTCTCCGGTCAGATTAAAATGATGTTTCCAAATGTTATCCACTTCCCATGGCCTTTCCAGACTCTTTGGTTGTTGATTTTTTTTTTTAACAGAGAAAATAAGCAAACAACTTGGAAAAAAAGAAAAGGAAAAAGGAAGTTAGCCTACATGGATCATTCAGTTTTGTTGGTTTTAAAACCTGAAGGAATTTCTGTCTTAGCCCCAAATATCCGCTGACCTTCTTGCTTTTGTTTTTTTTTTTTTTGTTGTTTTGTTTTTTTTTTTTTTGGAGCAACTTTTCTCCCTGGCACTCAATTTGTTGGAGAATGTGCAAAATTGTAGCCAAAGAAGTTTATGTTTATGTCCCCAAACAGAATAAATAAATAGCTATGTGATATTGAAATCACCTGTCAAAATACCCGCTGCAGTTCTGGGACACAAAGAGAAGTCTGTCCCATGATTGGCTCAGGAGCTTGAAGAATTCAATAGCTGTTTATATCATTCAGCTTAAAAAAAAATAACCTGTAATTACTGCATTTTAACCCCAAGGCAGCCAATTAATTCACAAAAGCTCTCTCCAGGAAGCCAGACATTAGCCTGGCTAATTAGGCTGACATCCCTTTGCTCTCATCACAGTGCAGATGGACCCAGCCTAAAAAAGGGTCCTGCCAGCCAGAGGTGACTGTGGGTGGCAAGTGTTGTGTGCCTGCCTGTTTTGCCTTTTACTGCTCCGTTTTATGTGTCCCTCGAAGCAGGGTCCCTTTCCAAGAGATGGACTTCCATCCAGTGGAAAGAAAGACTTAACAATTGAACTGGTCTCCTTTATTGCATAAGGAGGAAGCTGGAGGGGGAAGAAAGAGGAGAGGAAAGGAAAATAACATGATTATAATGTCTTCTAAACGTAGGAAATTATTCTTTGCCCTGTAGGAAAGGGGCTTGTTGTTTTAGCCCATGAGGCCATTTCCCAGCCCCCTTTGCCATGGTATATTGGGTAAGAGGTCAAGCAAACTTGGGAAAATAAGCCCAAGCTTGAAGAGTTCTTTCCTTCTGAAGAATTGGGTGTGCTGTGTCTGGCAAGATGGTTTATTTCTCAAGTGCTTGCTGTGTTATCATGAGAACCCAAGCTTGATCCCAGAGTCCTGAATCATCATCATCCCCATATCTTAGCATGCACCTGCATCCCAGTACAGAGGATGTAAAGGCCAGAGCATCTATTTTTAGGGCTGTCTGACAAGGAAGTGACTGCCTCAGAAATCAACATGGACTGTGCCTAAAGCCAACCCCTAGTCTCTATATGCACATACACTCATACACATACATGCGTTGGGGTGCTAGACCCTCGCTGTCATCCAGGTCTTTGTCTTGTGAACTCAAAGAATTAAATGTATGGGCAAAAACTGATGAGATCTCAGAAGGAAAAGGCTGAGTGCCTTTCCAAGGAGCATCCAGTTGCCAGTCTGCAGGCTTTTTAAAAAGCTGAGAGCAAAAACTGGGGTCAGGCTTGTGAGAGGGGGTAAGGTGACTGGTCCGATTGGCCCAACCACTGTCCAGATGTTCCTAGTCATTTCCAATCTTGCCTTTGTGTATTCAAAGCAAAGGTGTTCATTTAGAAGAGCCATAGCCAAAAATCAAAATTCCTTCCCGCACCTCTGGCCTCTGGCCAGAGCAGAACCAAAGGCATTTTGCTTAAACACTTCCGGCATCTCTGGCCTTCAGTGAGAACAGAACTGCCCAAAGGGCCAGAAAATTTGTGGCTTCCAGCCAAAAAACAAACAAAACAAAACTGGGCAAACAAAAACAAAACAAAACCCCAATTATCCAAAAATTCCCCGGTGAGTTTCTATCTCCTGTTCTCACTAGAGACAACCTAGATAATCTTAACCAAACTGGCAAGCTCCGGGTTCAGTGAGAGATGCCTTCTCAAAAGTTAAGGTGGTCAATTGACAAAGATACCCAACATTGACCTCTGGTCTCAGATGCGTAGGCGTAGATGTGAGGAAGGGACTCTTGTGAGACAGGCTCTGCACTGAAATGTAATCGAGTGGCATCTAAAGAATAAAAGGGGGCATCTTGGGAAGGACAGGGGATGAGAGACAGTGAGGGCACAAGTCTGAATGTGGCATGGTTTCTTAAGGGCTGAATGGCAGCTGAAAAGGCCAAACCAGGCACCTCTCCTCATTATAAAAGTCATAGAGAAACAAGGGACAGAAGGAGCACACCTCAATATAATAAAAGCTACATACAAGAAATCTATAACCAACATCATGCTAGATCGAACAAAACCCAAAACCTTTCCACTAAGGAACAGGACAAGAGTGAATACTTGTTCCATTCCTACTCATCGTGGTGACTGACGTCTTCGCTGGAACAGTTTGAGAGGGGCAGCAGACAAAACTGATACGAGCAAGGAAAGAAGCCAAATGTTTCTGTTTGCGGACGACAGGACTCCGTCCTAAACCCCAGTGACTCCATCAGCAAACTTCTAGAGCTGACAAACACTCTCAACAAAGTGAGAGGGAATTGACACCCATATCAGCTCTTTAATATACCAGTGTCAAACACAATGAAAAAGAAATGGGGGGGGGCTCTTGTGCCATCCATGGTAGCCTCGAAAATAAATAAGACACCTGGGAATAAATTCAATTGAGAAAATGAAAGACCTCCACAAACACTTGGCTTGAGAGATTGAGGAAGACACTAAAAAGGCCTTTTCCTGAACTCACTCTTAAAACAGAACATTGGGAGAAGAGTGGGGGTGGGGGTGCTTATGGAAGGCTGTGGAGATACTTCTGCACATGCAGGGGTTTTACCAAAGAAGATGGGGACCCAGGCACAGACTACCTTCCTGTCGAGGCCTTGGGACTTGTAAGAAGCAAGTGAAAGAGATGGGTAGACACATTTTTCTTAGGTATAAGCACAGAGGCTGGATCCAGTCTGTAGCAACTGGCCCAGGAAGCCAGTCCATGGCCTACAGAAGCAATCCCAGAATGCCAGGCTTGCAGGAAGTCAGACCCTATCTCCAGTAACAACCTGTGTAAGAATCGGACTCCAAATTAGCTGGATTTGAATTCCTACCTGACAAGTTTCCTCACTTTCAACTTTGGAGCAATTAGAGAAAGCCAGGCAGGCTCCCGACCTATCACCATGGACCTGCACCTGCACCTGGTACCTCCCCCATTTCCACTGTAAACTTTCTCCACTTCCCTGCTGGCCTTTGAGTATCTGCCAAATGCAAGCCCTGGTGGCCTGCTCCCTCCCTGTAGCAAACTTAGAAGAAAGAGCCTTTGCTTGCTCTCCTTGGGTGGTCTCTGTTTATTCCAGACCAGAGTCATCTACATCTCTGTTCATCCTATGTGAAAGCATTTACGCCCACAGACCTGCTCTTTTGAATGTTTGAGGTTATTTTTACCATAAATTCCTGTGCTTCTACCGTAGGTGGAAAGACAAAACTGACATCTCTGGTTTCTATGTGCAATATATCCCCACAATAAAATCATTCCATCACAGTTGTATTAAGAGAACAAAGAAGTAGGAATTTAGGTCTGGGTTCTAATCCCAGCCCCCGTGTTGTCTGTAGATTCTTAAATCAATGTCTGACTTCCTGGGTGTGATTTTGCTGCTAATGAAAGATGCAAACTGTAGTGCATAAGGATTACCACTCCTTCTGGTTATGGCCCACAGAAGTCATGAAGCAGGAATCTTCAGTTTTGCCCTGCTGTGTCCCCACTCTTAGAGTAGAAGCTCTTGGGAGCGTGAATTTTTAGCATCTCCATCTTTCAGAAACTTTGTTCAGTAGTCATTTTTATCTATCTACCAATTAAGTAATTAGTATGTTCATGTGTATGCATGTGTACAGGCATATACATAGGGGGCGATACATATGGGTATATGTAAATATGCAGACTGGAAGACAACCTTGGGTGTAATTCCTCGGGAACTTATTTTAAGAAAAGCTCTCATTGATCTTAGGCTAGGCTGGCCAGTCCAGGATCCCCTCGGATCTGATTGTCTCTGCCTCCCCAGGTCTGAGATTCTGTGCTCGATACCACCTCATCTACCCTTTTGTGTTGGTTCTAGAGAATGAACTAAGGTCTTCCTACGTCCCTGGATCATAGGACAATTCTAGGCTTAGCTTACAGAGAAAACTTCATACACAAATGGCTTGAATAAACATCTCTTCAAACTTAATGTTCACAAATAATGTTGACAAAGGCAAGAGAGGGAGTTCAATACAAAATCATTACAGAAATGCACACCAAAACCACAGGACTCCGGAGAAACTGCTTGGCACCCTTTAGGTTAGCTAGTAAGAAAGGGGGGGAGGATAAAGGAACAGCTTCCTCACAGATACTGTGTTCGTAAGGACACAGAAGCAACATGCTCAACAGAGAGGAAGCTAAATGCAGTAGAGGTCACCTGACTGCACGGCCGCCCAGCGCACCACAGGTTATTTCCAGACATTGGCTGGAAGCTTGCAGATCACTGGTTCACATGCTACCAGCTCATGGAACAGTCAAGAGTCAGGGTCAGGGCAAGTATGGTAGCACTTGCCTTTAATCTCAGTACTCAGAAGGCTGAGGCAGGTGGATCTCCGTGACTTGAACTGGTCTACATAGCTAGTTAAAGGCCAGCCAGGGCTACAAAACGAGATGCTACTTCTAAATAAACAAAACCAGGCTTGGATGTGTGGCTCATGTTGATAGAGTGTTTCCCTAGTATGCAAGAAACTCAGCGTTTGATTCAAGGAACCTGCATAAAACTGGATATGTTGACTCCAGAACCCGAAGTGGAGGCAGAAGGATCAATGTTATCCTGAATTGTGAGCTCAAGCTTTGTCTGAGCTACATAAGGCCTTGTCTTAAAAAAAAAACAATCAAAGTATGGTGCTACTGGGAATAGCTCCATCTTGTGCAGTTGTAAAGTCAAAAGATTATAAATGGAATGGTCTGCAAGCCTGGAGCCCCTGTGCTAGGAAGCTGTGAGAAGAAACCAGCTTCTACAGTCCTCGCTAGAGTTTGAGCCTGTCCCTGCTTTCTGCTTTCAAGCTGCTCTGGCAGGTGAGTAGCAACATCTCAAGACTTGTCTGGGGGATTTCCCTCCTTGCTCTGCACCGGTCCCTGATACTTTTTTTTTGTGTCATCCTTGTTGTCTCATACTTAACACAACTCTCCCACGACACCTTCCCTTTCCTGACTTCCTTACTCGTCCCCAGGAGTGAAAGCAGGGAGGAAGGTCGTGAAGTCCTAAAGAACTCACTGCTTCGGCTGCCCGCCCTCCCTTCACCAGCTCTAGAGGAAGCAGTTGGCTGGAGCGCTCAAGGGCGGGCTCTGGCCTTTGTGCTTGTTTCTATTCATTTTCTGGTCACAGCACAAACTGTTTTGCTTTCTGCTGCTCAGAGAGATGAGGGAAATGTAAATGTCCCTGCTGTTGTTGAAGCCCGCTGGACAGTGAGAACGGAGCAGCTGGGCCACCCTGCCCTAAATCATGACACACAGCTCCTTTTGCAAGCTCCCTGAAGATGATTTCGAAGGTTTTAAAGACCTTTGAAAATTAAAAGGTCTTTGAGGCAAGACCCTTAAAAAGCATTGATTATGTGCCTACTGTGTGCCTGGCTCTTGGTGCTGCGTTTTGGGCATACATGCTAATAAACCCCAAACCCCTCCCTGGGCTTTGGTCCAGAGCAAAGAGAGAGAGATAGGGCTGAGTGGTTGCACAGAGGTGGGCAGAGGCCCTGCAATCTGGAGGCACAAGCCGTCTGTCTTTCACTAAGCAGTAACAGGAGCCCTGTCATCAATAAACTTACTTCTTCTCTCCCCCCAGTGACTCAAAAAACAGAACATCTCGATCCTGTGCAGAAGGAAAAACCCTAATAGTCTGTATTTCAAAAAGCCAAATAAGATAGCCATGTGGTACGTGCTTTTAATCCCAGCTCTCAAGAGGCAGAAACTGGCAGATCTCTGAGTTCCAGGACAGCCAGGGCTACACAGAGAAACTGAGAAAGCCTGTCTTGCAAAGCAAAGCAAAGCAAAAATAAATAAATAAATAAATAAATAAAAAAGGCCAACAGGTACCTATACCCATTCTAGAACAGTGAGAACTAAATTTTTGTTTGTTTGTTTTTGTTTTTTGGTTTTTTTTTTTTTGTTTAAGCCACTCAGACCATGGCATTTTGTTATGGCACACATGCAGACTATATGATGCTTTTAAGGTTTGTCCCACTGAGAACAATTAACTTCATCTAGCCTTTTCACAATGGGAAAGAAACTCAGAATCCACAGCCAGGTCTCCCTGCCTAGTTAGCAGCCCATCTATGATCAAATGTAGGGTTTTTTGTCCCACCAACTGAAAGATGACAAGGTTCACCGTGTGCTGGTTCTAGGCAAAAGGATAGTGCCAGGAAAGATTCTGAAATCAAGTTGGAGCTCAGTTGGTGTGTGCCTGGCACACAAAGCCCTCTGATTTGGTGGTAACCTGGCCTCAGAATCCAGCCATTCTAGCACCTGGGTGAATGGCTGAGCAGGTGTACTGGCTCATTTTACATCAACTTGGCACAGACTAGAGTCTTCAGAGAGGAAGGATTCTCAATTGAAAAAAGTGTCTTCATAAGACCAGAGTACAGGCAAGCCTACAGGGGGTGGGGTGGGGGCGTTTTTTCTTAATTAGCGACTCATGGGAGAGGGCCCAGCCCATATAGCCCTTTTTCTCTCCAAGTTGCTTTTGGTCATGGTGTTTCATCACAGCAGTGGTAACCCTGACTAAGACAGTAGACAAACTAAAGCATTAAATATGAGGACCTGAGTTTGGTAGGGCAGCATGCATCTATAATCCCGGCACCCAGGAGATGGAGACTGGCAGGGATACTCTAGACTCAAACCTGGCGAGTCAATCTCCGATTGAGGCCATGTGTCCGTCTAGATAGTCACATATACGCCCCCCCCCCCTAGAGCCGGTGTATTGAACAAATAGAAGGGCTCATAGATGGTCTGACAACATTTGGATGCTTTTCTATCCCTCATCATCCCTCATAACCAGTGGAGGGGGAAGTGCCAGGATTGGATGGTTTTAGCACAGAACATCTGTTTTTGCCAGCTCTGAGGCTGCCTTCCAACCACGTGGTCAGCACTGCACATCCACTGTCCTCCTTCATGACAGAACCCCATGTTTGGAAGCCCGAGAGAACCAGAGACAGTGAGCATTTGATTGCTTATATTATTTTGGTTCAAACATGGCTCATGGCCCAGGACTAACTTATTTATTTTTATATGGTACATTTCTATTTCATTTGGGACTAAGCCAGAACCCTATTCTCTTTTTCTAACTGCTAACCCTCTGCCACCCAACCTCCTGGCCATCTTTATCCCATACCTCCTGCCTCTTCAGTGGCATGGAAATGTTTGTGATCAATGACCCATCTGCAGCTTCCAAGCCAGACATACTCTCTCTGTCTCTCTCTGTCTCTGTCCCTCTCTTATCTCTGTCTCTCTCTCCCCCCACCCCTATGGTTCCCTCACAATCCATGGCCTCAGTAGGGACTTTGGAGGGTAGGAGACAATCCGCAGAATGAATGCCTATGTACGATTCACCAGCTTCTCAGCTTTCTCCCTAAAGGCTCTGTGGGTATGGAATGGACTCTGGGGAAGGGAGGAAGAGCATGAATGAGGAGCAATAGCACTCAGTCTTTACATCAGAACCCACCAGGCCCAAACACTAGGCATGCAGCAGGTCTCTGCTCAGCACTGCCTTGGGAAGGAGGTGAAACAGCCCTTGGATGTGACAGAATCCTATTACAAGTCCTTGGAGTCAGCCTCTTTCCTTCTCCCGCCCCCCACTTGCAAAAACAGCCTGTTCTGCATATGGGATGGAAACTCTGTCCTGGCAAAATGCAAAAAGTAAATATTTAAAAGGAAAAAAAGCACACACAAGGAAACAAAATGCCTGGCGTTTATGTTTCCATGGTCAGGCGCCAAGTACCTCCCAGCCTGTTCCCGGCTCATATTCAGGATGCCATATGGTTTGAGAGCAGGATTGAACCCCTCTTTGCAGTCCGGAGGGTCTGGCCTTTCTCTCCCTGCATTGGTTCTCACATCCCTCTACTGACTGCTGTCCCTGTGTTTACAGGTTTTAGATTTCTGATGGGCTCTAAATCAACAGGCCTCACAAGCCTGCTGGGGTACCACATCCGGGAGGGAGGGAGGGAAGCCACACTGAGAACTAAGCCCTGTGACATTCTGAAGTTGGCTTTCTAATGCTCCCATGGTGAATATTTCCCCCAAAACTCAGGGAAAAAATGTATGTATGTATATATATATTTAAGATAGTCAGAACTCTATTTGGCCTCCTCTTGGAATGGGGCTTATCCAGACTCTTGGAAGAGGAAGCCCAATCTTGGAAGGGTTAGCAGCCGGCTGAGCCACTCCTAGGCCTGTCTGAGAAATAGAAGAGGCACGGGACCACTGAACAGTGAGGTTGAAGGCTTGCCTGACTCGCCTTCCCTCAGAAGCCCTACCACATCAAACGCTATTGTAAGACATTGTCATAAAGAGATGACATTCGAATACACTGGACAGAGCCTGGCTCACCCTAACCTCAGGTCTGGGTGTGGAAGCACAGCACAGACATGATGAGATCTGAGGAACGTTCGGCAAGAAAAGAAGCACCTTCCTACTAAAGGTACTGACGAAAGCAGCTTCTAAGTCCTTTGTCCACACGCAGAAGCGCCCACACAGACAAAATTTCCTTCTTTTAATTTGGCTGCCCCCAATCCGCCCAGGGACTGACGCTGACTCGGCCCTGAGAAATGTCTTGGCAGGGCTGATCCACAGGCACCTCTGGGCTACGGGTTGTTGCTAGGGCTACGGGTTGTTGCTAGGTGAAAGGTTAGCAGATGTGTCTTCATCTCTGAAGAGGCAGACGGACACGAGACAGAATCATCATATTTGTTCTCTGCAGCTTCCAGCCTGACTTTACAGAATGGCTACCCCAACTCCGATGTGGAAATGCACAAGCTAACCTTCATGATCATAGACTTACAAGTGACCTGCATAACTGTTAAAACAACAGAAGGGAGACAGACCTTGAGAAACCATTTCCCCATCACACACACACCCTAGCCCACTCTCCTCTCTGGTTCTTTGAGTTTAATTTCAGCTCTGACTGTTGTCTGTGGCAAAAAGAAACATCTCTGACAAGGACTGGGAACTGACCGACAGCTCAGGAACACACAGTTGAGCAGCAAGTGTGAGGTTTCCAGGCATAAGATACAAGCTTTTATTTTTACTATTATTGTTGTTGTTATTATTATTATTATTATTAATCCATTCATTCATTTGTTTGTTTGAGGTAAGGTCTCACGGTATATCCCTGGCTATTCTGGAGCTCACTGTGTAGACCAGGTTTGCCTGTCACTCAAGATCCACCTGTCTCTGCCTCCCAAATGCCAGGATTAAAGGCATGTGCCACCAAACCTGGCTTACAAAACACATTTTAAAAAAGACTATATATTTTCTAAGAATGCAGCTTTGCCTGTACCTTGTAAGTTTTGATACAAAGTATCTCTTCCCCTTTAATATACAGATAATTCATCATTTCAAATTTGCCGCTTTTCGTTGTTGTTGTTGTAACCTTGTAAGCAGCCCCACGTTCTGTCCTTTGCTGGAGTGCTAACTCCCTCTCTCACTAGAAGCCCCTTCACTGGAATCGGAGGCTGTCAGTTTACGTTTGTCCCAAGCTAGTCAGCAAGTTACTGGATCTTGATTGCTATAGCTGACATCCTACCAGTGGTCACATCAAACACATGTTCAAGGGTTTGATACTCATTTTCGTTTTGTCCTCAAGGTATCATTCACTCTCCTGCACTTTTGCTCAATAATTTAGATTATTAATTAGCTATTTACATAATTTAGTGAGCCATATGTGTTTCAAATATTTTCTCTGTTCTGTCATCTTGCTAATGCTCAGATACTATCTTTTCTCATGTTTTGTCTAAAAAATCAAAAAGCAAACAAAAAAACAAACAAACAAAAGCCCAACTTTTTTAAAAGAAATGTATGCAGCTGGGGATGGTGGTGCATACCTTTAATCCCAGCTCTTGGGAAGCAGATCTCTGAGTTTGAGGCAACCTTGGTCTACAGAGCCAGTGCTGCCCCAAGAAGCCCTGCCTCCAAAAACCCAAAACAAAACAAAAAACAAAAAGTCAACAAACAGCAGCAACAACAAGAACCTTATGTGTGTGTGCAACATGTTTGTGCAGGATCCTAAGTAGACCAGAAGAGACACAAGGTCCCCTGGAACTGGCATTCAGGCAGTTGTGAGCCCCAGTGTGGGTTCTAGGAACCAAACATGACTTCTCTATAAGAGCAGTCATCACTCTTAACCTCTGAGCCATCTCTCCAGCCCTCAACTTCTCATGTAGTCAAATTAGGAGGCTTTCCTCACAAAACTTTTGAGGTTTCCATCTTGCTTTCAAAGGTTTCTCATACAGGCATAAAACTCAAAATATTCCAATTTGTTTATTTCAATTGCTCTTAAATTAGGTATTAATTTGGGAAGTTTTGTGTCTTTGTGATATTATCTTTTCCTATTGAAGAATCAACAAACTGTGACTATAACTCAGTTGTTGCCCAAGTTCAGTTTCATAAAAATAAGGTTACTGAGACTCAACAATTTGCTTGCCTTTTTCTGCATATGACTCCAACTCCACAATGTTATCACTGAAGGGTGACCATACCGAGGGTCTCATCTGCGTGGACTAAAATACCCAGTATTATGTTTAATTCTACCAGTCAGTTCATGTATAAATTATAACCATTTCATACAAAAACAATTACTAGACATAACTAAAAAACCAGATAAAGTCATTAAACAGGAAAAATTGATGTGATTAGTATAAACATCAAGATGAGCTTGTAACTAAGTAACTCTAGAATGTTATTTCCTTTCGTTTTTTTAAGTCTCTTACGAAATGTCACCTATCTAGAAAAAAACAGCAATTAACAAATGATATGTAATTAAACACATAGAGAATTACTTTTTAATAGAAACACTGATAATATTAAACACAAACTTCAATGATTATGTTGGCTATACACTTTAGTAATTACTACATAACTGTGTTTTGGATTACTTTGTGTGTGTGTGTGTGTGTGTGTGTGTGTGTGTGTAGAGGGTGGGGAGTTTAAATGAGTCACCCTATAGGACAACAATGCCCCTACTAGACATCACAGACTAACATGAAAGTTCAGTACCAGATACAGGATTT
Organism: Micromys minutus; assembly: GCF_963924665.1. NCBI lineage: Eukaryota > Metazoa > Chordata > Mammalia > Rodentia > Muridae > Micromys > Micromys minutus. Next base: position 92,022,782 of record NC_137969.1, on the reverse strand, counting down.
CTCTTTTGACCTGTTGGTCAGTGTGGTCCCGTAGATTCTGAAACATTATGGGTTACTATCATTATCCTTGGTAACCCTCCAGAACTTCACAGCAAGAGTCTGTAGCTAAAGAAACCACATACTTGAATCCTGGAACATGGAGAAATTGATGGCGGCATTTATCTGGAAGCTTCATCCCTATAAGCTGGCCTTCATGGTGCTCAAAGGTGCTCAATGTATGACTGGAGGAGAAAAGTAACCACCAATATTATCTAGCTGTGCATTCTGCAAGATACAATGATGACTAAACCTGGTAAGATGTGCCGACTGACCCAGTCCTGGCATCCACAGTACAGGAGTAACCAACTACTTTCTCACCGGATTTAAGGTCTGCTCCACAAGAAAGGCCCCACACTTGACCCTGTCATGCAGCAAGAACCTATGCTAAGGTCATAGGCTCTAGGGGAAAACCTAGCATTATTCTGTTAAATAGACATAGTATTAAACTGACTCCTAATGACTTATCATTATACACAATAAATAGCAATTGATCCAGGTTCAACACATTGTTTAAACGGGGATGGGGGGGAGAACATTCTAAAGAGACATGGGACACCAATATAATACATGGTCATTCAGCAACTTCAGGACAACACACTTCACATTTTAATTCTTTGAAAAGACAATTCCTCATAGGGGCTGAGTCTACAGAGGGTAAAGTTGACGCAACAAATTCCCAAAATTACTTTCTGAAGTAAAGTAGATCAAAGAAGTTCTTTGATTTATCTGAGTGACAGGTACAAAAAGACCCTTCCAGAAAAATAAAAAGAAGAAAGGCTATCGGGAAGCCTCTTGCTTGCATGGTATTGTTATGTGCCTGGAGAGAGGTTAATAGGGTTATTAAATGTGCTACTTTCGTGATTTTTTTTTTCCCCACCACTTTGACAGCAAGTTGGATGAATGAAGCCAAGGGTTCTTTGTCTTTATCTTGTTGCCAAGAGCCTGCAGTTCTTCCCAGAAACCGAATCTGATTGAAGAAATATTTATGAAATCAGAAGTTCGCCGAGAAAAGTCCAGAGCAGTGGTCTCCAGCTATGGGTGAGCGTGGCGAAGGCCCCAGTGACTGAGGAGTCACGGGCCTCCCCGTTTGTTTGTTCGCACTCCTCAGCTCTGTGTTAAGCAAGCGATTATGGCAGAGAAATGCTGTAACCCCCAGGGAGGAGGTCTTTCCTCTCCCTCCCGTCCATCTGAAGACAAACTGCACAGCATAGGAAAGCTCTGGAGCTGCCTTATCATGGAATCTTACAAAATGTTCTAACTGATTGAAACAGTGGCTAATGTGAGTCCAAAAGCCGTTGGTGGCATTTTCAGTTCTAATGTCTGAGGTAATGTGTCCTTCATGAACATGCAAAAACATTAGAAATAAACATGACCAGATGAATTCTTCCGTTTCCAGCCATTATAATGTAGTATAGTGGGGCAGGGAGACAGAGAATCCAAATCACTGGCCACCAAATCCAGCTAGTCAGTGACTGTTCCAGTTAGAGATCCTGTCTCAGATCACAAGTTGGGGCTATAAGAAAAAACCTAACATAAATGCAGCCTCTAGTGCACACATGTGTATGTACACATAGACACAAACAAAAAAGCAAAAAAAAAAAAATGTTTTAAGTAACTAATATGGGGTAATGTGGTTTAGTGGATAAAGTTGCTTGTGGTCAAGTCTGATGAACCCATACAGCAGAAGAAGAGGAGGACTTGCTTTATTTATTTGTTTGTGTGTGTGCATGCATGTGCACGCATGTGTGTGTGAGAGAGAGAACTTCCATGTCAATCATTAATAGTAATAATAGTAACAGTAATAATAGTAATAATAATAAATATAATAATAATAATAATAATGCCTCATAGGCTTACCTATAACTCAATCTAATGGAGACAGTTCCTCAGCTGAAGTTTCTTCCCAGGGTGTGTCTTCCTGCACTTTAACTAACCTGATTTGGGATCCCTTCACAGACATGCCCAGGGATTTGTTTCTCAATCCCATTAAGCTGACTACTGTATGTGACTACAACCTCAATATTACTTATGTCAGGACATTCTCTTGTAGCTTAACAACACAGAGATTTAAAATGTTCTCCAAATTTCACACACTGATGGTTGTAGGTGCCAGATGACAGGCTTTAGATGACAGCTGGATCCCAAGGGTTGTGATCTAATCAGTAAACCCTTCATGAATTCGTTGTATGCTGTTTTATTGAAAAGACGGTCTAGCTGGAGAAAAGGGTAGCCTTTCCTGTCTGGCCCTCTTGCATCCTGGCCTTCATGAGGCAAAGCACTTAGAGCACCTTCCTCAAGAGCCTTTCTGTGTGTATAGTGTGTGTGTGTGCATGCGTCTTGCTTATGTGCATGTATGTGTGTGCGCGCACACGAGCGCTCCTCCTCACAGATTTGTCGTGACTATATGCCTTTAGTGAACCATTTTTTCCTCAGTGCAGGGCAACTTCTATTTTAGTTCTTGATAAAAATCACTTGTGTGACTTTTCAGGCACGATCTCATGCGGGTAAACAACATGAATCCGGGAGCACATGATGTATTAGCCTTCTGCGCTCACTGTGTATTCTAGCTCTAACCTTTAAAGCATATCAAAAACATGCTCACAGTGAGGGTTCACTGAGCTTGGCTACTCTAACACCACTAGACACCAAAGTGCTTTTCTTCCTCTTGGAACTAAGCCTTATTTTCACAGCGTATCCAAATCTGTGGAGCTACTTGGTTCTTTTTTGTAGACGTTGTCTTCTCCCCGCAGGCTGCTGCCTCCCTCCCTCCCTCCCTTTGCCCATCTTCCTTTTTGCACTAGCAGGTGCGTTTGTTACTCTTTTTGCTGGGACAAAACACCATGACCCAAAGCAATGAATGCAACAGCTTATTTTGGCTTACGGTTCCAGGGAGATAAGATGGGAGGCTCTGGCAGCGAGGAGCTGAGACATCATATCTTTAACTATAAACAAAGCAAAGGGAGAGAACTAGAGTAGGGCCAGGCTTACAGCCTCAAAGCCCACCCCAGTGCTGTCTATCAAGGCTCCACCTCCTAAGGGTCCCATAACTTCCCCAAATGCCTTCACAAGGGATCAAGCATTCAAATACATGTGCTGATGGGGTGGGGGACATTCCTCATTCGAACTACCATAGCAGGCGAAGTTGTTCTCTCCAGCAGATCACTGGATGGGCTCTAGAAGTCTCAAAAGAATACACATTTGGGCTAATAACTGTTAGAAAGAGTCCTGTTAGGGTACAGCCCAAGCAGGTGACCCCTCTGGATGTGAGCTTCCATTTCAAGGCACTAGGGAAGGAAACAGAGCTGAAGGCCAGGAGTATGTGTCTAGGACATGAGGCTTTTCTGTGCTTAACATGCATCCAGTGAGGACTCAGAAAGAAGGGAAGAAAGGTACAAGCATGCTAGTCCCAGGTGGTGACGAGTGCTGTGAATGGGAGGAGAATGCACTGCCCTTCAATGTTAGAGGTGGCCTCTCTCTGACATGGTGTTTAGAGGAAAGAGTTCCTAGCAAGCAGGAGGAGGGTCTCTGAAGCCAATGAACGGTTTGTTCTCCTGCCACAGAGTCAAAGTACCACAGGGTAGCTCTTTCAGGACACAAGAAGAGACCACAGCATGTTCAGAGGTTGGCACCCCAGAGTTCAGGGAGTCTAGTCACAGAAAGCCTGGGGAACGTAGCCTCCTTTGGTCCCGAAGCCAGGTCCCTACACTGTTTATAATACGACTGAGATATTGAGGGAGTACACGTTCAGCTGGGGATGCCATCCAAGGACCATAAATCCTGTGGGTTGGTGTATTAGGTTTTTTGTTTTGTTTTGTTTTGTTTTGTTTTGTTTGTTTGTTTGTTTGTTTTTGCTGTGATACATGACCAAAAGCAACTCATGAAAGAAAGAGTTTATTTGAGAGCGTACAGCTCCAAACCAAGAATGTTTAGTAGCGAGGAAGGCATGGGAACAAACCACTGGAAGCGGGAAGCTAAAAGAGAGAACTGGAAATGGGACTCAGATATGAATCCTGCTTTGTTTTGTTTTTCAAGACAGGGTTTCTCTGTGTAGCCTTGGCTATCCTGGAGCTCACTCTGTAGACCAAGATGGCCTAGAACTCACAGAGATCTGCATGACTCTGCCTCCCAAGTGCTGGGATTAGAGGCGTGTGGAACCACTACTGGGTGAGAATATGAACCCATAAAGGTCACCTGGAGTGACATACTTCCTCCAACGGGCTTCAATTCCTAAAAGCTCCGTGACTTCCTCAGACCACCGGGGATCAAATGCATGATGAGCCTATGTCAACATTTCTCTTTCAAAATACCACTGTTGCAAAGCAGCAGAATTAATTTCCCCTGCTTTTCTGGAGGCCAGAAGTTCGAGACCAGAGCACCAGCCATGCTTGCCCTGAGGAGGATGGCCTTTGAGGTTGCAGGCATCTGTCTTGTATCTCTGCATCACAGACAAAGCTGTCTAGCTCTCTAACCTCTTGTAAGAGATCCTGGTTAGAACACCAATACTATTCACACGGGCCCACTCCCATGGCCTAATTACATTCTTAAGACCTCACTTCCAGACACCAGCATGTTGGGATTGGGGCTCAACATATGAATCTAGGAGGCCACAAAAAGGCAGTCTTTCATGACAAATCATCTCTACTCCTGCCCCTGACAGCCTTTCTGATGCTTCTTTTGTTATAAGCCACCCAACCTGTGTAGATCTGTCACAGTAACATGGATGGTCAGATAGACACCTACCTAGATTAGATAAGAAAGGAGTGCCCCTCAAAGGAGACCTTGCTCTATGCCTCTGCTTCTGACATGAGGGACGCTGTGTCTACCCCATCATTCCATCCATTTATCTATGACCCTCTCCCACAAACTCACCTCTTGTCCCTGGAGTCAGCCTGTGTGGAGGACATGCTCTCCCTGGCTCTCACTGTAGCATACAGACCCTCAGAAAACTCTCAGAGAGTTATTGTTTGAATTTGACCCATACCTGAAGTCTGTGGGAGTACCTCAGCCTGGACCCAGCCACGTTCAGCACAGGGCCAGCATCAAGCTAGCTGATTCTTCCAGGTCCCTTAAGTGAAAGTAGAGATTCTTACTCCTCACTTAAAAAGATCTGACAGGGAGGGACAGGCTCAAAACCACACTTGTAGGAAAGTATTCTGTGATTTAGCCCTGCCCCGGTGTTGAATTCGCAGCCCAGGACACAGGCCAGCATGCCCCACGCTGACAGTGTGGTTTGTACCTGTAGTCTTTCCTGGTAGAGACATTTTGCAGATACCCTCCCCCACAATGCTGGTCCTCCTGTGTGAACTGTGACATCGAGTCTTATACAAGAAGTTTCTGTGTATTCCAGCCCAGGGTGGCTCCAAGGTGACAAAGTGATAACATTTCATTTCTAACTCCAATTCCAGGGGATCTGATTGCCCCCTAACCTCCCTCAGGCATCAGGAATGCTAGTGGTACACAGATACACGTGCAAGAAAAACACCCATTCACACAGAATAATAAGAAATAGTTATTTAATTTAAAGACCAACCTCAGAGATTTCTAGGGATTTGAGAAGTTGCCCTCCACTATTAACAGGCAATTGCTAGATGCTCAGTGTCCCGCCTGGGTAATTAAGTTAGTGCACAGAAAGTTTCGTTTTGGCTCACAATTTTGAGGGTTCCACCTCATAACAAGTCGTTTCCGCAGCTTTCGGGCCTGTTGAGGTGCCGCGTCATTAAAGAAACTGTGGAGGCGCAGAGCCACCCACCTCTCAGCCAAAGCAAAAAAGAAAATGACCTATAGTTTTATTACCCTCCTTAAGGGCTTGTCCCCAATGACCCAACTCTCTCTTGCTAGGTCCCCTCTGAAATCTGTACCACCCTTCACTGGCACCATGTTAGGAGCCAAGCTTTTAACACCTGAGTCGCCAGGGGAACTGAGGTGTAATGCTGCAGAATCACAGTTCTGATGCTGCCTGAGTGGGGACTGCTCTTTCCGAACCCCATCCCTGTCTCCACTGCCTGTTATTGAAAGGATTTACTCGTCCCAAACAAGGGCTGAAGGGTGTTCCCTGTGCCAGCTCTAACTATTCTCACTGGGGCCTTGAAGAAGTAAAAACTGACCCTAGATACCTGTTCTCCGTGCTCTTATATACACCCGGCCATATCTTCATATTAGGGGAGTCTCCTCCCCCTCCCTATAGTCTCTGTTCCCAATGATTAACCTAGCTCTGAGCCACTTCCAACACCATTCCTTCCCTGGCCCTCCATCCCCTGTCCCCAGAATAGTCAGGGATACCACCCGCCCCCAGCAGACGTCATTTTTTTCCCTTTATTTAACAGAACTCAGGGCAACTTGGCTCGACATAAAAGATGACTATATTTACTCTCCTCTGCAAGATGCCCACCCCTGGGCACAATGGGTAGGTGCTCCAGTGAACAGCTTCCTGATCTGGGCGGGGGGGCTCTGTCACAAGGACCAAATCTCACAAACCCTGTGAAGCAATTACATAAGAGATCCCCCCCCCCACCCTGCTGGATTGTCTAGGAACCTTAACAGATGCCGGCTCTAAGTGTCCGACTGATACAGCCTCCAAACACAGTTTCTGGTTTTAATTACTTCAGTTGTGTGAAGCTAAGATGCCAACATTTTCTGCTTTTGATCTTTGTCACACTAGAACTCGTCACAGCAGGAGAGACACTCACTCATCTGTGGGTAGCAAAGGCCCATTGCTGTTCATCAGCAGCTCTGAGGGGCTGCATGGGGCAGGGTAGAGGAAACTTTAGAAAAGAATGAGAGCACAAAGGCCAATCAAATGTGTCAGCTCCCCCGAGTTTGTAATCTGTTCATCTATGAACAGTTAGTTACAGCACCTGGACAGACACCAGGAAGCCCCTGGCGCATGAAGCCCACAGACATAAAGCTCTCAAACGTACACGATCTAGCTGCTTAACACTGTGCAGAGACTCCAGAAAGACAGGTGACTCTGAATGCTTTAAGCCTGCCCCAGAGTTGGTTTCTGACAGAACTTGGATTTCTAACAAGGTTTCCTTTTGAAGCGAAGACTAAGACTCTGGGCAGATAGATTTTGATCAAAAGGTAGGCAGGAAGGGAAGCCAGCAAAGGAACCAGACAAGCTCCTCAACTTCCCTACTACAAAGGGGACAAGGGACAAAACACCTAGGCAAAAGAGGGGGGACAGTGGAGCCTTGAGGGGGTTTCCCCCTGTTTACTGGCATCTCTAAGAAGGCCTTGGTCACAGGAGCTAGAGCGACATGCTCCAATCGCCAAGTACTGACCACAACTACTGGCTGCCTGGCACCGTTTGGTCAGGGACCAGGAGGAAGGCAAGCCACAGTGGGTGGCGTTGGTGGCTCCTTTCTGTTGGTGGGCCTTTTCTCTGTTTTAGGACCTGCCTTGTAGAAGGGAGGGCAGGGAGCCTTCACAGCCAGCAAGCCTCTGATCAGTTTATTTATTTAAACAGCAAACATCCTGCCTGCCATGGGGCCTCAGTGGAGTGAGGGCTGTTCCTGAATGGGACAGACGCTGTGTCTTCACAGAGACCACCCACGTTGCCCGGAGGTTTATGCCTCCATGCAGGGGAAATGACAGTCTGTGTTTTCAAGCACCACAGCTGCCCAGGAATGTGTGTGTTACCAGCCGCACCCAGACACACCAGCAGGCAAAAGCCTCCTCCTCAGGTTTTCTCCTGGGCCCTGCTTTCTTTTGTTTCATCTTTAGAGTTTTTATTCCTCTCAGCTGCAAGGGTAAGAAAGAAAAGCAGATCATAACAAAAAGAAGAAGAAGAAGAAGAAGAAGAAGAAGAAGAAGAAGAAGAAGAAGAAGAAGAAGAAGAAGAAGAAGAAGAAGAAGAAGAAGAAGAAGAAGAAGAAGAAGACAGGAGAAAACACAAAGGTCAAGCCTTCTCTCTCAGAAGGAAGAGAAAACTTGAATAAACAGAAAGTCACTAGAAAAACAAATAGGCCGGAGCTGTTGGTGAAGGACCCGGATGGGTGTCCAAGAAACCTTTCCAAAGTGCAGAGCACAGAGCTGGGGTATCTGAGTAGAGCTCACCAGCCAGCAACTTACATCCTGATTCCAAACCCTATGGGTCACCCAGACACACACAGGTGATTTGGGAAGGCTCAGACCTCACTGAAATAAAGTCAGACAAGGTCCTCGGTATTCTCAGTGTCCACTCAGCCTGTCCCGTACTCCTTTGTTTTCCCACCAGATGAGCAATGTCTTAAATCCGAGATTACTGACCAGATTTTATTGTATTTGTGATTGCAAAGTTGAGGAAAAGTTGAGCATTTAGTTCTGTTTTCCATTCGCTTGGTTTTCTCAGTGTCTCTGCGGCCACACACACACACTCCAGGAGCCATTGAAGCCTCTGCCTCTGAGGAGCGTGCTCTAACAGTACAATCAGCTGTGTCTTCAAAAGTGATGTTGTTTTTGGACTTGGAAGTCACAACCCATGCCCCAAGTCTGACCAGTCATTCTCAGTAAGCCATACAAAGAGCCCAATTAAAAGGGGAAAGCACCGAACAGAGATTTATTCAGCAAAGGGACAAAGATCCAGCAAGTCCATAAAGTACATCTTTGAGATCCAGAAGGGAGATCAACATATAAATAAAGGGTCAAGGATGTGCACGTCTAAGCAGTCCAGTCAGCGTGTGGTCTGGCTCACCACTCACCCACCGGTGTCTGTTATATGGTCTGACAAATTGTGAGAACTGTTTCTGGGAGTCGAGCTCACCCTTCAGCTAGAGAGATTTCCTTCTTTCTATGTGAGAGCCAGGAGAAATCCACTCCACCCCCCTCCCCACACACACACAGTGGGATACACTGTTTCAATAATCCCTACATGAGAGCCAGGAGAAACTCCCCCTTCTGTGGGATACATTGTTTCAATAATCTGATAGAAGGAGAGACAACTGTCTTTTAAAAATATCTTCATTTTTGCCAGGTTGATTTTGATGTCAGACCAATATTCAAATTCCCCCAATAAGTCCCCAAATATGACAGTCGTATAGAATACACAGATGGAACAAAATTTGTCTTAAAGACAATTCTCTGAGGGTTAAATTCACTTTGTTAACAGACTTTATGTTAGAAAAGTTTTAAGTTTGTGGCAGGATGGGATTTAATACAGTCTCCATGTATCATAATCCCAACACACACAGCTCAGCACCCAACACTGGACATTTGTTACTGTTAAGAACCCAAGGCAGTATTTTATCATTATTACCCCACATCCCCAATTCACACAAAGATCACTCAGGGTGTTGAGCACTGTGTGGGTTTTGATGAAATATAACACCCTGTATCGCACTGTGTATCTCACCGGCTGGTTTTGTGTCAACTCAACACAAGCTGGAGTTATCACAGAGAAAGGAGTCTCCTTTGAGGAAATGCATCCATGAGATCCAGCTGTAAGGCATTTTCTCAACTAGTGATCAAAGGGGGGAGGGCCCAGCCCATTGTGGATGGTATCATCCCTAGGCTGGTAGACCTGGGTTCTATAAGAAAGCAGGCTGAGCAAGCCAGGGGAAGCAAGCCAGTAAGTGACATCCCTCCATGGCCTCTTCATCAGCTCCTGCTTCCTGACCTGCTTGAGTTCCAGTCCTGACTTCCTTTGGTGATGAACAGCAATATGGAAGTGTAAGCTGAATAAATCCTTTCCTCCCCAACTTGCTTCTTGGTCACAATGTTTTGTGCAGGAATAGAGATCCTGGCTAAGACGACCAGTAAGCAAAAAGGATTTTCTACCATGACATGCATTGTACATTTATAAGGGAGACCTATTCCTTTATTGTCTCTTTTCTACAAAAGGAACTTAGTATATGAGATGAATTTTAACAGGTAGCTGAGTAAAAATAAATTTCTCATCCCTTTTGAAAAATTTGACATAATTCAAGAAAGAAGAAAATCAAGAGGCATAGAATGGGGGGAGTGTAGGAAGGAAAGAGGATGAGATAGATGGAAGAGAGATAACAGGAGGGAGGAAAGAAAAATGGGCATGGGGGGGGGAGAAAGATGAGAAAAAAGGAAGATGGAAGGGAGAAAAAGACCCACAAACTTGGCCATGTTATTAATTTAAAAAAAAAAAAAAAAAAAAAAAAAAAAACAGGTTTAGGTAGCCCAGGCTAGCTTAAAACTCACTCTATAGCTGAAGATGACCTTGAACTCCTGATCCTCTTGTCTCCACTTCTAGAGGGCTGGAATTACAGGCGTTGGCCTCCACACCAAGTTTTATGATGTAGCAGAAATAGAACCCAGAGCTTCCAAAACACTCAACAAACATTGTGCCAAGTGAAGCCCTCAACCTCTGGCCACTGCCTTGGTAGCATTGATACAAATATCATGACTGATATTGTCATTCGCGCCCCTGGTTTCCAGACAATATCACAGAGTAGTATCTTTTTTAGCATCTAAACTCCATTGCATAATGTAGTTATTTGATGATTAACTCCCGTTGTCAACTTGACACAAACCACCTGGGAAGGGAGTCTCCATAAGGGGTTGCTTAAATTGTGTGGGATACTATCTTGATTGGTGGGGAAATCTGCCCACTGTGGATGACACCACTCTATGGCCAAGTGTTCTGGGTTGCACATGAGTGCAGAGAGTAGGCTGAGAACCAGCAAGCATCTGTGAGCTCAGTGTTCTCTGCTCTTGACTTGGTGTAAGCAGTTGCTTCCAGTTGCCTTGATTTCCCCCTCAGAAATGGGTTTTTGTCAGAATGACCTATCACACCAACCAGAAACTGAATCAAGTCACGCACCGTCGATAAGCAAAGTCCCCAAAGTGGCTAGACTCAACCACAACAAAAATATAACATTACATCATATCTGAACAACTCCAGATTTTCCTAATATGTGGCCTAGCTTCAAAAGACATGGTGACATTCCACCAAAACATAAATTCATCATTTCCTTATTGTGGCCTCATTTTCACTTGGTTGGAAAAATTAAGCAGGTATGCACAAATATGTCTGTGCGTGCTTAAGCCGTTGATGTCAGTTCATCTCATTACCAGGCACACAGGGTCTCTGGAAGTTTTGTTCTTGTGTTCATTCCCCGCCCTTGGAACAATTGTTCTCCATCTTCAGGGTGTGTCGGAGTCTCTTGAAGGGTTTGTCAGACACAGACCCTGGGGCCCAGCCCTGGCTTCTGATTGGACAAGCTCAGGTGGGCATGCAGGCCAGCATGTCTCAGAGTCTCCCTGTGAAGCAATGTTGCTGCTCTGGAGACCACGTTGCAAATCTATGAGAGCTGATGCCTGCCTGCCTCGTCGAGGCAAGCTGACTGGAATGGCAAAGTCTCTGGTCATGTTCTAGCCTGTGGCCAGCAGAGGAGGCTGTGGACTGTGGATTGCACAGTAAGAGTTGAGAACTCAGAAGAACTTTAACGCCCATTGGTCCAAGCACAGCTAAAAGTAGAGATTTCCGTAAGGTCTGGTTTTATTAATCAAATCTACCCAACCTGCAAGAGCATTTCAACTCACCTTGGCTTCCTCCCTCTGTGCCAGCTGGCCCTGAGCTCCAGACCTGGTGTCCCCAGGCCTTGATAAAACAGCCAAGCAAAAGATGTTAACAGCAGAGTATGTCACCTAGTGGGTACCAGGTATGGTTGGGTGGACCTCAGGTCCATGGGTCCGATCCTTCTATCACTTACCAGCTGATTAAATAGGACAAGTCATCCTCCCTCTTACACAGAATCTTCTTCCCGTGGCTCAGTATATAACCAACAGTTTTGTAGCAAAACTGATAGGCCTTCATGACAATTTATGTTCATTCCTGGATCCTAAGAATAAAAGACAAAGACAATTTACCCAGAGCTGATTTCCTGAGAGCTGATACTCCCCAGACTGTGCTGGCATTGTCTTCCCCTCTCCATAGCAAACTGTCTTCCTGTCAGTTTCAGGCTGCCCATTATACCAGCTCTGTAGCCTAATGGGTACAGATAGGTGGGTGTTTGGCTAACAGGATATAAGGTATTCACCAGGGTCTAAGGAATAGCAATCAAACCAACTTCTGGGCATTAAGTTAGAGACATCAGAACACAGTCTGAGTCTCAGCCCTACCAAGGGACTTTGTGCCAGAACTCTCAGAGCTGTCTCTAAAGTCAATATTCCTAGGCCTCAGGACCACTCTTATACAAGCAGAGCTACTGGATGAATATTCATTCATGTGTAAAGGTATATTTACCAACTATGGAAGAGCACACAGACAACCATTTTACATACATATATATATATATATATATATATATATATATATATATATATTAGAAACATATTCATGTTCATATATGCATATATACCATATGAATATATATTTTATAAATGTATAGAAACACATTCATACCCATTTATGGCTCTCCCCGCTGGTCCAAGTTCTTGACCATCTCAAGAACAAGAGAAGCCAATGAATTTTGCAATAGGACTTTATCCACAGACATGAACATACAAAAAATACTCATACACACTCCCCCTGCTCCCAAAAAAACAAATCTCATATTTTGGTCTGAAGTGATTGTTCAGAGGTTAAACTACTTGCTACACAAGCTTGAAGACTTTAGATCCCCAGAATCCACTTAAATGCCAAGTGAAAATAACGGCCCACCCGTAATTCTAGCCCTAAATTCTAGCAGAGACAGGCTCCCTAGAGCTAGCTAGCAAGACTAGCTATATCAGGGACCTATGGGTTTGATTGACAGACTCTGCTTTAGGGAGTAAGATGAAGCAACTAGGAAGATTCCTGACATTTCCAACATCACCTTGGGCCTCTACATGCGCATCCACTTACCATGTGCATGCACATATGTGTACACACACACACATACATACACACAACACACCATATACACATGAAAATGAAAAATGGAAAAATTATTTAATATATACACATATAAACACCCAAGCATATACTTTAAGAGTATCATATCACCACTGGTCCAAGCAAGAGTAGAGTTGTATCTCTAACCTCATCATGGCCAGGCCCCATGCAGCAAGAGGATAGCAGCCCTGAGCTCTTGTGAACAGCAAGAGTACCAACAGGCAAAGGCTGAGACAACAGGGGTTTTTTTTTTCTTTTCTTGTTTAGATTTATTTATTTATTTTATGTATGAGCACACTGTTGCTGTCCTCAGACATACCAGAAGAGGGCATCAGATCCCATTATAAATGGCTGTGAGCCACCATGTGGATGCTAGGAATTGAACTCAGGACCTCTGGAAGAGCAGTCAGTGCTCTTAACAGCTGAGCCATCTCTCCAGCCCAGACAACAGTTTTCTTGATTGACAGATATGTGTGAGTTTCTTCTTAAAACTTAAGATGAATCAGATTGTACTTTTCAAACAGCAAGTCTAAATTTAAAAAAAGAGCGTCAGGGTTCCATGTTAAGGAAAAGCAAGAATATGGGCGTTTGATACTAGCAAACTGAAGGGACACATACTTGCCAGGGCCTTGGAAGATGAGAGGGACAAAGGAGAAAGAGAAAAGCATATTAGATGAAGTCATGCTTCTGCCAGGCAAAAGTAGCTCCAGTTAGTGGTAGGAAGCTATTCTCTGTTACCACAGAGGCAGCCCTCCAGGAGGGTTTGGGTCTCCTTGCTTCAAACCACTTCCTTAGAGTCGGTGGAATAAAATCAGGAGGTTCAGAGGTCTCAGATCAACTCTGAGCATGAGTAAGAGACAACCTGGGCTACGTCTGGTTTTCTTTCCCTGGACAATCAGCAGCTGGGAACAGGATATCTCTTGACTAAGATCCAACAGTGAGCTCCCAAACAGTCAGGCACCCAGAAGAAAAGTGATCTGCATGAAGAAAGCCCCGAACCGCTTTCACAGCGCCTCAGCAGAGAGAGCCAGTGATGCTGGCGTTCCATAGCCGATGCAGAAGTGAGAACAGGATAGGGCTGGGGAAACTGCAGTTTCTTCTTAGGGCATCTGGGAAATCTGGGAAGTGCTCTGTGATAGCTCGTGGATCTCTAGATACCTCTCTGAGCCACTGGATTCAGGTCATAAAAACCTGTCCTTTCCCACTACACGGGTGCCTTATGAAACATAATATTTACATAAAATTACAGGTAGACTGCAACTGTCCCATAGAATAATAAAGTCTCTCAATGACCACACAGATTCACAATTTAACTTGTGTTGTTTCAAGACGATCGTAGGAAGTAATTAAAGGGTGTGGTGGTTTATGTCTCTAATCCCTGTACTTTGGAGGCAGACAGACAGGTCCCTGCAGCTCACTGGCTGCTATCCTAGCTAAATAAGTGAGCCCCAGGTTCAGCAGCACACCTTGTCTTAAAAAATATGGTGGAGGGGCCAGCAATTTGGTTCAGAATGTTAAGGTTATTCTACCATGTCTGATAACCTGAGTTTGACTCACATGGTTGAAGGAGAGAAACAACTCCCGCAAGTTGTTCTTAGATTCCCCTTTGCCATGGTAACACATACTCCCAACACACAAAATTAACAAATGAAATATGTTTTTAAAAAGAAAGAGATGGAGGAAGACACACACATGGGCCTCTGACTCTACATGCCTGTTAGCACATGCACATGTGTGCACACACCCATACACTTACCTGCACTCATACACACAGGTACAAGCTTGCACAACATGCACAAGAACTCTTATGTGATCAGGTGGGGAACTTCGGTGAGTAGGAACATGTTCATATTCTATTCATTCAGAATGTGGTCAACCACAATCCTATGGGGAAGCTCCCTCTTCAGACTCCAGAGCTGACTCAGGAAACTGCGTTTACATACATCAACATGTTCAGGACAATAAAGTCTCCCTCGAGTGCGTCTCATGAATGTTGCAATGATATAAAATCTGTCCAAGGCTGTCATCATGTCTCTGAAGTGTCTCAGCTAAGCTCTGTCTTTCTAGTTGGACAGTTTTCAAGTTTACTAATATTTACTGAAGATCTATTGTCCAAGACATAGATTTTTATCTTTATGGCTCTCTCAAGCTACCAAGAAAGAAAAAACACATGCAGGGATTATTCTGAACCCATAAACAAGCTCTTTAGGAGAGGAACTGACCACAAGTAGAAGAGCCTTGTGAGTAGGCTCAGGGTGTGATGTGGAGGAACATCACGTGTGCTATGTCTTGACACCTACAAGAACACTGAGGACAAGGATTGATGACAAGAAGCAATGAAGCTTTATCAAGTAGAAGTACAGATCACAAGCTGGCAGCCCAGAGCCAACTCTGCCAACAGATGTGTTTCATTTGGCTTGAGAATGCTTTTTGTTTGTTTGGTTTGGGTTTTTTTCTAAGCACATTGCCAGCATTTTTAAAAATCGGGGTTTCATATAAAATCCTGGTTCTTAGCTTCTCCTGAAAAAAAATATCAGAAGATGTTAACACTGGGTCTGTGTCCCCGTATAATAAGAATCGGCTGTGTCTTGCGGCCAGGTTGGGTCCACCAGAGCACCCTGTGTCCTATTCTGTCTACCTTCCGGTTGTGTATCCTGTGGGCTGTGGGCATGAGTCACTACTCTGACTCCTGACTATAAAAGTACTGGGATGGCTCAGACCCAGGTGTTCTGGCAAACGTGTGATACGTTCTTAAATCAAGGCATGTTCGTAGCATTTGCCAATTGCTAGGTATAAATACTCTCAGATGTGACCATACTAGAGTTGGGAAGCGGTGTATACAGTCGGTACTCACAGGCCCCTGCATGCTTCTCAAAACACTGAACTGAGCTCAAAGGCAGACTCTCCTAAGGAAGTTTCTCTTTTTGATTATTAATTATTTTTCAATTTTATTATTATTATTATGTTAGTGTGTCTGTTTGTCTGTGTTATGGGCATGTATGATGGGGTACGTGTCACAGGAGGTGTGGGGAGCAGAGAACAACTTTTGGGAGTCATTCTCTCCTTTTACCTTGGGCTCCAGGGATCAAACTCGGGTCATCAGACTTGCATGACGGTTACACTGAGACATTTTGCTGGCCCTGAAAGTATTTTTTGACCTCAGAAGTCAGCATCCTGGGCAGGAGAGATGATGTAATCAGTAAGTGCTTCCTGCTTGAGTTCCTCCTGAGCTTGAGCCCCAGAACCTACGTTTAAAAGGCAGAAGGTGTTGGTAAAGATTTACAGTCCCAGCACTGGGAAGGCAGAGACAAACAGACCCATGAGGTTCGGTGGCCAGGCTTGCAAGCCATAGTGGCTTGGCCTCTGCAAGCTAAAGTGAGAGAACCTGTCTCAAAAAACCAAGGTGGAGAGGGACTTCTGAAGACAGCTGAGATTGACCTTTGACCTCCACATGTGTGCACACATGCATGTGTACATACTTATAGTGCACCCCCAACACCACACACACACACACACACACACACACACACACACACACTTTCCCTGAGGGAGAAGTCATTCCCACTTAGGAACAAGAGCCTCTTTCGGAAGGCAGCCACTGTTACCAAATGAGGACATTTAAGAGAGATCATGCTGCCTGGAGTCTAGGGCATGAGCTTGAAGTTATGATCATGTGGGAATTAGCACAACCTGAAGCTAGTGGCCTCCTCTCTTCACCTCTGACAGGTGACTTGCAACTGCTCCTCTCTCACTGAGTTCTTGTGCATGTCACACAAGGCTACGCATACCTGGTGATCACCCCAAGGTCGCCGGCCATGTGTGAGCTATTTGCTAGCACTGCAGTTGAAAACACGCATTGTCCCCCACCTTGTGTACTTTGGAAGACTGCTCACTACTGCAGGCATCTGGAGTGGTTGTTTATTTGCTTGTCCTTCTTTTCTCTTTTTCTGTCGGAGTCCTGGTTTGGAAGGACAACAGAGGAAACCTCTCTGGTGCCGGTTCTGAGGCTTAGCCCTTCTTGAGTTTTCCCTCTTTAAAGAGAGCCTGTCATTCAGGACTGGGAGAGAAGACAAACAACCTGCTGCTTGGCTGAGGACTGGGGAGGTCTTGTGGGACAGAGCAGGGTGGCTGCCCCTTGCAGCCCAGCTCAGACTCAGGCAGGTAACCAGGCAGCAGGGTAGATGCCTCAGCAGGTCCCAGCTCCTAGGTAGCTGGAAACCAACACTTCTCCCAATGAGAGTCTCCTTGGGTGGTCTCAGGCTTGGGGGTGCTGGGGTTACCTGGCACACACATTTCTCACACTATGAAGGACAGTCAAGATCCCAAATTTGCCTGAAATCACTAACCCTTTCTTCACATAAGCATAGGTTTGGTCCAATTTTTTTTGTTTGTTTTGTTTTGTTTCTCCACACCCCTCCTCCCAGCCCTTTTCTTTTAAAACCATATTCCATCAACCTCTACAAGTCCACAGTTGTTACAATCACACGATGACATTGATTAGGAGCTCTCGGGTATCCAAACATGGAAATCTGGGAAACTGCACGGGGCCACCACTCTCTAATTTGATGACCCTGAGGCTGTAAGGAAATAATAAATGGAACCACATGGCAGAGCTCAGGAGACAACAGCTCCCTGGGAATCTGCACAAGGTGCTTAACCTTTCCTCTCTGAGGAAGGGACTGCTAGAGCCCCCTTATACCAGACCCAGAGTCAGAAAGTATACCAGCTGCTGCGCTTGGGGTTGTGTGTTAGCTAGTGACTGACAAAGGATTCGTGTTGGTGTTGGGGACAGGTGCAGGGCTGGGGTTAGGAAAGGGCTGGGAGCTGGTGTTAGGAAAAGGATGAAGAGAGTGGGGGGGGTGGATATGGCCCATGGAGGTGCGGCGAGGCCTGGAGTGGAGGGTGATGCCTCTGGGGGATCCATGTTGGGAATCCCTTCCCGCTAAGGGACCAGCCACATGACGGTATAGTATACAGAATAGAGTTTATTCCGGTCATAGGGGAGTTAAGAGGGTGATAGAGGCAGAGAGAGAGAGAGAGAGAGAGAGAGAGAGAGAGAGAGGAGTAGAGGAGTAGAGGCCGGCCATAAGCACATGGAGAGAGGGGGAAGGGAAGAGAAAGAGGAGAGGTAAGGGGAGAGAGCAAGAGAGGGAGGAGGGGCAAGCAGCCACTTTTATAGTGTTAGGTCACTAGGGTTGGTGCATACGGGCTGTTGCCAGGTAACTGAGGGGTGGGGTTTACAGAATCCCAACAGCTGGAACTGAGGTGAGAAATCCTTAGGTCACTGAAGTCATGCCTCCGCCATGCAGACACAAACACCCAGCTTTTGTTTCAAATGTAGCTTCTGGAGACTGAACTCAGTTCTTCCTGTTTTACTGGCCAAGCTGTCTCACCAGACCATACTCTTAATGCAGTAGTAAGCCTTGGGTGGGGTACTTGCCTAGCCGTGCATGAAGTACATGTGTTCCATGGTTGGCATTGTACAAACCAAGTGTCTGGTACATACCTGTAATCCTCAAACTCAAGGTGTAAAGACAGAAGGATCAAGAGTTTGAGGTCATCCTAGCAAGTTTGAGGCCAGCTTTGTCTAAGGGGAGCATCATACCTTCTTTGCTGTAGGTTACATCACACATTGACTATTAACCATCTCACTCCATCCATCCATCCATCCATCCATCCATCCATCCATCACTTACTCATTCAGCAAGTGACTAATGAGCTCCTACTGTATGCCTGGCCTTCCTTGTCTTAAGCACTGGAAATATGCAATGATTAAAATGGGGAAACTTTTAAATGGACTAAAAAAAATCTCTGCCCAGGTGGAGTTGCAAAAGAGGAGAAAGGGAGTGCTTCTTAAGATACCTAGTCAAAGCTGAGGGTGTAGCTCAGTGGTGGTGCTTTGGCCTGGCGTGCCTGAGTACTATACTTTATCGAAGTACTCTCTCCAAACCCCACCACTGACAAGTTTGAAAAAAAAAAAAAAAGAAACTCAAATAACAAGGAAAATAGCACATTAAGTAGGTGGTAAGTGTAAAAAGGAAAGGCTAGGTAGCTACGGTGAGAAGGAGGGAGCCTCATTTGAGATGACAACACTGTGGAGGCCTCAGGCCATCCCCACACCTCTGTGCTGTTTCTCTGCTGGCTACAGCCTGCGTATATCAGTTTTCTCTCTAGTGTAGCTTTCAGGAGAAAGGGTTTATCTCACTTACATATCCCACTCACAGTCCATCCCAGAGGGAAGTCAGGGCAGGAACTGAAGGCATGAACTTCCTATACATAGAAACTGAAGCAGAGATCATGGAGGGGGGGATGGACACACAGCTTACAGACTTGTTCCCTGTTGTATGCACTACTTGCTTTGTTAGACAACCCAGGACCACCTGCCCAGGAGTAGCCTGTCCACCTCAGCAATCAATCAAAAGAGTGCCCCCATAGACAAGCTTGCAGGCCAATCTGATGGAGATATTTGTAGGTTTATGTTAAGGCGATATGTGATTAAGCAGTGGAGAGATAGGTGGGGAAAGAGGCTGGAAGAGCAGAAGAGGAGGCAGTAGGGAGAGATTGACAGAGGAGGAGATGGAGGCAGATGTGTATGTTTCTCTTGGCGCATCTCTTCATAAATAAGGTTGTTATGAATGTTTTATAAGGGATGGAATTGTACAACATCATTTGACTTAACTAGGTTGGCAAATTATATTATATCTATTGGATCAGAGTAGTTTGGTGTGTTCTTTGATGTGACTACTTGAGTTCAAAGGGTGCAGTGCTGGGACGCAAAAAGCCTGCCACAGAGTTGGGATGTGTGTGTGCAAGGCTTGGCAACAACACACCAAGGGAAAGTGAGTAAAAACAACACACTGGGGCCATTGTATCTACCTGGGACAGAAGCAGCAGGGGTGGTGGAGTGAACCCCCACTGAGTTCTTATAGGTGGCATGGAGTGCCAAGTTTGAGATCCCAGCAGTGCCAGATGGCCCCGTGGGAGCTGGCATTAGCATGGAATAAAAGGTTAAGCTGCTTTTTTAAATATTTACCACAACAGATATGTTCTCAATTGAGGGTCTCTCTTCCTAGATGATTCTACCTTGTGCCCAAATGACAAAGAAGAAAAAAAACCCTAACCAAGTAAGGGAGAGGGACATTTCCAAGCACCCTGGGACTCCACACCTAGACAGAACCTGGAAGGGACAGCAACTATAACCAATGGGCTTCAGCCCTCTACCTCTGTTCAGGGGTCCTGCTTCTGGCACCTTTTTCAGTTGACAATCTTAGTCCTCTTGCAGACACTGTACTCAAGCCCTCCACAGGGCACTGTGCTGTTTCAGTGCAAGAATGGAGAGAGGGGACATCCTTCCTCCTGAAAGTTCCCAGCATTTTTTTTTATTGGTTGTCTGCAAAGTGACTTACTTTGGTGACTTGACCTTCCACAAAGTCTTCCAGAGTTCACACACACACACTCCCCACAGTTCTCACTGTCCTTGCTCTTAGCTCCCGTGATTTGCTCTTTTTCTCATTCACAACCATTCCTCACTGGTTTAGATAGGGAGAGGGGGTGACAAATCCTGGCTTTGCCTGTCTGATGACTCCCCTTTGAGGTGCTCTGGACAAGAGTATCCTTTGACCTCCTTCTACCACACTCGGCCGGATGGAAGAGCAGCACTTCCTTGTACACCAGAACTAAGGACATCTCCAAACTCTCCTCCACGGGTGCAGCTCACCAAAAAGAGAGGGTTTCTGTTGCCAGGAAATGCATCTTGTGTCAATCACTGGTTGGAGGGGACCGCCTCATGCGAAGCCAGACTAATTCTTGAGGGAAAAGAAAATTGCCAGGAAGAAATGAGAACATGCCAGAGGAAACAGGAATAGCTCCTAGGAGGCCATGTTGAAATAGAGTGTGTGTGTGTGCAGGAGAGAAAAGGCAAACGTGATCATGAAGAAAAGGCAGAGAAAGAAAAGACACATCAAGTAAGTATGAGAATGGAAGGCCCGGGAGGCCTTAGGAAGACATAACAAGTCTACAGGACACACCCACTTGTTTTGCTCAGCAAATAGACTCTGGAACTAACATGGCAAACTGGCCTGTTTGAGCGTCATGGGTCAATGGGAGAGGAGAACATCAGACTAAGCCTAGCTATTGTCCTATTCAATTTCTGTTGCTGTAACAGAATACCAGAAACTAGGCAACTTGTAGAGCAAACAGGATTAATTATCTTGCCGGTATCCACCAGTGTCTGATACTGAACTTGTGGCAGAAAGTGGGGAGGGCATGGGAATCACGCAGTGGAGGAAGCCCAAGAAAATTGAACAGGGTACATTTGCTTTATGACTCC
Source organism: Micromys minutus (assembly GCF_963924665.1). Lineage (NCBI taxonomy): Eukaryota > Metazoa > Chordata > Mammalia > Rodentia > Muridae > Micromys > Micromys minutus. The sequence goes on along the minus strand of NC_137969.1, from coordinate 92,001,591 downwards.
CGTGAAAACTAATCTATCCCTCTGAGAACTGATCAGATTTGAGAAAAAGACATCAATCTTTCTGTAAAAGTCCCACCTCCCAAACACAGTAACTAGCTCTCAGCAGGTGTTTTATTAGGGAGCAAACACATCCAAAATGTTCATTTGAGAGTTCATGTCAATGACGTCAGAATGGTGTATAGGTGAACAGTTAAAGGCAGAACAACGAATTACTTCTGTTCTCTGGTGTAAACACATGCAGTGTGTATGCTTAGTTCATGCTTGTGGGCTATGCCTGGTAAGAGAGCAAAACAACTGAATACAAAGGTTTCTTGGGTGAAGTAGTATAGTAGAAAATGGGTAAAATATTTAAAATTTTTGTTTATATATAAGTGGCTATGTGTGTGTGTGTGTGTGTGTGTGTGTGTGTGTGTGTACACATGTGTGCAGGTGCCTACAGATGCCAAAGGGTGTTGTATCCTCTGGATCTGGAATTTCAGACACCTCATATGAGTATGGGAAACCCAACTCGAGTCTTCCACAAAAGCAGTACATGGTCTCCAGCCCCTTCATAAAACATTTTGGGTTCCTTAGAATAAGAGACACAGGGAAGTCAGGGTCCACGAGGGACATTTATTCTAAACCCTGAGTCCCTGTCACCTCCAAATCTCACAGAATGAACCCTGAGTTGAGAAAGCACAGAGCCATAAATGGATGGATTCCATCTTTCTATCCTTTGATCCTCTTGGGGGCAAATCTTGACTTGAAGATGCATTATGTAAATTAAAATGATCTGCTCAAATGTGAATTCATCCTGGGTTTGCACATGTGTTGTGTGGAATAATAAATCACGAGCGCTCTACCACGGGTAGAGACCCAGTACCACTGTGCCAATCTTTTTTATTTTTTTCCCTAAGTGTCTAGTTGTGGTTTCTTCATCAAAGTCAGAACTCCCTAAACCCTGCATTTCTATAGCCACTTAAGTAGATTGCGATCCAGACAACAGTAAGTGACCACATGCTTTTCTTAAAAAAAAAACAAAAACTTACTTTATTATACTGGATTATATAAAGCACTTTCCTGTAAGTGCCTTTATATAATATATTATATTATAATTTAATATATTATTTTATTATATAATATATAATAATTATATATTATAAATTATACTTTATATTATATGTTCAGTGTATTCCCTCAAACTCTGCTATCCTCTCCTTCCTCACCCTTTCTTCTTCTCCTTCTGTAACTAGCTATTTCTCTTTGTGTTTATGTGTTTGGGGTATGCATAGGTGAGCAGGTACATGTGTGTGCAGACACATGCATAATATGGAGTCCAGAGGTTGGCTCTGACTTCTGCCTCAGTTTCTCTCCATCTTATCTTCTGAGACTGTCTCCCACTAAACCTTGAGCTAGGCTGGCCGGCCAGTGAGTCCTAGGGGTCTGCCTGTCTCTACCCACTGCCTTCAGCACAGGTTTATAAACCTATGCCTCTGCATTAGATTTTACATGGGTGCCAGGAACGCAAACAGCTCCTCATGCTTACACAACAAGCGCTTTATCAACTGAGCCCTCTCCTGAGCCCCGCTACAAGTGTCTCCTGACCCATCCTGCATCTCCGTGTCTTCCCAGAAGTCCTAGTTCTGTTGCTCAACATTAGCATGTCTTTTTCACTCCCTACTGGATGTGTGTCCAGCATGTAAGGCAACACCACCTCCTCTGGCTGCACTGGTCCAAGCTAAGTGGGAAATGAAAACCTTTACCTCTGTGCTAACCTGGATTGGGTTTGTTGCTTTTTGGGCAAACTCACAAACACATAAAAGACAGACAGTAAGTTGCGTGAGCATGTCCCCTTCCTGCAAAAATCTGCTGTCAATAATGGGAAAACGAACTTGTGTCTAACAGTGCTCACAGTGTGAAAAGGCATATGGTGGGCGGGCCTTAGCTTTGGGTTTCTCCCCCTCTTTTCCCCCGCTTCCATCATTACTATTTTTGGTAAGCAGTAATTCACACAGTTTTCTACTTTTTTTCTTTTTTTTTTTTTTTTGACTTGGCTGTGATGTGAGACAGATGGTCTTGGGATGTTCCCATTGAGGGTGCCCCTGGGAGCTCGGGTTCCCGGGCTGCTCAGTTCTCTCTCGGTGGGGAATCATGCAGCTTGCTTTTCTGGAGAAGCTTGGCTGCCTTCCGATCTTGAAGATTCTTTTTCTACAAGTACATACACAAGACACCAGAGTAACTTGACTTAGGCAATGGCAGGAAGGTTGCCCAGCCAGCAGGAACTACAGATGTAAAATATAAAAGAGTCCTATAGATTAATCTAGAATGGAAATACCAGACCACAGAGAGGAGCCTCCCTCGTGACAGCAAGCAGTTCCAGAGGAAAGGCTTTGCTAGATATTTTTCCTTTGGCCCCTGATAGTTTATTAAAAGACTGTGAGAGGTGAGCCTGTTTCTACCACCAATCTGACAGTGGTCCCAGGTCCCTTTTGACCACCTCCCCAGCTCTACTCACTAAGCTCTAACCTGGATATCGTGACAACTTCCTGGTGAACCCGTTTGCCCTAAGGATTTCTTCATTTCAGTACACCAGTTCAATGGTCAAAGCAAAGCCTTTTATGAGTCTTTATTTAATCCTGGCCAGAGTCTGTCATCTAGACACAGATTGTAGAACCATCCATCATTCTATTTTCTATAACCTAGCATTTTTTAAGCAGGGACCTAAAAACAAAAGAGAGGTGGATGGAGTGGGAAGCCGAGTAAACACAGTCTAGGCAATGGGGCAGGATACACAGTTTCCAAAAGTTTTGATAAATCAGGGACTCCAAGAAGCCAACACTGCTGTCAGATCATAATGGAATGTGGTGTGGTGGATCAGAATGAGCTGAAAATGAGAGTCTACGGTGGTTTGAATAAACGCCCCAAGAGGACCATGTTCTAAAATTTCTGTCACCAGCCCAAGGCCCAATAAAAAGGTGGGAGAAACCTTTTTGGGGTAGAGCCTAGTAGAAGAAGAAAGTTGGGTCATTGGCACTGCATACATGGGGCCCATACTTCTCCTGCCTTTCTCTTCGCTTCTAAGCTGCCACAAGGTGAGCAGCTGTTCTCCTACGTGTTCTACAGAATAAACTTCCCGGCAAGCTGTTCGTCCTGTGTTGATTTGCCACAGCAAGAGCTGTCTTACTGATAATAGCCATAGATGTGCTTCTCAGCCAATGAGAAGAGCTTAACTATCCAAAGATCCCAGTGGCAGCTGAGTGGAGAATGGATTCCAGAGGAGGATAAGACAAGAGGGGAGGGTGGCAAACAGTCCAGCAACAAAAATAATAGAGGGTTACTGGCCGCCATGAAGGCCAAGAGCCATTGTGGTGGATGCCTAAAGAAAACCAGGAAGAGGTTTTTGTCGAGAAGAGGATGAAGAAGGAGGAGGAGCAGGAGGAGGAGCAGGAGGAGGAGGAGAAGAAGAATCATGGAGAAACGCAGGCTCCAGGAAGAAGCCCTGATCTTGGTTTTGGATGTGGGAAAATACCCGATGGAGATATCCAGAAGGTGATTATGCTCTGAGGTGGAAGTAGAAATCTGAAAGCTGTTGTCCCACGGATGGATAGCTTTTCAAATCATGATAATGAGAAAGAATGGATCAGAGCAACCCAACACTAAGACTCTGGCTAGCCATCCTGCCCACAGCTGAGCATGTTATTTAACTCATGAGGCTGTGTCTCCAGGTACGGACCAGATTCCACCAACTCCTCTTTCTTATTAATCACAAGAGCTTCTTCATGCTGCCTTTTTCCAACATGCCTTAAGCTTCTTCAAGGACTTGTTTTGAAGGATTGGTTTTGAGATCTGAAGTGTAGGAAAAGCCCAGTAATAACAAGCAAGGGTGTAATCTTAGAAACCCCAAATGATTCCCAGTTACCAGGGTGATTTCCAGGTCTCCGTGTCCCTCACTGGAACTGTGACGGAAACTAAGAGCAGAACTAGCTTTCCTCAGGAGACAGGCAGACCACCTGTCCGATCGCATCTGATACTGGTGCCCAGACATCCTGCTCCTCCTTGGAGACATCTCTCCACACACCGCGGCCTCGGGAAGAGACTGTATGGCTATCACAGCCAGGCTAGAAAGGATCCTGGCTGGAAGGATGTGCTGAAAGCAGCAGAGAGAGATTGATGGGCAACCCAGCCGCCCCAGGCATGTGTTCACCATCTGTCAGGCGGAGGGAGCCCTGCCAGCCCTACATGGTTATTCAGTACTAAAAGAATATTCTTTAGTTTGACTGACACCCTGGGCAGCCCTCACCAAGATGGTTGGGCTCTGGGATCCAGATGGGACTGAGGGGCCTCTTACTCTCCTGAGGGAGATGCCTCCCTCTGGAGGGCTGGGCCACCCAGGGTACACGGAGGGGGAGGGTTCTCCAGGGCCTGCAAGGAGAGTGTGGCTTGGCTCAGAATGGGCAGGTCTAGGCCTGAGCTGGGACTTTCATGTGTGGCTGGGCTTCAAAGATGAGGGAGAGACTGTAAGAATGTTCTTCACACATTAGCCCCATTCCTGCTCCCCCCACCCCATAGAATCCTAAAGAGAATACTAATGCCAGGCTTAGGTCACCTCCCACAATGAAATAATCAAGTTTAGGTCTTTCTTGAGAAAAAAAAAATTATATATAGTCTCATCCATTAATTTCAAGCCAGACAAGAATAGACACATGGACCCTTTTCAGTACCGGGCCTGCTAATTTTACTGAACATTCAGGTTTCCCTCCCTGAACACACCCTCTCCCAAGAAAGACTATATGTTTCTTTCCTACTGAACACAACCAAACCTTAGCAATTACTTCAAACCATAAAATGTGGACAAGATCTGAGCTATGTCATCTCCAGACAGAACCAGTCAAACATGTGCCTGGCCATGTATCCTTTCCTCTGTCACATCAAGTTCCAGAGAAGTCATTCCAGAAGCCTGGGTCCCAAGCAGACTCCCTGGAACAGAATAGTAAGATAGTAAGCAGCCTGTCTTTCTGCTTTCTTCCTGTCTTCCTGCTTTTTTCCCCTCTGCCTGCCTTCTTTTCTGCCTTCCTTCTTCCCTCTTTCCTTCCTTCCTTTCTCCTTCTTTCTTCCCTCCTCCTTTCCTTCCTCTTCTCTCCCTCCCTCATTCCCTCCCTTCCTTTTTTCCTTTCTTCCTTCCTCCCTTTCTCCCTCCTCCCTGCCTTCTTTCCTCCTTTCCTTCCTTTCTTCCTTTCTCCATCCCTCTCTCCGTCCCTCTCTAGCTAGTTAGCTCAGAGATCACAATCCTCTTGCCTCTGGTTTCTGAATGTTGAGACACCACATCTTACATTCTTTGTAAATCACTGAGATTTGAGGTCTGGTGTTTATGCAGCCAATCCTAACTTATCCTGACATGTAGGTGCTCCCATTCCTGTTGCTACCATGATCTTCCACACATGCTTTATGGTAATCTGGAGGCTGGAAAAAAATAAATACCCTTGAAGCTACAAGGCAAAACCAAAGGAGGTCAGACTCAAGCTCATTGTGATGTCAGATTTTCACAATTATGTGAAACACTGGCCCTGGGATCACACTGGGTCTTGGGCAGAGATCAGCAAAACCTCAAGTCCCAGACCCAAAAACGTTTCAGGCTGGGAAGATGGCTCAGTGTAAGGGCTCTTGCTGAAGCATCAGGACCATCAGCACCCACATAAAAGCCTGGAATCATCTGCATATGTGCCTGTGACCCTAACCCTGTGAGAATTCTGGGGCTTGCTGGTTCCAGTTTCAGAGAGAGAGAGAGAGAGAGAGAGATGTGGTGAGGGGGAGGAGAGAGGGTATAGAGAGGGAGAAGGTAGGAGAGGAAGAGAGAGGGGAAGAGGAGCTGAAGAGATGGAGAATTGGGGTAAAATGAAGGATTGACCAGAATTTGTACCTAAGTCGTTTAATAAACAGCTCTCTTTTTTCGTGACTGTTTTTATCATCAGACTGAATCTAATCTCTCAAAAGATAGATTGGCAAAAGAGCAAGTGTTAGCATTTGAGCTTAATTTGGTTGGTGAAAAGGAAAGAATTCTGCTCCATTGAGTCATTCCAGACTCATCTGAGCCCTCCAAGCAGGAGCACTCCCCACCAGCTCTCAAAGCAGGAGGCTGGGAACGCTGAGATGGGCCTTGGCTGGGTCGCTTTCTCTTTGGTTCCCCAGAATGTCCTCCCACGGAGCTTCCCTTGAGATGCCCGACTTGGCCTCTCCAAACAATCTGACATTTTCTGCCTTGTCACCAGTTACCCAAGTGCAGGTTTGCCTTGTCCAAACGTGGCTCCAAGAAACGTGTGTTTGATTTACAGCTCTGCTCAACGCTCAGCCACCGCTCAGCACTCGAAGCAGGTTGCGCTCACAGGAGTTGGACGCATGTGTTATTTACACAAATGCACATGTGTATCCCATGGCAAATGTTCTTTCTGCCACAGGGTGGAGCTGAGGGGAGTGCAGGGCTGCTCCAGGTGTTTCAGGTGCTTGCTCGGGATGTGTGGGCTATCCTGTCACTCCAGTGATGGCATAGTGGCAGAAGCAAGGACTCGTGAGTACCAAGTAGCTCTAGATTGGGAAATGTTTGCTTTGTGGGAAAACCCTCATTTAAAACCAATACGATACTTTTTTATACCTCCTTCCCTTTTTCCTTTTCTTCCTCCCTTCCCCCACCCCCATTCCTTTCTGCTTTCTTCCCAGTGTACAGGTCTTGGGCCGTATGTTTCTTCTGCTCCACTTGTCTTAATATTCGCTGGGAAGATGGCTCAGTTGGTGAATTACAAGCACAAAGAACCTGAATTCAGATCTCCAGCACCTACATACAAAAATAAAAAGGTGACAGGCCCGAACCCCATTAGTTGGGCTACACAGACAAGCAGACCCCCATCAGTGACTACTTTGTAAATTAATAAGCTCTAAGTTCAGTAAGAACTTTTTTAAAAAGTGCAAAGAGATTGGGGAAGGCTCCTGATGTCAACCACTGGCCGACTTCTATACTCACACACACATACACATAAGTACCCACCTGCACACACATACACACATCTACTACATAACACACACAACATGTACCATAGATGCTGCCAACTGAAACTCTAAACTATAGTCTTGTCTTCCACAGTCTAATACCATCTTTAAGATTAATGACTAGCAATCATAGTGGAGGGTATTATAGAGAAAACATATATTTTGTCAACATACCTGAACATACTTAGACAGAAGCCTTAGCAAATTATGAGAGCAAGAGGGACGTTTCCTCCAAAATATTTGGGGTATGCCTGGTTAATGTCAGGCTTGGAAGAGAAAACCCACACAGGGCCGCTATCTTTCACATCCAGATCCTACAGCTGGGGACTGAACTGTAGATTTGTGAAAAGGGTCTCTCCATGGAAATGGCTCAGTCGGTAAGGGTTTGCCACACAACCCTGAGGACCTAAGTTCAATCCCTTCCAGAGGGAACAGAGGGACTCTTTTAGAGGGTACAAAGAATACAAGCTATGGAGAAGACGTGTGCGGAGATGCTGTGATTCAGGCTCTGTTAACACCCTTGCAGCACCTCGGTGAGGGTCAGTGTGAGAATTAGACAAGAAAGAGTGAAGAAGTAAGCATGCCACCACAGTTGCAAAAGCTGATAGTTTTTTTGTTTTTTTGTTTTAATGCAAGGAACTTTTTGGGGACAGGACCACTCAGCATCTGAAGTTCATGGTTAAGGAATCCCTCCATCAGCCAGGACCTGTGTGAGTTTTGCCTCTGTCTTGGGCTTTCCCTGTGTACTGACACAGGGAACCTTGACTCTCCTGTTCAGGGACATTACCCCAACCACCTGGAACTATACACTCAGCCTCTGAGAATTCTTAGGCAAAGTGGCTTTGGAGACCCTGAGCTCATTACCCAGAATCTGGGAGGAGGGTATTTCTCCACCAGGAACTGCTTATAATGTTTAATCTCTGCTGTCAATAAGTTGATGAAATAAAGAATCACCTGGTAGATGAGCCTGTGGGTACACTTATGGGGAATATTTTATTAAGTTAATTAGTGTGGAAAATACCTGCTTCGAATGGCACCATTCCCTGGTACATGACCCTGCACCACATAAAAAGGAGAGTGTCTCTGCAGAGACAGCATTCAACACTTCCTGCCTTTTGACTGTGCACCCAAGGTGACTAGCCTCTGTCCTGCCACTGTGACACCCCTGCACCAATGGCCTATAACTTGAACTACTGGCTAAAATAAGCCTTTCTTAAGCAGCTTTTGTCAGGGTGTTTTCTTATCACAACAGAAGAAAAGAAACTGAGAGCCCACCATAGCTGGTGGTAGCAGGTTGTGGTAAGTGGAGACATGAGGGCTGAAGAAGAAGACAGTGGGGTGTGAAGAACTTGGGGTCCCCACACAGCTGGGAGATGTTCCTGCACTGGCTCACACAGGACAGTGTGACCGTGGGTACCCTTGACTTGTCTGCTACCTGAGTAGAAAGAATCCAATATTTCATCTTTGTACAGGTTACCACTCACAGACTTCTAACGTACACCCTTTAGCATATTAAGGAAGGTCCCACCTATTCCTATGGGAGAGTTGGATTCCTTTCTTTTAATCATAATCAGGTGTTGGGCGTTATCTAATTTTTCAAGATTTACTAGGATACCCATATGACATATCGGGGACCTTTGTTTTGTCCAGACTCATCTACTCTATCAGCATAGTGAGTGCACCGGTGGTAAACTAGCCTTGCATTCCCAGGAAACACTGCTCACTGTGTTTTTACACAATGTTTTTTCCTACACTATTTTATACAGTGCTATACACTGTTGTGCTCAAGGTTAAAAGCTGCCCATGAAGAGACACAGGTCTGGTTTTTCTTCTTTTGCAATGCCCTTTTCACCTTTGACTTCAGCCTTACGTTGGACTCACAGGGTGAACTGTAGAGGGTTCGTCCTTCTATTTTCTAAAGAGCTTCTATCATGTTGCTATTCGATCTCCCTCATACATTTAGGCTTCTTATTAACATCTGTTGTGGTTTTTAAAATATGACCACAAGTTCTTTGGTAATTTTCCCTCTAAGATGTGCACTAACTCTCATTCTCTTGAAAACAAGCTGCAGTTAGTGACTTTCTTTTTGTGAGAAGAATAAAGGGTATTCCCTATTCCAAAAGAGGGTTATAAAGACTGAAAAGTCCACCATAAGTTCTCTCTCTCTCTCTCTCTTCCACCCCCCACACACACCCCATACACACACCACACACCCCCCCACACACACCACACACACAAACACATAGAGAAATTTATCCGACATACTAGAAATCAAAGCCTCTGCTGGCAGCCAGGAAGGCTTTGAGGACTTAAACCATGGAATGCCTTCTTCCCCTTCAGTTTATCTTTGAGGTGGCTACAGTCTACCCCTGCCAGCACAATGTGGTGCTGGGGATGGAACCCAAGGCTTTCTGCATGCTAGGAAAGCACCCTACCAACAGAGCTACATTCCCCAGCCCCAGGATAGGCATAAATGTTCTTCCTCTCTTACTTATTCTTCAGTTTCCACCATCTCTGAAACAGTTCCTGTACTGTCTTCTACTGACATGTGGCTATCCCCAATCTTATCTTTGTATTTCCCTGTGATGTTTTGTATAATCTTGGCCCAGGGAGTGGCACTATTAGAAGGCGTGGCCCTGTTGGAGTAGGTGTAGTCTTGTGATACTGTGGATGTGGGCTATACAATCCTCCTCCTAGCTGCCTGGAAGTCAGTATTCTGCTAGCAGCCTTTAGATGAAGATGTAGAACTCTCAGCAACTCCTGCACCTTGCCTGCCTGGATGCTGCCATGTTCCCACCTTGAAAATAATGAACTGAACCCCTGAACCTATAAGCTAGCCCCAGCTAAATGTTGTCCCTTTAAGAGCTGCCTTGGTCATGCTATCTGTTCACAGTAGTAAAACCCTAAGACCTGCCTTCTTGGTGAGTTTCCCAGAGTCCTAGGAGGTAAAAAACATGGTTAATATACTGCATCTTACTAAAAGGCTTCTTTTTTAAAAAGTGTTTAAAGTTTATCCTTTAAATTTTTTATGCATGTATACAATGTATTTTGGTCTTATTCAGCCCTTACTCCTTCCTCCAGTCTGCCTATAACTTGCCCTCCCATTGCCTGACAGACTGGACTTCATGTTCTATTATAGTTGATGTTCTCATCATTAATAGCCCAGAGTCCAGTTAGTGCTGAACATGGGTGTCCTGGCTGGTTTTGTGTCAACTCGACACAAGCTGGAGTTATCACAGAGAGAGAAGCCTCAGCTGAGGAAATGCCTCCATGAAATCCAGCTGTAAGGCATTTTCTCAACTAGTGATTAAGTGGGGAGGGCCCAGCCCACTGTGGGTGGTGCCATCCCTGGGCTGGTAGACCTGGGTTCTATAAGGAAGCAGGTTGAGCAAGCCAGGGGAAGCAAGCCAGTAAATAACATCCCTCCATTGCCTCTGCATCAGCTCCTGCTTCCTGACCTGCTTGGGTTTCAGTCCTAACTTCCTTTGGTGATAAATGCAATGTGGAAGTGTAAGCTGAATAAACCCTTTCCTCCCCAACTTGCTTCTTGGTCATGATATTTGTGCAGGAATAGAAACCCTGACAGAAACAAAAATAATCTTCAGAAAATTCCCGAAAGCATAGCTGGGGTTTATCACACACAGAGTACTACTTAGAGTTCCCTTGGGTAGACAGAATTCCCCTGGATAGAGTGTGGCATGCACATCTGTAGCTTGCTGTGATGTCATAGATCCTAATTGCCTTCCAACAGTTGTCCATGTAGTTACCAGACCTGGAGTTCACACAGTCTATACCCAAACAAGCTAGATGTGGCACCTTCTTTGATAAAATAATTGAATTTTCGAATTAATAGTGAAAAGCAGGACAAGAAAATGTGATCACACTGGGGGGGGGGGTGGTGGTTGATTCCCCCAGGCCATCTTCAGGGTTCTGAAGTAAGACTGAAGTTCAAATAGAGGACCAGGTGCATGTGTATCTGTTCTCCTCTGGCTAGCATGGGGTTTAGGCTTTCTCTTCTGCCAGCACGAGATTCCTGAGAGAATTCAGTTTCATAAGATCCATTGTTTCAACAGTCTGATAGTCAAAACAAGGGACACAATAAAATATTTTCATGCCTGGCAGGCTGGATCCAGTTAGGTTCACGATTGGTGGCACTATTACTAACAATGTCGTGTGGAGACAATTTGTATCATATTTACATTGCATCAGCTGTAACAGGCAATTGAGAAATGATTTAAAATAGACGTGGGGATGAGCTGAATACCTTTAATCCCAGCTCTCAGGAGGCAGAGGCAGGTGGGTCTCTCTATGAGTTTGAGGCCAATCTGGTCTATAAAGTGAGTTCCAGGATAGCAAGGGCTGTTACACACACACACACACACACACACACACACACACACACACACACACACAAATACACACACAAAACCCTATCTTGAAAAAAACAATTGTGTGTGTGTTACATGCACAAATGTATTACATATTTATTAACAAGAGAAAATTGAGCATCTTCATCTCTGATACCCACGAGTTTCTGACAGTTATCCCCCCAATGAACAATGAGGGTTGACTGTGTACAAATTCAGTGTGTTGCTGTCTTCTTATTATCTAGGACTCGTACTGGAATTTAAACTACCCTTTGTAAAGCTAGAGAGATAGCTTAGTCAGTGTTTGCCACAGTAGACTGAAGACAGGAATTCAATCCCCAGAACTCACATTTTAAAAGATAAGGCAGGCAGAACGTGGCTCACGGGCCTTTGATCCCAGCACTCCGGAGCCAGAGGTCTGAGTTCCAGACCAGCCTGGACTACAGATCAAGTTGTAGGACAGCCAGGACTGACTACACAGAGAAACCCTGTCTCAGAACAAAAACAGATAAGGTCAATGTAAAGCACCAGCTGTTGTTTCAGAGGATCCAGACCACGTGATGACTCCCAAGCGTCTTCAATTCCAGGTCTGGTGGACTCATTGTCCTCTTCTGGTCTCCACAGGGCATCAGACACATGTAAACAGACCTACATGCAGCAAAACACCCATGCACATAGCAGTTTTAAAATAAATAAGTTAAATTTAAATTTTTAAAAAATAACACTATGCCTATGGGAGATGAGATGTGTGGACCCATTTTTAAAAAATTTTAAGCTAGGTTGAGGCAAAGGTATTTTCTAGATTCTAGTGTGGGAGTTCGAAGTCCTTTGTTTTAAATCTGTTTCTTGCCCCCAGGAAAGCAACATTGTCTTTCTTGGATTTTATCTCAAAGACCCTTGAAATAAGCCATAGGAAATATCAGGGCAGGGAGAGAAAGAAAAGAGAAATTGTTTCCCAGAAGTACTAATTAATCACTCATCCCAAACTTCTGGGAATAGAGGTTATTCAGGTTCTGGGTCATCTTGACTGACAGGCAGCAAAAAATGATGAGTAGGCAGAAACCCATGCACAGCAACTAAACTTTGACTCCTGGCAGATCCCCAAGTGGCAGAACGGGATCCTTAACAGTGGTCGCCAGTCTAAAAGCCTCTGTAGGGAGTTGCAAAGGCTTCTGGGACCACCATGGGCTGTGATTTTAACCACCTTTCCCGGTAAAGGCATATGAAACATTGGAACAAAATTTCTTTACCTGTTACAAAGCATCAAAAAAAAAAAAAAAAAAAAAAAAAAAAATCTGATGCTTATCAGGCCAAGCCTAAGTGACGGCAGAGATTGCTTGATTCTTAAACCCTTCTGCCCTGGAGGTGTTAACAGAACTTGGCACATCTGAGCTTCTGATTTTCACAACCTCCTGGAGCATCTAGGCAAAGGATAGTGATGGCTAGGGACCACCCAAGGTGAGAAACTTAACACAAGTATCTCCCAGAGGCTGCCCCACCCTCTACCCAGGGAGCTGAAAGGGGAAGAAAAATAAGTCACAACCAAACATCCCTGAAGGTGTGGCTCCAGTTCAAAGCATTCCAGGTGGAGAGCGGCCTCAGGAGGCAGAGGTAAGTGTAGATGCTCTCCTAAGAATGCCGCCCAGTTCCAACCATCAACCAATTCCCTTTGTATGAAAAACCTTCTAAATATTGACTAATGATGATTTCGAAATACAGTGGGGCTGGAGGCAAGGCGTGGTGGCTGGAACACTTACCACACTAGTGAGAGGACCAGAGTTTGGGTCCCCAGAACCAATATAAGTCCAGAAGGTCTAAAAGAGCACCTGTGATCCTAGCCTCAGAAGGCAGGGAAAAAGGGATCTCCTAAGACGTAGACCACCTATATCTGTGAGTTCTGGGTTTGACTGAGAGACTCCCACCTCAAAGACCAAACAAAGAAGATTCTCAAAATCAACCCTGGGCCCCTGCACACACACACACACACATTTGAACATGAATACATACTTGTTGAGGTTTGGTCTATTTTTACGTATTGTAATGCTAAATTCTATACCTGAAGGTCTAGGCCCACGGGTGACTTCTCAACCTTTTGTTGTGCCCACCTTGTTCCTTGATTTAAAACTATTGGTTAAATAAAATTGGCTACAGTCAGTTACTGGAGGGATTAGAGGTTGGGGGTCGGGGAGAGAAGAACAGGAGAATGGAAGCCTCCGTGAGGGGAGATGGACAGTGAACACCTAGCCAAGGAGAAACAGCAAGAATCTGGAGTACAGACCAGCAGTTAGAAGAGTAGATTGGGGTCACACCCCCCCAAGTAATTGTCAAAGCCAAATAAAATAACTATGGCCTGATTCTTGTTTATTTGTAAGCTAGTCAGGGATAGGCTTAAATTTGTTCTACTGCACACCACACACATGAAAAGAAAAAAGGGGGCACTCAAGGAAAAAGATGAGTGGGAAGCCCTCAAAGGATGATCCCCACCTGCAAGGCAGGTAGGCATGTGACATAGTCATTGACAGTGATAGAAAAGCATCCTCTAGCCCAGGGGTTCTCAACCTTCTTAATGCTGCAACCCCATAATACAGTTCTTCATGTTGTGGTGACCCCCCAACCGTAAAATTACCCTGGTGCTACTTCATAACTATAGTTTTGCTACTGTTACGAGTCATAATGTAAATAGCTGTGTTTTCCAATGGTCTTTGGCAACCTCTGTGAAAGGTTTTTGACACCCCCTCTCAGGTTGAGAACAGCAGGAGTGGAGGCTAGGCCAATCACAGCCAAGCAGCGCAGCCCTGTTAACACTTTAGAGAGGAGAAAAGCACAGGCTGCCCTGTAAGGGTTCCCAAATGGTACATGAAATCAGAGACAATCTTGTCACCGCTTAAAAAAAAAAAAAAAAAAAACTTTCAAAAATAAAAATAAAAAAACAAACAAACAAACAAAAACAAAGCTACGCTTAAAAAGATAGAGTCAATAGTTGGGTAGAACAGAATATTCTTAGCAAGCATAAAGCTCTGGGTCCAAACCCCAGCACTACAAACAATAACAACAGTTAGACATAAGCAATGAAACAAGAAAGAATTGGGTAGGACTGCTTGTGGTAGAGGGGTCAACAAAGAACCCTGAATTCAAACAGAAGACATCTGTTTAGGCACAGGAAGCAGCTCAGTTTGTGGGATGCTTGCCTAGCAACACAGAGCTCTGGGTTGGTCTCAACCCATATATATATCGAAGTTGTGGTGGCACACACCTGTAACTCCATCACTTACAACGGAGAAGCAGGAAGATTAAAAAGTTCAAGGTCACCCTCTACAGCATAGATGACTTCAAGCCAGCCTTGGAAAACAAAAGGCTGGAAAAACAACAGCACATTCCGGATTCCTAGGTTTGATTTCTCAGATCTAGCTCTGGCCACATGGTCTCCAGTCACCTCTGTTGCAAAAGCAACAGGTTATCCTTTCTCTATACTCCCTGGACCAGGATGAAAAGGATCTTCAAAGTGGCCCACATTGCCAGCCCCAACTCCTTTACCAGCTCTTCTATCCTGAATCACATGGCCTGTGGCCCTGCCTCCAAACAAGTGAGGACACCTGAAAATGTTGTTCCCCCAACCAGCAGGACCCACAACAGCCTCGGGGTGACGGCAACTGGGGTCAACCTCTCCACCTTCTTGCTGATCTTGGTTCACATGGTTGTTTGGATATGAACCCCCGTGGGGTCATGTGTTTGAGAAGCTGGCCCTCACTTGGCGGTGCTGTTTTGGAAGGCTGTGAGACCTTGCTGGGGAAAGTGGTCATGAAGGGATCAGCATTGGCTTGAGTTATCTACTCCCAATATACCTCTGCACGCCGGCGATGGTATTCTCTCTAGCTGCTGGTTAAAATAAATCCTTCCTTCTTTCAGTTGATTCTCGCCAGGCATCTAGTCATAGTGAATGAGAGAAAGGAACGTCGTTAGTGAGTGCTGTGATCCCATAGTACACATGGGTTTTAGACTAGCCTCGAGAACACCGCGAACCCTGGGGAATCTGGCAACTGAGAAAGTTCACATGGATGTCTCTTAGGACACAGCTGGTCAAGGAATAGGAGGAACAGGAGTAAAGAGATTGGCCAATGATAGAAATAATAGGAGCTATGAAAGAAATGGAGCCACGAGGCAGGAGAGAACCCAGCGTCTTCTGAAATGCCCAGGAAAAAAGTGTAATTTTTAGTGTCATTATGCTGTGAGCTGAGACCAGAATGACATGCAATGGTAGCCATGTGAATTTGGGGCAGAAGTGTTCCAGGTTGAAATGATAAGCAGATGCAAAGGCCCTGAGGCAGAAATGAGCCGGTCCGTGAAGTACACAGGAGACCAATGGCCTAGGAGAAGAATGAGTAACCGAAGGGTCGTGGTATTCAGTGAATCTTCGTAGGGTGCTGACACCCAGCATATACTTGGTGCAGTTGTGATTTGTCTCCTTTGTTCAGTGATGTCCACACACTCCCAAGCTTCTTGTGCTGGAGTTATGTAAGTCATAAAGTCCATTCAGTCACACAAGGGGGGAGAAGACCAGGGCCAAGCAGAGAACATAGCCTGGAAACCCGTGGAAAAGCTAGTGGACTGTCCTAGACAAGGGTGGGCAGCCTGAGCCTCACTTATTCTTATTTAATACCACATGTACATGAGTGTGCTGACTCACAGAAGGTAGAGAGGATGTGGAATCCTCTGGAACTGAAGTTACAGGTAGTTGTGAGAGCGGCCAGACACGGGTTTAGAAGAGCAACAAGCACTCTTAGCCAGTGAGCCATCTCTCCCGTCCTCCAAAGATTTCTTGTTTTAGAAAGAAAATGTGGCTATAGCCACAGCCCTGGTAACCGTTCATGGGATAGGTCTGCCATTGTGCAGAACTACAAGGTGGGGAGGGGGAGCAGGGGGGGGTGGTATAAGAGAAAAAGGCATAGCTGCGTGCCCTGTCAGAGTCCCAGACACCATGCTCGGCCTCTCTGGGATTCTGCTGAAAGATAAACACTGACAAGGTCTGCAGGTCATCTCCAGCAGCCAAGGCCCCCAAGCTTGCTGGGAGGGGCTGGTGCTCCCAGAGCTGAGTGGACAGAAGCCAGAACTGCATGTGTTTCCCTTCAGAGGAAAGCCACAACTGGCCACCCACCCTGAGTCTGAGCTGCCCCTGGATGGATTCCCCCCAGAGGGAAAGCATTGTTTGTGTCCTTCTCTGAGAGGCCAGGAGGTCAGGGACAAAAAGTCTCCCGTAGACTGACAGGTTTGGGGGTTGCATCTGTGCAGAACTGTGGCAGAATCTCAGTCTCCATTAGCAAGAAAGGAAAAAAAAAAAAAAAAAAACGAGACAAAACCTATGCTACAAAAACGACTAGTGGCCACACCATGTCCGGGGCAGAGTGAGCCTTAGAAGTCTGTCTAAATTTACCAGAACTGATCAGTGCCTGCTGGGATGGGCAAGCCTTTGAAGTTAGCTTCTTATAGAGAGACAAACCAACAATAGCAGCAACAACAGAAACCCACAAACTCGCTAAAACTAAATCATTAGGATGGTGTGGACATCCCTCTGACCATAGTGCCCCTCCATATTTATGGCTCCGTGCTACGAGCTTAACTAGCCAAGGACCAAACATTCCACATTTGGGACAGCAGGTGGAACTCAGTTGGTGGGGTGTGTGCTTAGCAGTGCCAAGCCTTGGGATTTGACCCCAGCACCCCTTAAACAGGGCATGGAGTGGACACCTGAAGTACCAACACTCAGGAGGGAGAGTTAGGAAGATCCTAAGTTCAAAGTTGTGGATGGATGTTAACGTGATACATGATTGGACACTGGAGAGGTAGGCAGGGAAAAGGCCAGGAAAACAGAACAGGAAGAGAGGAGGAGAGGAAGGAGAGATTCCAGGAGGAACGAAGATGGAGGCAGATGTTTATGTTTCTCTCGGTGCATCTCTTCATAATTAAGGTTGTTATGAATGTTTTGTAAGGGATGGAATTGTGCAAGATCATTTGACTTATATATAAAGGTTAGCAAATTATATCATACCTATTGGATCAGAGGACTTTGGTGTGCTCTTTGATGTGACTACTTAATTGAGTTCAAAGGGTGTAGTGGTGGAACACATAAAGCCCACCACAGAGTAGAGATGTGTGTGTCTAAGGCTTGGCAACAACACACCAAGGGGAAGTGAGTGAAAACAACACGCTGGGGAGGTTGTATTCACCCTGGGCAGAAACAACAGGGGCAGCGGAGTGAACTACACCATAGTTCTTAGAGGTGGCCTGGAGCGCCAAGTGGTGTGGGGACCGCATATATGTGTGCTCTGCTCCACACTAGAGCCACCTCGGTGACCTGGATGGGGGCTGATAAAGATTAAGCCATCCTTTCAATATTTACTTCAACACAACGTTGTCCTTAGATACGCAGCAAGTTTGAGGCCTGCCTGGGCTTCATTAGACCCCTGTCTGAAAACAAAACAAAACAAAACAAAAAAGCCTCAAAAATAGCATATGTGTTGAATATTTATTACTTTAGTCTCAGAATCTCAGTAACAACTCTTTACACAACATTTAGCTATTCACTCTGATTTACCTAGAGATGGTGGGGTACATACCACACTCTTTTATGAGGGACTACGTAGCCTCAGATTTTTGTCTGGGGCATGAGGTGGAGTAAGAGCTCTTGTCAGCATTGAGGGATGATTATAACTGCTAGAACTGTCCACACAGGGTCTATGACATGCCCCTCTACAAGCAGAGGTGAAAGTTAGGCATCTTTGTCTGACCCTAGACAGACTGACCTAACAGTGATGCCCATAATCAAACTCACAACTCTCTCAACAGTTTTTTGTTTTAAAACAAGGTCTCAAGTAGCCCAGACTGGTCTCAAATATAATTTGTAGCTAAAGATAAATTTGAACTTCTAATCCTCTAGATTATCCTTGATGCACGACAGGCAGGCACGCTGAGCCTCAGACTACACACACACACACACACACACACACACACACACACACACACACACACACACACACACACACCTCCATCAATCCAATCCAGACCTTGGCAATCACTGAAGTGAACTAGAAGCTGAAGCCAGGGGCTCAATTTAACATTCGCACAGAGCAACACTGCCCTCTGGTGGTGAGTGGAAGAATTAACTGACTGATAATTGCTCTTGGGCAGGTTCTCACCAGGGATCCTCCCTCACCAGACCACCTCTGCTCCTGAAACAATGTGGAGATTAAACCCTGAATTCTGCCTTCTTGGAATGCAGGTGGGAGGTGGATCCCGGGCATCTGGTGATCCAGAAAGGTGATGTTCTGGTCGAGGAGCTCTAGGGTGTTTACACCTTGGTGTTTAGATTTGGAAAGTCTAGTCTGCAGTGCTGGGTAATCCTGATAGGCTGTTCCAGCAGCAAAGAAGGGATTAAAACCTGTGCTGCCTGTGAAATGGGACTTTTGCAAAGGCTGCACACATGGTGTTATTAACTACAATGAGCAAGACTGAGAGCAAGAGTGACTGCCTAGTTTCGATGGGATTTTCAGGACCTATGAGATGGTTTAGTGGGTAAAGGTGCCTGCACCAAGTCTGACCACCTGAATTCAGTTCCCAGGACCCACGTGGTTGAAGGAAACAATAGATTCCCAAAAGCTGTCTTTTGGCCTCCACGTGTGTGTGCTTGTGTATACATGCATACTAAATAAATAAATGTTAAGAAAATGGTGGGGGGGGGTGTCACCAAAAACCCCATTCTGTTCTACTGTTCTTCAATCCAGCCCAGTCTGGCTCTGGAATCTCGCCACTGCATTTTGGGTGTGTGGCACAGAGACATCCTGGGTGTAGCTAGACTGCCCTCTGCAGTGAAGACTGGCAGAAAACAAAGACAGGATCTGTCCTTCAGCTGAGCTACTGCCTCCGGCAAGCAGCCCTTCTCCATCCCATCCCCACATCCTGAATAACACATCTATTCACCCCTGTCCATCTTCTGGAGTCAGCTCCTTGGGTCAGCCACTGACCTGTGGACTGGCCACAGGTGCGAGGAAAAAAACAGGAGAATGGAAATGGTACAGGCCACCCCTTGCTTGCATTTTGACTTTCTGAGCATTTTCTAAAGCAATTGTTGCATTTGCATTTCCCATGAGCACAGAGACTGCAAATGCAGATGAAACATGCCAGACTTTGTGAACATGAAAGATGGAGCTGAGAACCAACTTCCCACGGTCCAGTGAGCCTCTGAGAAGAGCTTCCTTAGAGGTGTCAGATGGTGGCAGGTCTGCAGAACGTCCTGACACCTGATGGCTGTGCAGAGGGTGTCATCCTGCTGCCCCTCAAGAACCTCAGGAGCGTCTCCAAAACTCCAGAGTTCAGATGCCAGGCTAGGCTTCCATCTGGATCAAATGTTTCCTCTCGTTTAGGACCAAATTATAGGAACATCAAAAAAGCAGCTTGGGGATGTCAGCCTTTCAAGAATGCTGCATCCCCCACTTTTAGCTACCCAATAAACACACAGTTCCCCCCAAATGGCCCATCTAAAGTTTGCTGCCACCTGGATGGCTGTATGTAAATCCCAAGCCATCTCTTGGTCAGTGAGTGGTACCTCTTGCCACTGTCACCACCTGGTTTGAGGCCTCTTCCTCTGGGCTGCTGGCTACGTTCATTCAGTCCTGCACTGGCTGCCAGCAGAACAATGGCTGGATCTTATGAGCTGTCCCAGATAGAGAAAATGACCCCCCCCCCAGGTTGTCCCCATATTTCGATTCCAATGCTGAATATTTCTTGACTTGGCTCTCCCTCTTAGAGCCGAATGGAGCAATCATGTTAATCTCATAGAGCCCGGATGTCTCTATTTGATTAGTTTGGTGTGACCCCAGGGCCAGCTGTCTAAAGCACCTCTGCTTCGGCATAGCAAGACCCTCAGCCAGGTCTTCTACCTTTACACCATCAACGACACTGCCCTCTGTCGCGCGCCCACGCTTCCCGCCGATAGGAACAGGCGTGCAACAAACAACAAGATTCTTCTGCCGACAACCTTTATTGTACAGCACTCTGAGCAGGGGACTTCTTGAGCAGAAAACTTCTCTCTGAGCCGGGGACTCCCTACCGGGGTCTACTGCCTAGGCGACCTCTCACGTGCAGTCTCCCACGTGCGATCTCTCTGCCCAGTCTCTCTCCACGTGGGACCTCCCACAATCTCTCCTATCGGGTCTCTCTCCACGTGGTATCTCTCTGCCATTTCTCCACGTGGGGTCTCCCACAATCTCTCCACTATCTCCCTCTCCACGTGGGGGAGAAATGCACTGCTATATATGCCTAAGAGACTTGTGTTGCTACCTGATTGGTGCATCCTCCTGTAGCTCAATCACGTGCCCCGAGATTGGGCTGTGACTTATGTGGTTGCCAAACAACACGAGGGGAAAGGTTTTTGTAGGCTGAACAATGGGCGGGAAGCTGGCACCATCTATTGGTGCCAACGGCTTCCTACAGCCCTCCTTAAAGATGTCTTCTTACCAGTTTCGTCTTATGGCTGTGGGAGGAGTCAGAAGCTGGGGAGCAGTTCAGATGATCCAAGCCTCACCCAGATGCTAGCACCCTGTACGGCACCAGGTTTAAAGTGAGCTCCACATTGGCCTTGCTGTGCTCAGAGACAGACTTGACCAGGTGTATTATTAGTTCGAGCTTCTGTAACAAAGTGGCTTACACAGTAACAATGTACTCATCATTTATAAAACAAAAAATAACAGAAGAGGGAGCAGGTCTGTGGTGGAGAAAATGGTGATTGTGAAGTAGTGGGGGCAGAGTGAATGACAAGAAAGTCTAATAACACTTAAGTATGAACGTCCCATCTGACATCCATCATGCCACGTGCTAACTAATTTTAAAGATTGAATTTATTCTATGTGCATAAATGTTTGCTGACCTATATGTACGTACATCATGGCTATGCCTTGTGCCTGAAGCGGCCATTGGATCCCATTGAATTTGAGTTAGGAAAGGTTGTGAGCCACCACCTGAGTGCTGGGAACTGAATACAGGTCCTCTGCAAGCGCAGTGTGTGTTCTGAAGTGCCGAGCCATCCCTCCAGCCCTTTTTAAAAGAAAGTTTTATGATTAATTAATTTTATAACAAAGCTTCAGCATTCGTTGCGTCTTCAAAGTGTTCTTAGAGTCCTTGCTTCCTGGCTGAGGTCAGTGGGCAGGGTCACTTTTTAATCCTTGAAAGTTCTTTGGGGATAGTAAGGTGGCTTGGCAGGTAAAGGCCCTTGTCACAGAAGCCTGAAAACCTGAGTTCAATTCCTAAAGCCCACCTACAGGCGGGAGGAGAAAACTGACTCCATAAAGTTGTCCTCTGGCTTCCACGAGTGGGTGATGGTGCATGTCAACACACACATTATGCTCTCTCTCTCTCTCTCTCTCTCTCTCTCTCTCTCTCTCTCTCTCTCTCCATGTGAAGTAGGGCACCACTGTCTTACTTCATCATTTGCATTCAGCCGTGACCCCACAACAGCTTCCAAGTGTAACAACAATACTGTCTGTCAATTGCATTATGTGCAGTCAAGAGACACGTACAGATTTTTATAGTCTTGTTCCATTTATGCTTTTTCTTATTGAAATGTACTTCTCTATCCCCGTGTCTCTGCCTCTCTCAATTTTATTGACTGTCTCATGTGCCCAGACTGGCTTGAAACCAGCTATGTAGTCATGATCCTTCTGCTTCTACCTCTCAAGTCCTGGGTTAACTTAAAGTAGAATTTTATCTATCAAATCTTAAACAAAAATTGTGTCTATAAATGAACAAACAAGAACAGCTCTACATTTACTTGTGCTCTGGGGGCTGCAAGGCTGACTTCGGCCGCACTTCCCCCTGCTCTCTGTGTGTGCAGGGTCTTGGTGTCTCTGTATAACCAGATACCTTCTTCTCATAAGGATGCAGCCAAACTGAGCCACATCTCCCCCAATGCCTTCCTTCTTCGCCTTTCTGAAGATGTTCTCTGTGTCTGTCTGTTCTGAAGCACTGGAGGTTAGAGCTTCAATTTATAATGACATAATGCTGCCCACTGTACTGGAGAAAGTCAACAGGAAAGATCTGCAGAAAAGAGGGCTCCAGAACTGGGTTGCTAAGAAACACTGGGTATCTATTTGCAGCCCAAGGGACTATCTCACATCTAAAAGCTGCTCTCTGCCTGCAGAGAAAGCACCACAGAAGCCATCTTACTTCAGTGACGGACACATCATTCAGGACCACCGTGGATTGGGGTTTCTGAAGGAAATTTGATGGGCTCCTCTGGAAAAAGCCCTATACCTAGAGATCTTGAGAAGTAGTCATGTTACAATATCATCTTCAACCCAAATAAAACCAATCGGTGAAAACACAACTCAGGAATTAGGAACACAAGCTGCATCTATTCTGGGCAGATTTACTACCACACTCTCTATCCCCTCCTAGGAGATCCCTTCTCACTTGCTGTTAACCGTCCTCCTGTTCCAGTTCTTTCCTCTTCCTCTCCCCCTGACTCCTCCTCTTTCATTTTACTCCCTGACTCCTCCTCTTCCATTTTCTCTCCTTTTTCCCACCTCCTCTCCCTGTCCAATCATGTATTGACTTAACATAAATCTACGTAGTCATTCTTCCAGCCAGTGACTGGAGAGAGCACTGCCTTCTGGGAAAGGCAGGAATCCTGCACCCCACCCCCGTAGCTCATCATCCAAGCAAAGCAGGGTGGAGTCTCATGTTCATTTCCACAACTCCACAATGTGTGGCAAGTGGGGAAGCCACAGCGAAAGACTCTTTTATACCAAAGTTGGAGTCCCTCCTATTAGAAGGGGGGACCAGAATCCTGTGGGGCTTTATGTTTGTTTTCTGGTAGAGACAGCATAAAACTGATTTCAAGAATAGCTGATGACTGCTAAGGAAATGTGCTCGTGAAGAGCTTAGGAGAGAAATGTAGTGCATGTGGGTAAAAGAGATATTCTCTGCCCACAAACCAAGGATGCTTAAGCTTCCGGGGAAGCTCCTATTCAGCCCATTGGAATGGCATGGCTCACCTACGGAAGACCTTGGCTTGCAGGAAATGTAGGCGAATGGCCAGCAGAGCAAGCATGGAAATCTTTACTGGCAGCTGCCAATGTTATGGTCTGACCTGTGCTGTTGGCAACCATGGCAAAGCATTTCCCTGTTACCCCAGGAGGTTACAGAAGAACGGAGCTTCACCCCCACTAACTGCCCTAGGAGATCGTCACAATAAACAGGCCTTCAGAGCCATCCTGACAAATTCTTTTTCATGTGCCTTCCAAGCCTTTCTCAACTGCTCAGCCTTCCCCCCAGAACTTTGAAAGTTCAGCATCTGTGGTTTGAATCGCAGTCTGTGCTCACGGGCACGTTCCTGTGCATTTGTATATTTTAAAAGAAGGAAATTTCATTTGTACGTTCCTTATACAAACAAGCTCGAAGCCTTGATGTTTTTAAAACTGGGTCTTGGGTTCTGGGTGAGAGTCCTTGGTGACAGAGGGAAGTTTTATTGCTGCAAAGGGGACCTGCTCATTTCCTCTAATCCCTCAGCCTGGGTGGGAGGAACGGTTACAAACATTGCCACTCCCTGAGCAGAGCATCATTCTCCAGACTCACTGAAATATAAATTATGAGAAGACAGGGGCCTGCTAAATGTAAACAGCAGCTAAGCCAGCACTCCAGGCTTTATTTACCTCATTGCCCAACAAGCAAGTGAGAACTAAGCAAAAGAAAACGGGTGTCCAGTTAATTAAAAACCTGGATTAAAAAGCCGAATAAAACCATGGCATTAGCCAAGAGCCGGCTCTGAAGCACACACTGACCGCAGCAGCTACAGAAACAAGTTCTTTCAAACCCCCGAGGAATATAAAATGGTTTTGCTTTAGGATTTTTCTTTCTATTTTGAGACAGGATCTCATGTAGCTCAGGCTGACCTCAAACTCTCCAAATAGCCAAGGATGACTTTGGACTTGTGATTTCCTGCCTCCTCCTGAGTCACAGCATTAAAGGCATGTATCACCATGCTTAGATTTACACAGTGCTGGGAAGCTAACGCAAAGCTTTGTGCTTGCTAAGCGGCACTTTACCCACCGAACTATAACCCCACTGACCCGTCTGCTGCTATTTAAACTATGCTTTAGGGGTAGAACAAAATGGAAAATGCCTAAATTCATGGTATGCCATGTCAGAGCCAAGATGAATGGTAGGAAAATGAGTGGATACGATTCCTAGAAACTGGGGATGAGGTGTCCTGAAATCACAAGAAGAAACTGGTCCATCAGAGTCAATAAGTAATAACTAAGATATGAACCAAAAAGTGCCTCATATGATTCCTCTAACCTTGTCAGTCTCCATGGGGAAGTGAGACTCACTGGGGGTGAAGGAGACCAGTGGAGTAAAGCAATGTAGAGTGACACAGGAAAACTGTAGAAGCTTCAGGAAAGGCAAGAGATAAGAGATATTCTGTAACAATTTCCTCTGAATTGAAACAGTCCCTTTAAGGAGAGAAGACTCCAACACTGAGGAAGTTAACAACTCACAAGTTTCAGGAAGTTTCTGAAACTAACAAGATTTGCAAGGCCCCTCCGCATACCCATCCTTATGGAAGCAGTAACAATTGATAGGGGCGGGCTGAAGCTCTCATGAGGTATCATTCACACTGAGATGGGCTGTTGTTGTTGTTGTTGTTTTCTTTGTGTGATATATCAGCCTTTGAGTTATCCTTGCTTCTGTATGTAACCCCAACAAACTCATGGGTTCCCCAGTGTGGACTTTGCATGAATCATTTCTCTTGTCTGTTGCTGGGCCCATGTTGGGTGAGTAGATATTTACTCATATCTCTTCAAGAAAAGACACATAACAGGTGACAATAGATGAGAGATGGCATAGAGATGTGTGGATGGAATCTCTTTACTAATGGTACATAATGGAGGATAGTGGGATGCTGGCAAGAATGATCCAGAATGGCTGAGGATTGCCATGTGCATAGAGGGTTTGCTGTAAGATGCCACTAAATCACTGTATGTAATGACAAAAACAGAAAGCAATTTGTGTCCAATGGGGGGCATTTACTAAATATGCAGAAAGATGTGCCCATTAAGAGTGATATCACTATCATCCTGAGTGAGATAACCCAGTCACAAAAGAACAGACATAATATGCAGTCACTGATAGTGGGATGCTAACCCCAGAGGCTCGCACTGCCCCAGAAACAACTCACAGACTGTATGAAGTCCAAGAAAAAAAAGAAAACAAAACAAAACAAAAAAAAAATAGTCATGCTCAATCCTTACCCACCAAGAACACATTGACAAATTCCGGGTTCTACCCTGTATTACATGTACTGTCTGCTCATTGTAAAAAAAAAAAAAAAAAAAAAAAATCTTTACACACCAAGAAAACTTTGACTATTTCCAGGTTGCATCTTGTTTTACATGTACTTTATGCTCATTGTTACTGGCGGAATCATTATCACACTATCAAACCTTTAAAAAAAAAAAAAAAAAAACAAGTACTGACAAAAATGTATTATATAATTTTATGCAAAAATGCTTAAAATCTGTACATTTATCTTTGTTTTGTAAAATAAAGTTGCTAAAAATGTTTTTAAAAATTATAAATTATAACAAAAAAAGAGTGATATTACATATCAACATCTATCTCAAGGTTTATAAATTTATTATTTTTTACTTATGTGTATGTTTGTATGTATGTGTGTATGCCACATATATGTATGTGTCTGTGGAGGCCAGGAAAGGGCATCAGATCCCCTGGAGCTGCAGTTACAGGTGGTTGTGACCTGTCTAGTATAAGTGCTTGGAACAGAACTTGGGTGTTCTGCAACAGCAGCAAGGGCTCTCAATTGTTGCGCCATCTCTTCAGCCCCAGGTAGAGATACTTAAAGACTGAATGCTTCCCCTAAGATGGGACTAGAAAATGATATCATTATCACTACTCAACAAACTTGAAATCTAAGCAAGCCCAGTAGGTAAAGGAAAGAAGGGAGGGAGGGAGGGAGGGAAGGAGGGAAGGAGGGGAAAAGGGAGGGGGGGGAGAAGATATGGAGACCCCACCACGTGATCCACTCCATCCACAGACACCAAAGTCTAACACTATTGCTGTTGCCAAGATGCGCTTGCAAACAAGAGCCTGGTATGGCTGTCCTCTGAGAGATTCTGCCAGCACCTGGCTAAGACAGATGCAGATACTCACAGCCATCCATTGGACTGAGCCAGGGACCCCCAATAAAAGAGTTAGAGGAAGGGCTGAAAGGGATTGCAATCCCATAGGAAGAACAACAATATCAGTTAACCAGACCCCTCAGAGCTCCAAAGGACTAAACCACCAACCAAAGAATAAAATGGGTGGGTCCATGGCTCCAACTACATGTGTAGCAGAGGACTGCCTTATCTGGCATCAATGGGAGGGGAGGTGCTTGGTCCTGCTTATGGAGATAAGCAATGCATTTGAAACCATACACGGCCTTTATCTAGAACACTCTAGACTCTGCAATAAGAAAACGGAATATCTAGTTTTAAAATGGACTTAAAAGTTGACAAGTTATTATATCAAAGATATATGAATGGCAACACCAACAGTAACAACAAAATTCCTTCAAAAGTTAATTATATATTTATAACCAATAGAAGTCTCTATGCTGGATCGTAAAAACAAAACAAAACAAAAAACGGACAGTAGGATTACTGCAAATTCACTCATTCACAGTTACAAATTCACCCTCTTTGAGCTCACTATTGAAGCCCTGACTGGCCATGGAACACTCCACGCTGTGATGAGGCTTAGGCCCCTTGGATGGACTTTACTGGCAGCTCAGTAGCTACAGGTTGTGTGAACAGAGAGACCACCAGAGGATCCCAATTCCTGCTCAGTGTCACTTTTGCCTCTCACAGGCCTTTAGCTGAGGCAAATGGGAGACATTCTCACCACTCCTTGTCTAAATTTATCACCTATAGAATCCTCCAGTATTATTATTTTTAAAAATATTTGCTTTCAGTTACTATCCTGGGAAATAATGTATCACTCAGCATTAGGAAACAAAACAAATTGGCATTTAAAATTTTTTCTTTGTTCTCTCTGAACCACACTGACTGCAGATTGGTAAGTGTAGTGGTTTGAATATGTTTGGCCCAGGGAGTGGCACTATTTGGAGGTGTAACCTTGGAGTAAGTGTGTCACTGTGGGTATGGACTTTAAGAACCTAGTCCTAGCTGCCTGGAAGCTAGTCTTTTTCCTTTAGCCTTCAGATGAAGATGTAGAACTCTCAGCTCTTCCTGCACCATGCTTGTCTGGATGCTGCCATGTTCCCACCATGATAATAATGGACTGAACCTCTGAACTTGTAAGCCAGCCTCAATTAAATGTTGTCCTTGTAGGAGTTGCCTTGGTCATGGTATCTGTTCATAGCAGCAAAACCCTAACTAAGACAGTGAGGATGCTCAGGCTTCTTCTGTGAGCCCTTATATTTTTCCTGCTGACTAAGCTATTTATTTCTGGAGAGACACTGTGTCCTCAGACCTGTCGATGTCAGTACTATTATTATAATTACACAGTTGAATTAAAGTACTTAAAACAATGATGTCTGGGCATTTTTTTTAAAAAAAGTAATTTTGGAAACTAGAGTTAATACCTAGAAGGACTCGACAACTGAATTGTTGCTGCTGCTGCTCTTCTTTTCTGTAGCTATAATGAATTATCTGAGACCAAGTATATATGAAGAATCGGTGGTTATTAATTGCCCATGTCAGCTGGTTGTCAGGTAAGAACATTCACTTTTAATGAGGCTACTCCCTTGCTGCTCCGTGAGTGGGTTTCAACGACTGTGAGGACAGAGTTCGGGCCTCATGTTCCCATCACTGCTCAAAGGCCTCACCTCCAAATGTCAGTGTTACTTCAGGGACTCATTTTTCAACGGATCAACTCAAGTGTCACATCCAAGCCACCCAAGGGCACTAAACGGAAGTTAGCATTATAAATGCTCAGATGGGCATGACAACTGCAAGAAATTGCTGAGGGATTTTCGAAAACCCAGAAGGGTTCTGCACTTGATGGCTTCTAAATGTCACTAAGTTCTCATTCTAGCTTAAAGAATTCAAAGCTGTATGTTGCAGCTGACACATTCTATGGTTGTGATTTAGGTAAGAAATCCAGACAGTGGACCCAGAAGGAAAGGAAAGGATTTGGCCCTACATCAAAAGATCAGCGGAAGAATGTAATTTTGTATGTCTTAAGTTAAAATAAAACCGTTAAAGTAACAACCCCTTGACCTAGTAAATCCACTCCCAAGGATAAACCTAAAAGAAATAGAAACATATGTCCACCGAATTCTAAGGCAAGTGTGTTCATAGCAGCTTGGGTAACGTTGCCTCATGCTGGGGAACCAAACACCCATCAAGAGGAGAGAAAGAAAAATGAATTGGGATACAGTCTTGTGTGAAATAGATTCAACAAGAAGGAATAATGAACACAAATACATGGATAACTCTCACAAACATGGTACCAAGTAAGAGAAACTTGAGAAAAATAAGCCCAGGCTGCCTCATTTCAACTACTCTAGGGGAGACAACGCCAGAACATTCTTGGATAACAGTCGTGTCTGGTGTTTTTACAGGCTTGGGACACCTGTTTAGACATTCCCATCTAGGAATCCTTATTCTGGGTGAAGAATGAGAAACAATGTTTAATGTTCACCTGAAGATTTCTCTAAAGCCTGTCTGATACAAGCTAGCAATAGAATTGAACTTGACACAACACCTAACTCTCTCCATGCAGTGATGAGATGAGGTGTCCTTGTCTGTGGACAAAAGCCTTTGTTGGCTAGCTGGAGCTCTGTAACTTCCTCCGGGTCTAGGATTACACAACACTGAAGTAAGTTCTACAAATATCAGAGAAGAAAATGGGATCTGTCACAGATTCTAATGGCAGAAAACAAGCAGCCTGAAGGGACAGACTTCTCAGGGCACAGGACTTGCTGTACAGGTGCAAGGGCCTGAATGCAGATCCTAGCACCCATGATATATATATATATGGTATATCATGGAGACAGGAGGATTTCTGGAGCTTGCTGTTTGTCAGTCTATCTCCAGGTTTAGTGAGCAACCCTATCTCAAAAGAATAAGGTCAGACTAGCTAACATCTTTCTCTGACCACCTGTAATACTCCCCTTTCTCCCATTCTCTTGCAAACAAAAGATAATATGTGTTTGTTAAGAGGTTGAAGAACTGATCCTTCATCTCCATGTAGAAATGAGCCCAGCTCAATACATTTGGACAATGGTCTGTAGTATTATAAATACTGAATTGTATATTCTCTCTCTCTCTCTCTCTCTCTCTCTCTGTCTGTCTGTCTCTGTCTCTCTCTCTCTCTCTCTCTCTGTGTGTGTGTGTGTGTGTGTGTGTGTGTTATAAATGTGTACATGTTTGTGTGTGTGCACTACTGGGAAAAAACTCAGAAAACATGAGTACATAAATCAGTGTAAAAACTGTTCTTTACAGGACTTCTCAACTATGCAATATAAGGATGCAATATGAATGGTATGAAGGGTTTTATGGACCCAAAAGAACAAAGGCAGCTGTGCTAATGAGTCAGCTTACTCAGAAAGATATTAAAGGAGACATGGTTTGATCAATAGAGGCAAAAACTTTGATCATGAAAACAAGGCTCAAATAGAAGGTTATATAATATTAGTAGTAAAATGATGGGCTTCTCCCCAGAAGCCATCAACTATTAAATCTGATCCAGATATCCTATTCCCTAAGTGGTAGTTATATGTGCAATCCAAATAGTAGTTGGGAACAGACAAAAGGTCTGGTATCAAGAAAAAAAGATGGCAGCTTAATAATAATTCTTTCTGAGATTGCTAAAAGAATAAGCCTGGGAGTTGTTGAGATAAAAAAGAAAAATCCAAAGATTAAAAGAATATATTGAGGCTGCTAAAACTTATAAAAAGGAGTTTCAATACTGCTTACATGGGCACAAACAAGAGCTTGCTAAATTGCTATATATATAGCTTAGCAACCACAAGTTTGGTGCCTATCAAAATGCACAGGACTTGCTATGTTAAAAGAAAATGCTGATTTGTGGAATGATATAAGGGGAAACTAGGGTAAATGATTAAACTGATATGCAATCTCAAAAGAAGAAGCTTGTGCAAAAAAAAAAAAAAAAAAGACTGGGCTTCAGTCTGCAAAAGAGCACTATCTCAAGCAGATCACAGAGCTGTCAGTTTGTATCCATCACTAACTCCAAGTCTTTCTTCGGCTACTTCCATTCACCAGAGGACCCTCTCTCCAGCTGAGGGTAGAACTTGACACTCTTTCAAAAGAAAAAAAGAGTTTAATAGTTTCTTATATCAACAGGGAAAACCAAGGGCACAGTTACAGTAGTTGAAAGCAAATGGAAAATTCAACAGCATAAAAAGCTCAGTGTCCCATAGCTGGGACCCACACACAATCTTCTGATCTCAAAGGGCTTGGGCAGTTCCATATCTCTGGCTCTAGCATCCAGAATACACTCTGCTTGCTCACTCTCTTCTTGGTGATCATCTAACAGTCCTGTCACCTCCAATGTGCTGGGATCTCCACCACCACTGAGGTTTACCTTCACCAATGTCCCCCTTGCCCCTCATCAGGGACTCTGACCCTACTATATGGTGCCACCCTAAAGTGGAAACTTCCAGTTTCTTTGGAAAGTCAGTTATGCTAAATGATGTTTTAGCTGGGGCACACAGGTGAAAGGATGTTTTGCTATAGCAGGCATTTGAAAGGACATGTGATTAAGGAATATAAATATGACCCCAAAGACAGTGGGAGCTCGAGCATCAGTTTGCACTTCTCCACCTCATTATTCTTCACTAATAACACACACACACATTGTTCTTACATTGTGTTGCTGAGCTCCACTTATAGTAATGCCATTGAGAAAAAATTGCCAAAGAACTTCTAGTGAGGTTTCTGTAGCTTCTTGCAGCTTCCACAGCCTCAGGCCATTTGGTGAGCCTTGTGGTTTCTTCTGGATTGAACTGCCCTTGCTGGTTCGTGTGTGGTGTTTGCTACTGCTGATATCTTGACAACAAAGATTAGACTCACCCCCAAAGGACTATTTCTAAACAGGTCTACGTCTTTCTTTTCCATGTCCTAATAACTTTTCTCTTCCACTACCTCTGGTGAGTGATGGGTTAGAGGAGAGTTTGAACTCTTATTATTTATTAATGTAGGTTGAGAAAAAAAATGTATGCTTATACCAACCCTTAGCTTCTCTACATGACCACCTTTAAACTTATAGCTTCCATGATGTCAAAACCAGTGCACTGTAGGGAAACCCTAACACATTTCAAATTCAGCTGCCAACGGTGGCCTTGGATCCTCTGGACCACAGTTTGTGCTGTGCCTGAGGAAGCAATTCCTGGAAGGTGCTTCAGTTATGCTGGTCTCTTATTCATCTCGGTTGATCTTTCAGCTCCAGCTGACCAGCATCAACTGTCCAGTAAAGCTAAGGTTTCACTTCAGCAGTGTACTCCTCTTGTTAATAATACCTGATTCTCTGACCTCACCCGATCAAATATCACAGATTCTTAGTCCAAATATATCACAGAAAAGGCCCCGATAGACTCTTTGCTTCCCCTCGAAACTTCATAAGTAAACCCCCCCCATTGTTTGCATTTCTCATGGTATTATCTTCCAGGTTCCCACAAAACTGCTAAGAGCCAGGCACTCAAGGGTCCCCCCCCCACCCAAAGTTCCAAATGCTTCCACAATCTTCATTTAAAAAGGCACAATCATGTCTGTGGTAGTGGTACCCCACGTTCCTGGTACCATTCTCTGTTCCCGTTTGCATTTCTATTTTCATGCTAAAACTAACTTGGGGAGGAAAGGGTTTATTTCATCTTACATCTCACAGGCCACAGCCTGTCACTGAGGGCCCTCCCAGGTATAATAAATAGAAGTCGGTTTGCTATGGACTACACATTGCTGCTACTTTTGTTGTTCAAAAACGTATCCACACACAAGTTTTCCTTGTGCCTGTCTACAGTTTGAATTGAGTGAGCTTTGCTCATATGACCTTGATAAGCCTTAGAGTATAAATTGCCTGATGTTTTTAATAAAGTTGGCTATCGAGTGAGACTTTAACCCACCTCAGTTTTGGGGTTCTGCTATCCCAGATTTATCTGCCGACTAGAGCAGTGACACTGGCTGCTCTGGAACTTGCTATATAGGCCAGTCTAGCCCCAGACTTGTGGAGATACTCCCATCACTGCCTCCTCAGTGCTGCGATGACACTCTATGCCATCATGCCCAGATGTGTGTTTGTTTTTTTCCCCATGTGTATGGTGAGTGTATATACGTGTATGTGTGATCACATATGCATGTGGATATGCAAGTAATTCTGTGAATGTGCATGTGGGCGCCCATAGTTGACACTGCATCTTCCTGAATCACACTTCACTTTATTTATTGAAGTAGGGTCTCTCCCTGAACTCAGAGATCACCAGTTCTGGCTAGTGTCACTGTCCAGCTTCCCCAGGGAGTCCCTATCTCAGCTTCCTGGGATTTAAAGATACAGATAAGCTTCCAGGTCTACCTGGCTTTTGAGCATCCAAACCCCAGGTTTTGTGCTTGCTCTACAAGTGCTTCATCCACAGATCCATCTCTCTAGCATCAAAGCAATGTCTTAAAACTTCCTTCTGCACTTTTATCTTTATCAGCACAATCTTGCATAGACTGTAACATGAATCAAATAGATATGCCTGGTGCTCTCACTGTTGAAATGAAGAGGGTTGGAGAAGACAAGAGACTGGCCTGTACCAGCTGTTGACCCAACACTTGCCCCCAAACAGTTTTCTGAACCTGTGAGAAACCATATCTGAGAAACTGTGTGATCTGGGCTCACAGAGGTCCTGGTAAAGTTTATCAGCATCAGGTATTGTTTCCGTTCTTAGTCTACATGACAGCTGTAAAGCAACACTCTAGATGAGGTCCTTCTCAATGTTCTGAGACTCTGAGGCTGTTGCTTTTCAGCCTGTTTATTATCTTTGTAGAAGTTCTTTCAGCGTTTCCCTTGATGCCAACCTCCCTTTTATAGAAAACACACCCTTTACACCCCAGCTTTTCTTGAGATCTCCAAACTCAGACCACTGCACACTATACCTATGCCAGGCTCCCTTTCAGGAGATAAATGGTCACCACCCGCTGGCCACTACAGATGTGTTAATAAAAAGACAAAGAAGGCTGGAGAGATGGCTCAGTGGTTAAAAGCACTGACAGAGGTCCTCTTCCAAGCAACCACATGGTGGCTCACAACCATCTGTAATGAGATCAGATGCCCTCTTCTGGTGTGTCTGAAGACAGCAACAGTGTACTTATATATAATAAATAAATAAATCTATTTTTAAAAAAAGATAAAGAGAGGGGATGTTCTATGTAGGTGTGGTGAGGTGTGGGGAAGTGGGTGTCTCTGGTGGGCTGGTGATGAAGCATCCCTTCCCCCTGAGGGACCAGCCACACAGATAGTATAGTACAGAATAGTTTATTCCGGGCATGGGGAGGGAAGTCAAGAGGGTAGCAAAGGCATAGAGAGTAAAGAAGTAGAGCCCGGCCTTGAGCACGTGGAGAGAGAGGGGGGAAGGGATTGGGGAAAGGGTGGGAGCAAGAAGGGAAGAGCAAGAGCAAGAAAGGCACAAGAAAGTAAGGAGGTGGCAAGCAGGTCCTTCCATAGTGAGTCAGGCATACCTGGCTACTGCCAGGTAACCGTGGGGTGGAACTTAGACAGAACGCTAACAACTACTACCAATGAAGACCTCTGGATTACTTCTCAACTCTCCAGTCCCTCCTCACCCTCTCCCAACCCAACCCTAACTCTGCTCCTCCCCACCCCCGCCACACTATCTGTTGCTGATGTTGTGCTTCAGGTAATCTGAGTATTGTGTCAGGAGAAATCTTTGAGTGGTGTTGCTATAGAAGATTCTGGAAGGGATCAGGTTCAGAATTATTGCCTGCAACAGAAAAAAAAATGTATATCTGAGACAAGAGCAAAGAAATTGTATCAGGAGTCGGTCATTTAAGGATTATTTTTTTCCTGACTACTATGGACAGTTCAAGTAGCTCTAATGTTTTAGGTCTTGTGACACTTTACAAAGGTGAACTTCTTAGTGGCCCAAACTGTCACTTTAAATGCTCCTTGGCTGTCCTGATCATTCTGAAGTCCATGTTAAATCAAGAGAACTCACTCTGTGTCAACCACTCTACTCCACCTCTTTTTGCCCTGTGAAGCATTTGTTATTCCTTCCTGAAGTTCCATTTCCAAAGTACCTTTTCACTCTTCCTACCACATTTTCTTTCGTTTATTCAAAGACAAGGAAAAACCAATTAATGTCTCTTTAGAGGCCCAACTTTGCTGAACCACAGAGCTGAGGGAAGGCGGGAACTACTACCTGGAAGACCCAGGTGTTTGTCTTTCCTACCAAAGAACTTCCAGGAGCCACTAAGTTGAACCTTTTTAAGTGGAGAAGTGGAGCCGTGGGGTTTCTTATAAGCTGAGCGCATAGGCCTCAACTCTTACTACTTTCCCCTGACTACTGCAGCATGCTAGTGCTGTGAGCTTGTTGTGAAAGAAAATGGCTGACTGTCCCACTAGCAAGGAAGAGCCTGCCCCACCCTGCCCAGGATGCCAGCATACAGCCCTCTTCCCTTGCTTCAAAAGAGGTCACTGATTACCATGATTTCATGAGCAAGGCAGCCACAGGTTTCAGCTCCAATCGTAACATATTTCAAGGATTCTTTAACAAACTCATCGGCGGTCTTGGTCATCCTGCTTGTATTTAGGTACTTTGTCATTGGGGTTGAAACAGAATAAGGGGTCAGCACCTGCAGAGAAAAGTAGAGCATGACATAGAACCGTCTACCGTACCAGAGGCTGAAGCGCGGGCACACCCTTCCCCATCCATGTCTAGCCCCTTTCTGCCTGTGAAATGTTCTAAGCTCTTTGATAAAAGACACAAGGCTAGCACAAAACTGGAGAACAGGGATCTGATTGTTGGTGATGAGGTTTTCATTGCTCATCTCAGGATGCTCAAAAGCCCTCCAGAGAATTCAGGGAAACTACCAAACTCAGAAAATAAAACTGCGGGGCAAGAGTTAGAATAGAAGCTCAGGGAGGGCTCAGGGTAAACTCAACGGTAGAATGTCTGCAGGAGGTCCTGGTTCAATTCCCCGAAATGCATACATGAAAGGGAGGGACTCAAACTGAAGTTCAGACGAGCATAAATCATTCAGCATAATTATATTCCAAGTATCACATTGAATGGATTTATGCTAGAAAGTCAATCGGCCAGGAGTGGTAGCACACACCTATCATCCCGAGGCAGGAGAATCAAACGTTCAAGACCACCTGGGCTACTAGGAAAACTCTGCCTCAACGGACAAATGTACTCACATTCCTTTGAAAATCAAATTTAATTGTGTGCCCTATACTGTCTGTCAGTGCTAAGTGAGCAAGGCTCTGTGTGTGTTGTTCTAATACACATAACCAAAGCTGGAGCCACAGAAGGCTGGACTCCCTCTCTCATCCCCAGTTAGAGGCTCTATGGTAGTAAGAAATATAAACCATCACATCGATGGCTCTCCAGGCATCCAGCGCTGTGCTTCGAGCCATGTCTAAGCATGTCACAACCTGATGGAGGATCGGAAACCATTATTCTGATGTTACTACAGATGCTGAGACCTTCAAATCTTTATTAAAAGAGACAAAACAATAACAAAAAAACAAAAACAAAAAAACAGAGCTGTCAAAGGTGCTGTCCTGGAACTCTCATATTACAAAAAAAATTGACTCTTCTGGCCTACACACACACACACACACACACACACATATACACACACACACACATACACACACACATACTCACACATACATACCTACTCAAATACAAGCATGCACACACATATTCATACTTCCTTACACATATACATACCTACTCATAGATGGCCATGCACACACACAACCTGCTCATACATGGACATACACACACACACACACACACACACACACACACACATACACACATACCCACTCACACATACATACCTACTCACATACAAACATGCACACACACATTCATACCTCCTCACACATATATATCTACTCATACATAAACACACACATATAATTTTAAGTTTGCCCATTTCATCTCTAATAGTATGTCCTAAAACTCCTTCCCAGACGGTAGTATTAAACCAGGCACATGTAAACCATTGACACTCAGACCATCTCATTGCTCAGCCCAGGGATGACAGTAACAACCTGTTTCAGTTAGTGTAAACGATCTTCACACAATGGCTCTGTTCCTCCTCCTACCACCCAAGACCAGAGTGTTGGGGTGCCTATATCCCCTCACAAATCAACACCCCTCTAGAGAAGATCCCTTTCCCGCCCCTAGTCCCAACCCCAGTCAAGTGCCCAGCTTCCTTTTGCTCCTTCTCCACATCTGATAGAAAACAATAGTTAGACCAACCTTCATTGTCTGTTTTAATACAGTCATGCAGCAAAGGGTTCAAACATTTTCCCCGGATATCTCATGTAGCTCAGGCTAACCTTAAACTTGCTGTGGTAAGGATTACCAGGAACTCTTCCTACCTCTGTCTATCAAGTTCTGAGATCACAGGCATGTACCACCACAACTATCTTTTTTTTTTAATAATTATTTTATTTATTTTATGTATATCAGTTTTTATGTAGCTGTCTTTAGACACCCCAGGAGAGGACATCGGATTCATGTGGTTACTGGGAATTGAACTCAGGACCTCTGGAAGAGCAGTCAGTGCTCTTAACCCCTAAGCCGTCTCTGCAGCCCTCTCACCACATCCATTTTTATGCAGTGCTGTGAATGAAACTCACGGTTTCTGTGTGCTAGGCAACCACTCTACCAACTGAGCTACGTGATCAGTGCTACACGCTTTTTCGAACAACCACAACCATACTCACATCCCCTCTCTACCCAACACCCAGAATGGAGGGAGGCCAGCAGAAATATCAGCAGCGGGAGAGATTGTGGACGCCTGGTCTTGGTCAAAGGAACCCAATGGCGCAATCCAGTTCATCTTCACATGCGCAGCCTGTTTTGCAAGGGATGATGAGATACCACCCACCTAACCAAGGTTCCCAGTTGGGAGGGCCCAGGATCGTCCACCTCACCTGGATAATGATTCCTTTATCTCTGTATTCCACATTCAGAGCCTTGGAAAATGTGCGCACAAAAGCCTGCAGTGAGAAAGAAAACACTTCAGGTCCTGGAGCTTGCTTCCTCCTGCCTTATAGACAGCCCCCTCGGGTTCTCAAGAGTTTCTTTCACAGGTTGGAGGAAGAAGGACAGGACTTGGGCAGCTTGTCACTCACCTTGGAAGCTGAGTACAGGCTGTACAGAGGCCAGGGACGAAGGGCTACTCCGGAAGAAATATTCAAGATGAGGCCTCTCCCCCTGAGAGACAGAGCAAAGGCTGCAGTCCACCCCACAGCAAAGACACCTGAGGCCTGGAGCTGTCAGAACCACCCTCTTGATTTCTGTGGCTCATGAACTGAAAGGGAAACATTCCCCAAAGCCTAAAGGAGGACACTGTGTGGTGATGTCACTCTGCAGTCATGTGACATAAAGGGCTTGGTACTCCAAACAGGAGCTCTGCTAGGACAATGGGCTCCCTGACACGCTACAAAAAGGCAAATTGGCTCAGACGAGAAGAAAGGAGGAAGGGATTCTTGGTCTCAATGGAATCACGTGCGCGGGATCCCTTTGGACTCATAGGGATAGCCTGTCACAGAAGAGACATGTGTCATATGACACAATCCATCCTAGATGTGATATGTTCACTCTGACACCCCTGTGCTCTTCAGGGCTCATATATCTTATGAAACTCCATTTGTTTCGTTTATTTCAATTTTTGAAACACAGCTATGTTGCTATATGGCCAAGGCTAGCCTCATCCTTGCTATGGAGCCCAGACTGGTCTTGAATTTGTGGTGATCCTCCTGCCTCAGCCTCACCATTACTTCGAGAAATCACCTTTAGTCTTCCCAGTTAGATTCCCAGAGTTGGGTAGCAAAAAACTGAAACTTAGAATACCCACTTCTTATTCTAGAAAAATTAACCTATGAACTAATTGGTCTTAATGAATAACAGGTGATGAAAACCAGCCCCTAACGGCTGTTGTAACAGAGTGACCCAAATGTGGACTATTGGAGAGACTGAGAGAGGTTGTTACCAGGGAAACATTCTGACAGAAGATAGAGTTCACAATGACAGAGGACATGGTCTTGGTCTGAGGCCAACTTGCTTCTTTTTACTCAACATGAGTTAATTTTCTTTTAAAGCCCATGTGTTTTTGAAATGGCTGCTCTCAATCTCCCTTTAAAACATGTTACATTGACCTTCACATATGCACATGGGAAGAGCTGGCCTGCCTCAGAATGAGCTCTTTTCCCTCACACCCCCAATAATCACAGTGTTCTGTCTTCACCATCTAAAGCCATCAACTAAATAAGCAACTTGATGAGCCCTCCATTGCTAAGTCCCAAAGAAAAATGGCTACTGACGCTGCTTCTGGGAAAGGCCTTACCTTGGCTCCATGTGTTTGAGAACAAGCTGTGTCATCTATAAGAGAAAGCCAAGGTTAAACCTTGACATAGCAACTAAGTAGCAATGAACAGGGTCCTTGGAGGAAGTTGGAGAAGTTTAATCATCCTAGATGACCTTGAAAATTGCTGGCAAACCTTAAAGACCGTTCTGGCAACCCGAGACCCTGGCTAAAGGCCACAGCAAGCAACCTAGACAGATGGCAAATTATCCAGCAGCCTCTGGCTTCTTCCTGGTGAGGTCTTCCTGTGACACAAGGGCACTGGAACTGGAGGCATTGGCTTAAGTGGCAGGATCTATTACAGAGATGAAGGAAGAGTATGCCATTGCATGCTTCAACATGAGGTGGAACTGGGAACTAGCAGAAGACTGAATGAAAACATAGCATCTCCTATACATCTCCTCAGCTCAGCCTACTCAGGGCAGGTGTGCGAAAGGGAGCAAGGAGACCAACAGCCACAGATGTAATGTGCCCCTGTTTCTGTGTTGCCCAGGGTCCTTACAGCAGCTTCTAGAGAGACTCTCCTGCTACTGAACCATCACACGCACCAGGCCTCTATGTCAGTCCCAGAGAGCATCCAGATGTTCTTCCTATGGCTGGGGTTGGAAGTGTAGTGAGACAGACTCACCGCCTCTTCCTCCGAGGAAATGAGACGAATGAGAGGTTAGATCGAGTCGTACATGCCCTAGTGTACCACTTTCATCTTGTTGGACACACTTGAGCATCCTCAGTATCTCCCACAGGAGCTCTCTACCCTTACTGGGCAAATTATCTCAGTCGCACAGACAGCACTGAACAGCATCAGTCCCTGCCCCAAAGTTCCCATCATCTAGTCTCGGTGGCAGTTAATCTTCATACCCTTCAGAGGTGACAGGCTGTGAAGTAGCCTATACATCAGGGTGCATCTATAAGAGCGTTTGCAGAAATGTGTGGCTGAGAAAGGCAGACCCTGAGAATGATGGCTCCATCCCATGGGCTGGAGTTCTGGGTTGAGTAAAAAGGAGAGGCAACTAGGCGCCAGCACGCCTCACTTTCTGCCCCTGACTTTGGACCGTGACCAGCTGTGTCATGCTCCCAACATGCCGCTTTCCCAGGACTGATGCACTGGGCCTTCCTCCACCTCCATAATGGATGACAGCCAAAGGAATCCCTTCCTCTGTCAAGTTAGTTGCTTCTATCAGGTGTGTGTGTATATGTCTGTGTGTATGTGTGTAAGTATGTGTCCATGTATGTGTATATATGTACATGTGTGTATATGTATGTGTTTGTATGTGTGTATATTATATATGTATGTGAGTGCATGTGTGTATGTATGTGTATGTTTGTATGTGTGTGTGAATGTGTATGTTTGTGTGTGAATGTGTGTATGTTTGTGTATATGTATGTGTTTAAGTATGTGTCCATGTATGTGTATATGTGTGCATGTGTGTATATGCATGTGTTTGTGTGTGCATGCATGTATGTGTATATTTGTATGTGTGTGCATGTACATGTGTGTATTGTGTATGTGTGTGCATATATGTATGTGTGTACATGCGTGTATATGTATCCATGTGTTTGTATGTATGTATGTGGGTGTGTGTATGTATGTATGTGAGTATGTGTATGTGTGTGTATGTGTGTGTGCATATGTGTCTATGTATTGTATAAGTGTGTGTCCAGTGTGTGTATATGTGTGCATGTATATGTATGTGTGTATATGTGTGTATGTATATATGTGTGAGCATGTATATGCATGTGTGTGCATATGTATGAGTTTGTGTGCATGTGTATATGTGTATGTATGTGTATATAACTATGTGTTTTTATGTGTGTGTATGTGTGTATTATGTATGTGTGTATGTGTATGTATGTGTGTATGTGTGTGTGCCTATGTGTGTATGTATGTGTGTATCTGTGTGTGTGCATGTATGTATGTATGTGTGTGTGTGTTTGCACATACACACAGAGACCAGAGAAGGACACCAAGAGTCTTCCTTATCCCTGTTCACCTTATTCCCTAAACACAAGGTCTCTCCCTGAACCTGGAGCCCACATGTTTTTTGCTGGGCTGGAAGCCAGAAGGCAGCAGCAATCTTGTCCCTGCTTCCAGGCACTGCAGTTACAGCCACACTCAACTTTGTCATGTGGGCACTAGGGATGCAAACATGGTTTCACCTGCTGAGCCATCTCCTCATTGCACAGTAACAAGAAAATTAAAATAAAGTGTACTTTTCCACCTTCCTCGTCCCTTAAACTCTCCTCCGACCTCTGCCCTTGCAGAAAGAGCACCTACCTGCTTGTACACGCTGCTTCCAGCCGGCCATGTTAACGAGGGTATGGTATATTTAGAAGCTGACTTTTCATTTATTTTCTTTGTTGCTTAGGGAGTTTAGTGTCTAATAATAAGTAAAGCTTTTAAAATTCAAATCAAAGCATTTCTTTAGTAAAGGAACCAAAAGGTTATCAAATCCCTTTGGGGAAATCTGGACGATCAAACGACCCAAAGATTGGAGGATCAATGTCTAAAATAATGTAAAAGAATTTTAGTGACAAGCATCAACAACAGTTGACCACATGGGAGCTTTAAAAAGTCACAGATTGCTTAGCATACAAACCCTGTGAATACTCTGTAATAACCAAGCAGGAAGCTGTAACATT
Organism: Micromys minutus; assembly: GCF_963924665.1. Taxonomy (NCBI): domain Eukaryota; kingdom Metazoa; phylum Chordata; class Mammalia; order Rodentia; family Muridae; genus Micromys; species Micromys minutus. The sequence goes on along the minus strand of NC_137969.1, from coordinate 91,959,926 downwards.
CCAGCGTGCTGACAGAAAATCAACCAATGACGAAGGAACTGTTGAGAGAGAGCTTATCCACCTGAAATAGCTGCCTGTGAAGAATGGTGTTGACCAGCTTAGCTGCCCCTCCTGATGTTTGAACCCTTGTCCTCCTCAGCCATCTTAGGCCCCAGACCCTGAAACTGGACCCACACACACCCCAGCAACCTGAAATCAGAGTTTCCACCTTGCTTTTCCCTTCAGGTCTATTGACCGCCAAGAGAGATCAGTGAGGTTGCCACACACGATGTGTGCTTCATGGATGAGGGGTCAGCGTAGGCGGGAAGCCCAGTGGTCAGAGCTCAGTCTTAGCTGCCTAGTGCGATGGAGGTAGAGGGTTCTAGGCACTCAGAGGAAGGGGAAGCACTCTGTTCACACTAAAGCATTAACTTTTCACCAAGTCACATGGAAGCCGGTCGTGTCCATTCTTAAGCATCACCTGTTTCTGAACTGTCTTTCCAAGAGGGAGGCCCTCTTCTTCACACAGAGGTATAACTGGACTAGCTTTGAGGGAATCCCAGCATAAATGAGTCAGCAACTGACCCAAAGCAAAGGACCCAAGAGTTCAATATGCCGGAGAACATTGCTTCATCTAATACTGTTTGGGAGTCTCTGTGTAAAGGGAGAGACACGGGTGGCCTCGGGTACCTTCCGTCAGCTGGGACATCGCCGTGGATATCATGCTTGCTGACTCGAAAGTTTCAGGAGATATGCCTGTCTCTGCCTCCTGTCTCCACCATTGCCGGAACTATGAGCAAGTATCATCATACCTGGGCTTTGGATTCAAGTCCTCATGCCTGCGAGACAACTAACAGACCCACCTCCCCAGCTGCTTCATATCTGGTAACAGATGCAGACTTGGAAATTCAGGACGGTTGGATAACTTGTCCTATGCTGTCCAAGTAATCAACTGCTGAGCTGAGCTTCTAACACGCCCTAAACACTGATATGTCTAAGGGGCATTCTAAGATTCTGAGTTTAAAGCCTGAAACCAACATAACCTTAACTTATACAAATTAGACACAGGGCTGGAGAGATGGCTCAGTGGCTAAGAGCACTGACTGCTCTTCCAGAGGTCCTGCGTTCAATTCCCAGCAACCGCATAGTAGCTCACAACCATCTGAGAATGGGGACCAATGCCCTCTGCTGGGGTGTCTGAAGACAGCAACAGTGTATTCACATACATGAAATAAATAAATCTTTAATAAATAAAAATTAAAAATAGTAAAATTTTAAAAAACACTTATTAGACATAATAAGAGATTAATGACTAATAATAAAACATAACAGTCATAATAATGCAGTATAAATAAGAGTTATGTGAATGTAGTCTCTAGTCTCTTTCTTAAAGAAGAGTGAACCTCTTGCTTTTAATGTTCTGGGAGCACAGCTGGCCACAAATAACTAAGCCACAGATAAGAAGAAATGACTGGGCTGAAGACATGGCTCGGAGGTTAAGAGGGTTCACTGTTCTTCCAGGGGACCATTCTCAGAACCCAGGTCAGGTGACTCACAGCCACCAGTAACTCCAGCTCCAGGTTATCTGGGGCATCTGGTGTTCATAGACACCTACCCACCTGCAGATATACACAATATGCATAATTCTAAAATAATAAAATAATCAATTAAAGTTTCAGAAAAAGAGGAAGACCTTACCATACAGATGACCTTGAGCTCAATTCAACAAGTAACAACAGACCCTTTGTCACCTTTCCTAACATAGTGAATGTCTTTCTCTTTACAGAGACAACGAAAACATCTTTCAAAATATTAAACTCTAAGAGAATTGCTCTGAAATCCTGAGAAAGTGTCGGTATCTTCAGGCTTGATGTATTCCAGATGAAAACATGGGGTTCAGGTGCTAGGGAGAATGAACCCAGCTGCGTGTTTTCCTCATAGTAATGGAGTTAAACAGATAAATCCCAGCCTGTGCTCAAGATCAGTTTAATTTCAAGGAGTGTTTCATCCTCTGCATTTTAATGTACTTAGCACACACGTTTATCACGTACCTTGACTACGGAGGTTATGTTGCAGTGGATGAGACTCTGCAATAAATAATTAGACACAGTCAGCCCTGTCCTCAGAGAATTATTATCCCAGGAAGAAGTTGATGCCAACCAAGAATCGACTGGGCTGCAGCCAAGTGTCAGTGGTTTCATCACGTGCTCCTGAGCATTCTGACTCCTAGCTGAGGCTCCGTGTCATCCGTTTTGTGGTCCTACCTCTCTCTATGTGAGCCCCAGCAGGAGGGCTGCCTTGAAAAATCAGGAAATAATAGAACCGTGGGTGTCAACAGAAGGCAGCCGGTTCCCGATTTCCGATGGTCAGACTGACTTCTGATGAAGCAAAATCAGTGTCCATACAATAGGAATCACACTTCAAATTTTGTTTGTTTAGTTTCTCCGGGGCTTGTGGCATGATACCATCCAGCTATGCTGGGCCTCAGCTGCACCCTAGTCACCCTCTCTTCCCTGAGACAAATCCATCCTTCCCTAGTATGCCATGTCTGGAGCTGGGATGGCCAGGAGTTTAGATTTTGTTGTTGAGCAATTTTACTTAGGATATTTTCAATTACATATGGGTTTATTGGGAGGAATCACTTCGTCGTGGAGGATAGCCGAAGTTCCAGCTGGAGAAGGAAGGGTCAGCACAAGGGGTCTGGGACACAAAGCTGAACAGACAGATAGCACAAGATAGAGGTTCTGAGCTACAGAAGACAGGAAAAGAAAATGGTGGTCGAGCAGGCAACCATAGGGATGACTTATCAACCTGGAACCACGGCTTCTCACTTGAGGACTCACTTGAGGAGTCTCACTTGAGGACTGAACAGGTTGGGTGGGCCTGTGGGCATATATGTATGTATGGCCTTGACCGTGCTGGATGTAGGAGGGCTCAGCACACAACAGGTGGAACTATCTCTAGGCGGGTGGTTTCTGGGCTATGTAAGAAAGCTAGCCAAACATGAGCCTGTGAGCAAGCCAGCAAGCAGCATTCCTCCAAGATTTCAACGTCCTGCCCAGACTTCCCTTCCTTGTCATGATTGGACATAGAAGTATAAGCCAGATAAACCCATCTCACACACAAGTTGCTTTTGGTAAGAGTGTTTTACACACACACACACACACACACACACACCTACACACACCTCAAAAATCAAGGCTCAGTAAACAAGCACCTTCGAGGGCTGTTCAATAAAATTTTTAAAATAAAATTATTCTCCTGCCCCAAAATGTCATTTATGAGTCTGACCTATCTGAACTTCCAGAGTCTCCAGTCACAGGGTCTAGGCCATGTGCAGTGAGCCCAGGGCATTCACAGGCGCCACATTCTTGGATTCAACTATGGGTTAAAAACCTTCAAAAGCATAACTCCCTGTGGTGCTACTGGCTGCTCTAGAAAATAGTAGCCCACCCATGTTCCTGCAAGCAATCCTAATAAAACTCAGTAGTTCATTTAAAAAAATAAGAAGATATGACAATGTCTTCTGGGTACAACATGGCCATGGAACTTAGGAACCCATAGCAGTGGTTGCCTGTACAAGACGAAGCCAGCCAAGATTTCAGCAAAAAGTGTTGAGGGCTAATGAGTCCCCAGTGCAAGGTGAGGAGTTACTGGCAGCCAATGGCTTGTGGTAGAGGGAGAGTTGGCTTTCTTTAAGGGTATAGCCCTATTAGGTCGATCACATTCCAATGGATGATCTATGTGCACAAATTGTATTCTCTGTTATTTAAAAAAAGAAGAGGAAGAGGAAAAGGAAGAGAAAGAAGGAGAAGAAGGCACAAAGTTGGAAAGGGATGGGAGGGGTGAGGTGAATCTAAAAGGAATTAAGGAGTAAATATTTTCCCCCAAAAAATAATAAAAAAACTTAAAAATTTAAAGACATGAATGAAGGAGAGGGGTTTACTAGGAAAAAGGCTCCAGATGGAGTAAGAGGGAATAAGAGATGAACGGAGATACATAGATAACATCTAAGAAATTGTCCAAATGCAAGCTCCAAAATTAAATTAAACTTAAAACTTTCAAAGAAAAAACACTTACTAAAATATGTTTACTTCATTTAAATTTTTTTTCAAAAAAATAATCACACCTGAACTGAACATGTGCTGACTTGCTTTGTCTTTATTCTGTAAACACTATAGCTTAACAGTTGTTCTCACATGTTTACATCATATTAGAGATGAGTCACCTAAAGAAAACTATATAAATATACAGCCGGGCGGTGAACATGATGCCATTTTATCAGGAACTTGAAGGCTCATGGGCTTCGGTATCTAAGGAGAGTTAATCCCTCAGACACTGAGAGATGTGTAGACTTCCCTCTCACTGAAAGTTGGCTACATCTTATCACCTCGGGAGACAGAAATGGCCAAAAGCTGGTTGCTCCCATGATACTAGAGCAATAAATTGGTTGGACGGAGCACAGATTCCCAGAAGAAAGGTGTCATGGTTAGGAAATTTTTGATGGGCAGAGAAGAAAAAAAAAAAGGTACACTCATGACTGTGTGTCAAGTTCTGAGGTGAAAAGAAAGATATCCAGACAGTCACCATGTAGCAGAGTCTGGCCTGACCCGACTCCCATCTACCCCTGCCCCACCCCACCTCTGCCCCAGCCCTGGCAATCAAGTCAGGGTCTATATCTGGCTGAGAGACAAGCAGATAGAAAGGACAGAGGCTCACCTGGCTGTCACCGGGCGTGCTCAGGAAATGGCTTGGGAGCAGGCTGGGGAGCATTCCAACATTGTTGACTGGCAGAAAGAGTCAAAGCAAAGGGTGTGAGAACAGGCAGGAAATCTTCCTACAGAAACATGTACAAATTGATATCCACACATGAGTGCTCATTGCAATATGACAAGGAAAGTGGCTGCAAGCTAAGGGGAAGACCCAGTCAATACGTTTTTGCACAGAATGGGAACCTAAGTTTGATCCGCAGCACCTACATTAAAACAGAAAAAGAAGGGAGGGACAGAGGCGAGAGGGCTGGGGGCAGGAGAGCTGTCTCATTGATGAACAGCACTTGCTGATCTTGCAAAGGACCAGAGTTCAGTTCCCAGCACCCACACTGGGTGGCTCACAAACACATGACACATGTTTAATCCTAGCACGGCTGGAGCTCACTGGGCAGTGAGCCTAGGATAATCAGTGAGCTCCGGTTTCAGTGAAAGACCCTGGCTCAAAAGATAATGTGGAGAGTGACAGAGAAAACAGATAACACCTGACATTGGTCACTGGCCTCTACATGTGCACACATGCACACACATGCACACACATGCACACACATGCACACATGCACACATATGCACACACATGCACACATTGGCTATTTAGTACTTAAAGACATTAGGAAACAACATTTGTGATATAAGGATTTTTAACATGCTTGGTTTGTAAGATGCTGGGGATAGAGCAGACCCTCCGCCAGCCAGGCTGCACTCAAGCTCTGTGTTTCTGGTTTAATGTTAAAAAACAATGCACAAATATGATCCCAGTTTTGAAAATCCTGATCCATACCTATCAGGAGAGGCACCAAAATGCTGTCACAAGTCTGGGGGGCTTTAAAAATTTGCTCTTTATGTGTTCATCTATCTTTTCCAAATTTTTCAAAAATGACACGTTTATATTTTTGCTTGAGAAAATGTAGTTATGGTTTATACTTATAGGAACTTTAAAACTAAAATCTCACTTTCTTCTGTGTAATACTCACAGTGTACCCTGCATGCGATTGTAAGATGTCTTGTCTATAAATACAGAAAAACGTCTTGATTTCTGGGTGTAAGAAGTGGCTCCTTTTCTTTTCTGTCTGTGTGTATGAGTGTATGTATGCGTGGTGTTCAAAGAACAACTTGAAACATCCAGTTCTTGCCTTCCACCACATGGGTTCTAGTGCTCAAACTCAGGTCATCAGACTTGGTGACAAGTGTCTTTATGCCCCAGCCCACTCCCAAAAGGGGCCTTCAAAACTTATTTTAATACTATAGTATAGCCACAGGTTTTGTATAAATTGTCACAAAATAAAGTGTCCCTGTTGGTTATCATACTTACATGCAACACCAATATTTGAACTTTTAATTTACTCACCTAAAACTCCTATTTCTAAGCCCTTAAGTTCTTCTTTAATATGATCATAGATGTCTTCTCTGGTAAAATCTGCTTGTATGATCTTTACACGGCTTCCAGTGGTCCTCTCTGTATGAGAGATCACAGATGTTTCTAGCAAGCAAGAGTACAATCTGCCCTCTTTACCCCAAAGTCCCCAGCATTAAAAATATATTTTGTGTGTCGGGAGAGATGGCTCATCAGCTAAGAGTACTTTCTGCTCTTAAGGAAGACCTGAGGTCAGTTCCCAGTACCCGTGTCATGTTGCTCACAAAACTTGTATCTCCAGCTGCAAGGGGATGACGGCACCTTCTGATGTCTTCAGGCACCTGTGTGCATGTGCACATTCCCACACCGATACACACACACACGCACACACACACACAATTAAAAATAACAAAATATTTTTAGAAAGAGTTGGAATTGTGCTCCTCAAAGACATATCAAAATCATTGGGAGTCTTGTTAGACACATAGATTTCTATCTCTACCTTGGACCTCTTGGTTTAGCCACACTGAGGTGACGCAGACTGGTTTCCACAAGGTGATTGACACATACTCAAGTGTGAGCCCCTGGAAGAAGGCTATAAACACTAGTCTGTTTCACTCATGTGTAATGGTATCAGGACACTCAGATATCTTCAGCATAATCACAAGGATTCTTTGTAGACATCCTCTACAACCTACGTGACACCTTACCCCTCCAAAACCCTGAGGGAGCAGATATCCTTCTTCCCATTTTCCAGAGCAGGAAATTGAGCAGCTGACTAACTTGTCAAGGGATCTATTCTTCATGCCTAACAAGTTTAGTGTCTCATCAGCAGTTTTGTGCTGACTTGCCAGGGGAAGGCATTCCCGTCTCCCTGAGAAGTGCTTTAGTTTGTGTCTACACTCAGTTCCTCTGGATCAAGCAATCATGGCACATGGCTTGAGAGTTGGGAGTCCTTTAATGTAAAAGTCATGACTTGCTTTCTGATAACCTGATAAAAAGCACATTTAACATGATGAGGAAAATACTCAAGAATGTCTGGTCCTAATCAGTGGGACTTCTCCCATCCAGCTACAGAACAAAAGCCAAATTCATCAGTTCAAGGGCATCAGGTCTCCACAGTTTGGCTGCATAACCCCCACCCCCACCACCATATTTTATTCTGAACCTCCCCCCAAAGAAATAAAGCTGGCCCATTACAGTCTGCCATGGCTCTAAAAGTCTTCATAATTAAAGATTCATGCCTCTGCATTGATAAGATGGCTAATCATTAACTTAATAATTATTTAAAGTTGAATACCAAAACAAATTAAGGATTATGGCCATTTTTACTAAAACAATCTAAACAATTTAAACTAACAAAACATCATCTAAGCTTTGCACGGTGGCAGTATCAGCCAATGAGGTTTGCCCAGGGCACGATTATTGGTCATAAAAAGTTATCTATAAAAAGATGTCTTTTAGGGTTGTACAGTGTATAACCTTGTGACTGTGCATGGCAGCCCCGAGTCACGTCTTTTCTTTTTATTTAATAAGTTGTTTATTTTTCATTTCATGCGCATTGGTGTTCTGCTTGCTCCTGTGTCTGTGTATGGGTGTTGGATTCCCTGGAACTGGACATACAGACAGTTGTAAACCGCCATGTTGGGGGCGGGGCTGGGAATTGAGCTCAGATCCTCTAGAAGAGTAACCAGTGCTCTTAACGGCTGAGCCATCTCTCCAGCCCCATCTTTTATTTTTTAACCTGATGACCATCAGTCAGCCCCCTTTCACCCTTCTACAAGGAGTGGAGCATGTGCACCAAGAACTGACCTGGCTCCTGGTGGGTTCTAGCTGAGCAGGGCTGATTCTGAGGGTGAAGGCCCAGAGAGAATGGCCCTCCCGTGCCCAAGCCTCTTCCAGCTTCACTCAGGTTACAGAACTCGGGGTAAGTGACAGCCCAGCCCTGGGCCCAACAGTGTGCAGAGGGGAGACGACAACCCAGGCTCCAGGAAGCAGACGCAGCATGAACAGGAAGGGCAGTGCCATGCTTGGCCAGCTCTGCACACACATCTCCCTCACTCACCAATCTCTTCTGCAATGGCCTGTAGCTTTTCCAGCGTCCGGCTGATAAGTACCACATCGAGTCCATGTCTGGCCAGCTGCAGGCAGGAATGGAAAGACCAGAGAGATGCTGAGCGGATGGGAGGCCTTAGAGTGACATACCCCTTTGCACTGAGTCATCTGCTTCCCCTGAGCTAACACAGGACGGAAGTTCCTGGGCTATGAGTAAAACGGCCATCAGTGTCACAGTCATGCTGTGTGCACATTACTCGGCCAGAGCTGCTACAAGAAGTCATCTTATGTGGGCCTGCTGTCTGAGAGCTCCTCTCTGAAACTAGTGGGATTCACTGTAGCCAGCTACTGAGATTGTACCTCAGTAGCTTTAAACCGTACTTTTTTAGACAGAGACTAACTGGATTGAGACTTATCAACGAGGTTCAACCAGCAATCCCCAGGGGTCTCCCTGCCCCCACCTCTCTAGTGCCGGGATCACAAGCATGTACGGCATTGTCCAGCATCTTCACGTGTGTTCTGTGCTCAAACCACTGCTGGGGTCCTTCAGGGTAGAAGGGTTTACAGGCAATGCCTGACTAGAGCTCTGGTTATTTTCTGACAAAGCATCACAAAGAGCTCTATTACCCAGAGACTCAAGATGCATGGCAGAGACTATCAGACTCATGTTTGTGGATGTTCTCATTAATAATACCCATGTGTTTGGTTTTTTGTTTTTTGTTGTTTTTTTTGTTTGTTTGTTTGTTTGTTTTTTATCTTCCTTGGGTTCCATGGCCCCTGCCCCTGTTTGCAATCCCACAGAGTTGAATTTTACTCCCTGGCAATAAAGTGATTCCTTAATCACTCAACATGAGTTACTATTCTCCTTCCTTCTTTTTCCAACATTTATCTATCTACACATGGGCACACACACATAGACACACAAAGAGAGATAGAGACAGAAAGACAGAGAGAGAGGGAGACAGACAGATAGACACTACATTTTAATTTTACTTTAATTAAGGAAAAGAAACACAAGAGTTGAAATGTTGTCGGGTAGTTGTGGCACTGCTTTGGAAGAAACAGAAAAAAGGAACAGAGAGACAGAGGCCTCACAAACTGAGTAATAACTCTAGAGACACTATCATCAAATGTCTTCACCCCAAGAGTCCCAGGAAGCAACAACCCTGGGACAACTGGGAGGGCTGTAGAAGCATCTGACTGTACTGCCCTTGGAGCCTGGCTGAGCCCAGCTAGCTTGTCTCTCTGGGTTTCTTCTCATTTCCTGAAATGAGGGTAGAGCCTTCCTAGTGAGCCCTATGAACCAGATGACAGCTTTATATAAAAACAATATTCCTGCTGAAGTTCTTTAAAATTAAGAGGCAATTGCGGGGACTGAAGGGAAGGCTCTGCAGTTAAGAGCACTTGCTGCTCTTGCAGAGGACACAGGTCCAGCTTCCAGAACCCACCTCAGGTGACTCACAACCATGTCAGTTCCTGGGGATACAGCAGCCTCTTCTAACCTCTGTCAGCAACAGGTACGCATGTGATACACTCAAATGCACACAGGCGGACACACATAAAATTAAAATGATCTTCTTTTCAATGAGGGGGAAATATAATTTAGAATTTTTTAGAAATTATAGAAATATAATTTAGAATTTAGAACTATAAGTTTCTTAACTGATGTGAGAGAAATAACGAAGAATTTTTCTAACCACTTTAAAAAAACAAAAAAACACAAGTGTTGTCAGTCATGAAGGCACACGCCTCTTGTCCCAGCATTCAGGAAGTAGATGGATCTTTGTGAGTTTGAGGCCAGCCTGGTCTACAGAGTAAGTTTCAGGATAGCCAGGGATCTGTTACACAGAGAAACCCTGACGGGAAAGCAAAACAAAGCAAGAGAGAAAGCAAACAAATGAAACTATCATAATAAGGCAATATGGATATAAACAAGTATTTTTTAATTGTCCCACAAAAAGAATTCCAACCACAGATTATCCACTGGGTAATGTTCTATCAAACATCCCCCCTCAAAAAAAAAAAAAAACCCACAATCATTCCAAAATTGCATAATAAAGAATAAAAGGAGGTCAAGTTCTCTCTTTTTATGGGGAGCCTATAGCCTTGACCCTTCGGACTCTAGAGAACACCATCACTCAGTAATGCTGGCTGTCAGGAAACAGCCCGTGACTCGGCAGTTCTGTTCTTACAGATGCTGTCCGCTTACATGCCTGTCCTCTCAGAGACGGGGAAACATGAGTGTCTGCTGACAGAGAAAGGCATAACCAAACAACACTGCAATGCTATAGTAGAGCGTGCCCTTACAACACTGAAAAATCAGTGGACCACTTTCAGCAAGGGTGAATATTTTAACACAAGGCCAGATGGGAAAGGTAAGCCCGAGATCGGGGTAATGGCATCATACAGACTAGATATTAAGGAGAACGTCCCTGCAAGGATAAGACAGACCTATACAGAGAAAGGGAAGGAGACAGCGATCTCAAAGGTTAGGACAAGACCATTTGTGTTGGTGACTTTAATGCAAGGATAGATGGATGCTGGGCCATCTTCTGCAGCTACCAGGAACACTGCTTACAGAATGGTGTCTGTTCTTGTCTGCTAGACTGTGGGTGGGGAGTCTTCCTAGATGTTGGGGAGTAGCCCCAAACTGCCAGATAAAGAAAAATGAAAGTAATGACCTCTGTGATGGTTTTTTTTTTCCTTCTGGAATCCTCTGGCCATCAACAACCAAGAATTCACATCAACGTAACAAGAAGCCAACTCTGTATATATTTCAGACTATAGTTTGGTGAATAAGAGACCTCAGCTGCTCTTGGGTGATGTCAGACCTTGTCAGTCTCATAAAGAGCAAGCTGGCAATGTAGTCCAATATTGAAGCCCAATACTAGCCTTGCTGTCAGGCTTCCTGATAATGTGGTACTCTAGACACACAGACACTCAGACAGACAGACACACACACACATCCACACACACCACAACACAAGAACAACTGAAGTCAACTTTAATGGCCATCCCTGAAGGCTGGCAACAGGCTTCATACCATGAGACCCTTTATGGAGAGCAGAGCTGTCCACAGGTCTGTGTTAGAATCCCTGTGAGACACCAGAGAGAGAGAGAGAGAAGGGGGGTGAGGGGGGAAGGGAGGGGGAAGTGTCGAGTATCTCACACTAAATATACTCAGTGACATATTTTGAGTTGGTTACTAAGAGAAACTGCAGACCTTTGAAAACAAACATTTCTAAAAAGCCATCCTTTTGTAAAAAACACAAAACAAACATACCAGGGGGCTGAGGAGATAGCTGAGTGGTTAAGAGTGCTTCTTGCAGAGGACCGAGTTCAGTTCCCAACACCTGCATGGATGGCCCCGACCACCTGTCACTCCAGCTCCAATTCAGGGGCATTCATGTGTACATTAATGTACACAGACACAACACACGTAAATCTCCATAAAGGGGATGTGAGATGCAGACAGAGAGGCTTCACTCATCACACTCAGACAGGCTATGGTGTGACACTTACCCAGTGGGGACCGTGACGGCTGCTTCCTGAGAGGCCCCAATCTGTGTCACCGATTTCCTGCACCACCTCCCTTCTCCCTTCTTACGCCTTGCGTGAAGTTCAGCCACTTTGCCCCCTTGTGGGTCTCATACGTGCATGGCTCGGGATGTTTTGAAATCTTTTGCATGTTATCTGACTGTTGCCGGTTTATCTCATTTACTGAAATATCCAGAGAAGAGTACCCCCCTCCAACCTGGCCCCAAAAGGTACAAATTGACCCAAACAGTGGGGGTACATGCCATTAATCCCTGGACTCAAGGGACAGAGACAGGCAGAGCTCTGAGTCTGTGGCCAGCCTGATCTACAGAGTAAATTCCGAGATAGCCAAAGCTATACCAAAAAACAAAACAAAACAAACAAGCAACAATAACAACAAAACCTGTCCAGGAAGGAAGGTGAGAGCAAGGTGTAGAGATCCTCTGCTCGATGGGCAGAGGCTAGACCTACACGGTGAGTTCGGATACTAGAAGTCCCGAGTTCTCTTGTAGACATGTGATCAAGCAGAATGCTACAACCTTTAAGGGACCTGGTTCTCTGTCCAAGGAAAGATGAGACACCCACCCCGGACTACCTGGCAAGTATGGTGGTTTCTCTCCCTCTCTCTTTACGAAGAGCAGCCTGTGGCTGGTAGAGAGCTTCAGTACAAGGCTGCAGTGCACACCAGAGGAAAGGGCACGCAGCAGACATCCAGCTAGGAGAACACCCATCATCTGAGAGCCCTCTGTATGTTATCAAGGTCCCTCAAAACTGTCATCAAATTCTTAGCATCTGTACCTACCTATCACTAAAAGTTTTCTTTGCTTTTTCTTTTTTTAAAAAAGGAAGGCTTGTTTGTTTTTATTTCATGTATATGGGGCTCTTTTTTTTTCTGTTGTTTTCTTTCTATTTTTTCCAATCTGAAACATACGCAAAACTATCACCACTCTCCTGGGAAATGCTAATTAAAATAGAATTTCACCAAACAGTTTTAAAAATAAGATATATAGCCAATATATATATATACCAATTATGAGGAAAAAAACATAAACCTAGAACTGTGGCAATTCTGGGCTGATGGAGTCCCCACCCCCACCGCTTCTGAGAGTTGGAATCTGTCACAAAGGTGACTTACGAATGAAGGACTTTTGTCTCCCAGTTTACTTCATCGGCTTCCTAAAGGGGACGTTGTCCATTAAATGAAAAACAATTTGCATTTTCAGCACAAAGGGTGCTCTTTGCCTGTGGGCTCCAGCCTCTCCCTGGTGGCGCCTTTTCCTGGACAGAGTTTCCGTGGGGCATGTGAAGTGGTCTGGGCCAAAAGAGGCTCAGACAGCACTGTGCTGTCTGGGCAGCATTGTCCCCTTTGTCTGCTCAAGCAGGACTCAATCTTATTCTGAGAAAGTCGGGGCTGACAGGCCCCATATGCGGGTCTTCAGCCCCTTTTCAGACAGTTAAGCCTCCAGAAGCAAGGCCTTTCCCAGAATGCACTGCCCACTGGTCCGGGATCTCTGCAATGCAATGCGGACTTGAATGGGGTCCTGGGTCAAGGAAGGTGCTTGTGGCTGCTAATCTACACCCGGTGGTGAGAGCAAGACAGGGCTTCCTCTGTGTGGCAGAGAATAGAAGTCAGGGCTGGAATTCAGGTGCAGACCGAGGGGACAAGGGCCTCAGAGGTGGAAGCCCACCCTGTGCCTCCCAGCCCAGCCCTCCCAAATGCCCCCCACACCTGCTTTGCTTGACACTTGAAATTCCTTTAACAGGAGGCAAAGCCTCTCCAACCACTTGGAAGATGAATGTGGATTAAACTAAAATGTGCACAGAATAGGCTTCCGGAAAGCCAGAGAAGCACATTCCCCCATTTCTGCCATTAAAAGCTACTTTGAAATTTCCAGTTATTTAATTAAGCAGGAGCAATGGACAAATCAGAATGTGAACCAAATCCCAAGGAAGCTCACTTTCTCTAATCAAAGGATCCGAAAAAGGGAAGCCCGGCAAGAGTTTAGGGAGAGTTTTTGGGCAGGGGCTGGGAGGAGGCCAGGTGGGTGCCTTGCTGTCTGAATTCCCAGCCCTACATGGCAATTCACAGCCGGAGAGGCAGAGACAGGTGGGTCTGCAAGACTGCTAGTTAGTTCCAGGTTCAAAGAGAGACCTTGGAGAGATAGACAGAGAGACAAACAAGTAGAGAGACACAGACAGACAGACATAGACAGAGACAGCCAGACAGAGGGAGAGACAGAGGGAGACGGAGACAGACAGACAGACGGAGGGAGAGACAGAGATAAACAAAGGGAGACAGACAGAGGGAGACAGAGACAGACAGACAGAGGGAGACAGAGACAGACAGACAGAGGGAGAGACAGAGATAGACAGACTGAGGGAGAGGGAGAGAGAGATTCCTATAAGACAGGTATTTCAGGAACTCCACTGGAGAAAACACAACTGTCAAGGTCAGAAAGATTGCTGGAAGAAAAAAGTGAACACAGGGAGCTGGCATCTCTGAGGGAGCCCCTCCCCTGCTCCAACATATTTTTCTGTCTGTTGCTTAGATTAAGATAATTTCTACAAGTTCACGGGGGGTTTGCTTTTTGGGTTTTGGTTTTTAGTTTTTGTTTTTGGTCCATTCATTCTACTATTGAGCTCATCCACTGAGTAAAATTTCTTAGGCGGAAATAGTGGTTTTATAATTCTACTACCCTGGAAGAAGGGGGCAGGAGAATTAGGCGTTCAAGACCATCCACTGAGTTTGAGTGAAGAAAAGCCACGGGAAGACTGTCTACAGACCTGTCACCTACACACACACACACACACAGAGAGAGAGAGAGAGAGAGAGAGAGAGAGAGAGAGAGACAGAGAGAGACAGAGAGAGACAGAGAGACAGAGAGAGACAGAGAGAGACAGAGATAGAGAGAGACAGAGAGAGATAGAGACAGAGACAGAGAGAGAAAGAGACAGAGACAGAGAGAGAAAGAGACAGAGACAGAGAGACAGAGAAAGACCAAATGTCTGGAAAGGAAACAAAATTTTAATATGGGTATTTGCCTGTGTGAGTTTCTGTGCACCATGTGCATGCAATGCCCTTGGAGGCAGGAAGGGGGATGCCTGACCCCCTTTAACCAGAGTAGCAGATGTTCATGAGCCACCATGTGGGGTGCTGGGAACCAAACTCCGGTCCTTGGCAAGAGCGGCAAGCAGTCATGATGAGTGAACCGTCTTTCCAGCTCTGAGAAGCACGATTTAAATGGTCAGTGCAAACAGAAGCTAAACTCGGGAAGTGTTCTCTCCACAGCTCTCTGCCCTCCTCTTCCTGTTTAACCGGTGCAGAAGCCCGGGTGAGAGTGCTAGAATCTCCCACTGGTGGACACCGATTCAGCCAGTGATGGCCAGAGGTCAGAATAACTGTTTATCCAGTCGGTTCTCTGCTGTGGGGTCCAGATCACCCCATATTGAACCCCTTTCTCTGAAGCAGCAGTTAGCAGGAGAGAAAAATGGACTCTCCAGAAGGAAGAAAAGCCTGCATGAGCTCAGAAAAAAAAAATGTTTTTTTACTTTTAAATAAGACACAAGGAAAGATGAAAAGGTTTGTACAGAAGGAGAAAGCAAGAATTAGTCAAGGACAGAACAGAATGTCAGGACACAAGGCTTACAGAGCTCCCTGGTGCTGGTAGTGACTCAGAAGCCCAGGGATGACATATCACTTCATCTGCCAGATGACGTCAGCAGACCTGGTCAGGGTGAGCACTGACATCCTTATCTGCCCCCAGCCCCTGACTCCTGACCCTTGCTTTATAAGACGGTAAAATAATGGTTGGCTCAGGTAATGTTGACTTGGGATCCCTAAGTCAGTTGGGTTAGCATGGATTTGAGCAAAAATGGGGAATCTGAACAATCCAGGAAGCTCAGCAGCCCGCAGAGCTCAGAGGTAAAGACCACAGATGGTAGATGATTTCCAGAACCCTGATCTGAAATAGGAAATCAATGTCCCAAATGTGACACAGTGCAGTTTTCTGTCACTGTGACAGAATGCCTGAGATAAACAACTTGAAAAGAATCAAGGTTCACTTTGGCCCGAGGTTACAGGAGTGTCTGGCAGTGGCCAAGGCCCCCTTTGTTATAGTCCTGTGGTGAGCAAACTGCAGGGGAATGACACTCACTTCAGGCCAGCTGGGAATTACAACCACATTTCAAAAGCCCCATTCCCTTCTAGGGCTACCCAAGGTCCCACAGCTTCCCATTAGCACCACAGGCCATAAACGTGCCTTTAGTGGGGGACTCAAGTGTCACATTATAGCAGTGAGAGAGACATCATTCTGATGAAACATTTTTCATTATATTTAGTGTATGTGCATGAGTGGGGTGTGATGTGGTGTGATTTGGTGTGTGTGTGTGTGTGTGTGTGTGTGTGTAGGTCTGGTATGGTGTGATGTGAGGTGGGATGGGGTGGGGTGGGAGGTGTAAAGAGAAGTGTGGAGATGGGTAGTGGTGTGTGTGTGTGTTATGGAAAGGCATGGGGTGTGGGGGGTTGGAAAGGGTGTGTATACGTGCATGTGTGGTGTATGGAGTAGTGAGAGATGTGTATGTGTGTCTGTATGGGTGTGTGTTTGGTGTGCTATGGAAGTGTGTGTATGTGGTGTGGAGTAATGTGGGGTGGGGTGGAGTGTATATGTATGTATGTGATAGTGTGTTTGTATGTGTGTGTGTGTGGAAATGTGGAATGTGAGTGTGGTAGTGTGGGGTGTGTGAGTGTATAGTGTGGGGTGGTATGGGATAGGATGTAAAATATATAAATGTGTGTGTGTAACCACTCATCATATGTATATATGTATATATATTGTAGGATAGTATGGGCTGTGTGTGGTGGGATCTGAGTGTAGGATGTTAGGGTGAAGGGTGAGGGATGGGTTGTCTGTTTTTGTGTGAGAGACAGACAGAGAGCACACATGTGGAAGTCAGAGAACAACCTGCTGGAGTTGGTTCTTTCCTTCCATCTTGGGGTTAAACTCAAGTTGCCAGGCTGAGCGTCACACACTTTTACCCACTGAGCCGCCTCACCAACCTTTTCTTTTTCAGTCTTTGATAACAGAAGGCACGCTGCTTTGGAATGCTGTTGCTGAGGCCTCTTTCTGTTCTCCACACTCAGATGTGACCACTCGTCATCAGGGACCAGCCGGTGCTGGTTGAGAGGACATCCTTATACAAATTAGGATGAGTAGAAAGAACTCAGACGACCAAAGGTCACACATTTCCACTTGATGTGGAAACCGGCACAGATGCTCTGTGCCAGCACCTGGAGCCTTTTAAACGATGCCCATAAGAAGATGTGTCACACCCAAAGTAGAGTGGCTCCAGGACAGCTGCGGCTGTCACAACCCTGTGTGGTTTCTTGTGACGCTAGCCTCTGAGATGGAGAAGTAGGATTGTGTTCTGTGCTTCACCCTCTTGCAATTTACTGAAATCCTAACCCTTACTTTGAAAACAGCCAAAGGCGAGGTCTTCGCATGCTGTAAATTAGCTCACAAGGGCAGAGCTCACATTGCAGGGTTTAGCTTGGTCCCTAACACCACACTGGTGGCTCACAACCACCTGTAACACCAGCTGAAAGGGATCTGATGTGCTCTTCTGGGTATATAAGTGGCACACACATAAACACACATAAAATAAATCTTATTTTAAGTGTCTAAGAAATGAGATTGTGACTTATTTTAAGTTTATGCTCACACTAAAGGTGCTTTACTTCTTGAATGAATGTCTATAACCTTTGTACACAGGAAAGTGATGGGGGTGTGGATGCTGATGACAAAGGAGGGGTCGTTGCCCAGAGGGTAGCTTCAAAGATAGGCTGGCAGAACTCACCTGTAGTCTCAGCTACTTAGAAAACTAAGGAAGGAGATCCATTTGAGGTCAGCCCATGAGACACGGCAAGACCTGGTCTCCAAAATCCACACCACAAAAAGCAGCCACCTCACCTCAAACGAATAAGCTTTCCCGATGCCATCGCCTGCTCCGGTGATCACTGAAAGAAACAGAGACAGCCTCGAAGCAAGAGGACACATCCTCCAGACTCTGTCTCACAGCCACAGTCTCTCATACATCTCTATCCAGAACACTCAGTACCCCAAAGCCACATCGCTGCATTCCAAGGTTTCCAACCTTTAGTAACCTGGACAGAACCCTGGAAGTAAAGTTTTTCTGTTTTGTCTTTGTGTGTATGAAATGCAGCCAAGTATTTTATCCAGGTTTCTTAAGGCTTGGGGCAGTGCAACCCACGCTTCCCAAGGACAAGCACGTACCCTGTTATTGCTTCATTCCTGCCCAGTGCTCACCCTAAGAACACCTCAGGGTCCTTCTGAGAAGTGAAGTCTGGTTCCTCCCCTCCCCCACCCCATAGGTCAGCAGCACTCAATGCCTGTGGAAGACAGGGAACCTAGCAAAGAGGACCCGGGAATGTGTGTGGGGGGTACAAGGACCCGAGGACCTTGGATAGTTAAATCCCAGTACCATTCTCTACTAGTCCCCAGTAATGTCACAGGCCTTCAAAACTGGAGACAGATGGACACAAGCTTCACGATTCACCACAAAGAGACCTGCCTGCTGCTGGCCTTGGCACCAAGCATCAAAGGGCACACATTGGTTTTTAGGACACAGGTTTTCTTTAATGTTCATTAAAAACACATTTTTTAACAAAAACATATTAACAAAAGATGCAAGTTTCTTGAGCATGGATATAGGTATACTTTCTCTGGGGATTTTCCAGCCTTGTTCCCTACTTGACATCAGTTCACTCCCTGGTTTGTCTGTGCCCGAAGACATCACATATTTGCTCGTGATAATGTTATTCATTCTTGACTCTCAAACAAGCTAAGATTATACTTTTCACCTTGCAGCCACAGAGTTTCTGGCTGCATCTTGACTGCTCTTTGGGGAGTGTTCTTAGAAGGGCTAAGTGGGCAGCGGCTGTGAAGAGGTCTAGTTTCACAGGCACATGGGCATTTGATTGTGCCCAGTAGGGTATTCGGATCCAAAATATACAAGCTCTTAGTAATAATATACAAGGCTTAGTATAATAATAATATAATATATAAAAATAAATATACAAGGCTTAGTAAGTTTAATAAAGGTATCAAACACGTGTGTGTACATACCATATACTCATGTACACATATGTACACGTGTGCACACACAGTGCAAGTGTAAGGAGCATCTGTTAAAAATCCATGGGTCCATCCTAAACAATTCTCTCTATGGTTCGTAGAAAAGAAAAAAACTACGAGGAAGTTTACAAAGTTGCCAAGTTTAGTGAATAGAGGTACAGAATGTATTTTAAAAAAATAAATTAACATTTGGGTTTCAAATCTTTTTAAACACCCTTTAATAACATGTAAGCATACCAGCCCAGGGTTTAGAAATCTGGAAATCTGTAGATGAGAACTCAGCATTTTTGCCTGGTTTGTTATTTGTATTATCAGAAAGAAGAAAAAAAAAACTCCATAAAGAGGTAAATCTAAGCAAAGTAACAGACTCCTGAGTGAAACCTGAGGGGCAGCCCTGCTCCCCCCAATCTCCTAATCCAAATCTTGATTTTCAGGCAGCTCTGATTCCACCCATGCTGTCTGGCCACACCATTACATGTCGTGTAGAGTCACAGAGACGTTCTTAGACATGCAGATCAGAAAGTAGACTCGGAGAGTCCTCTTACCTGCCCATTGTCCCATCGATCGCAGGAAAGACCTTGGTAAAGCCTTGCAGAAGCTCAGAAAGAGGAACTGGAAGAATCCCAAGCACTTCACCAGGCAAACCAGGCACACAAGCAGCCCCACAGACACGAAGAGTCGCTCCATGACCTCCCCTGTGACTGTCTTGCTGGAGATGCTGCTGGGACCTGGCCCTTGCCCCCTGTGTGACTCCCAGGGCAGGCGGCTTGGGAGCCCGCCAGATCTCCTTCAGGAGTCTCTGGGTGTGTTCCATGTATCCGGGAGCATTTAGATTAGAGTAACTTCTTTATGTAACCTTGTGATCCTCAGGCTTTTGAATCAACTATTCTCGATAATATCTCCTCAGCATGGTCAGGCTTTTGCAGCTGTGGAGTTGCCGGGTAAATGAGACAGTAGACTTGAAGAAAAATGAAGCTGGAAAATAGGAAACATGGCACACTCTGGGACACTTGAGTCTGAATTCTCTAAAGAGATTTGTTCTTGTGACTTGATCTCCAAAGGTCTCTGCATTAAAAGCTTGGTCCCCAGAGTGGTGGGGACGGTGGGAGGTGATGGGACCTGTGAGTTCTGGAGTCCCATGGGAAGGCAGTGCTCAGAGGAAAACACTGGCCACTTGGGAAGAGTCTTTTATTACTAATACCAAACACTACGTGGTAAAGTCACCAGCATGACTGACCAAACAAGGACACCAGTAGGTATTGCCAAAGTAGACCTGGAATAGCCCACCAGGTTTCAGTCCTCCACAAGAACTACAAACCACTAAGAAGCAGTCGTTCCCGGAAGAGCACACCAATTGATTAGCTAATACCAATGGTCATCCCTGAAATCATACAAACAGAAAACATTATGCGGACTAAGCAGGTTATATTTAGGGATGTATATATATATGCATGTATATACTAATGTGTACATATATAAACAGTAAAAGTACAATAACAACTAATGGAAAAAGAGCGAGGAAGGGCATATGAAGGAGTGTGGGAAGATTTCTTCCATGGTTGATGAGCCAGAATTTTTAGATTGAAGTCACCAGTGCAAATACCTGAGCTAACCATTTTTGTAAATTGATTGTCAGCTGTTAAACAATAAACTGCATGTCATACTCCAGAACAGGAAGTAGAAAAGACTCTGGAGAAACCAACACAGTAGCCACCAACTCTATTTGTGGCCATATTTAAATTTAATATAACTTAATTTAAAATTTAGCTCCTGAACTGCAGCAGCGATTCCTAGTACTCTTCCTGACTGACATATCCATCCATGCAGGGACCAGAGTGTCTACTAGACACTCAAAATTTCCAAGCCACTTAGGCCTCAAGGAACTCACTGCTGCCAAAACAGTGACCCAAGAACTCACCACCTCCAAAAGTAAAGCAAAAAGGATAAACACACCTTTAGATTGTACTTTCCAGAGTCAGACATATGGCTCCCTTGGTGGAGTATTTACTTAGTACTGGTATTTGAACAAAAATCTATGCATCAACCAGGCATGGGGCACACAGTTGTAATCACAGCATTAGGAAAGCAGAGGTAGGGAGAGCGGAAGTTCTAGGTTATCACTGCCTACATAGAGAATTCAAGGACAGCTTGGACCACTTGAAACTCTCTGGGGGAAGAAAAAGAATGGAAAAAAAGAACAAGATACTAGAACACAGCTCAGGGCCTTATTGTGATCACTAAATTAGCAGACGGAGCGGACATCCTTTCTTGTCTCCGGTATAGAAGAAATCCTTTCTACTTTTCTCCATTTGGTATAATATTCACCACTGGTTTTTCACAAATAGGTGTCATTGTGAGGAGGTCTGGTCCTGCTGCTCCTGATTGCAATTTTTAGCCATGAAGGATGTTGGATTTTGTCAAAAGCCTTTCTATATCCATTGAGATGATGTATCTTCATTCCACTACTGTGCTGTGTTACATTAATTCATTTGTGCCTATTAAATCATCTCAGCACACGGACACCCCGGAGTGAAACCCCTTCTCCAGGGGTTTTATCATCCTAATCTGCCATTTACTGGGGAATTTTGCATCTGTGTTCATCAGGGAGATTGTCTGTAGCTTGCTCTTACGTGGCATCAATACCCAGTTCAGGCATCAGAATGGAGCTAGCTTCTGGCCATGAGTTTAGAAGCATTTCTTTGTTGCAGTAAACATTATATAGATGGCTTGTCCTTTTATCACCCCCACCCCCGAGGTCTTGCTCCTCCGATGCTGCTCTAGTGAAGAGTCCAGCACACACATTCCGTCCCCGCACCACTTGGCACTTTAGGCCACCTCGAAGAACTCAGGCGAGGTTCACTCCACCGCCCCTGTTGTTTCTATCCCGGGTGGATACCACCTCCCCGCACAAACTTGACTCCAAAGCCTGGTATCTTTTCAAGCAGGTTTATATATTAAATTTTCAATCCACAAACCCTCTACACAATAAGATTGCATCCAATGGACAAAGATACATTTCTTCCCTTCCGGTTTTGTGGGACGGTGTGTGTTTGGAGATTCAGCACTAAATCCACCTAGTTCTTTGTGGGGAGACCCTTACTCCTCCAATCTCCTCTCACACTATCATTTTTTGGGTTGCTTATATTCTCTTGGTTCACCTCTGTAGATGATATAGCATGTGTCTAAAAACTTGTCCGTTTTATAAATTTTATAATTTATCAGAATATGGAATTTCAATAATCCTCTGGATTTTAATGATATTTTGTCTAATTTTAAATTGTTTCATTTGTCTAAGCGTTTGCCAATTAATCTTTCCAAAGAACTGTTTCACTGATACTCCATTTTGTTCTTTTAGCCTCTGGGACAGCTGGGATTAGAGGAGTGCACAGCACACATAGCTCCTGCTTTTTGTGTCTTTTGGTATAAAATACCCCCCCCAGCAGCTGCAGTTTCCAGATGACTGCCCTACTTTATAATTGTGCTTATTGGTTTGAATCACTTAATTTCTGACTGAGACCAATTTGTTCAGACATTTAGAGACTTCTCAAGTTGTATTTTCTCTGGTTTCTCGCTAAAGGCCTATGATTTAAGCTTGTTGCTCTAAACAAGAAGCAGGACTTTCAAGAGTTGTCCCTGAGTGTTTCTTCCAGCTTGTTTCAAGCAGTGTCAGTCCCTTTGAAGAGCTCTTTGACATTTGTCCTTGATAGTCTTATGTCAACTTGACACAAGCTAAAGTCATCTGAGAGAAGGGAGCCTCAATTAAGAATATGCCTTCAAACTATCAGGCTGCAGACAGGCCTGTAAGGCATTTTCTTAATTAGTTATTGTGAGGGGAGGACCCAGCCATTGTAGGTGGGACCACCCCTAAAAGCTGGAAGTCTTTGGTTCTACAAGAAAGCAGGTTGCGCAAGCCTTGGGGAGCAAGCCAGTAAACAACACCCCTCCATGGCCTCTGCATCAGCTCCAGCCCCCAGGTTCCTCTCCTTTTTGTGTTCTTGTCCTGGCTTCCTTGATGATGAACAGTGATGTGGACGTGTAAACTAAATAAACCCTTTCCTCCCCAAATGTCTTTGGTTGTGGTGTTTCGTCACAGCAACGGAAACTGCAGCTAAGGCAGAACTCTTTTCTTTTTAAATGGACATTGTGTTTCTTTTGGACATCTGAAATGTTTGAAATCATGCAACCCACACAATGCCTGAATTTGCTACTTCTTTGGTATTGTGATAAAATTCCCTGACAAAAGGAAATCCAGAGAAGGACGGGTCTGTTCTGGCTTACAGTTCCAGAGGGGATACGGTTCATTGTGGCAGGGAAACGTAAGAGCCAGAGAGCGAGACAGGCCTGGCAGACAAGAAGCAGACTGATCACACTTTATTCACACATTGGGTGAGAACTGGAGAGAGACAGAGAACAGGAAGTGGGGCCAAGCTAGGAATCCTCAAAGCCCCTCCATTCTCAGTGATGTCCTACTCCAACAAGGCTCCATTACCCCCCTTAACAGCGCCACCAACTAGCAACTAAGTGTTCAAACGTGTGAGCCTCTAGGAGCTATTTCTCATTCAAACCACAAGGCTGTTTCCATTTCTAGCAGGCGTGAATTTAAGGAGTGTCCCCAGACCGATCTCAGTTGATAATTCCCTAGGAGGATTCTGTCTTCCCAATGTGGCATCACTGACAATCCACTCAGCACAGCAGCAGCAGCAGCAGAAACTACCCTCCGCCTCCAGGTTCAGTATCTTTGGAGCCCAACACACAGGTACGATTGACCATTCATAGGCTGACCTCAGTCCCCAGCAGTTGAGCAAGGTTACACATGAGAAAGAAGTCTCAGTTAAGCAGTGGTCCTGCCCATCCTTGACACATCGTTGTCTGGGCTCTAGTCTATCCTGCAAGGTGCCCTAACTAGTGTGTGAGGCCACCACTCTGCTCAGTGCTCAGAATAATGTCTCAAGAGAGTTTGCCCAGGGCAAGTCGCTCCTCATCTTACATATGCTTAAAAATCTCTTCCTGGGAGACAAATTCCTCCATGGCTGGCACTAGGCTTCAGCATTTTCCTTCCCCAACATACGATTCCCAGGGAAATGCCAGTTCACTGGAGACCACTCTTTTAATAGTCTGATATCTGAATGAAGGGGCCCAAGTGTCTCTGGAGCTAATACTGAGGTCAGAGGACAGCTTTCAGGATCCAGTTTGCTCCTTATACCATAGGTTCTGAGGATCAAACTCAGTTCATTAGACTTGTGGGGCAAGTATCTTTTTTTTCTCTCTCTCTTACAATTTTATTTTTAAAAAAGAGGGATACATATACAGGTTTTTAAAGGCATTTTGGCATAACACTATATGATTATTTATTGTCAGTACTTAATTCTTTTACAGGTTTGGTAGTATGCATTGAAATCCCACTAGTTACCATAAGCATAAAGTACATGTAGGACAGAACATAACATAGAAACAGTTTTTTTTGGTGAGTATAGATTAAGCATAATAAACTTTGAATACCAAAAATTGCCACAATTTCTTAGCTCTTGGATTATTAATGATTTAAGGTCCAGGTGTACCACACTCTGAGAGGGTACTATACATTTATTTTTTTTTTCCTAAGAAGGACTGAGGCTTTCTTTCTTTCTTTCTTTCTTTCTTTTTTTTCTTTTTTTTTTAGCTTCCCATGGCCTGTGAGTTGTTTCTGGGGTGTTCAGAGCTTTCTGGAGTTAGTGTCTTTACCCAAAGCTAAGAAAGTGCTTCCTAGAAGTGTCCAAAGGTCAGTCCAATAGAGGCAATTCCTCAACTGAAGTTCCCCTTAGTTACTGCCACCTCATGTACCCAACACCCGCCTCCCAACCGTAATTCAGAACCCTGACTGGTTCCATCAGCTACAAGCCTTTTTAGAGTGTAAAGGACTACTCCCCATCCAGGTACAAATGTTGCTCTTAGGGTGCCCTCTGCTGGCCCAATGTGGAAGAGGAGGAAAAGTCTTAAAATTGTTTCTGAAAGGATTCCAAGAATAAAAAAAACTCAGAGATGGGGAAAACAACTTTGAAAGACAGCAAAAACTGCTCTCCGCTTCTCTGAGTGAGTGATTTCCAGTCTCGGTTTCAGAAGGGATACTAAAGGATGTTCTAACAGTAATTTGAAAGCCTCCAATGTCATGTTCCAGAAGTCTTAAAAAGAGTGCTTTGCAGTGGGAAGAGTGCCCGACTAACAGACGTGAGACCTAGATTTGATAGCCACATAAACCGAGCATAGTAGCGCATAACTCATCCCAGCACTTGGTGGTGCAATAGCGGATCATAAATGGACTCATCCCTGACAGGAGACCTTGTCTCAAAAAACAAACAAAACACTCAAACAAAAATGTAGTGATAAAAGAAGCAGCACTATTAAGAAATGAAGAGTCAGGCCTGGTGGTGCATGCCTTCGATCTCAGCACTGGGAAGTCTGAGGCCAACAGATCTCTGTGAGTTTGAAGCCACCCAGGACTACATAGGGAGTTTCAAGCCAGCCAGGACTAGATAAGGAGACCCTCTATGAAAGAAAGAGAGAAAGAAAGGAGGGAAGAAAGGAAAGAAGGAAAGAAGGAAGGAAGAAAGAAAGGTTGGAAAGAAGAAGAAGGCTGGAGAGATGATTTGGTGGTTAAAGAGTACATACTGATCTTGTAGAGGACCCAAGTTTGGTTCTCAGCACCCAGGTCAAGTGGTTCACAGCTGCCTGTAAAAGACTTACACTTCTGACCTTCCCAGGCAGCTGCATTTGTGTGCATGTAACTATACACACATACACACACACACACACACACACACACACACACACACACACACCTAAAGAAGAGGAGGAAAAAGGAGAAGAGGAGGAGGGAAAGAGAGAGAGGGGGAAAGGGGAAGATGAAAAAGGGTGAGGAGGAGGAGAAAAAGAAGAGGAGGAGGAGGAAGAGGCAAAGGAAGAGGAAGAAGAAAAATGAGAAAAAGAAGAAGAAGAAGAAGAAGAAGAAGAAGAAGAAGAAGAAGAAGAAGAAGAAGAAGAAGAAGAAGAAGAAGAAGAAGAAGAAGAAGAAGAAGAAGAAGAAGAAAATAGACAGATGACGACTTGGCTAGGTGTTTCTCTAAAGCTTATATACAATGACCCCGGAGAGATGACCATGGTAAAGTGTTTGCCACACAAGCATGAGGAACCTAAACCTGTAATCCCATCACTAGATGTACAGACAGAAAGATCCCAGTGGTTCACTGGACAGCTGGTCTAGCCAAAATGAGGAGCTTCGGGCTCAAAACAGATGAAGGGAAAGTGATTCAAGAAGACACCAGACATCCACCTGTGGTATCCACATACTTACATGTGCATGTCTACCTGCACACACATGAACAAATACATGACAAAGATATCCCAACGATCAACCAGAACATAAAGGAAATGTTCATCATGAGTTAGGGAAATACAGGTCCAAACCAAAACTCTATTAAAGATGGTTACTAATAAAAAGTTATTTTAAATGTATGTTGCAGAAGATGAGGAGATAGTAACTATGAAAAAGGTATAATGTATCAGGTCCTCAATAAATCAAAACTAGAGCTGAGCATGTTGGCACACATACCTTTAATCTCAGGACACAGGACATAGAGGCAGGCAGATCTCAGAGTTCAGGACTAACCTTGTCTATACAGTGAGTTCCAGGACAGCTAGGGCTACACAAAGAAACCCTGTCTTGAAAAAAATAAGAACAAAATTCTACTACTATGGATAAATCCAAAATAATTGAAAGCAGGGCCTTCTACTTTTTGAGACAGGGTATTGCTATGCAGGCCCGGCTGGCCTCGACCTCCTGAATGCTGTGACTGTGATCAGGGTTTTGAAGATGTATTTGTACTTCTATGTTTACAAGTGGCATCACTGGCAAAAGGCTGAAGACAGAAACATACCGAGGGCCCAGCCATAGGTGGGCAAAGAAGCAAAACAGGATATCGTGACCATCCATGTTGCCAATCTGGCAAGATCTAGAATCTTCTACGAGACAAGGTGGGCCTTCGAGGGATCATCTAGGTTAAGCTGAGGTGGGAAGACCCACTCTGAATATGGGCAACACCACTGCATGCGTTATGGTACCTGACTTTGTTAAGAGGGGAAAGCAAGCAATGTACCTCGGTCCATTGCTCTCTGCTCCTTGACTCTGAACACATGACATGCTCCTGACATCATGTCTGTCTTCTCAGAGCGGACGGTACCCTAGACCTGTAGGCCAAAACAAATTCTCCATTAAGTCGTTTTTATCAGTGTGTTTTATTATACCAATGGAGACTACATGGTGAAGCCTCCATTGGTCTGACAAGAGGGTGGTGGGAAGAGGCACTTGATCCAAGTTCAATCCTTAGACCCTACAAAAAAGTGGAAGAAGTTGAAAGCTAACTCCACAAAGTTGTCTTCTGACTGCCACAGTCATGAAGCCATGGTGTATACTCTCTCTCTCTCTCTCTCTCTCTCTCTCTCTCTCACACACACACACACACACACACACACACTTGTATTAAGTAGTTAGAAACCTATTCCTTCAGTTGCTACTACATCTGGCTCTACTTCTATAAACCCAGCTATTGCTGGCAGGGCTGGGGAGTTAACTCTGTAAGTACTTGTCACACGCATCTAGCTTTCAAAATCCCTTGAACAAACCTGGAGGGAGCTGGATAGAACAAGACAGATGAGCTGCGTGTTATTAGTTACAAGAAACAAAAACCATGACCAAGTCAACTTATAGAAGAATTTATTTCGGCCTACAGTTCCAGCAGGAATTGTGACAGGAACATCTGGGAGCTCGTCAAATCACAGACAGGAAGCTCAGAGAGCAAACCTGAAACAAATGAAGGCTTTGAAACCTCAGAGCACACCCCAGTGACACACTTCCTTCAGCAAGGCCACCCAACCGGGGACCATGCATTCAAACGTCTAAGACTGTGGGGATGCACTGATGACTTTTGGGTTTTGTTATGTTTTGGTTTGGTTTTTTGCCAAAGTTTTTCCAACACTTGTCCTTAAAAGGGTATCTTGTTTCTTCAAGGTGGAGTCATGTGTGTGTACACATGTATGTATGTGCAGGCATGTGTGGGCACAGTTGTGTACATGTGTGTGTGTGTGCACATATGTACGTGTGTGTGTGTGTGTGTGTGTGTAAGCCAGAGGATAACAATGGGTGTCTTCCTCAGGCAGTCTCCACCCTGCTTTTTGAGACAGTGTCTCTCACTGAACCTGATGCTTACCACTTAAGACTGGCTGGCCAGAGTCTTAGGCCATGTCTGTCTCTGAACCCAGGGTTGAGGTTATTGACATACTCCATGCCTGGCGTCTTATACAAGTGCAAGAGATTATTACTGCCTCCCAAGTACAGCAAGCACTCTACCCACGTAGACACTGAACAACCGACTTTCACTTCCTACCATACTGCAATATCACAGTGCGCGGTATAGAGGGAGATGTCTTTATTTCACTATCGTGACTTGGGAGAAAAGAAAAACATACTGACATAGCATAAATCAAAACTGACGGGCTCTTACAAAGACAAAGAGATACTTCAACGACAAAAGTTTTCCCTCCTTTTCCTTGGCTGGGACCTTTAAAATTAAGGCTCCCATGTTGATAAGCAAAGGTACCCTTGAAACATCTCCCACAGCACAGAGGGCCCCGTGGCTGACTTTGAGCAAATTGGCTTAGTTGGGAAGGTTCTGTACTGGGAGTCGTGGGTTCCTCGTGGCTCATTGTGCAGTGAGGTAGCTTTCTTTGTATTTCCCAGACATCCCTTTTTGTGCTCTGACCAAACAGGCCACTGTCCCATGTGTGGGACCTCTGGGCTGCCCACTCCTGTTGAGGCTGCTCTTTCCAGCCTAGGCCTGCAACTGTGTCTTCAGTTTAACTCTTCGGATCCAGAGGGATGCTTTCTTCATCCACAGGTTGTTTAGGTTTCAACTGGCTGCTTAGTGTTAAGAATGAGTATCTTAAACCGCCTGCCATGCTAAAGAGAGAAGAAAGAGGTGGGAGGGGATCCCACGGGCACTGTTAATATAATTGCAGTCAGCTTGATTTGAACACAACTATTAAGATCTCTGAGTTTTGTTTTGTTTTTCCCTCACAGGTTGGTAGATTGAGAAATTGCTTCTCTGCAAATGTTTGGAGACAGAAAAAAAAAAAAAAAGAGAGCCCTCAATTTTTACTGGATAAAGTAACATGTAATGATTCTACAAATAACACCCATGCCTAGAACCTCCCCCCAAAAATGTGTTCAGAAGCATCTAAGCATGAACAGCATCCTCAGAACACAGCCTTCAAAGGGCCATAGGTGATGAGAGGTGGGAGGAAGACGTGTGAACTGAATTTAGGCCTTAGCCCTGCGATCCTTGATGACACATGTCACAACACATCACATGCTCATTACATACCTAGCAATCATGCTTAAATCCCTTACTTACTGTGAGTTCATTTAAAAGTCTCACTTACCAAATATTTAACCCTATAAAGTTTAAGAGGGAGAAAATGTAGTCTCCACCAACCAACATCCCAATGTAGGCAACCGATACATTCTGCAAAGAGATGGGAAGGCTCATCAGGGAAAGTAAGGGAAGTAAGGAACTTCAGGGGAAATGCAGACATGTGACTCTGCATTGAGGGCTTGCCCCGAACACCTAATGGCTTTCTAAATAGAGTCTGCTAAAATGTAGCAACTGAAAACCATGCTGTTCACCTTCCCGGCATTCCAGACAAGAGGTGGGAGAGTTCCTAAGCTGCTCCCATCTTTTTATCGCCTCTGCACTGGACATTTTAACCCTATCACCTCCAACCTGAACAGGGCAGGCAGCTAAGTTCTGAGCAGAACTCCCGTGCAAGCCATTTGAGGAAACCACTGGGTGGAGCAGGTAAGGTCTGCCCACTCACTTTAGAACTTACGTGAAGAGAAAAAAAAAAATGGGGACTAGAATTCATACCACCACCACTCCCTGTTCAAGAGCTGTGACCTCAAAGGCACACAGCCATACACAAACCCCTTTGCAACAACCTACCAATTCTCCATCATTGCTTTATCCTGAGCATAAGTACTCAAATATTCCTTTCAGGAGGATTTGACTTAGTGGGCACCCGGCAAAACGAATTCCAGATAACGAAATGATCACAGATATTTGGGTTATTTCTTCTTTCCAATTGCTACTTGTTTTTTCCCAAATTATACCCTCACCTGCTTCCAACTTTAAAGTAATAATCACTTTCTTTTAGGGATTAGCAACCTCACTCTACGCAAGAGCAGCAGCAGGGATCACACAGCGCCCCCTAGAGTCACAAGCCTCCACACTCCCTGCATCTCTGTCCACAGCAAAAAGGACCTGGTTTCCATCTGGTTCCCACCCAGGGGTTTAGCGCAAAGCTACACCACTCACCTTGATCGCTCCAACCACCGCAGTGGTCAGAGCTGAGTTGTAATAACTGCAAAGAACTGTGGAGTACATCAGCAGAAACCTGAGGGCGGGAGACAGACAGCGTGAGCGCCGGCCGGCTCCGGGTGTCCTGTAGGTTCTAGAACCCGGATCTAAGCATTCCCCACGGGGCTTTTCACAAGGGAGGGGGGAAAGGTTCAGCTGTGCATAAGCCAAACATCTCCTGCGTTTCTCACGGTGTGTCCACAGAGTGAGGGAAAGAAAAGGATTTTTATCAACAGATATTAATTCCACATCTTCATACGTATAGGTAGTGTGATTTGGTCACATCCGGTCCCCACCGCCCTCACCTCTCAGTAACCCCCTTCTATTTTCACGAGGCTTCTGTTTTGTTGGGGAGTCTTTTGCCTTCGTCTTTGGTAACCCACAACACTTTTTGTTTTACTTTTGAGATCTCCTTGTTTTGAGATTTGCTTGAGGGCGGATTTCTCTATGTAGCCTAGGCTGGCCTCGAACTCATGTGTGACAAGACTGGCCTTGAATTCAGAAAGAAACACTTGCCTGCGCTTTCCAAGCGCTTAAAGACGTGCACACACCACTATGCCTGCCAAGTGCCCTTGTTTTTACAGAACGAGGTACTAGTATTTAGATGCTGAAGTATTGGGCACTTCAGAAAAATCTGTTTCTAGGACCCCACATGGTGCCGTATGCCCATCATCTGAGTACTGAAGGCTCAAGTGTTAAAAGGGTAGCCTTGGCTACATCAAGACCAATCTAGGCCAACCACCCATGCCCCAAATATATAATGTGTGCGTGTGTGCCTTCAATTGTTACCGTTTTAACTAACTCAATAATATTATCCAGGTATACAATTAATGATTTTTTTAAACTCGGCCCCATGTTCCTGTTACCAAGTGCAGCTCTGCCAGACCTTGGTGATCTGAGATGACCCACACTACCTACCCAGGGGAGCTCAGAGTACCCAGCATACACCTGCGGAGCCCGAGGAAACCACAAGCCAGGCTGCACCCTATGGCTTCCACACTTAAGCTCAGCCTTCCACAAGGGCAAGCATGAATAATTTTCTTTCTCTCCTGAAAAGACCAAGCCCAGGATTACAGGCCATGCTGCAAAACATGTTGGCCTGCCTGCAGATTCAGTAACTAGGACCCCAAATCTCAGTAGCATCTGCCAGCAGTATGGGCAGCCAGAACATTTACTCGTCAGCTGTGGGATCCCAGATAACACACTGGAGTTGCTAGGAATGAACCCCAGTTCTGTCTAACACCGGGTTTACTAGATAGAGAGGCTGCATTTCTCAACATGGCCACTAGATGTCCTCAGAGAGGGAGAAATTAACAATTATTTTTAAATGGGGTTCTGCTCGTAATGCGTTTGCCAAGCAAGGGTGAGGACTAGTGTTTCCATCTCGAATGCACTTTTATTTTAAGCCACGTTGGATGGGGCACACATGTAATCCCAGGACTAGGAGATGGAAAGATGACTTCCGGTCT
The DNA here is from genome assembly GCF_963924665.1 of Micromys minutus. Classification (NCBI taxonomy): domain Eukaryota; kingdom Metazoa; phylum Chordata; class Mammalia; order Rodentia; family Muridae; genus Micromys; species Micromys minutus. The sequence continues at coordinate 91,928,168 of NC_137969.1, read as the reverse complement.
TTGGGTTTGCTTAGCTACCCAGTCTAGACAAATCAGAGAGCTCTTGGTTCTATGGGAGATTGTATGTCAAAAAAGCAATGTGGAGATTGATAGGTGAGATACCTGATGGTGACCTATGGCCGTCACACACATGTACACACATGTGCATACTCTACACACATGGACACACACACACACACTAAGTTATTTTGAAAGAAACATTTATTATTACTTATAAAGGGTAGCCGGTAAGACCAAGACATTGATCTAAAAGAAACTCCATGGAGCTAGAGAGATGGCTCAGTGGTTAAGAGCACTGACTGTTCTTCCAGAGGTCCTGAGTTCAATTCCCAGCAACCACATGGTGGCTCACAGCCGTCTGTAATGGGATCTGATGCCCTCTAATGGTGTGTCTGAAGACAGCTACAGTGTACTCACATAAAATAAATACATCTTAAAAAGAGAGAGAGAGAGAGAGAGAGAGACTCCATGAATTCTATACATGGTGTCTTAAGATTACTATTTCTGTGATAAAACCCCATGACCAAAGAAATTTGGGGAGAAAAGGTCTATTCAGCTTACACCTCCACAGCACTGACTTCTTCATCATGGATGGAAGTCAGGACAAGAACCCGAACAGGGCAAGAACCTGGAGGTAGGAGCTGATGCAGAAGCCCTGGAGGGATGCTGCTTACTGGCTTTCTCCCCATGGCTTGCTCAGCCTGCTTTCTTCTAGAACTCAAGACACCAGCCCAGGGATGGCCCTGCCCACAATGGGCTGAGCTCGCCCACATCAATCACTAATTAAGAAAATGCCCTACAGCCAGACCTTATGGAAGCATTTTCTCAGTTGAGATAACGTTAGCCTGTGTCGAGCTGACGTAAAACCGTCCTGCACACTTGGTCTCTGTAAAATGTATTTACTTATTTTTGAGTTCCATACACACATGCCCGCACACGCTTGAGTGCAGGTACCCACCTGTAGACAATAAAAACCAATTTATACATCTGCAGTCAGTCTCGTCAACGTGACTAAACTTAAGATCATCATGGGAAAATACTACTGGGCATTGCTGGTTAGGAGTGTCCAGACATTGTGAGCTGACCCGGGAAGACCCTCGTCATTTGTAGGGAGCACCACAATCCCACGGGCTTTGGTCCCAGACTGAATAACAAGGAACAATAAGCCGGGCATCAGGATTCCCCGGTCTCTGCTTCACTGCGTCAGTGCCTCTCTCCTGCCAGACAGACTGTAAGTCCTCCCAGTGAGCAAAAGCGAATCCTTAAGTTGTTTTGTCACAAGGACAAAAGTAACTAAATTGGTACCACGCATGTTTTGTTCTTCCAGGTTCATAGTCACCGTCACCGGTAGGTCACAGGAACCAGAATCACCTCCTTGGAGGTATATCCTTTCATCTTTCTCCCCGTTCTGACTTGGAGCTGGCCATAAAGAAACTCTCTGGCTTATCTTGTAAATGATCGTAAGAGCCCTGTTTCTGAAAGGCGGTGTCCAGCATCTTGAGGAGAGTAAGCTACAGAGAGCAGCCAGGAAGCATCTGAACAGAAAGGCTTTCCAGGCTTCCCCACTGCCTACCAACACGGGAACACACTCTGTCCAATCTCCACACCGCAGTCCACACAGCATCACGTCTACGCCATGACAACTGAGCACTTGGTTTGCAAAAGGGGAAACAAGAATAAACTTTCCATCCACTGGGTGAGCACCTCTACTGTCACCCCACCTCCACTGTCACCCCACCTCCACCGTCACCCCACCTCCACTGTCACCCCACCTCCACCATCACCCCACCTCCACTATTCACTCCCCCCCCCCAAGACTCTTTGAATTTCTTCCTCTGGATGCTCATCTGCATCCTTAGAACTATCCTTTATAATAACAAGCCTCAGGGTAGCTAGTATTTGTCTGCAAGTTTTGCAAGATGCTCTAGCAAATGGCCTGGGCCTGAGGAAGAGGGTCTCAACCCAATTTTAGCTGATGCTCTGGAAGTCCTGGAGATGCAATTTGGTACAGTGCTCGAGGACCTGAGTTCAATCTCTACAACTCATGTAGAAGGGGGGAAGAACTGGGCATGATAGTGTACTTATAATCCCACCACTGGAGGGCCAGCCAACCTAGCTGAGTCGGCAACTTCCAGGCCACAACTACCCTGTGTCTAAAAACAAGGTCGTTTTTGGACCTTTGGACACTTAAGCTACACGCACACAAACACACCACACAGACACTCACACACACATAGGGGGGGGTAGTAATAAATTAAGAACCCCATCACCAGAATAACATTAAATCCAATAAAGCTAAAGAAAGAGTGACGGGAGACCAGAGACGGCTCAGTGTGCTAAGAGCACCTGCTGCTCTTGCAGAGGACCTGGCTTGGGTCCTCACCACCCACAGGGTGACTCCTACCACCTGTAATTCCAGTTCCAGGTGACCCAGTGCTCTCTCTGACCTCCGTAAACAGCTGTGACGCTGAAATGCTTGGACCAACAGGGACATAAGTCTGTACTTCCAGCACAGACAAAACCTGCAAATGCAGAGCTGGTGGGTGTGTGAGGACGCAGGGCGTGGGTGCCCTGTCCAGAGAAAGTCAAGAGAAACACCGGGAAAGAGGGCTCTGGCAGAACAGACAAGCAGGCCAAGTAGACCTGACTCATCAAGAAATACTGTCAACCAACTTCTCTGCTTATAAGCAGTTTCTTACCCCAAAAGACAGGAAAGAAGAAATTGTACGATAAATAAGACATTCTTCCAGTGGCTGAATTCAGTGGCCTGTGATGACAAGACAAAGATCCATCATGGGATTAGTGACAGTTCGGTCTAAAACCAGTTGGCACAACCCTACCACCTTTTGTGCTGTTGATGTATTAACAATAATTGCACACTCTCATCAAAGAGACATGCATTAGATATCAATAACTGTTTACACTAGGGCTTATACTACTTTCCAAACCTTTATGTTTGAAAGTTTCAATCTCAAAAAGATTTTATTGTTACTTATCTAGTAGTCTTCAGATTCCCTATGTGTACCGAATCAAGAGTGCATGCTTACAAACACACACACACACACACACACACACACACACACACACACACACACTTAAATAAATAAATCATAATAAATGAAAAACCAAGAGCTAGAAGTATTTACATAAACAATAAATAAAAATTATTTACTCTGGACACCATAAACCCAGGAAGGGTTATTTAGTAATATTTCTTAAAATATATAGGTTCTTCACTAGACCACACTTTAAGAAATGTTAGTTTTCTATCTTTAATAGTGGATCTTCAACATTTGAAGAAACAGGAATCTACAAATCATGCTGGATTATAAATCTTTTGCACTTGGGGGGGGTCAATATTTAAAACCCCTCCCACTCAGTTGTAACCCTCTACATGTATTTGGCCCTGCTGTAGAGAAGGTCAAATGAGTATCTCCCAAGGACCTGAGGTTGGTTAACAGAAGGGCTTTATCTCTGACTTCATTTCCCAGAGGCAGAATCAAAGTACAGTTAATAATCCACTGGCGATGTAAGTCCCAAGTGCAGGACTCACTTCCCAGAGTGTGCGTCACCAAAAACTTTGGCCTTTCTACCTCTCCCCGTCGACTCATTCGCCCTTCCTCCAAAGTCCGAGAGCAAACGGTTCACTCCATGTCACCTGTCAGCCTCCAGTTAAAAGGCCTTGGAATAACTCAGTGAGCATTTTTAATAGCGATGGGGTGAAAAACAGATCACTTTTTCCTGGTAGGGTCTCTCTCATTTTTATTACTAATTACAGTGTACATCTTATTACATCTCCGGTCACTCTTGTCATCCAATACTTTAAAAGGGTACTCATGTTTTGTTTTTAGGGTTTCTATGACACGTATGTGTGCGTGTGGTGTGTATGTAGCTTAGACATAGTGCCCACATGGCATTCTGAAGACAGTTTGCCAGAGTCGGCTCTCTCCATATGTGATATGGGTCCTGGGGGATAGAACTCAGGTCATCAGGCTGGGCAACAGCTGCCATCTCTTCAGCCCAAATGAGCTGCATTTTAAACATTCGAGAGAAATGCTTTTGCATTTTATCATTTGAGAGAAAATAAATATATCTTGGTCCCGCCTTCCATTTGTGGCACTGAGGAGCAAACCCTCAGTCCTGCTCGTGCCAGCCAATGTTCTGCCACTGAGCTACGTCCCCAGTCCTACAATACTGCTCTTAGATCTTTAAATGTATTGTTCTAATTATAGTTTTTCTTCCCAATAATAATTCCACAAAGCTCTCTCAGTTCCTGGCAAATCGCTCAATTCAGAGAGCTCTGTCTAAATCTCCAGAGTCTGAAAAGGTCAGAGAGGCAAATGGTGGGTGGTCCAGCACCACATCAGGAGGCAAAATTCTCCTAGAATATGAGAATTTAATAAGTCAGCTCTCCACTAACAATGGGGCTAACGCTCGATTTACCTACAGAAAGAAAAGAAGTACAAGGAAGCCAACGATCCATTGAACACACTCACCCTAGCACACCCTAACTCAGCCTCACCTACCTTAACCGTGTTTGTGACACGGGCCATATTTACCTGCTGAAAGTCTCCAGTAGAGACGCTAATTATAACAGTTGGGATGAGCATGAAGCAGGCATTGTAGAAAAGCACTCCATATTTCCCCAACTCCTGTGAGAATAAGAAAACTGCTTTCAGTTGCCATAAGGTATTATGTCTCCTGGGCCAATTTGTCTATTTATGCATAATTAGGACGCGTAAAAGGCCTGCAGTGTACAGACTTTTGGCCCATGTCTGTTGTAAAATGGACCATCACACTGTGTCAGAACTTTGGAATAAATGTTTGTTCTGCACCAACAGGTGTGTGTACAATGGATGAAAATAGAGGGCTTGAGGCCCCACCCATCTCTAACACTCCACTCTGGCTCGTTATTCAGAGTAGCAAATCTGAAATTAGATAATGGAAATTTAAAATGTTGGCCAATTCTTTTAAAACATCTGCTCCAACCATTAAAGAATAGCAGCCTACCATGTTTGCTTTCACTAAAGTGGCCACCCACATCTCCTAAAAAAAGGGGGGGGGGGTGACATATTGTATTTTCAGGAAGGCAGTGAACCTGTTTTTGTAAAACTGTCACCATTCAAAGAAACAAATGGGCATACAGATTTTAAAAATAGCTCACAGAAAAGCACCCATCAGTCAGGGAGAACTCCCTCACAAAGCACAAAGAGCCCAGAACAAAGACCCATATGCTGGCTAACCCCAGACAGCTTCCGGTCACGGCTGGGGCTGGATGAAGGCTGAGGCAGCACAACAGGCAGCCCACCAGCTTGCAATCTGAAGAAATGGTTCCTACTGGAGGACGTGACAAATGACCATCAGCTGTCTCGATTGGAGAAATGAAGGTTTAAAGGTAATGGCCTGTAAGCTACCAGAGCTTAGAGCTGGAAACCTAGGGCACAGACTAATGCCCTCAGAGCTAACATCAGGTCACTGTCCCACCTCCTTCTGAATCTGTCACGGTCATTAACACCTCTGCTTTAAAAATAATAAATTTGCTTTTCAAAGTTCATATGAATATAAACTTGTACATGCACATATATATTCATGAATACATATGTACATATATATTCATATATGTCTTGAAAAGCACATATATTATATATTCTGATTGTACATCTAAAACAGTGACATCTTTTCCTCCCTATCTAATTTTCAACCAAACTCTTTGCAATGCCAAGAATAACAAGGTCTTATACAAACAAGATAATTAGGCAGAAATCAGTAGTTTCCAGATCACAGGGCGTGCGTGCATCGAGTTACATGCCAATGGAACATGCTCATTGTCATTTCTCAAGTCATTTCAGGAGCCAGATGGCACGTAGAGCGGCAGGAGGGAAGGTCCAGTACCTTGGGGTCCATTTTCTGTTTGGTATAAACTCCATTTGCTGCGGTGAAGATATCATTCAAGAATACAAAAACGTAGCCTTCCAAGTTGAATGTGAGGTCAGAGCTGGCAGGGAGAACAGGAAGGGGACATTGTAAAGACACTCTTACGCTGGCCTCAGAGCATGCTTGCTGCTCTGTGTCCTGGTCAAATCTGTGCAGTGCTAATGTCATCTTTTCTAAGGCCAACTATTCCCCCTAGCAGCAAGTCATTAGCTCCTCCATTTCCTCCCACATGAGAACAAAACAGTTGACCGGTTGACCTATGTTTAATTACATTTAGCTTAAGACCTGGGGACCTGAACTGTCTTACTTTAACTGCAAACCCTCTGTTAACTGATGGGTTTGCACAATAATTAGTAAGCTGTGGCTGTCCTGAGGGCACCGTTTGCCCACCCCAAGGGACAGCCTGAGAGGACACCTCCATCTGGCGTCCAGACAGTTCCTTGTCTGTCAAAGGGTAAATAAAGCACACCCCGTGAGCCTATGCAAGCCTCCCAAGCCTCCTTCCTTCCAGGATTCTGAAAGCACCTCAGTAATTTCCCTCCAAAACAAGTAGCACTAACATAAAAATGTCTAAATGACAAGAGACACGGATGAGGCAGACAACCATGTCACATGATGTGATTCGCCCACCTTACACTTCCTGCTTACCCCATAATATATATAGTCAGAAGATAAACCTTCCATATATCCTCTTAGGAGGAATACCTGGAGCTTGTGAATTTAGTTAACTAGTTAACTAGCTGGTTACTTGGTTGTTACTGAGACAGGATCTACATTTGCCCAGGAGGGTCTGCAGCTCAGACAATTCCCCTTCGTAGTACATAAATGCCACAGGCAAGTAGCATTGCTTCCCAGCTAATTTAGCAGACACATAAGAGGGAATAAATATCGTGTTTCTATTTTTCATGCACAGTAATCCACACAAAAATGAAACTCAAAACAGTTGGATACAGAGATTTATGTAATATTTTAGCAAAGGTTTCAGTGCCAAAGACAAACTGGGACCTAGCGGGAAACACACAAGGAAGCTGTGGTAGGGAAGGTGATTTCAGAGTTGAATTACTCAAACTCATCTGAGTGCCAACTGTCTGTGTTCAGCAGGAGATGTGGCTGCTTTTGTTAGTCCAGGAGAGGGCCGCTTCCACAAAAGCAAGCTAAACCAGAGGGTAGGGCAAAGCCTCCTTATAGCTCTCAGTTCTCAATTACCTTGAGTTTAGAACAACCCAGAGGCCAAAGCAGCATGTTTTGGTTAATCCATCCACCTAATTTTGCTTCTTGTTCATAAATGTTACCTGCAGGAACTGCTGGAGGGAGCTAAGTCTGGATTTGCAAACGATTCCTTTGAGTAACTCAAGTGTTAAATTCAAATTGTCTGTAGTTTTTTCTTAGGGGGCTGGACAGGTAAAGTATTTATCATACAAACACAAGGACCTGAATTCAATCCTCAGAATCCACATTAGAAACCCAGAGGACTGGAGAGATGGCTCAGTGGTTAAGAGCACTGGATGCTCTTCCAGAGGTCCTGAGTTCAATTCCCAGCAACCACATGGTGACTCACAACCATCTGTAATGGGATCTGGTGCCCTCTGCTGGTGGGTCTGAAGACAGCTCCAGTGTATTCATATAAATAAAATAAATCCTAAAAAAGAAGCCCAGACATGGGTGACATCCTACTGTGATCCTAGAGCTGAGAAAGGGATAAGGTGGATCACTGGGGCTCAGTCAGCTTCCATGGCAAGATGTTTTTTCCTTTTGTACAGAGAAATTACAAGGATGGAGGGCAGAGATGGAGGGACTGGGAAATGAGTGGAATTGGGGTGTTTGACATGTGATTTACAAAAAAGAAATCAATTAAAAAGAAAAAAATACTTTTTTAAAGGAAACAAAATGGACAGCTCCTAAGGAATGATGTCGACCTCTGGCCTCTGCAAACCCAAGTACACACACACACACACACACACACACACACACACACACGCACGCACACATGTGTGCATGCACGCACATGCCCAGACATGTGAGCACTGCACATACACACAAAAAGATTTAGTGAAACAAGCTTTGCTAAGTTTGAATAAGCAGAGAAGGGCAGGCTTTTAGAGGCATGAGGAAGAGGTACTTCCCAGGAGAGCTTTAGAGCCATAATCCTGTCTTCTCCAGTGGCCAAGAACGCCAACAGAGAATGGGTAAACCTGTCGCTCACTGGCAGTGAGAACAAAGGGTATGAGGAATACAATGCCATACAAAGTACAGCATATGCAGGGTCACCAGTGTGGCCTTTCCTGGATAGTCTCTCTAACATTCCCAGCCCTTCGGCTTCCTTAGATGAATAAAATACAAGAAAGCAAACACCAATCACTTATGGGTGAAAAGGTCTTATGAGCCGGTGCAGAATTCCCCATAAGTCCTGTTCCTACTTGGATCACTGAGGAAGCCCTGTCTGAGGTAGGCACCCTGAGTTCAGTAAACAGAACCCACCTATAAACACTGACTGCAATGGGTTCACAGTGGAGGCAGAGCCTATCTGACATATAGAAATGGTGAAATGTGGGACCTGTTTATCACGGCAGGTGAACCTGGCTCATCCAACTCAATCTGATCAACAACTTTTCGCACGGAGGTTGGCTAACTTTTATAGGCAGAAAGTTATCTCTGGAAGGGACTGAAAAATTGGCATCTTAAATAGGACACATGGAACAATAAACTGGACCTGCTCAGACCCTGAGACAGGATGTTGGACAATGGTGATGGTTGGCTAACGGATACATATGAACATACTGGTTGACTCTAGATGGACCAGTTAGGGTTTCCAAATCAGGATTACCACTCCAAGCTGGCTCTGGAGAAAGTCTAGATGATTTTAGAAACAATCATCGATCATCAAAATTAGTTGAACTCACTCGGGTGCCACACTGGCCGCTCCTCACCAGACTTAGAAACGCATGTGTGCACACATGTGTGCTGGCATGCATGTATGTACACTGGTACAAGTGCAGACCAGAGAGTGATGTCACTTATGTGTTTCTTGGTCACTGTACTGGCTGGTTTTTGTGTCAACTTGACACAGCTGGAGTTATCACAGAGAAAGGAGCCTCCCTTGAGAAAATACCTCCTTGAGATCCAGCTGTAAGGCATTTATTTTCTCAACTAGTGATCAAGGGGGGTAGGGACCATTGTAGGTGGTGCCATCCCTGGGCTGGTAGACCTGGGTTCTATAAGAAAGCAGGCTGAGCAAGCCAGGGGAAGCAAGCCAGTAAGTGACATCCCTCCATGGCCTCTGCATCAGCTCCTGCTTCCTGACCTGCTTGAGTTCCAGTCCTGACTTCCTTTGGTGATGAACAGCGATGTGGAAGTGTAAACTGTTGAGTGTGTGGGGGCTGTGGAATGAACATGGACCCTAAAGTACACATCCTACCAGTGAGCTACTCATCAAGCCCTTTTCTGTTATTTTAAACCAAATGCCTAAGAACACCTCAAATAAAACTTTTAAACTAAGGCCATGCAATGACAAAAGTAATCTGGCCCCTGCCTTTTGTCGAGGATAGTTCTGTGATGCTTACATCAGAACACTGTCATCTACAGAATTTACACTCAAGACCCACACAATTAAATTTTTTTTAAAAAATCACCAAAAATGTCTTATAATATTTTAAGTTGTGTTGGGCCACTTTCAACAACTGCCCTTACTGCCCATGCATTTGGTTTTTTTAATTTTTTTGATGCTCACAGAAACACACAGGGAAGCCACCCACTCAACAGATTTCCCTCCTAGCCGCTCAATCCAGCTGCAGAAAGATGGAGGAGGAAAATCCACAGGACAAGGTTGCCTATTGTCAAAAACACAGAAAAGCCACTGAACAGCAGGACAGGGCCAAGTCTCACCCAGCTGCAATGAAAGCCCCAAGAACAATGGCCAACACGCTGAGAATGATGTTCAGTGAATATTGTTTCCTGCAGTCAAGAGAAAAGAAAGGGAATGGGAAGAAAATAAAGAGAAAAATATTATTATGTTAGTAAAAAAAAAAAAAAAAAAAAAAAACCCTGAAAATAGACATTAGTGGCTCTGTAGCTAAAACCTGACATCTAACACGTTCACGTAGAGAAGGCTCTGGAAATGTAAAATCAGGCCAAACTTACTTACTTCTTAAGCTATTTCATTTAATCTAATTATAAAGTGATTTTTCTGTCCCCCCTGGAAAGATGCTAGGACAAAAAGAAGAGGATCCAATGCACAATCTAAGGCTTAAAACGCTGTACCTTTAACCAAAAATATTTACGGCAAAATCAAAGTTTGCATATCCAGGGGCCAGCCTGAGTATCCTCATAAGACAAATCTATATCAACATTTATGAGGTTTAATTTATTCTGACATCTTGCCATGGTACATCAGAACTGTGGCCCCTGCTCTTCTGTCTGCTTCCCTGTCTGTGGGCAGCTCTTTGTCACTATTCCATCCAAGTTATAATCTCCCACCACACCATTTGTCGGTTGTAAAATAAACATTTAAGTGACCCCCTTTTTTTTTTTTTTTTTTTTTTTTTTTGATGAACAAAGAATTTTTCATTAGTGGCTGCAAGTAGCGACTCAAATCAATTACTCAGAAAGAAGACCCCATGGTGAGACTCTGTGGGATAAAAAAAAATAACACAGAGAGACTGGGGAAATGGCTCAATAGATAAAGTCTTGTTCAGCAAGCATCAAGCGTGAGGACCTGAGGTCAGATCCCCAAAATTCAAGTGAAAATATAGGCCACGGCAGAAGATGGCAGCAGACACAGGCAGATCCAGGGGCTTGCCTGCCAGCCAGTCTAGCCAATCAGTGAGCTCAGGTTCAGTAAGAGGTCGTGTCTCAAACAACAGTGGAGAGCAATGGAGAAAAATATAGGCTATCAACAAGTCTTCTACATGCACATACATAGTCTCACAGACCCACATGTAGCATATATGAATATACTCTCCACTCCTACAAACAGTACTTGGAAAACATTGAAGAAATGAGAAAAAAAAAAAAAAAAAAAACCTTACCCAAGTATGATGGCCTCCAGGAGTAAAGTGAGTGGAATTGTAAATTTCCTGAGCACGGTGAACATTGGCAAGCTGTCAGAAAAGATTCAACCCTAACATCAGATACACAGTGTCAGTTGCTGCTTTTGTTCTTAAACACGGTAAACATAATTAAGGTCGTTATCCAAATTAAATATAATGAGTTAACATTCATTGTAATATTTCATTGTAATATTTCTTAATATAACAAATCATATTAAGTCATAAAATAGGGATCGATTTTTTTTTTTTTTTTTTTTTTTTTTACAGACTGATTGTGGTGGCTTGCATAGGTATGGCCCTCCCATTGATTCATTCATGTGTTTGAATTCCTGGCACTACTAGGAGATGGGGCCTGGCTGGAGTAGGTGTGGCCTTGCTAGAGGAAGTGTGTCACCGTGGGGACGGGCTTTGAGATCTTATGTGCTCAAGCTATACCCAGTGAAGCTCATAGTTGCTTCTGTTGCTGATGGATAAAGAAATAGAACGCTCAGCTCCTTCACCAGCACCATATCTTCCTGCACACTGCCATGATTTCTACCACAAGGATAATGGACTGAAACTTTGAACTGTAAGCCAGCCCCAATTAAATATTCTCCTTTGTAAGAGTTGCCGTGGTCTTGGTATCTCTTCACAGCAATGGAAACCTTAACTAAGCCACTGATTCAACGCAAAAATCTGTCAGATCTCACCTGGCTTTCTCTTCACAGACACTGACAAATTGACTCCAAAAATTAATAAGAGAAATTCAAGAGACCAAGAAAGCCAAAACCATGTTTAAGAATTAACCTAGTCAAGAGCCTGAAAAGAAGGTTCAGTGGTTAGGAGCACTTGCTGCGCTTCCAGAGGACCTGATTTCATCTTCCAACGTGCACAGGGAACTGACTCCAGCTCCCGGCATGGAAACTCAATCACCGGTAACTCCAGCTCCAGGGATCTGATATCTTTTTCTGCCCTTCTTGGGTACTTGTACTCACAGGCACATACGTGCACATATATGCATAACTAAAAAGAAAATAAACCATTTCAAATATATTTTTAAAAAAAATAATGAAGTTAGGCTACTGGGAAGGCAGTTTAGCTAACAAAGCTGGTAAAAAGTTGCTAAGCCCAGTTACTGAGCTTAATCCCATGACACGCTTGGTGAAATTAGAAAACTGATTCTGGGTGGTTTAAAAAAAAAAAAGATTTATTTATTTTATGTATGTGACTACTCTATCTGCAGGTACACCTGCATGCCAGAAGAGGGCATCAGATCCTAGTATAGATGGTTGTGAGCTACCATATGGTTGCTGGGAATGGTACTCAGGACCTAAGGAAGAGCAAACAGTGCTCTTAACCTCTGAGCCATCTCTCCAGACCAAAGGACTCACACACAAGCACACATGCAGACAGATGCACTCACACACAGAGAGAGATTTTTTCTTCAAAAAGTCAGTACACTTCAAATTCACTACAAAGCTACAGAAACTCAAGACTATTACAGATTTAATAATAGACATATAATTAATGGAATAGAACCGAAGGACAAAAAAAACAAAGGCTTAAAATTACGGTTTTTCTTTTATCTTGTTTCCTTTCATTTTATGTGCTGAATACCTCTCGATACAATCTATTTCTGGAACATCGTTCTCCCAAGTGGGAACTTTGGATGTGCTCAACAGTAACTCCCTATCCTGTAACACCTAGCTATGTGTTCTTCAACCTGTGCTCCACGCTTGCAAACCTGCCTTGACACAGGAAACAGGCAAATGCAGCCCAGGCTGGCACAGAACTTGTGGTCCTCCCCACTCAGTCTCCCAAATAGTAAAATGAAAGACATGCACTGCCTGTCTTAGTCAGGGTTTCTATTCCTGCACAAAACATCATGACCAAGAGGCAAGTCAGGGAAGGAAAGGGTTTATTCAACTTACACTTCCACATCTATGTTTATCTCTAAAAGAAGTCAGGACAGGAACTCACACAGGGTAGGAAACAGGAGCTGATGCAGAGGCCATGGAGGAATGCTGCTTACTGGTTTTACTTCCCCTGGCTACTCAGCTTGCTTTCTTATAAATCCCAACACTACCAGCCAAGGGATGGCACCACCTACAATGGGCTGGGCCTTCCCCACCCTTAATCACTAATTGAGAAGATGCCTTACAGCTGGATCTCACGGAGGCATTTCCTCCAGGGAGGCTCTTTTCTCTGGGATGACTCCAACTTGTGTCAAGCTAATACACAAAACCAGCCAGTATACCACCTCTCCCAGATTGATGATTGATTGATTGATCAGTAGATTGATTTTTACCAAGGGTTGTGAGAGAGCACAATGGAAGAAAGAAATATCTTTCCAGCGGATGGTGCCAGGACATCTACAAGTCTCATGAATAGAATGAAACTGAATTCCTACATAAATCACACACACGCACAGGCACGTACAGACATACAGATCACCAACCACATGTATGTGTGTGAGTATGTATGTCATCATATGCATATTCACATGTGATCTGATAGCAAGGATCAAACTACAGAAACTGAAATTGTATGAGAAAGAATACTCATGATGCTGGATCAAATAACATCTTAGATACAATGCTAACAGCACAGTCGGATAAAGAACAGATGAGCTAGGGGTGTAGCTCAGTGGTAGGGCACTTCCATAGCCTACAGCAGGCTATGAGATCAATGTCTAGAACTGCAAAAATAAGCAATACCTAAGTCAGAAATAACTAAATCTTGGAACTTTGATGTTTTGGACTGATAAATGATGAACAGGATACACATGTAAAAGGGAGTATTACTCGGCCTTTAAAAGAAAGTCAGATACATTCCACAGCACGGGTGAACTCTGAAAACATCATAATATAGGGATACTCCAGATCCCTCCCAACTGAAAAAAGAAAGAGAATAAAGAAATAAGAACAACTGTATGAGTGAACTAGGGAAGACAAAGCTACATAAAATAAGAGATCATCAGTAGCTGGGGGCTAAGGAGATGGCTCAGTGGGTAAGGACACTTGCTATGTTAACATGAGGCCCTGAATTCAAAGCCCTAGCACCTATATATAAAGTTAGGCGTGGCTGACAGCTTTATGTGCCTAGAAGCTCACTAGCCAATCAGCCTCACCAACAAGGTCAGCTCCCAATTTGGTGAGAGACCCTGTCTCAAGGGAATAAGAGAGAGAGTTACAGAGGAACTCTAACACCCACTCTGGCTTTCTCATGGGCAACACACCACATGCAAAGTCACATGCATGCAACACACTGGGAGTAGCAGAGAGAGAAAAAGAAGAGTGAAGGATGGAAAGAGGAAAGGAGAGGGGGAGAAGGGAGAGAGAGAGAGGGAGGAAAGGAGTGTGAGGGAGGGGAAGAGGAAAAGGGGGAGAAAGAAGAGAGGGAGGGGAGAGAGAGAGGGAGGGGAGAGGGAGAGAGGGAGAGGAGAGGGAGAAAGGGAGGGGAAGGGAATAGAGGGAGGAGGAAGGGAGAGAGGAAGGGGAAGGGAGAGAGGGAGGGGAAGGGAAGAGGAGAAGGAGACTGAGAAATTGCTATTGCCAGTAAACTAAAGGGATTACTGTTCAAAGGATGCAGAGTCTCTGTTTCAGATAAAAACATTTCTGAAACATGGATTTGTGATGGCTACACTGTATGTGTGTATACTCCTCTGGAGATGAATTCTCCATCTGGCCTTGAATTCTCAGCAACCCTCCTGCTTCAGACTCCCAAATGCTAGGATTGCACACGGGTGTGAATGTTCTTAATGTGACTGAATGGTACATTTAAAACAGATACAGTGGTCAATTTTATATTATACATACTTTCCTTAAATTTGTGAGACTTTAAAAATGTGTTACTTCAAAGTACATTGTTAAGAAAATTAAAAAAACACAGCTAGAAGACGGCTCAGAAGGTGGAGTACCTGTCACAAAATCCTGAGATACTAGGTTTGGTTCTTTACCCCCAAATTAAGAGCCAGGGATTGGCATCTGTGGACACAACATTGAGGACCAGCTGGTCTAGACAATCAGTGATCTGTGGGCTTAGAGAAAGACCCTACCTCCAAAAGTAAGATGGAGGATGGAAGAGCTGACCACATCACATACATAATCAGGAGACAGGGTAATAGACGCTGATGCTCAGATCAGCTTCCCATTCACGGTCCAGGATCCCACAGGGAATGTTCTCACCCACAGTAACATGAGTCTTCCCACATCAACTAACATAATCAAGGTAATTCCCCAGACATTCTTGGAGGGTAATCTTAACCTACACAATCCCTCGTGGTGTGCCTGAAGTTCGTCTCTTCAGTTATTCAGTTGACAACTGGCACTATTCATGACACCCAAGATACACATATACACATGCACACACGCATTCACACACAATTATCTGTCAGCTTTTGCACAAGTCTCACTTTCTTATCTTTATGTTTCAGACCACACTTTCTAGTTAGTAGTTTTGAAAGATAGTGCATTTTTTTTTTATTTTAATTTTCACAGTAGCCTTTAATAAAATTACAACAGCCCAAGCGGTGAAATCAGAAACACTATAGGATTTTTTTGTAGTCCAAACCTACAACTATTGTCTGTTAGTCATTTTTTTCCTTTGACAAATATGATCTATACCAAGTCTGACAGAATATTCCGGCTTCTATAAAGCCAAAGTTACCGTGATCATATTGGTATGAACAAACTCATCTAGATAATCAACCTCTACCTAACAGATATGAACCTCATATTCTATGTGAAGACACAAATATCAAACAAAATAAGCTTTTGTTTATTTTTGGGTTTTTTTTTCCCTTTTGTCTTGTTTTTTGGGAGAGGGTCTTACTATGTAACTCTGGCTTCCCTGGAACTCACTATGTAAACCAGGCCGGCCTCAAATTCAGAGATCCATCTGCCTTTGCCTCCCAAGGGCTGAGATTAAAGGTATGTATGTACTATCACACTGGGCAACATATAAGCTTTTAAACATTCCTTAAAACATTTTAAATTAAACTCAAAACTATACTTTTTCCAAGTGTTAAGCATCATTGCTTCCCACAGGACACCTGTGATGGCCAAGCTGGCTGTCAAAACCTGGGAAGAGGGAACTTTAAGTGAGAAGTCACCTCCATCACAATGACCTGAGGGCATGTCTGCGCAGCGTTTTCTCGATTGACAATTGGAGTGGGACCCAGGCCAGTGTGGTCAGTGTTATCCCCAGGAAGAAAAGTAGCTGGTCAAGCCAGAGGAAGCATGCCAGTAAGCAGCATTACCAGAAAAACTGGCTCCTCTTCAGTCCCTGCCCTGCCTTTCCTCAAGAAATGGTAGCCTGAAAGCTAAAATATAAACCCCTTCCTGCCCAAGATGTTTTGGGCCATAGTGTTTATCACAGCAACAGGAAGCAAACTAGGACAACACCCGAGCAAAACCTTGGAAAACCAAACTTGGGTGTTTGAACCACAGGTGGTGGTCAACCTTGAACTGTACCTTAATTTACTTGTGCTTGATAAGCCACTTATGTGGTTTCCAACGTAGAGAAGAGGCAGAGGGAAGAGCTTCAATAAAAGGAAACAGATGCAGTTAGAACTTCGTTCCCATGTTCTCCCTGTCTATGTATGCTGAGTGTGTACGGTATGTGAGTGTGTTCTGAGACAGCAAGAGACGGATGGGTGACCGTCTCTCACCTGTACAAACAAGCCCCCTAACCAATACAGTTTTCCTCATGTCCCCACAGGAGAGCTGTAAGCCAGCACTGCTTGACCAAGCCTTGCCAAGACCCTTTGATCACCATGAGTGACTATAAAAAGGTTACTTTTTTGAGCCACTACATTATACTGCAAAAAGTAAGTGGAACACACCCCAAAGCCCACAGAACCCTGCTTCATGATGAAATACCTAAATCCTGACATTGAGACCAAAGATGTCTTGCCTACTGACAACACAGCCCACAGCAAAGAAGGTAAAAGTCAGGAAAGTTAGGTTGTTGGGAAGCAATTTTGGTTGGATAACTTGAACCTACGTTAAAACAAAAAAACAAACCCAGGTTAATAAAGTATTGTTGATGCTCCTTACTTTAAATCCACACTGTTGAACTTATGTTCCCAAAGAAGGGAGTGGAGACAGGAAGAAGGTAGAAGAGAAAGACAGAAGAAGTTGACCCTGTGATGAAGATTCTAGAAGGCCAAATAGGGAAACTTCAAGATTACAGAGAATTAAAACATTGCAGACAAAATAAATTATCTTGGGCTATTTTTAGTCCCTTTGAAAGCCATCCACTCCCAGCCTTATATCTGACCTAGCATCCTAAGATTATCAACTATAAATATATGAAGAAGCCATTCAAGGGCCTCACCCTTAGGAAATATCAACTAAACCTCTTTTTTTAAAGATTTATTTATTATATATAAGTACACTGTAGCTGCCTTCAGACACAACAGAGCCACCATGTGGTTGCTGGGATTTGAACTCAGGACCCCTGGAAGAGCAGTCGGTGCTCTTAACTGCTGAGCCATCTCTCCAGCCCTCAATTAATTAAACCTCTTAATCCAAAAACTACCATCAGCTATTTCATATCACCTGTCAAAGAATTACTCTAGGAATTTAATGTCTGCCTCATTCCTGGTTCCCTGCAACTATCTGATAAAAAATGTTTCAACTCCATATTCCCAGAAGGAAGTCAGATCTTTTAATTTTGGGTCTATGTATATTTCTACATGTGTCCAATATATCAATATTCTATTCTTTACTGATAGATTCTATCAGTTTAAAATAAAATGAAATCTGAAAGCATAAACAGTAAGCTAGGAACCAGGGCAAATCTGACCTGTGCCTTGTTTATATATAAAGTTTTATTGTAACATAACTGACCCGTTTATATATTATCACGCAGGGCTGCTTTTATGGGACAGTAACAGAGAGAGTCTGCCCCTTAGCAAACCCTGGCTCTGAAAACTCAAGGAGTATTTGGGTGTGAAACACATGTATTCACTTTCCCCGTCTTCTACTTCAGTGCAGGTATGCTGAGGTAGAGCTTACACGGGTGAAGGTATCCAAACTCAGGTCTCACACTTGCACGCTGACTGGCCTCCGAACCCAGCCCGGGCATTTTTTTTTTTTTTTTTATCTTCACTGCATTCTATAAGTAGATATCTATTTATAAAATATTTATTAAGAACTTTCTCTTCCAGCACTTAAGAGGCTGAAGGAGAAGGATTCTTAATTCAAAGCCAACCTAAGATACATAATGAGGGCCAACCTCAAAGAAGGAAAAAAAAAAAACAAACCAGCTTTCTACTGAGCGTAAGCAGGAAGTGTAATCCATAGTGCATGGAACAGGCCCCTGCTTTGCTTACAGGGCAGTTTTTAAATCCTGTTCGGCTTTTGTTTTTAATGTCTTTGTTTGCTTACTTTTTTGTTTGTTGTGTTTGTTAGTGTTCCAATACATACCTTTCCAGGAATTTTCTTGTCAAAATCAGGGAAGTGGATTATTTTATTCAGCTTGGACACATACAGTATCATTACGGTGGTGGCCATCTAAAAGGAGAAAAAAAAATACTTAGTGAAAAATATCCTCTGGGAAGACAGTACAAGGTACCTTGACAGACCCAGGAGCAAATGTTTATCAAAAGCTAATCTAAAAACTCCACTTTCCTGGCTGGATGGCTCCCCTCAGAAGTACAGGGGAGATGTATAGTCAATTACCTCAGGGGTTCTAGAAATGCCTCAGAGAGTAGCCACACTTCCCACAAACTGAGTGTGGTCTGTTAGCTTCTCCTTTTAAAGGCCAGGGAAGGAGGTAACAAGTTTCACTAGGCAGGAATGGTGATGCACGCTTTTAACCCCAGGAGAGGCAGGTGGATCTCAGTGAGTTTGAGGCTAGTTTGGTCTGCATAGTGAGTTCCAGGACAACAAGGGGCCGCAGAGAACGACCTTGTCTCAAAGGGGGTGGGAAGGTACAGACTCCACACATAAGCACTTATTTAAAGATGTGAAAACAGGCAGGGACTTTTTGAAAGATGTAAGGGAGAGGGAGAGTTGGAGGTGAGATGATCAAAGTATATTATACACACTAAAAACAAGATTCATTGCTTTATACAACTAAACACAGGCCCTGAGGAAAGTCAAAGGGCATTGTTGTGAGAAGAACGGCATTAAGATTTTTCTTCTCGGGGCCTGGAGATGGTTCGGCAGCTGGGAGCACCTGCAGCTTTTCTGAAGGGCCTGAGTTTAGAGATCACTTCTGGTGATCTAAAACTCCCTGGGACTGTAGCTCCAGGAAATCCTATGACTTCTGGCTTTTGGGTGTTGTGCCAGGGAAATGTTAGTGATGCCCAAGAAACCAGACAGGAGCCAATCTGAGGCAACTCACACCAGGGTCTTTATTCCATTTGAGCTAGCTTGCCCCCCTCCTGGTGGGGGAGCCCCAAATGTCTACGGGGCAAGGCTTTATAGTAAGCAGAAAGCAAGGAGTATATGTGCAAGCATCTCATTGGAAAGCTACTGTGGCTGGTTCTGGGAGTCATATCTTAGCTTAATTTCTGTTTCCCTCTGCATTGGTGGTTGTTAGCCAGGGAGGGGGCTTGTAGCCTAGGGGTGCAGGTTTGTTGGGGGAATAACCTGGAGACACTGGTCTTGTTGAGGGTGTAACCTGGAAATGCTGGTCTTGTTGGGGATTAGCCTAAAGACTGTGGCTAGGCTTGGGTTTTGTTGGGGTGCAACCTGGAAACTAATGCTAGGTACCAGCCTCTTAGTTTACCTGAGTTTAAACTTAGGTCAGGTTCTCTAAAATGAAGTTTAGACTTAAAAGATTTGGCATCTCACGGGTACTTGCATTCACACCTATATATATAAACACACACGAACATGTGTGATTAAAAATAAAATAAGTCACAGCCAAGCGTTGTGACGTACACCTTTAATCACAGCACTCTGGAGGCAGAGGCAAGCTGATCTCTGAGAGTTCGAGAACAGCCAGGTCTGTACAGTGCAGTCCAGACCAACCAGAGTTTCAGTGTAAGGCCTTGTCTTGAAAAACAAAAATAAATAAAGATTAAAAATAACTCTTTAAAAAGATTTTTTTTTCTTTTTAATTTAGTCAGCACAACCAAATTGTTTCATTTACAGCCGATCAGTTCTGAGCCCGAGAGCTGGCTCGGCAGTTAAGAGCATGCCGACGAGAACCCAAATTTGGTTCATCACCCATGTTGTGTGGCTACAAACTACCTGTAGCCAGTTACAAGAAATCCAAATCCCTCTCCTGGACTCCAGGGCAACTGTGCTCACATGAACACACACACACAGACACACACACAATAATGACAATAAGTCTCAACAATCTTATAATTCTGGAACATAATAGATATGTTATAAACAACCAGTCTTATTATTTTTAAAATAAAGTCTTCATCTCCTGTGCAGATTTTAGAACTTACTCAGTTACCCTCATCGGAGAATGCCCAAGTTTAAGGACCGCTTCAGTGCAGTTACCTGAAACTTTGGTTCTCATTTACCTGAGGGGCACTGGTGTTCCACGGCGTGCCTGTGTAGGTCCAGACAACGTGTGCCAACCACAGCCTTCAACAAAAGCACTTAAAATAGCTCGCATACCAAGGGCTAGTTAACCTCAGTATTTTTCAACTCACCTGTCCAATTCCAAGAACAATTGGCGAGGGAAAACTGCAAGAAATACAGAACAAATCGGTTTAGCAACACAGAAACGCCTGAGGAAAGGAAGAACTGCGAGGAGACATCAGACAACAGAAACTTCACTTTTTTCTTTTATCCATTTCTTTTTCATTAAAAAAAAAAAAAAAAAAACTGGCGGTTGCTAAACTTGACGGTTTCCCTTTGTTCTGTGAAGGTAAAGTATAAGAAAAAGCAGAGCGATACAATAAGGCTAATAAAAATAAAAAATGTAAGATACCATATACAGGAAGACCTCTTGCCATAGTTTGAATAAGGGAGCCCCCCCAAAAAAACTAATTTATCTGAATGCTCAGCCACCGGGGGATGATACTAATTAAAGAAATTAGAAGTATTAAGGGCCTTGATGGAAGAAATGTGTCACTCTGAGGTTTCGAAAGCCTACACCAGGCCTTGTCTCTGTCTCTCTCTCTGACTATGAATCGGGATGTAGAACTCTCTGCTAGTTTTCAAACAGCATATCTGACTGAATGCCACATGTTTCCCACTATGGTGATAATGGATTAAACCTCTGAAACTGTAAGCCAGCCCCAATTACTGCCGTGGTCATGGTGCCTCTTCACAGCAATGGAACACAAAGACACCTCTACAGAGAAAATTGTAAACTGAAGCTAAAAATTAAAGAAGAATAAAGTCTATTGATGTAGGCAGACCCGTTGCTTCAGCTAACTGCAAGATCAGGCAGAAGGATTCCAACTTGAAGGCTGAGCCCTTTCTGCTCTTCCAAGGGATCCGAGTTCAGTTCCCAGGACCCAAATAGGGCAAGCATCCCTCCATCCAAATCTGAAGCTATTCTAATAATTACGCTCATTTAAAAATGGTTTCTGTCCAAGGTTTCTCTTGTGTTTGCCATTCTTCTCAGTAATAGTGACAGAATGCCTTTCCAAGGAGACAAAAACGATAAGATGCTCCCAGCTGCCTGTCTACAGATCATTCTTTGTTCATTGGGGTGGGGGTGGGGGTGGGGTTGTTTCAGAGGAGTGCTTGTTTGTTGCTGAAACAGCTTCCCTGTGTAGTCCCAAGCTACCCTTGAGAAAGTATTGAGAACAAAAGGTAGGTGTCACCAAAACCCCCATTCACCAGTTTGTGAACTGAGTTCTGTGGGAGCAAAGGTAAGGAAGCATGACTGAGCTGGGTGAGGTGCGGGCTGTGCAAACATGAAGACCTGAGTTTGAATTGGCAGCACCCTAAAAAATCAGGCATGCAGGCACACACACACACACACACACACACACACCACATATGCCTCTGGTGAATAACAAAGCAAATATGCAATAGCAAGTTCTGAGCAAATATTTGTCAAACTGAATAAAACTGGGGTGGGTGTTTTTTTTTTGTTTGTTTTTATTTTTAATTCAGAGTTCTCTGAGTGTAGCTCTACCTGTCCTGAAGCTCAATCTGTAGACCCGGCTGGCCTTGAACTCAGATCCACCAAATCTGTCTAAGTGCTGGGATTAAAGGCTTGAGTCACTGTGTTTGGCACTTATTTATTTATTTATGTATTTATTTATTTATAAGACAAGGGCACCCTAAATAGCTCATGTGGCCCTCAAACTTAGCAATCTTCCTGCCTTACCTCTTGAGCACTGATCTTACAGGTGTGCCCAACTTTTATATTCTATACTTTTAAAATTAAATGTCATTAGTAAACATTCATGCTATAGAGACAGATATTCATGGGCAGTCTGCCTGTACTGCCCTTACGGTAACAACTGTGACCACTTAACCACAGACTCCCAGAACACACATTTCAAGGTGCTCCTAACCCTGCTTTTCTTCCAGTCCCAGAAAGTTTCTAAGGTTACATGCTTACAGGATCTCTCTCCTGCCAGGTAAATATAGCATTACAATTGTCCTGGCCTCTCCAGGTGCTAAGTCGCAGCTGCTTGCTATAAACCCTTCATGGCTTCAAAACTAATACCACCTGGGAAACTCCTACACATTACCAAGTTCAATACTTACAGCCTGCCCACCTACCCTGAAATACAGCTTCTATGTGCTGGCCCTGAGGAAACACTTCTTAATCATAGCCCCAACTGACCAGCACTGATTGACCCAGCAAAGCAAAGGCTTTGCTCTAGGGGTTGTTGTTTCTTGTTATCCAAAGCTGACTCTTCAGTTCTAGCTGACCAAGAAGAAAACAAGATTCCTAATTTAAAAAAAAAAATGTAAAGTCATATAAATGGCCCCGATAGAATCTTTGCTACTCCCTGAAACTCCACAAAGACTCCCATGGCCTGCATGATTCTCAACATTTGTAGCTTCCACAGAACAGCCCGCTGAGTTGTGATCACTCGATGGCTCTTCCAACCCGAAGTTCAAATGTCACCACCATCCTCCCCCAAACACATGGTCAGACTTGGTCAGGCCTATGACCCAATACCAATTCCTGTCTTAGTTAAGATTTCCAGGGCTGTGATAAACCATCATGGCCCTGGGGAAGAAAGGGTTTATTTCACTTATCCTTCCAGGTAACAGCCTGTCACAGAGAGAAATCAAGGCAGGGAGTGAAGCAGAAGCCATGGAGGATGTCGCTTACTGGCTTGCTTTGCCTGTTTTGTTGTAGACCCTAGGTCCACCTGCCCGAGAGTGAGTGGTACCTTCCACAATGTGCTGGTCCTCTCATCGGTCACTAATCAAGGCAATACCACAGGCTTCCTAGAGGCCAATCTCACGGAAGCACCACCTCAACCTCAGTTTCCCTTCTCAGATGGCTCTCCTAACTTGTGTCAAGTTGACAATAGCGTGAACTTGTTAAAGAAAAAGCTAAGACTACACACAGGGCTTGTACCCCAACCAGAAATAATTCAAAAACGGAGCAGAAGAAGCCCCCTGAGCTTCACCCATGCCTACAATCTTGTCAGAGAACTGTCAAAAAAACGTCTTCCTTCCGGCCTCTAGCACACGCTCTTGCTCAAACAGCTATTGCTGGGGTCAAGTTACTATGGCTTGTTGTAACAAAATCACCCCAACCTTCTTCTCAACAATGTGCGCCTGAAGAATCTTGAAATGAGAGAGCAAGTGTTATTTCAACAGAGCCGGGATGTATAGCATTACACTACAGAAATGGAGGGAGGGTAGAAAATTGTATTTATAAGGAGTATAAAGCCCTTTAGTTTTCCTGAAGTAAAGACTTCACTCATAATTATCTTCCTCCTCTCTCCCCTGAGTGCTAGGCAGATACGAAACTCCAGATTTATATGCTAGGTCCACTTTACCACTGGACTATATACTCCCCGAGTCTGGAGCTCAAAGCTTTAAAGATGAGAAGGCCGGTGTATTGGACACCCATTGCCTTCAGAGCAGTGACCACTGTTCACTGGCCTCCTACTGAAACAAAAAGAACGTATTCCTCAGAGGCATTCATGCTGCAGCCAGTCAGCAGCCTACAAGCTTTAGTGCTTTTGGCTAACAGAACCAAAGCTGCTGCCGAACAGGCCCATGACACCCTTATGCTTTTAACTGTAGATTCCGATTTTCATTTGAAAGATTTATTTTATTGTATGTGTTTAGGTGTTTGCCTGTGTATATGTATGTGTACTGTGTGCACGCCTGGTACCTAAGAAGTCCAGAGGAGAGCACCGGCTTCCCTAGAACTGGAGTTATGGATGGTTGTGAGCCAACTTAGGGTGCTGGGAACCAAACCAAAACCTTGCAAGAGCAGTCAGTGCTCTTAACTGCAGAGCCATTTCTCCAGCCCCTTCTCATTTTCTTCATTTTACTTCAAAACAAGATCTCTTACAGCTTAAGAGGGCCTCGAACTTGATAGGTCTTGCTGCTTCCCCTCCCAAATGACGGGTGTCCAACTATGGTATATCACTAGGGATTGAGTCCAGTTTTTGGCAGGCCAGGCAAGCATCACCCACAGCCTCACCCCTACCCTGACGTTTTCTTTTTCCTTTATGACTTCATACTGTATGTATTAACTGGCTTACGTATATATTCATTTTAACATAACATACTGTTTGTGGGTTTTTTTTTCATAAATACTTGTTTTTATTCATATGATGGTGAGAGGGTGTTAGATTTTCTGGAGATGAAGTTATAGGTAGATATGAGCTAACTCATGTGAGTACCATGCTGGGAAGATGGTTTGGTGGGTAAAGGAGCCTGCTGCCAGGCCCAGCAAACTGAATTCCATCTCTGGGACCCACACGGCGGAAGGAGAAAACTATCTCACACACACACACACACACACACACACACACACACACACTCAATGGTACTAGTTTATTGCTGGTACACTAGGATATGAGATTAAGGTTTTTAACCTGTTCCACTCACTTCAGTTACCTGTGTCTGAGGGCATGGCTGTCACTTCCGGGGCACACACTGAATGAACGAAGGCTCTGTCCACACCCTCCTGTATAGTTCTTCTGGGGTCTCCTTGGTACTTGGTCACTCCCTTCTGGCATCTAGCCATGTCAACTTTCTCTCTGCTCTTCCAGGAAACCAAGTTCTTGCTGCCCTCTTCTGCCTGGTGTTCTGGCACCAACCTCTCACCCTCTTCTCTCAGGTCACATCTGAAATGCTTTATCAGTTCTTTTTTTTTTTTTTTTTTAAATTAAACAACTTTATTTTTAAGAACAGAGATAAAAGTACAGGTTTTAAAAGCATTTCTTCATAAAATTATATGAATATATTTTTTGTCAGTACTTGATTTTTTTCTTAAAGTTTCGATAGTTTATCAGTTTAAAGATTTATCAGTTCTTGAACCTGTTTGTTTATTCACTACTGTTGAAGCGGAACAACTTTCATCGAAGATGTTCCACATGGTCCCATACCATTTTTCCAGCACCCACTATGGGCTCAGCATAGTAGGTACTCAATAGTATCTGTCGGACTTACAACTGTGGACCCGAAATGGGTCTGAGTTTTCTCAAATAGACAAAAGGCAGACCCGTGGAGTTGACAAAAAGCCCTGGGTTGTGGCAGCTCAGGCAAGGCCTGAGGTCAATACCAAGCTTGTAGTCTCTGCATCTAAGGAAAGTGCTAAGTATGGACTATTACCAGGAAGCAGAGCCATCACTCCTGGGGCCAGACT
The DNA here is from genome assembly GCF_963924665.1 of Micromys minutus. Lineage (NCBI taxonomy): Eukaryota > Metazoa > Chordata > Mammalia > Rodentia > Muridae > Micromys > Micromys minutus. The sequence goes on along the minus strand of NC_137969.1, from coordinate 91,902,477 downwards.
TAAACCACAGTTCTCTCCGGAGTCTACCACACAGTAGAATTAAATAGGATCTCATTGACAGATATGTTCAAAGAAGCATACAGCTGCTAGTGCATGCCACTCTGATCCAAAAAAAAAAAAGAAGAAGAAAAGAAAGAAAGAAAGAAAGAAAAAGAAAAGAAAAATAAACAAACAAACCCCTTATCTTGTAAACTTCTATTTGTTCTGGTTCTCTAGAAATATGATGGTTATTTGAGAATTGATAATTAACCTATATAAACATCACAAGATGTAAATCGGTGGAACATACATTTTTGTTTCTTTCGCTTGGAGCTGGAGATGTAGCTCGGTAAGAGTGGAAAGCCTTGGGTTGCTTCCTGGACACTGTATAAATCAGGTGTGGTGTTACACACGGGAGGCGGGGACAGGAAAACTATTAGGTAGTCCAGAAGTTAGCCTGGGGTGCATGAAACCGTGTCTCAGAAACACCACAAAGATTAAAAGGTAACAATTTGCTCAAGATAATTTATGTTTATAACGTTGCAACCTGTAATAACAGCACGAGGAAGGCTCAGTCATGAGGGTTTGAGTTCAAGGCCAGCGCGAGCTACCCGAAGAATGCCTGGCTCAAAGTCACGGTTTTTTTCTCAGTTGGTGTACTTTTTTAAGGCTCGCAAAGGTGGCTTTTTCCAAGTTCAGCTGGTGTGTGCTGTGCTCTTGATCGCAAGTGGACTTTGTTGGGTGGTGACTTGGTAAAGGCAGAGCACCCTCTGCTCTCCATGCCCCGGCCACCCCCGTATCCCACATAACCAGCCTCACCCGTAGGTGGTCAGCAGCGCCTTGTTGACCAGCACGATGAGGAAGGAGCACGTCCCGTAGAAGAGCGCCGACAGCAGCCTGGCCAGGCGAGAGGGCAGCCGCGCCGCGTCGGGCTCCTCCATCTCTGCCCTCCGCCGCCGGCCCTACCCCAGCCCGCGGTCCCGCCCCCAGCGGCCTGGAAAGAGGGTGCGGCAGGAACAGGAAGAGCCGGGGCGCGAACTCCGATCACGGCCCGCCCCGCACCCCGCGCCTCTAGCACCCCCAGAAAGGTTGACTTCGTTTCCGCTTTTTTTTTGTTTGTTTGTTTAAAAAAGTATAATTTACACTCTACGGGACCCGCCTGTGTAGCGGGTTACAGACGCGTTCTTGACAAATGAATACAATCAAAGCAAACACGCAAATCGGAGCTCGACATCCCCACAAAGGGCAAGAGTTCCGCTGAGCTCTCCGGTCCGGACATCGGGTCAGTGTCAGTTGTGGTGCTGGGCTACACCTCCCTGCATATCGTTTGGTGCTCAGAGTGCCCCTGTCTACCACGGTGGATGACATAAATGGTAATTCCCAATTTACAACTATTTCTAAAAATGCTTCCAGACAGTCTACAAGGCAAGCGCTTGTACAGAACGCTTCTGTTTCTTGTTCATAGATGTCGGAGACTGGCATCCACCATAAATGCCATGTATTCGGCTTCTCTTCCTCTGGACACTTTTGGTAAATTCAGCCCTCCCTCTTGAAAGGCCTACTTCTCCCTAGGACAGCAGGCCCAGGATCCCTGGTTCTTGTGGATAAAAGCTCAGAACTGCCGAATGACTGTAGCATTATTTCCAATGAAGTGTTCCGTATTTTTAATTCTAAATAGTAATTTTTAAAAATCTGAAAAATTCTCCTTTTAGGAATGCTTAAGATGTCCTGTTAAATAAGCTGTATAAAAAGGCTAGGTCTGCCAACTGCTGAATTGGAAGCTGAGCAATTTTGGGAGGAGGCCTAACATTGAAAATTTTGTCCAGATAAGCCCAAATTACCTCAAAGAAAGAAAACAAAGGCACGTAAGATTTTAAAATCTAATTACAGACTGGAGAGATGGAGCAAGAGTTGGGAGCTCAACTTGTTCTTGCTAAAGACCCAGGCTGTTCTAACACACACACCAGGCAGCTCACAACTACCTGTAACCCCAGCTCCATGAAGATCCGATGCCACATGGTGGTTCACAACCATCTGTAATGAGATCGGATGCCCTCTCCTGGTGTGTCTGAAGACAGCGTCAGTATACTTACATATAATAAATAAATAAATCTTAAAAAAGAAATCTGAATTTTACCACTTTGGCTTCCTCCAAAGACCTGTTGTTTCTGGTCACTCTACACGTAAACTTGGCAAAGCAATATTTTTAAATCGTGTTTACAGCCTAGCATTCGTGGAGCCCCTTGGGCACTCAATGATCTTCACATTTGTTCTCATGTCCAGCTGTTCTGCACTTCTGACCAGTCTTAACTTGCATCCCTGAGTTGTCTGCACACACCACCAGTGTCAGGTCCAAAGGGTTCCTCGTTACCTGGTAAAAGAGCAGGCTCACTGACTTGGTTCAAAATTGAGTACAGGCCCAGCCCAACCTGGACTACAGGAAGATTCCTAGCAGTTGGATAAAAGCCAGTAGAAACAAATCATCCAAACCTTAGGGGAATCCGCAGCTTGGTTTAAATAGGAGAGCATGAGTCCCTTGGTCCATCTGTGTCCCTCTTCTGGGTGTTCTTAACCGGATGTGTCGGAGGGGCACAACGAGCTCAATCGATCCATTCCGTACCATTGAGCTTTGCATTGTAGATTAAAAAGAAAAAAGCATCCAGAGTAGAAAGACATCATCAGGGAAGTGGGAGGGGACAGGGGAGATAGAAAATAAACACAGCTAGAAGACAGCAAGAGAACAGAGTTCAAGGTTAAAAAGGGGATGGAGAGCTGGAGGGGACATGGCAGGAAGGACACTAGGGTACAGGCTTTAACAAGTACTTGTGAATAGGGACTGAGGGAGCCTTGATGCCTAAGCAGCCACAATCAATAAAGAGTCTCTTCTGAGGAACGCTGACTTTTATCTAACTGCCAAAATGCTCCTCTAGTCTAGGTTGAGTTGGGCCTAGACTCAATTTTGAACTGAATCAGTGCACCTGCCCTTTTGAGGGAAATTGGGGTACCCTTTGGACCTGACAATTGGGAAAGGGCAACCTTGAAAGATCAACTGAAAATAATTCAGGAGAAAAGAAAACCTAGCGGGCTCTTCGAAGGATGATTCCAAACTCCACACCCTTGAGTAAAATCTCCACTCATTACCCTAATTTAAGACCTGAGATAGGGCTGGCAATGGGTAATATTTAACTACACCAGAACCTCCGAGTTAGCAAAGTAGATAAAAGACACGATACCAAGCTTGAAGCCCCAACTTTTAGCCTTAGAACCTACACGTTGGAAGGAGAGACCAACTCCAAAAGCAATCAATCTTCTGGCCATCTCCAGCCATAGCATCTGTACTCGTGTGTGTGTGCACACACAAGCATCGCATAACAAATGTTTTTCTTTTCTAATTAACTCCAGTAATACAGTTGAATGAAAAAAATAAAACAAAAAGGACACGAGTGCTCTTAGGTATGATGGTTTATTGCAGATAAAAAGAAGATATAGCCAGAGGCAGAGCTATCTGGTAGGATACAGAAAGAACATGACCCCGAACCATGCCCATAAGAGGAGAGGCAGGGAGAGGAAAATGCCAGGAGACCAAGAAGTCAAAATGGCTGTATTATATAGGGAAAAGCAGCTGGGGTAGAAGCAGCCCAGCTTCTGTATGGAGTTTAGGGTAAGGGGCAGGGTATGCCGATCAGGAGGATCCTCCGGACAGTTAGGGGTGCTGGGAGAACCTGGTGGCCAGTCTGTTTTGACGTTAATAGGCAACCCAGTTAGCCATTTGTCCTGGTTTGAGATCTAACCTCAGTATATGCATACTGATATGTATGTATACAGATGCACTCACTCATTCCAGCACAGATGGAGGCAAGAGGTAGACACTGGGATCTTTCCTCAGTCTCTCTCCTTCCCCTAGAGCTCGGCATTTCAAGTAGGCTGGTTTTTACGCCAGAGAACCCACGAGATCCATTTGTTTGTCCCCCAGTACTGGGGTTAGAGGCCTACACCTTGCCCCGCCTTTATGTGGGTACTGGAAATCAAGGCTCAGTGCTCATGGTTATGCAGCAAGCACTGGGATTTTAGCACTGTGATGAATAAAGTAAGGAAATTAACAGCCACAATCCAGCCCAGTGTTAATAGGGTAAGCCTTTAAAACTGACACTCAGGAGGCAGAGGCAAGCAGATCTAGTTAGTGAATTCTGGGCCAGTCCAGATTACAAAGTGAGACTGTCTCAAACCATAATTTTAAAGAAACAGTAATTCTTATTATGCTAAAAAAAAAAAAAAAAAAAAAAAAAAAAAAAAGCCTGAGGGTGCATGCGGTAGCTCAGAGGATACATGCAGTGTGTAAGAGACTCTCAGGTCAACCCACAACCTCACAAAAGCTGATTGAGATGAAGGATGTCAGGTTGTGTTTTTTTTTTTTTTGTGATCAATCTATTTATCTATGTATTTATTCATCTATCTATTATTTTTATATTTTTGATAGAAAAACAAATTATAAAAACTGCAAGAATGACCCATGTACTTTACGCTTTAAATTAAAATAAAATTTTATTAAAAGCATCTTTTAAAATTACAGCATGTTTATTAATATGCTGTTAACTCTGCCGAACTACAACTTAGCCATATGAAGCATAAAACACTTCAAAAATCTGAATGTAACCACATTTTTAAAACAAAAAGCAGTCATAACACACCTCAAATTTTAGATGCCAATGTTTTGTCCAAGTACATAGCTTATATCAAAAAATAACCCTCTAAAACATGGCCAACGGTAAGCAGTTGGAATAATTTCTTACACTGTCCAATCATACAATTAAAAAATTCTTGTGATATTAACTACAATGGCTGACAAACATCAATTGGAAAAACAAACAAAGCCTTTACTTTTTGATAAATTTCATCTGTGAATTGACTCATTTTTCAGTTGTACTGGTATCCTTAAGGTGAGTTCATCAGATATAAAATTTCCCAAGACTTACGAGCATTGCGTTTTGGTTCATTCCCTTCCATTTATCTGAGGAAAAATTCTAGAGAAAGTGTCGAACCCCAAACCAAGAATATGTAGAAGCTATGTATGGTCTCTTATCATACTTATAAGTGCTCAAGTTAAAATTCTACATACCAGATTACAGGTAACATTCTTAGACCATTACAAATATAAATTCTCTTATTACAAAAAGCCCCTAAAGATCTGACTGTACAGAGGAATTCCATTTTTAAAGTATGTCCTCGTCATACACATTATTCTAACTACCACAACTTCAGTTTCACATTGGCGCTTCTAGACATTTCTTACCTCCACTCTCCAAGGCTACACAATCTAACTACTGTGTACTGCAACTGCTGAGAGTTTTAGCCTACATTCTCAACTCTCAGTAATGTGTGATCTAAATTTGCAGGATGCTACCTCAAAAAAAAAAAAAAAAAAAAAAAAAAAAAAAAAAAGGCACTGAGGAGCCCATCTTTCCTTTCATTACTTTGAAGTCTCCAATTAAGAAGTCTATAAATCACTATGCTCTGCATATAATTTCATTCACCTTTTAACAAAAGCTCAAGTGACAGATTCCTGACTCCATTAAAGAGATGGCTGCTCGGCCCCTAGAATTCTATTCATGCCTTAGTACACAACGTGTTCAATAACTTCATCTATTTGGAGAAAATGGTTTTGAATCACCAGACAAGACACTTGAAGCTTAAACTATCTCAGAAGCCTGCATATTTGAGTAGCCAATATTTACTCAAGTGTTTAACTGATAGCTAAATTTAGTGAACACAAAATAGCTTGGCATGTTATTCTGAAGTGAAGCAGAAAGGTGGCAATATGCACTGAAAATATAAATATGGAGGCTTCCATCCGCTAAAAACGCTAAACAAGCAGAACAATTAAAATTTAGTGTTTACTATTAAAAGACCTAAAACATTTCACTACAAACAACCCTGCAGATGTCCCTTTTATTAATACAAACACAAGTGCCAATCTCATTACAGGGCCCATAACAGATCTCACTGGTGCACACACATGCACCAGTTGCCAGGTTACATAGACTTTGCAAGATTAATCACTCAGGTCCAGCAGCTGAGCGATGTGCAAAAGTCCCCAGTCAACAAGCTGAGTGACAAGCGCTTTCTAAGCATCAACATTACAGTGAGTTAAAAAGCCCAGAAAGATGGGTTAAGACTCATTGTACACCAGTTTTAAAAACTAGTACCCATCTTACCAAGAGCCTCAAATACCTATTTTCTTAAGTTCATAACGTATCACCTTTCCAAATAGTTGGCCTCCCATTTCTCTAGATTTATTGGCCATGCTATTTTGCAATTTAAAAATATGTATCTTATACATATGTCTCACACTGCCCTGCTTCAGTGTTTACAGTACTGTCACACACACTAGCATACACTGTTAAAAATGATCTTATAAATAATCTATTTCAACCTTCTTTGGCTATTTGTACCAATCTGTTTTCTCACACAAATGTCTTATTCACAAAGTGCTTCCTGTGAGAACTGCTTCCAATGAATGCATTAAACTTGCAAAACCTAGCTTCCCACAACTGTAGCTTCTACCCTGTAACTGCAGTCCATATTTACAAAATATTTTAAACTTTACATCAAATCCATTTCCGTATAAAAAAAAAGTGCAATTCTCTCTCACCCCATCTGAGGCAACAACATTCTTCATAAGTTTCTACAGAATAGCAGCCTATGGTAAGCAAATAAGGTGCTTAGCTTATGCCCAAGGATCTACTTTGTAAGTATGCTGGGCAGTACTTTTGTACAGTGAAGAGTCAGTGTGGGGCTATTGGCGGAGTGGTGCCCCTGTCAGATTGGCCAGCTCAATGAGTGCCAGGGCCCCATGCAGCCTCTCTCGTTGCTCCTGAAGCCGGCGCTGGGCACCGCTCTTTTCATCCTCCTCCTCATCAGACTGGAGGTACTCCAGAGGGTCTTGCTGCTCCTGATCAGCCTTCTGAACTAGCTTGCCTTTTAGGGTGGGAGTGCGTTGCTCTCTCATCTCCCAGTACCTGTGCAAAAGGCAAACATATTGTTTATATGGCAGATATCAGACTGTAAAGCATTTTCTCAGTGGGGCTGGAGAGATGGCTCAGGGGTTCAGAGCACTAGCTCCTCTTCCAAAAGACCTGGATTGGGTTCCCAGCACCCACAATGGCAGCTCACAATTGTCTGTACCTCCAGTTCCAGATCTCATGCCCTCTTTGGGCCCCCATAAACTCCTGCACACACATACACTCAGGTACAAACACATATGTACGGTTCACACTGATATCTCATCCTGCCTAAATCAGACCCACTGCATACTGACAGGAATATCAACAGCTCAGTCACTACTGACATTTGTGAAGGTTCATCAAAACACTCAAGATGCAACTGCCATACGACCAGCTACCCCACACCCAAGTCAACAGACTGGAGATGCTTGCACATGTAGTCCTGCACTGTTTACAGCACAACTGGTTCACAGCAGCCAAGCCTAGGTGTCTGTGAGCAGAAGTGGGGGCTGGAGAGATGGCTCAGTGGTTAAGAGCACTGCTGCTCTTCCAGAGGTCCTGAGTTCAAATCCCAGCAACCAGATGGTGGCTCACAACCATCTGTAGTAATAGGATCTGATGCCCTCTTCTGGTGTGTCTGAAGACAGCAACAGTATACAAATAAAAATAAATTAAAAATTAAAAAAAAAAAAAGAAAAAGAAAATGTGGTATATATACACGTTGGGACACAGTCCAAGAATAAAGTAGGGTAAGATTTCTTAGTGCTTGTAATAAAACCCCCAAAAACAAAGTCTTGATACCTCAGTTTCTTCAAAGACATGGAATTATTCTTGGATTACGTTTTTGTGCTCCTCCCAGGTATAGTGGATAGAAGTGAGCTTACTTCAGATTATTTGTTACAACTGTCATTTGCTTATATGCCTCTATGGAAAACATGCTTATGCTGTATGAGGCTTGCCCTTTAACTGTACACTCTACTCTTGCGACTGCTCTTAACCCTCAGAGTATAAACTGTCTGATGCTCAAAATAAAGTTGGCTATTGCAGGAGACATTAGTTCACCTCATTGATTGGCTCCATTCTCCCAGTTCTTACACTTGATCTTAGCCAAAAGGCCAAGAAGTGATCCTCAGGTCCTACCAAGTACACAGTAACAAGGACCTGGACTCAGCTAAGAGATTAGAGGAGCCACAATCAAGCTTATGCATTGTTTTGTTTAAAGAAATAACAACTATTAAAGTCACAACTATTAAATTGCTTGCAAGTTGTTTATAGTTATAATCATTTGTTTTCAGAGTAAGGACAGAGTCTGAAAAAAATACTGAAAAGGAACAAAAAGAGGGGGAAAAGATCTCATTCAATTTTTGGGTCACTTGGGCATTAATTTGGAATGTTATCAGAACACTTAAGGAGGATATTAATCACGAGGAAGATAAGGTTGATTCCTTGCATGAATATAAACTGAATGATCAAACCTTAAAATGGGTAAAAAAGGCAAAAAAGGATTTTCCCCACTCAGGCAAAACTGAAAGTAAACACAGCTCCAATAATTATGCCGGTGATAATCCCACTCAGCTCCTTAGTAGAGCTTCCTTCAGATGTTCCATCCATTGCCACTAATGCCTAAAAATTCATTTATTGCCTAAAAATGACCCAGAAGCATGGGGTGAGAAATTTTATAATTTAGAGTTCTCTTCATGTTTTGATGTGGATTTAGGAGAGCCTATGAAAAAGCTAACTTTATAACCTAGGTCAGCTAGGGTACAGCAAGGAAATTAATTTCATTTACCAGTACCTTCCCAGGCCCCATGAGCTGTTTGGTGTATTTCCAATGCACTATTTATAACCCTAGAAGGTTATAAAATCAGTGTTGGCTAGTTCCCATATATTATCTCAAGAAGTAAAGAGCTAGCTATTAGAATTCAGACTAAATGACACAACTGTGTATCATGTAGATCCTTGACTGTTTTTAAACATTTTTCCCTACAAAATTGTCTCCTACAGGCATTTGAGCACAAGAGGATGAGCCTTTGGAATGCATTTATTTACACCATAAAAGCCATAAAAAACTGCTTACTTTCCTCTCCTTCAATTAGTAAACAGGGGATCCAACGTCAACAGTTATGTTAATTCCATCCATGTATTATATTACTACCCTCAACCAACTATCAGTTTTTAAAAGCAATACAGAAGACTACAGATTTTTGTTGTTGTTGTTATTGTTGTTGATGTTTTCAAGACAGGGTTTCTTTGTGTAGCACTGGCTACCCTTGAAGTAGCTCTGTAGACAAGGATGGCCATAAACTTGGGAGATTTGTCTGCTTCTGCCTTTTGAGTACTAGGATTAAAGGCATGCATCACCCCAGCATATTACTGTGGGAGTACAGGAAATCATGGTCTAACTGGCAATCTATGGGACTTTTCTCATATGAACTGAATTTGTGATTATAAAAAATTTGTCCAATCTTCTCCCATTCCATAGGTAGATATTTATTTTATCGATGGTTCATCTAAAGGTATAGAATGAATTGATGGTCCAGATTGTCATTAATCTAGTAATACTTTTCTTCAGCCCAATATGTAGAACTGACTGTTTCAATTTATCTATTATGGTTAATTCATAAAACACTTGTAAAATATCTTCTGGATAGTTGTCATCTCTGAGACATACTGCCTCAGTCTGCTAACCTAGGCCCAGTCTAGGCTTCTGGTCTCCATACAATCTTATCTATGCCTAGAATGTTTCAGCTTCTGAGACTTACTCCTGAATAAGCTTATCTCTTTCTAGCTCTTTCTGAACTCTGGCTGGCTGGTTCAACTTAGCTGTTCTGGTTCAAACTCCTTTCCATGCTGACTGATTCAATATGAATTTTCTCTCCACCTTTCCTGAATTTCTCTGCTTTGGCCTCAAAATAATTCTAGCAATCTGTTCTAATCATTTAGCTCCCTCTCATTCTGTGGCTCGTCTGTCTTTACCTGTGTCTAGCTCGATCTCTCTTCAACTTGTTTGCTTCAAACTGCCTCCTTCCTCTCTGCACTGCTCCTGTAAGTAGCTTCCCTTTCCTCTCCTAGTGAGAGTTGGGTATATCCTAGTTTGTCAAATCTTTCTCTGATTTGCTATTGTCTGCCATTCAAGTAGACATCACTTTTAAACTAACAACCTTCTACAAACTGTCACTACCTTCATTGATTGAGATTAAAGGTGTGTGCTAAAGCTGAGACACACAACTAGAAACAGCTTTTTCAGTAAATAGTCTTAGTGTTCATAGTGTTTGGTGGTTTGAATATGCTTGGCCCATGGGAAGTGTTATTTTGAGGTGTGTCCTTGTGAGAAGTGTATCACTGTGGGGGTACTCTTTGAGATCCTATGCTCAAGTTCCACAAAGTATGAAGAAAGCCTCTTCCTAGCTGCCTGCTGAAGGAGTCTCCTGGCTGCCTTTGGATCAAGATGTAGAACTCTTGGCTCTTTCTCCAGCATCATGTCTGCTGGATGCTATGGCTCCTTCCATGATGATAATAGACTGAACCTCTGCAACTATAATGTAGCCCAACTAAGTTTTGTCCTTTAGAGGCCTTGGTTATGGTGTCTCTTCACAGCTATGAAAACCCAAACTAAGACACATTGAGATCAAATATCCTCTAACAACTCTTAAATATCATTTCAGATTCTGCTTATACTGTAGGATTATTTCTAGCAATAGACTCAATTTCATGCATACTCTAACCTTGGCTTTATTACAATAAAAAAAATAAGCAAGCTGATGTATTAATTATCTCCACTTCTCCATTAAGAAAACTGGGAAGAGTTTTGTGTCTATCATTGCAGATGGATCGATCCACGGAATTATAGATCCTTTGGCTCCTCCTGCCCCAGGCTATCAAGGATGGTGGAGGGCAAGGAAACAGTTTAAGTCACTAGAAAGATAGCAAACCTCCAGCTAAAGGGCAAAAAGCGATATAGACCATATCATAAGTCATGTAAGCCAATCTGGGGTAAGGCCTTATGCACCAAAGGAGAAGTAAACACACAGAGCCCTATGTCACCTGAGAATCTCTTTCTAGCAACGCTAGCTGCTTTGGCCTATGCATCTTTGATGAGTACATCTGAGCTCATGTATTGGTCTTATGTTCCTCATCCTCCTTGCCCTTCAACTTGTAGATTGTATGGACCCAGTTCCTGTTATCTAATGAATGACTGGACCTTGGGACTGTAATAGATTTCTTCATTCATCTGAAAAGGGGAGCACATTTAATTTTCCCTTGAATTTAAATAATTTTCCATTTGCTAAGGACATAATATTTGTGTTCCTATTAGAGGACAAGTATGGGCTTTCATTCTACAAGAGACCAAAACAACTGCTCATATTGGTTTATTTACAAGCTAGTCTCTAGATTTTTTTAATCAATATAATAATACAACCAATAGTATTGAACATAGTTTTGATCCCTATTCTTGGGGGAAAAGTATTAGATACTATACTTTCACTACTCTAAAATTACTCATTATATTTATAATTTGTTTGTTTAAAAGATATTCATGCCTCAAATTACAATTTATCCACAACATTTCAAATTGAAACTACTCTGGATATCCTTTGTTTAAAAATTTCAGAACATGGTCCCAGAATGAAGTCATGTGAGATTCCTGAGTACTTGTGAGAAAATTCCAAGAAACCAAGACAAGTGTCTTGATTTTTTGTTTGTTTTCTGGGTTTTCAAGACAGCTTCTCTGTGTAACACTGGCTGTTCTGGAACTTTTTTTGTAGATCAGGTTGGCCATGAATTCACAGAGATTCACCTGCCTCTACCTCTCAAAAGCTGAGATTAAAGGCCTGTGCTACCACCACCTATCAAGGCTTGCAATCTCAGTGTCTTCAAAACTTCATGCACCTCCCAGATGGAGTGGACAGGAGTGAGTTTACTTCAGACTATTCATTACAACTAGCTCCTGTTATTTTTTATACCGCCCTTGTGGTTGTACACTTATGCTACTCCTCTCAATCCTCAGAGTAGGAACTATCTGGTGCTCTGAACAAAGTCAGCTATTACATGAGACTTCAGTCTGCCTCATTTATTGGCTCCATTTCCCAGGTCCCATGACAGTAAACACATAATGGATTTTATTCAGCCATAAAGAGCAAAACTGTGTAGACACAGAAAGACAAATATCACGTTTTCTCTCATTTGTGGATTTCAGACCTTATATAGCCTCATTAAATCATTTATTTATAAGTTATGAAAGTAGAAATAAGACTGAGAGAATGAAGGAGACTAGGAGGGAAGAAGGACATAGGGATTGCTGTGACCAAAGTACTTGATAGACTGCCCTTTATAATATCTAATGAATATACACTAATCAAAATGAAATGTGGTTAAAGTGGTTCCTTAGTAAGTATTGTTTGTCTATGACTATTCAGAAGTAGCACATGGAACTCCCCTTTATACAAAGAACTTAGATTGGGAAGAACTTAGATTCCTGTTCACGTGTCTATAATCAGACACTTGCTGCTTTAGACCTCCCACTGCATTCTCTAATCATGTTTGCCATTACCCTGGGTATGTAGCTCAGAGGTAGAACATCTGCATAACATGTATCAAGGCGCTGATTTCAATTCCCAACACCAGAAACAAACAAAAGACCCCTACCTTTATTTATAAATATATATATATATATTTATTTAACCCTTTTTATTTAACAAAATAATGGTTTTTGGTTTCTGTATAGATACCACGGCCCAGGCTTTTTTTTTTTTTTTAAAAGAGGGGAAGGTGCTTGGGGGTTAATGGTAACTTTTGAGAGTATTAAACATTAAACCTCTGAAATAAGACCAACAGTCAGGTATGAAGGCAGGCAGGTCTCCAAGCTGAGGCCAGCCTGGTCTACAGAGTGAACTCAGAATAGGCAGGGCTACACAGAGAAACCCTGTCTGGAAAAACAAAAGAAAAAAGAAATATGACCAAGAAAGTAATGTCAATAGTAGACTTTATCCAAAAAATTTAACATTAGTTTTAATTCTAGTTTAGTCTTATTAGCCACTTGATAAGTCACAAGAAAAAAATGTAATGTCTACTCACTTGGTGTCTAAAGTGCATATTTAAATGGTAAGTGTCACCATATACAAGTGCCAATATAAAGACTGTGTGCTAATGCACAGCCTTATTTACAATACTAAAGGCAACTCAAACATCTATCAAAAGATGACTGACTAAACAAGGTGATGTAGAGCTACACAATAAATTACTATCCAGAAATAAAAGGAATGGACTGTTGAAACACTCAATATGCATGAACCTCAAATGATGCCGAGTTAAAGCAGTCATTTGATAACATTTCTATGAAGCCCTAGAAAATACAAATTAGTTTCTGGTCCCAGAAGATCAGTGCTAGCTGGAAGCAGTGCAGTTAAGAGTTATTATAAAGGAGCATGAGGAAACTTGGGTATGACAGATACATCCATTACTTTGACTATGCTGTTCCATGGTATAGACAAAATGCCACATGTATCAAATTGTGCACTTTAATACAACCTATAATACACCAATGATACTCAGCAAAGCTATTCAATCATTGTTGAGGGATTAAAGGTACATGCCTTTAATCTCTGCACATCAGAGGCAGAGACAGATGAATCTCTGTGAGTTCTAGGGCAGCCTACTCTACATAGCAAGTTCCAGACCTACCAGGACTACACTGTGAGACCCTGTTTACAAATAAATAAATAAAATACAACTGTATCATTTAGGAAATCTATCTCAGCACACTACAAATATTGGCAGTACCTGAGAAGCATTAAAAGAACCGTTAGTTCAGTACAACTTGAGGACTAGAACAAGAGAATCTTGACAGATCACCGGGGCGAAAGTTAGGATTCCACACTCAGGATAATACTAGCCTCAATCTGTGAAAAGGTCCCAGACTGTTTGTTCTAGGAGTTCCCAGGTAGGTCAAGTAAGCCTTTCCTGAAATGATATTTAGCCCAAGAAAGAAAGAAAAAAAAAGAGCAGAAAGGCTTAAAGGAAGAAGTGAGGCCTCCAGGTAAGAGCAGAGAAACCTGAAACAATGTCACATGGTCACCCATAAACACCTGTCCACGGTGCACAGCTATGGGGAGGAGCTATAGCAGCACAACAGGTAACCAACATCACTACAGGGAAACTTCAGTGGTGCTAATAACAAACAAGTTTGTAAGTCAAATATCCTCAAAGAAAGATTTTTATGCTGACCTCCTTGTTGCTATGACTTGCAAATTCATGTGTGTTCCATATATTTCAACAGTGAAACAAAGAAATGAAATACACTGCGCTTGGGACACACAAACTATTATTTCTGTCACACACAGATCCCAACTCTATAGGAAAATAAGGATTATTCTGAATTATTTTATAAAACATATGTAAGTAATTTATTTAAAATAAAAGAATTCTCAAACTCTAATATAAACCCAAGCCCCAAAGACATCTTCTGGGAGACCACACACAGCCTTACTTTGCCAGCCACTCGGCAGCAGCCTTGTTATCCGTAGACTGGTGTTTACTGAGTGTGTCTGTTGGCTCTTCTCTCTTCAGCCGGGCATAAGGGTGCTTAGGACAATGGCGGTTTGCATGGGTGAATCTGCTTAGGCAACCTTTAAAACACAGAAGGAAATGCTCACCAGAATGTGGACATTTAGTCACAAAATATGTCCAGCTTCAATATACACACAGGAAAACAGAAAGATGCTGAATTCTCTAACCAAACAAGCTTCTACAGTCACATCCACGGAATCCGATCCCCTCTCTAACCATGGTGCACATATATACATGCAGCTACACACAAATGATAAATTTTAAATACTAAAAAAAACAAGGGATTTCTAATGAGTCAGGCAAGGTGTTACACACCTTTGATTCTAGCACTCAGGAGGCAGAGGCAGGTAGATTTCTTTGAGTATGAAGCCAGCCTGGTTTATATAGGGAGTTCCAGGCCATGTGACACTATACAGTAAGACCCTGTTTCAGAAAGAAACAAGTTTCCTCTCATATGTAGAAACTAAAAATAACCTGTAAACATAAGATTAAAAAATAAAGAAAACTACAAAAAAGGGGGCAGGACTATATTGAAATATATATGTTTTTACATGTTTTTGGAGTCTGTGATTAAAAAACCAACAAATCAGCCAACCATTTAAGAGGGCCAGCAAGATGGCTCACTGAGTAAAGGTGTTGCCGTTCAGCCTGGTAACCTAAGTTTGATCCCTAGGATGTAAGTGGTCCATCCCCTTATCGCCATACACTCAAATAGATGGATGTAAAAATAGAAAGAAATACACTTGCTCTGGTTAAATAGTTTATCAACCAAAATAAAAGCCTACCTCAAAGGCTACATTTGTTATGAAATTTCCTACTTCCTAAAGCTTGGGAATGTAACTCAATGAGAGTACCTGCCTAGCTTGTGCAAATCCATAGCTTGGGGATGGGGAGCTTATGATGTTTCATAAAAGCTTGTCAAGTTTTTTCTTCTCAGGCTGGAGAGATGGCTCAGCGGTTAAGAGCACTGACTGCTCTTCCAGAGGTCCTGAGTTCAATTCCCAACAACCACATGGTATTTCACAACCATCTATAATGGGATCTGATGCCCTTTTCTGGTGTCTGAAGACAGTGACAGTGTACATAAATATAAATATATATATAATAAATCTTTAATTTTTTTTCTCTTCTCAAAAAAATCTAAGAAAAACTACAGCTGATTACTAAAAATCTAAGTAAAACTTACTCTAACTACTAGCTGGCTGCTAGCTATTCCTAAAATATCATTTTAACACCATACCATTTTCTGAACAGACAAAAGGCTTCTCTCCGGTGTGAAGACGTTGGTGGGTTTTAAGCTGTCCACTTTGAACAAAGGCTTTCCCACAGTCAGGATAGTCACACAGATAAGGTCTCTCACCTACGACAGACATCATAATTAGACATGAGGGAGTAAGAAGAGGCAGGAGGAAAATCCTCTTTACATGGGTCAGAACTCCAGTGAGAAATGACACGCCTCACAGTGCACACAGACAGGGAGACAAAGGGTGGCACTGAAGTACCTCTCTTCTATAAAGCACGCTTCTTCCTCTAGGTCAGTGTATTTAGAAACCCAGGTTCAATCCTGTTATTAGCATCTTCAGTGTATCTACTTTTCTCAACAGTCCCAACTATGAGTTCTTTTCTGACTTATAAACTATCCCCTATCTCTAACTTCTGCTCTCTGTGGCTATTTCCTTGGTCTTACTCAGCCATAAGGGATACTCCAACAGCCTACTAGCTAGCCTCTAGCCTCCTTCATACATTGTATTTCAAGATGGAGGCACCAGTACAGAACTCTGCTTTGGTAGTACCAGTAATTTCTCAAATCACCCAAACCCTCCTGAGCTCCTTGGACTGAAAAGTTGCCTGATGATTCTTCTCAACATGCAATGTCACCAAATTCATTGTCTACTTGGAGAAAGGAGAAGAGTGCTTAGTTTCCTCCAGAAGAGATATTCCAGCTAGGAGGTAATGCCTTGTTATCTGGTTCTTATCCTTAAGAACACATCTTCCTGGCTGGAGAGATGGCTCAGTGGTTAAGAGCACTGACTGCTTTTCCAGAGGTCCTGAGTTCAAATCCCAGCAACCACATAGTGGCTCACAACCATCTGTAGTGAGATCTGATGCCCTCTTTTGGTGTGTCAAGACAGCTACAATGTACTTGTTTATTATATAAATCTTAAAAACAAAAAAACAAAACAAAACAAAACAAAAAAAAAACAAAAAAAAAAAAAAAAAATCCACATCTTCCCTGCCCATTCAAATCCTGAGTCTGCAGACTTTTGGCTGCGCTTGGTGTCTCCCCGTGAAGTGTCCTGTGGTGATCCTGTGCCATAGAAGTCTCCTGCAGAAATTCTCCTACTTTTTGTTTCATTTAAATTTCTACATACGGAATAGTGCTAACCTAGATAACATGCTCAAAAGTGTCAATCATAATTAATGTATTTATTTATGCCCCCCCCCCCGTCGACATTATAGAAAAAACATGGGCCCTACAAAGTCTTTGCTTTCTATACAGATGGCAAGTACTTCTATAAACAAATAAAAATGTCTGACATGTAAGTGTTAGAGGAAACAAGTAGAATTCAGGTAGACTAGAATTCAACAACACAACTTGACAATGCTCAGTTTTAAAATCCTAAACCCACCATTCCCCATCAAAAAGCAACTGAGTAACAGTGGCTGATTTTTAAAACTTCAAAGTGACAATGGCAATATAAGAAAATATAAGGCATTTATATGAACATTATTTAACCTAAGTAACATTGATTAACAACTTAAGTACCAAACCAAGTTTAATCAAGTATCACTTCTAGCCATTTCTACAATGCTGTCATCTTACCGGTATGAGTCCTTTTGTGAGCCTGGAGTGATTTCTCCCTCGGAAATACCCTGTTACAGATGTTACAGCGAATCCTGCTAGATGAATGCTCTCCTTCATTTATTAAATCCCGAACAGTGTCTGCTCTGGGCCTTCCACGTCGGATTCCATCCTGTTAACATTGTTTATAAACTTAAATAAATCAGCCGTCTCAGCAACTCCAAAAATACAAAATCAACGAACACCCCCAAAGCACTTTCACTTGTCCTTTCTTCCTTTACCACCCAGCAGCAAACCTTCTAAAGGTCTCTGTCCTTAGTGTGTGGCTTTGTTCCCACTTGCAGAGAGCAGACCAGAACCTATTCTGAAAAACTATCTGCTATGACCTGCATGAGCCACTTGGTGGACTGACACAAGGCACTTGTCTTTAGCGCATCTAATCTAGATATCCCTCAGAACATAAGACTAGAGGACATTGTTCACAAACAACTTGCTGCTCTCTGGACCAAAAAAATGGGTTCTACTAAGCAAGCAGACACAGGAAAAGCCTGTGGGAAAGTCAGGGAGAAGACTTCACAGAAAATGGAGCATCCTGAACCCAGTCAGAAGCTCTTCCCAAAGAAAGTGAAGGCTATGGCAGAGACAGAAACAGCTGGGTAAAGAAAACAAAGTGTGTGTCCTCTCCATGCCCCAACCCCTGCCCCTGCCCCAATAGGGCACTTGCCTATGCCAATGGCCTTGAGCTCAATCTCAATATTCTGTACTAAAAAGGGACATCGTAAAAGGAGATGGAGCTACACAGAAGCAGTTTTAATAGACTTACCTACTGAAGCTAAGGTAATTCAAAATAAATTCTTTAAGTTTAAAAGACAAATTAACAAGTTCAGGGTATACTTTAAAGTATTAATTTAATGTTATGTAATTTTTTAAAGGACCTATTTATTATATATAAGTACACTGTAGCTGTCTTCAGACACACCAGAAGAGGGCATCAGATGGTTGTGAGCCACCATGTGGTTGCTGGGATTTGAATCAGGACCTCTGGAAGAGCAGTCAGTGCTCTTAACCACTGAGCCATCTCCCTCCAGCCCTCGTAAATTTTAAAAATGAGAAGGCCATGTGTAGTGGTACAAGCCTTTGATGCCAGTACTTGGGAGGCAAAGGTAGGTGGATTTCTGTGAGTTTAAGGTCTGCTAAGACTTCCTAGTAGAGACCTTGTCTTATTAAAAAAAAAAAAAATCAAGAAGCTATTATGACATATACCTCTAAATCCCTGCACTGAGGAGCTGAAGCAGGATGACTGCAAGTAAGTCTGAGGCCTGCCTGGACTACAAAGCCAATCTGAGGACAGCCTGAGCTACAAAGTGAGAATACCTCAACCCCCCCCCCAAAAAAAACCTAAAACATTTTGAATAGTTAATAGCATACCAACATGGTCACAAATGTATTAATACTTATTTAACATGCAAGCAAACTGAGTATTGTTTAAGTCTATACTATCTTCTCTAATCTAAAACAAGCATGTTTCTTTTTTCTTTTAAAATACCTCTTATTTCCCAGGTAAGTTGTCACAATTATAGGTTACATGAAAAAAGAACAATGCTACACAGCTAAGATATGTCACCATTCTCTATGTAAAAACCTATAGGTTTCCAAAACTTAGATCTTAGCCTCATACCTAAAATAAGCTCTAGCCCAATTTCCTTCAGTCAAAATTTTCATTTTGAAATAAGTTCATGCCACGTATAGTGACGCACACCTTTAACTCCAGTGCTGTGGGTCAGTGAATTTAAAGCCAGCCTGGTCTAAAGAGCGAGTTCTAGGACATCCAGGGTTACACAAAGAAACCCTGTCACAAAAAAAAAAAAAAAAAAGAAAGAAAAAAATTAAATTACCCACTAACTACTTTGCTACTAGAAAAATACAGCACTTGCCACGTATCGGTAATAATAAATAAATGCATCCTTTTAATTAAGGAAATAGATTGGAAATAATCATCTAATGTTCCAAATATATGAGCTGTACCTACTAGCTGCACATATCTGTGTGCATGCTGTGTGTGTACATCGAGGAGCCAGAGATCAGTGTCAGGTGTCTTCTCTTTCTCTCACTGCATCTTTTGAGACAGGGTCTCTCACTGAGCCCACAGCTCACCATTTCTACAAGGCTGGCTGCCCAGAGGCCTTGAGATCTGCCTGTCTTTCTACACCCTCACTTCTTCTACCACTGTGTTTACAGATGTGCTTCAAATGGCTCATGTGGCTGCTGGATGCTAAGGCACTAAGCCTAGGCCTTCGTGCTTATGCAGCAAACATTTGCAACCTGAGCCATCTCACCATCCCAACCATATATATTTAAATAACCAATATTACTTGAATAGGCCATTTTCATTTTGGTTTTAACAATAAGAAACCATGTTTTTAGGCATGTTTATCAGCAGCCAATTAGTAGGCTGAAGGACAAATCTTGTTAAAACTATTGACTCAAAGAAAAAACCATGTCAACATGAAATTTTGGATGATTACACCACTAAAAACTTTTGCATACAGAATCTCTGAACCTCTAGAAAGTATTTATAATTATATGAAGACAGAAAACTTTAAAAGTCCTTGAATGTTTTTGACAAGTTCAAATAAAGGCCTGACTTAACATTTCTATTATGTAATAAGACACCATAAGCCATAGAATCAAGCCAGTAAGTAGCAGTCCTCACAGCCTCTCCTCTGCATCAGCTCCTGCCCTCCAGGTTCCTGTCCTGCCTTCCCTTCCCTCAGTAATGGGAGTATGACCTTAGTGGTTCCTTCCAAATTGCTTTTGGTCATGGTGTTTTATCATAGCAATAGAAACCTATCTAAGATAAAGCATAATAAATCAGGAAAAAGAGGAGGAAGAGAAGCAGATCTTAAGAAATGTTTGTGAGCCTTACATTTAGGGCTGGATCCAAACTCCCTGTGTTGCTCAAATCTGCTTTCTTCCCACCTGATCTGTATTCACAGTTCTCCAGGTCTCTACTTCAATACTGAATGTCAGGTTTTGTGCCCCTATATAAAGCATCTCAACTGATTTGGCTAAGCCATAAATAAGCTATGTATGCTTACATCAACTTAATATTTTAAAAAATAATCCCTAAAAGTCCATTTACATGCATACATATGGAGACAATATGATGAATTTTGCTGGTGTCAGAAGTTCTGCTACCTATCATATAGGGGACACTTTTCCTCACTCTCAGCAAGATGAATTAAAAAATGCAGAGTGCTCAACAGACAGCCTGGTAGTTTACTCCTAACATTACCAAGTGCCCACTCGGTGCCAGGTAATAAATGGTAGCTACTATGCTAACAGAATTAAGTGTTTCTATGATTATCAAAAATCACTACATACAAATCAATTATGTGAAAGACTACATGAAATCTAGATGTTTGGATATTAGAAATGGGTACAGGTCAGGCAGGAGCAGGCTCGGTGACCTACAGGATCCACCATCAAAGCATTTTGAAGAGGGAAAACAGGGCACAGACTGAGATCCAGTGCCCTGTAAAACAAGGACGCTATAGCTGTTCTGGGTCTCTCCTAGAATTCACCACAGAAAATAAGGTTATATACTCAAATAGTGCTAAGTGATCTCAAAATGAGGGTCCAAAACATGCTAGCCGGTGATAGATGTTCTTTACCCACTCAGGAGAGCCAGTGTACAAACAAAAGAGCAACAGAAAGCTGACATAGGGAGTGTATAACTCAGATATCAGCGCCTCCCCCTGGGAGTCATAGCAACAAGCAGAAATAAATGCTGCTCACACTCAACAGCTGTTAGTGCCTTGGAATGACATAATGAAGGGTGATGGGAGCACTCCTGACACTGGCCACCACACACACTCATCTCCACCTTCCTGGAAAGTGAGCAGACTCAGGCAAGCATCATGACTCACTCAAAGCCTGGAGAATAGATCATCACCATGAGAACTTTGGAGCCAAAACAACATAAAGGGGGGCTGAACTCCCTCTCTCTTTAAACCAACAACATCTTGACCATAAATAATAAGGTCATTCTCTCAAATAAAGGCATAGGCCAGTGTTTTCTCTCTTAAGTTTAGAACCCTAAATAAATTTCTGAAGCTACACTTGAATCACTTCACTAATTTAAAAAAAAAAAAAAAAAGAACTAGACTGTTATCAAGTCAATTCTGAAAATTATGTGCTCTGTAAAAAGGGGAAATTATACATATATATCAGCCTTTCATTTCCACATTACTTCTGGTATATTTATTTCCCTCTGAAAGAGGTGATGATGTAGAAATAAGACAAGCTTATGCCCTGTGGAAACATTTACACAGATCTATGTGAAGATAAGTCTGATTCAAGCCAGAAAGTGACACCTATGATTTCATTTATTTACAACAGCTTTCACCAGCTTGGGACCAGTGGCAGGAGGATCTGAGATGGAAGCTAGCTTGGTCCACAGAGTGAGTTCCAGGACAGTTGAGGTTACAGAGAAACCCTGTCTGGAAAAACAAATACAAACAACAGTAGTTCTCAACCTATGGGGCCGAGACCCTTTTAGGGGTCTAAGGACACCTAAGATCATTGGGAAACACAGATATTTACATTACAATTCATAACTGTAGCAAATTTATAGCTATGAAGTAGCAATGAAAATAACTTTATTGTTGGGAGTCATGACAACTGGAGCTGTGTTAAAGGGATGCAGCATTGAGAACCACTAGCTTACAACAGCCTTTTCCCCCCTTTTTTTGATAATCCAAACATCGAATTAAGTTAAAACTAAGATTAAATCATGGGAGAAAGGGGCAGAGAGATGGCTCAGTGGTTAAGAATACCCATTGCTCTTCCAAAGGACTTGAGCTGGATTCCCAGCACCTTCAAAGTGCTAAGACTGACCTAAGACTTGACTTCATTCAGTTTCAGCCATACACATGTGCAGACACATAAATTAACAACTTTAAAAGGTCACAAATACAAAAATCTTCCACAGTATTTTTGCATGTAAACCTTTACACCACTTAAGATACAATGCATTTTCTAAGGACTAAAATATCAAATTAATACGTTATAGATACCTAAAGTACCCAAGATGACATGTTAGAAGGAGCTACCTAATGCCAGCAACAATAACTGTTCCTTACACCAACACGGGTACTGCTACCAACATCTCTACTGTTCTTTCAAATATGCACGGCGATACAAGTTTCAACTTTACTGCTCTATAATAACACCACTAGTTAGGTATCTACTTCCTCACCCAAAAATTTCAACATTCTGGCTACTGCCCATGTCACCAAACTTGCTTCAATTCAAAAGTCAAGCATCCCTCAACCTGCTGAGTAATTTGCTCGCTACATGTATAGCAAATTATGTTATACGGGCATTCAACCAACAACAGAAAACTGCACATTTATCTTGCACATTTACTCGACACACAAATTGACCGATACCTTCTTGAACGCTGATGAATGTCAAGTACTAAAGTCTAGCCCCGTAAACACAGTCCGGGGTCCATCGGAGCAGTCACTGAGTACCAACACTGCCACTAGCTAGCTATTCGGTCTTCATGAAGTCGCTTTAACAAACCCCCTACCCCTCAGCTGCTCCGGATGTAAAGTGTATAGTAGGACCTGGTGTCGCTAGCCCTGAATTCCAGCACTCAGAAGGTGGAACTCTTGATAGTCCCAGGCCAGTTAGGGATACAGTTAACTAGCTCCCACCCCAATGTAGGCTGGAGCCAAATGCTCAGGTCCTTTCTTTCCACATCTAAGGCCGAGGCTGCGAAGTTAGAAGCCCAACTGTGCAGGGCAACTTGACACAGCGCGCCACCCCCTCATCACCCCGCTGCACCTGCTGCCCTCAGACCAGCCTTCGCGCCGCGCCCGTCACGTGACTGCCTTGCCCCCCAAAGGTCCGGTTTTTGGCGCGCGGCAGTGACGTCAGCGTCCTGTCAGCCACCGCCCCCGCCGCCCCGCTTTTCCTCCCCGGCCCCGCCCCGCTGCCAAGCTGCGCCGTTAACGGGCCCCCGGCGGCCCCGCGCCTTGGCTGCCCGAGCCACTCACCTTGAGGTGGCCGCTGTCTGGGCTGCTCGCCTCCTCCTCGTCCTCTCCGCCCGACGCGGCGGCCACCGAGGCGGAGGATGGCGGCGCACCCCGTAGCGTCGGGAGCTCAGCCGCCGCGGGCAGTCCAGTCGAAACGACGCCGCCCGCCGCCCCCGGGCTGAGCGTCACGTTATGCGCGTTCTCACCCCACCGCCACGGGTACACCATGAAGTCGCTGAAGCCGGGGCTGGTGGGGACGAGCGGCGGCGGCGGCTCGGGCTCTCCCACGGTACTGCACGGAGGCGTTGCCGGTGTGGTCCTGATGACCGATACCAGTACGCGCTTCGGGGAGTCGTGGCAGAAGATGACCGGCGGCGGCTCCGCCATGGGTGCCGGGGCGCCGCGGATCATGCTGGCTCGTCTGCAGCCCTCGCGCTCTCAGCCCGAGCTGCTTGCCTTGCTCACCCGCGCTGCTACGTCTCGGCGTCTCACAGCCGCCGGCTCAAGGCAGGCGGCTCCGGACGATCAGGCTGCAGCAGCGTTGCTGACAGGAGGACGGGAAGCGAGGAGCAGAGTCCCCGAGAATAACAACCTGCCGCCGCGGTCCCTGCTTCGGCTTTTCCCGCGTTACATTTCGCGCCTGGGCGGAACCAGCCACCGCGAGGACCCTGCGGCTGGCCACCGCGACGACTGACAGGTCGCGAGGGCCAATAGCCGGGTCCAGGCTGTGTTCCGTCTGGAGGTGGGCGGATCCAATTCGAGCGCGGGTCCTTACTGCCACGTCATTGGCCGCCGCTCTCATACTTTTTTTTTTTTTTTTTTTTTTTTTTTTGTCTTGAGGGCCAACTGCGTTCGAAAGTCTGTAGGAGCGCGCGTCTCGTCCTGACACACCCGTCGGGAGCCCCACCCGGGACAGATGACTCCTGCAGAGGTGGGGGGAGGGAAGGAGGCTGTTGATTGGAGGAGCTGCGGAGAAGGGGCGTGGTGGTTGGGGATGGGCGGGGCGATCACACTCGGTCCCGCCCCCACTAGAAGAAGTCGGGGGCGAAAAGAGGGCAGGAGTCTGCGGATTGGAGAAGTTGCGACGAGGGTCGTGGTGGTCACTGCTGGACAAGAGAGTCCTCCCCATCGCCCCACTCAACCCACCCACTCCGGCCTGTGGCTATGGGGCCCGTTTCCGCGCGCAAAGACGGTTTAAAGGGCTGAGGCAGCGCCCGTCCCTCCCCGCCCTCCGCCGAGCTAGGAGCCAGCAAGGCACCGGTTCTTTTGTTTCTGTTTTGAGTCAGGGTCACTATCGATCCCTGGCTGTCCTGGAACTCTATTGTAGGGACCAGGATGACCTCGAAATCAGAGATCCCATGCACTCCCACACCTAGTACTGGTACTAAAGATGTGCGTCACCACGCCTGCCTAAGGGCATGGGTTGTTCTTAATGGAGTCCTGTGACCAGCCTTGCTGAAGATGAGTACCACAGCGTTCCCTGACTCCAGTCGCTTGCTGCCAGGCTCGGGACCGCGGCGGGGCGCACGAGCGACCAATCGCACAGAAAGCAGCTCCCGGCTGTCTGCTCTGCTCGGCCGGACTTGCTTGCAGTGTTTTCCAGGCGTCTGAAGTTGGTAGCGGTTCAAAGATTTGAATCATGTGGCGGCTAAAGGGTAGAACTGGTAACGGGGCCCATTTGTTTCCTGTTTCCCAGGTAGCCTGATCCTAGTAGAGGTTCAGTAAAGATTTTTATATCTAAATGAATAGCCAGTGGTTAAGCGATATAACTGGTAACTAAATTCGATCAAATACAAAGCTATGCCTAAATTGATTTAGCCACAAGAGTTTTGTTTTAGAGGAAACTGCCTAAGTTAACAAATCAAAGCAACCAATAGTGTGGGTCTTATTTTTAACTACATCTTTGAGTAAATAAACTATACCTGGCAAGATACAAAAGCCAAATTATTTGGCTTTATGCAGAGAGAGTAACTTGGGAACTGAAGTGAAAATATTTCAAAAAGATACATTGAGGAATTTGTATCTTTGAAGTGGGACAAGTGAAAGTATCTTTTCAAAAAATAAAGAACACGGCGGTCAGACAAATGACTCACTCCATAGTTAAGAGGACTTGCTGCTCCTCCAGAAAACCTGGGTTCTGTTCCCAGTTCCCAGCGGTAGCAGCATATGCAGCGTTGTGACTCCAGTCCCAGGTGATCTACTTCCCTCTTGTAGTTTCTTGGACAATGTTTGCACATGATACACAAACATACATTCAAGGAAGCCAAACACTTATATTCATTCAACATTTTAAATGGTATGTCTTTCCTGGAAGTTGGCTGGGCACCACAGCTTGTATGTACTGAATGTGGGGTGGGGGATACAGTCGGATATTTTAATAGTCAATCTAGAAACTGGAAGTTCAGCTTTTGTTTCCCACAATGGAATAGAATTGTAAGCCGACAGAAACCTTACTGCATCACTTCAAATTCACTGAAAGGGAACCATAAGTCATCTGTTTGATAGTTGATAGTGAAGGTTAAAAAGACTGAGCTATTAGGAACAGTTGAATGAAAGGTTGGACAAGAGCCCACAGGTTAAACATTGGCCAATAGTTACTATTCAACACCCACGACATGGGTTGTGCAAGATGATTCACCCAGAAAGCAGAACACTGACAATGCTTCTAAAAATTACCCTTGATGAAGGGTAACCTGGCAACTCCACTTGCTTCTAGCCACAAGAGAATGAAAAACATGCCAGGAATGTGGGGATCACAGCCTGAGTTTGGTTCTGGGAGGACTGAGAGCTGCTTCTTGCTCCACTTTCATGCCACCAGGGGGCTATATTCAATGTGCGCTTTTATCACTGATGTCTATGTTCTGTCCTAGATATAAGGATGTATGGGACTTTGGTCCAGGCAGGGTGCCAAAAGCCCCACAAAGAGATCTCTAGTCAGAGATGGGAGTGACTTGTGCTGCCTCCGCTGCTGGGTCCCACAGAGCCCATGGGTTCAGGTGGAGAAGGGAAGTCCGGGAGAGGGAAGGGGGAACAGATTCTGCAGCTTCCACCACTGGGTCCGGCCTGTCCTGGTTTCTGCCGCTGCCATGAGGCGCCGAGCCTGGCTGAACGGAGCGAGCAGGAGGGTCTGACTTGGGGTGCAAGAAGCTTCAGGAGAGGAAATCTCTTCCCAAACAGCAATGTTAACAGCAGCCCTCAGACAGCAGAATGATTCTTGTACCTTTACTCTTGAACAAAGCTCTCATATATGTGTGTGTGTGTGTGTGTGCAGTTTATGCAGTTTTTGAAATGGTTCAGAGTCTGACAACAGGTGCTTCCTATTGGCTTGGCCTGAGGGCTTGGGAAAACCTTGTTTACATATTAGGGGGTGTGATCCTGCTTCTGCCTGGAGATTACAGGACCTGTGGTCACATCTTCACCTGTGGAGGAAGCTGAGATGTGGCTGATGCCGTTTGTTTTGGGGGGGGGCAGTGTGGTGCTTATGGCGGCGTGAAGGAGCCTGATTTCTCGGGAGACTAGACAGCTTCCTTAGGTTCCCAGGGCTTCACTTATCTTGACCAAGAACCAGGGTACTCTTCACTGCCTGCCAAATGCCCCAGGAAGATGTACACTAACTCTGAAGACACTAAAACTGTCGCAGGTGAGCAGTGGTCTCCTGCTGAGACTACAGACAGGGCAGTGCAGTGGTGCATGCTTTTACTCCCAGCAGAAGGCAGAGGCAGGCAGATCTCTTGAGTTTGAGGCCAGCCAGGGCTACAGCTACATAGAGAAACACTGTCTCCAAAAAAAAACAAACCAAACAAAAGACCATCTCAGAATAATAACTATACTATTTCAGTGTTCAAACTGTAGTCCCTCGTGGGTGTGGTTTAGTGATACACCTAAGCATGTGTTGTAAGGCTTTGGGCTCAATTCTCAGCACCAGCTATGAAAAAAAAAAACTTACAATGTATCTTAAAGTCTGAAAAATGAAAGTAAAAAGGGCTTTCAACTTGAACATGTAATATATCAAGAAGCATGAGTCTACTTTATTGCTATCAAAGCAAAAATTTTTGTTCTGTATGAGACACAAAAAAAATTTAAAAAGATAGATTGATTTAGTATCACATCTAAAAATGTACATGAAGCTGCTTTGAAAATGGAAGCTGAATGGCTGGAGAAATGGCTCAGCAACACTTGCTGCTCTTGCAGAGGACCTTGGTTTGATATCCAGCATGCTCACAACTGCTTGAACTCCAGTTTCAGTTAATCTGACATCCTCTTCTGATCTCTGGGACACCAGTATATACACATAAATATATGTGACTTACATTTATTGAGTCCCCTGTCTACAAACATCCTTGTTTTCATCAATCCTGAATAATTTTATTTGGTCCTTACCAGATTTTAATCAAAATCCCTGGATTAAAAGACCTATTTAAAAGTAACTTTCTAGTTTACAACAAATATTATCTTTTGCACAGTTCATGTAATCAACAGTTCATGTTGGTGATATGTAAAGGCATCATTTAATAAAGGCTAACAAAGTACCATATCTGTGAGGTGTCTAGTAAATGGAACATGAAAATTAAATGGAATGAGGCACATGATACTTTATATACTTATACCTACAGGAATGAAATCACCACCTTCTGTCTAGACAGACTATTACATACATACCTTAGCTAAGAGTCTATGAAGAACACATAAGCCCTGATTTTATAGCCCAGTCCAGTGTATCTAAAGAAGCATCCAGTAAGAGAGTTACAGGCTAGCTTTGTTACCTTGTTTAATGGGAAGATCTGACAGGTCACAGTTTCAAAGCACAGGATAGAGAAAGGACAAGTGGGAGAAAGGAGATAAAACAGCCAGTGCCATATTTGTCACCTCGACATAGCTTAGAGGCACCTGAGAAGGGAATCTCAATTGAGTGTCCAGATCCGATCGCCCGAGGCCATTCTGTAGTAGATTATCTAGGTTAACTGACGTAGGAGAGCCCAGGCCACTGCCAGAAGCACTATTCCCTGGGGGTGTGTTCCTGGATTGTTTAAGAAGGTTAGCAAGGACTGGAGACGTGGCTCAGAGGTTGAGAGCACTGACTGCTCTTCCAGAGGTCCTGAGATTAATTCCCAGCGACCATATGGTGGCTCACAACCATCTGTAATGGGATCTGATGTTCTCTTCTGGTGTGTCTGAAGACAGAGTGTACTCATATATACATAATAAATCTTTTTTTAAAAAGGGTAGCAAAGTATCAGTCCAGGAGTGAGCCAGCAAGCATCATTCCTCCATGGATCCTTCTTTCAGGATTTTGCTTTGAATTCATGCCCTTAGTTCTCTCAATGATAAACTATGACCTAGGAGTATAAGATGCAATAAACCTTATTCTTTCCTAAGTTGTTTTTCTTCCTAACTTGTTTTCTGATCAGAGTGTTTTAGCACAACAACGGAAGAATCTTGAATATTGTTCATATTACAACATAAATGTAAAAGGCAAATTCCTTTGATCAAGAAGCAGCTTTAAAAAGATTTGTATGTACATTGGTGTTTTGCCTGCATGTATGTCTGAGGGTGCCAGATCCTTTGAAACTGGAATTACAGACAGTTGTGAGCTGTCATGTGGATACTAGGAATAGAAGAACAGTCAGTGCTCTTAACTGCTGAGCCATCTCTCTAGCCCCAAGAAGCAACTTTCTAGGTTATGATTCAGCAAACTTTGGTAGAATTTGTAGTCAGTATCCTAGCTCCAATCTACCATATGACTTTAGAAGGAAATATTTGAGAAAGGAAACACCAAACCTTGCTATCGAAGGCACCACAGGATCACATGGCATCTGTGGGGTGTTGTGGTAAAAATTTAAAAAAGCAGCTACTGATTCCTGCAAGTTCTCGCTCCATACACCCCTCTTCAAGCCACAGAGCTACAGTCTGAGAACTGCCCCAGCATGGCACCTCACCACGCTGCTCCCTGGCATTAGTTCCCGCGGGCCATATAGAACTTACATTAATTCATCTCAGCAGTGACCTGTCTCCTCTGGCATCTCTCTCCCAGCAGAGGACCAGCTATGAACTCTACCCACACTCCAAACAGCCCGACAAATTCAAAACTCCAGAAATTTGTAACTTAACAATGACTTTATCTCAGATTTTCTCAGTAAATTTTACACTCCACAAAACATCTATACCATAAACTCAGAGCCAAGTGATATATAATTTGCCCACCTAGACAAGACAAA
This sequence comes from Micromys minutus, assembly GCF_963924665.1. Classification (NCBI taxonomy): domain Eukaryota; kingdom Metazoa; phylum Chordata; class Mammalia; order Rodentia; family Muridae; genus Micromys; species Micromys minutus. Next base: position 91,872,869 of record NC_137969.1, on the reverse strand, counting down.
ACATTCTAAACAAATCCATCCCTTATAAAATATTCATTACAACTTGTAGCTATGCAGATACACACAGCGGGTCATCTTCCTCTTCTTCCATCTTGCCTCCTCCCACTCTGGCTCCTACTCTCCTCCTAAAACTTTGTACCCGCCCATCCTTTCTTCTCATCAATGACGGCCTTGCTTTATCCTGGACCTGCCTTCCTACATAATGACATCATCTTGGGGGTGGGGGTATTTTCATCGCAAACTGCAAAACTTCTCCACCCAACTTGCTAAGTTCCCAATTTCCACCCAAGTCTGTCACCAGCTACTCTCTGGTTCCCGCAGTGGCCACCCTCCTGCAACTCTCTGTTGCTGGCAGTAGCAGCCCTCTTGGCTCTCTGCCCCCAGCGGTATATTCTTAGCAACCACCCCCTGTGGTTATTGTCACAATTTCCACTAGCCCAACAAAATCAAAACTCTAGAAACTGGTAATTTATCAATCAGATTTATATCAGTAAATTCTTATTCCACCAAATGTCCAAACAATAAACTCCGAGCCAACTGATATCGATACAAATTGCCTACCTAGCTAAGACAAAATGTCCTATAATAATCTATTCCTTATAAGATATTAAGAGCTTCCTGTAACTATTTAAAGCCACACGGGGTGGGGGGTGGATCATCTTCCTCCTCCATCTTTGGTTCTTTCTCCTCCCATGTCTTAGTCAGGGTTTCTATTCCTGCACAAATGACCAAGAAACAAGTTGGGGAGGAAAGGGTTTATTCAGCTTACACTTCCATATTGCTGTTCATCACCAAAGGAAGTCAGGACTGGAACTCAAGCAAGTCAGGAAGCAAGAGCTGATGTAGAGGCCAAGGAGGGATGTTACTTACTGGCTTGCTTCCCCTGGCTTGCTCAGCCTGCTTTCTTATAGAATCCAGGTCTACCAGCCCAGGGATGGCACCACCCACAATGGGCTGGGCCCTCCCCCCTTGATCACTAGTTGAGAAAATGCCTTACAGCTGGATCTCATGGAGGCACTTCCTCAACTGAGGCTCCTTTCTCTGTGACAACTCCAGCTTATGTCAAGTTGACACAAAACCAGCCAGTACATCCCCTATCTCTCAAGTCTTTCCAAAACTCTCTCCCACTTTACTTTTTCACTGTTCAATCACAGGCCTTGCCTTATCTTATGCCTGCCCTCACCTTCATATCAACTGCATATAACAATAGACTAAACCTCTGAAACTGTAAGCAAGCCCTAGTTAAACACTTTCTTTTAGAAGAATTACTGTGGTCATGGTATCTCTTCACAATGATAGGACATTAGGACTGACACCGTGAGGGCTCCACAAAAACAATAAAAATAATTCAACAATGTCATACACTTATAAATCGACAGAGCTAGAATACACATTGGTGGTAGAAAGAGGACTGACTGGCTGGAAAGAGATAACGTCCAAAGTGGAGGAGAGGGTTAAAAAGTAGATTGTAATGATGGTGTATAGATCTTTAAGCTTAAGTGGAATTCTACATTTACAACAGAAGACTTTGAGGCTGAAGGGTTGACTCAGTGGCAAAGAGTATGTGTCACCCTTGCAGAGGAACCGAGTTTGGTGCCCAGCACCCACATAATGACTTACAACTATCCATAACACCCTCTTCTGAGTTCATGGGAACCAAGTAGTCATGTACATACATACACACACATAGATGCAGGCAAAAACTCATACACATAAAAAATCTAAATCTATATCCAACAGTTGGTGGTCTCGCGTTGCCCATGGGCTGCAGAGGTTCAAAGTTTCTAGTGTCCCTATGAGAATGAGTGTCTTTAATCTGTTCCGAGGTTTGCTCCCCTCTTCCCTGGACCCCAGAGCACCTTTTTTTTTTTTTTTGAGGGATGACTCAAGATGATGATAATGATGATGACGATGAAGAGGAGAAAGACAGAGGCAAGTGGGGTCCAGAGCTGCTATGCGTTCGATGGTTCTCAGCCTTACAGAGGAATTCAATTTTAGCTTCAGCCTCAGAGAAGGGATGCGATTTCACAGCAACTTTGGCTTTGATATCTAGTACGAGATTTTAATAGCATCTTCAGCAAGATGGGGGCCTGGACCTTGCCTTTCCACTCTCCTGAACTTCCATGTCCTGAGTCAGAAACACCTGATGGGATATTTTGGGAGGGCAGACACTACGAGACTCAATGCTTAAGTATCCAGATAGTCACCAGCCCAGGATCTTTGTGGGGGTCTTGGAGAGCCATGCAAAGCCTGAGTCCTCCAATCCAGCTCCAGATTGGGGGTCCCAGGGACCTTTTCATAGGTTAGATGATACACAGCCTGTGAGTCCCCATTCTTGAGACAAAGAGGACAATGATCTTGACTCCCAGGTTTCTCAGGAAGATCTGGTTCCACTTCTTCAACTCCAGCCCAAATTGTATTTCAAAAGCACCTCTGTGATCAAGGTCACTAAGCTAGATAGAGGAAACTGCACCGTGGTAGACAGTGAGGGCCAGAGAGAGACCACCATGACCTATCAAAGAAGCCCATGACAGTTCCAGAAGTGATCCAGACTCTCAGTGATTCAGCTTTGGAAGCTCTCTTTCCCATCCTGGACTTGCTCCTAGGATGTTGATTTTGGTCCCAATAGCTTTCTGAAACTTCAGAAGCCTTTAGGTTATTCCCACCCCCTTCCTGTTGCCCAGTGACAATAAGCATAGCCTTTTCTGTCATCCTGGGATCGTAAATGTGTGAAACAATTATTTGAGTTTGTGCCAGTCTGTCATTCATCCAAACTGATCCATGTATCCTTTATTTACGAAAAAAATTAAATCTAAAAAAAAAAAAAATTAAACAGGAGACTTTTGTAATGTCTAAATTATACCACCCCTTGGAAACCACTAATTTACTTTCTGTCTGTATGAACTTTATAATTGATATTTTCCATAAATGTACTCTTATTGCCTTTTGGCATATTGTGTCTGGCTCCTTTTACTTAGTATGATGTTATAGAAATGCAGCTGGAGAAACAGCTCTATAATCAAGAGTACTTACTGTTCTTGTAAAAAAAAAAAAAAAGTTTTATTTCCAATACCCACAAGCAGGTGGCTCATAACAGCCTGTAGCTTCAGGTCCAAAGGATCCAAAACACCCTCTTCTGGCTTTTGTGCGAACTCACGCATGCACGCACACACACACACACACACACACACACACACACACACACGAGTACATCTCTAAAAGTTCTTCTACCCATAACTTGTTAAACATTAGATAACTTCCAAATCTAGACTATTAATAATGCCACTGTCTTTTACATATAGGTTTTTATTTATATATGAATTATAGTTGCATATGTTTTCATTTCTGACTCCTTTTCTCCGATTCCATTACATTTCTAAATCTTCTAAATTCAGCCTCCAACATGTCCACAGGAAGAAGAAGGCCATATGGAAGCTTAGAAGTTTACTTTGGGATGGGGGATTGTAATCCTTTTTTTCTAATCCTCACAACACTTTATGTCTCACCAACGATCCCTGCAGGTTCCAGACTCTTCGCTTCTTACTAATGTGTGCGTTACTTTCCTTCAAGGATGATAGTTATCCCGGGGACTGCCTAACCAAGCTGGCTAGGGAGACGAGCAATACTGACAAGTTCTCGGCTTGAGTGAGAGATCCTATTTCAATAAGGTACCAAAGGAATTGAGAGATCCTATATCAATAAATAAGGTACCAAAGGAATTGGGAGGTCCTATTTCAATAAATAAGGTACCAAAGGAATTGGGAGATCCTATTTCAATAAATACGGTACCAAAGGAATGGAGAATGATTCCTGACATCAAACTTGGACCTCCACAGGCACTTGCCCACAGGTGCACACACATCTATACATGTGTGTTAAAACACGTCGTCGTAACACACACACACACATGAAAATGGAGGAAAATACTATGGAAAATAGGAAAGTTATCCTTAAAAGTGTGCCAGACTGTCACACATAACTATTATTTCCATTTTCCTTACAGTGTATGCCACTGAACAGCTTTTCCTATGTTTTTACCCATTTATAAACCTGCGGGAAACTGTTACCAGAACTCTCTAGTTAAATTGGGCTTTTTATTTAATTTCATGTATTCCAAATATTAATCCTAATATTAGAAATTTTCAAATATTTTTCTTCTGCTCTATGGGTTGTCTTCAGATTTCTTCCTAGTTTCCTTTGATGATTGGATCCCAAATTTAATGAAGTGTAACTTGCTTATGCATTGGGTGTCATATTTACAGAGTTATCACCTTTCCACAGTTTTTGTCTTTAAAAATCAATCACCAGTAATAAAAACCAAGTCTCTTTGGAGAAATAGCGATGCCAAGACCAGTTCAGGAAACTTACAAGATCTGCCAGAACTAAGTAATTATTGTTATTTACACACACAGCCTTCATTATATATCAGAGCAACATAGGAGCCAATGGAAAATGCTCCTGTGTCTACAGTGATAAGAGCAACAGAATAATGTGGTACTGGACTGCATTCACGGTGAAAAGTAAATGCCTTGGATGTACACTGTGTAACAAATTATTAGATACATTAGTATGAAAGAAGGAACTCCTAACTTGCTTTTTGTTTCAGGTTACAGCTGGAAAATTGTTCCTCATCAGGTAGTGCTGTCTGGAGAGACTATGGGGTCTTTAGGAGAGGGCCTCATTCTAGGATATGTTACCCCTGCCGGATGCCAGTTTTGCTCTCTGCTTCATGGTCCACCATGATGGGAACAGCCTCCATCCCCGGTTCTCAATATGAACTGAGGGCTTCACCACGTCTTTCTTGCTAAGGTTGACTGGATGCCTCTGATCTGGCCACCAAATAAACCTTGGCCTTGTTTCTGTTCGTCACACAATGTTCCAAGGTTCATCCATCTGCGCTGTAGTGTGTGCTAACACTTGTTCTTTTTCTGCCCTCCCCTCCAAACCTAGCTGCTGCTGCACATTTTATCCATTCCTCACCCAGTTAATGAGCATTTAGATTGTTTCTTCCTCCTGGATTTTGTGAATGGCACCTCTGAGAATAATACAAAATTTCATCTAAATACCTGTTTCCAATTTTGGCAAGAAAATACAGGCACTAGTCTTTAATTCAAAGAAAGAAATGACCAGCTATCCTAAAAATCTCTAGCCATCTGACAATTTACTGAGCTCCCTGAATGGCAAGCCCAGGAAGTTACAATTTGAGACAAAAATCACTTTTGATAATCTTTGCACAGAGAAGTGGGATAACACTAAAACTCAGGCCTCTTAACATGTCCTATGAAGTGAAAACTACTTGGGAGAGAGGAAGGGAACCAGCAGGCTGGTTGGTGTTATGGGAAAGAAGGGCAATGAAGGAGAGGGGCAGTTTAGAACAAAGTGTAATGGCATATACACTATATATATATATATATATATACATATATATATATATATATACATACACACATACATACACACACACAGACACACATGTTTATAAGAACCATCACTTTGAATACTAACTTACAAAATTAATTTTCAGAGAGCAAAGGCACTCGCCAGCAAGCCTGACATCTAGTTTGGAGTTTGATTTCCCAGAAGCCAGGCCTTAACTGGATGTCTCAAAAGAAAAACAACCGCTATCTAAACCTCACCCTGTCCACTCTGCACTCATCACAACATCACAGTGGGTCTGTGGTTGTTTCTTTGCGCTTGAATGGGCTGTTTTGGTCTCCTGTCCCTGTCACACCTCTTGAAGCTCAAGTCTCTCCAAGCTTCTTGACCGGGCTCAGCTTCCAGTTGAGAACGCTGACTCTTCTCTAGGCACTTTCCCTCAAGTCTACAGCTCTCCCCCAGAGACGCAAGCCGCGGAAAGGCTCGTGACTAGGTCACTTAGGTGAAGTGTGGCTGTGTGCAACCCAGCTCACCCCTGGCGCACACCGCCGAGAGAACTCTAGCAGAAGCCTTCCCGAATAGCTCGTGGTAGCTCCGCCCAGGACCCCCCCGACCACCACGCCCACAGGCCTTAGAGTGGGCGGGATAAAGTGGGGCGTGACGTCACAGATACCGACCTCCCATTGGGTCTCCGTGCGTGCCGGGGCCGAAGGGCGTGTCCGCAAGCGCTGATTGGCTGGGGCGCGCCGGCGGGGAGGAGCCGACCGCGGGGCCCCGAGTGCGGCGGCGGCGGCGGCGGCAGCAGCGGCGGCAGCAGCAGCATGGGTCCTCGCCCGCGGCTTCGCTGAACCTCACTGGCCTGGGCTGCCCGCGGCGCCCGCAGCGGCCGAGTCATGAAGGGGGCCTTGGGGAGCCCGGTAGCCGCCGCGGGCGCCGCGATGCAGGAGACGTTCGGCTGCGTCGTGGCCAACCGCTTCCATCAGCTGCTGGACGACGAGTCGGACCCGTTCGACATCCTGCGGGAGGCCGAGCACCGGCGCCAGCAGCAGCTGCAGCGCAAGCGTCGGGATGAGGCGGCGGCGGCGGCGGCTAGCGGGGCTGGGCACCGTGGCGGCAGGAGCCCGGCCGTGGCCTCAGGACACAGGCCCGGCGCGGCGGGCCGCAGGGAGTCGCAGAAGGAGCGCAAGAGCCTCGCGGCGTCCGGCGCACAGCAGCCAGACAGCCCTGGGGGCCCGCAGCCGCCAGGTACGCCGCGGGCACTGAGGTCACCCCTCCAGCCGCGTGGGCGAATCAGAGCTGGGTGTCCTGATGGGCACAGGACCCGGGGTCACCCTTCCGGGGGCCACCCTTCAAGATAACAGTTTTTTCGGGGTCATGTTTCCAGGGATCACTCGGGGGCCACTTTTGAGGGATCGTGACCCTCCAGGGCCACCCTCCCGGTCCCTGGTCACCCTGTCTCAGTGAAGGGGCTAGGGTATCACTCTCGGTGGGTTTATCCAGATGTGGGGACAGTGAGCAGAGCTGTGAATCTTGGTGGACGGAGGGCCTTTGGTCACTCCCTGGGTCCCTATCCAGGAGGACGGGTCGGGAATCACCCTCCCTCGAGGGGGGGGGCGTCCCTCTCCACCCGTTCCAGGTGGGCCGAGCTGGAGGTTCTTAATGGGCAAAAAGGCATGGTGTGACTCTTGCGGGTCACCCTCATGACATTCTTGTTCCGTGGAGGGGCCGGGACTGACAGCCTGAGGGTTGCGCAGCTGGGATCTCCACATCTGCAGCTGGCTGCATCCTTCCTCCTCCCAGCCGGCCTCTGCGGGACTCAGCCTACCAGCTCTGTAGGCGATGCGCTGCTGAAACCTTCAGGGATCCCAGACTCTGGGCCTCGTAATTCAGGGAGGCCTGAGCACCCTCAGGTGTGGGAGCCCCGAGAGGGCAGACCTGAGTCCTGGGTGAGTGGGGTGGGCTTGGGGTTCTGGCTCCTCTGCGCCTTGGTCCTTTTCTCCATCTTAGCGCTTCCAGATGTTAGCTGACATCGATGGCAGGTAGAATAGTGGACGTGTAATCTGTGGTTGATTACTTGCCCCCCCCCCGAAGCGGTTTTAACCTTTGCAAGCGGAATGCTCAAAGTTATGCTTAAGCAGAAGGGTCAGCCCTCCTCTGGGTGTACTGTCTGCGTGGGAGGCTGCTTCAGACTTCGTGGCTGTCACCTGAGCTGCGTCAAGGCTTTTGCAGCCAAGCTCTCACCAAATGAACGCTCCGTTTTCCCTGTATTAAGTTTATAGCCCTAAGGTTGGCAAGAAGGGGTATTGAGATTAGAGTGTAGTTTGACCACGGGGTAGGCAGGTGTCCGTGTGGGCATTATTACCTAGTCCTCACTTGGAAAGGGTCGGCTCCACCTCCGGCTTCAGCTGGTAATGTTTACCTTTATCTGTAAAGTTCATTTGAGACATTGGTTGAGATTCAGGAAATCATTAATGAAGATGGCTACCTTGGTGAATTTGGGACTCCTTTTAAAGTGGAAATGCACCATACTGTGCATTTTGTATTAAGTTTCTCTTAAATGTATTTAGAAAAATGGGAGGGAAGGAATTTGACCTTTTTATTTTATTTTATTTTTACTATTTTTTTTATCAAATATACTAACCTTGGGAAGATTACCAGTTACTACTGGTAAAATGATGGTTTTGTTTGTTTGTTTTTGTTTTTTTTTTTGAGACAGAGTTTCTCTGTGCTGTTCTAGGACTCTCTGTAGACCAATCTTTCCTCTAATTCACAGAGATATTCCTAGAACTGCACTACCACACCTGACTGGAATGTTGCTTTTTAGCTTTTTTAAAATTAAAAGTATTTTTGTTATGATGCACCCAGGGTCTCCTTCATGTTGTGAAAGTGATCAACTATGAACTTGAACCCCCGGCCCTTGTTACAGAATTCCAAAGTGTGTGAAGTTAGCAGAAGGGACCCTTATGTTTCTTATGATTAACACTTTGCATTTATATACATATATCTATGTAATGGACGCACAGTGTGGGGCTGGGAGAAAACATTTGTTCTGAGAACATGAGGATCTGAGTTAGTTCCATCCCTGCCTGAATCTATGGGCCCCAATTCCCAGAGCGAGAGACCCGGTCTCAGAAAGTAAGGTGGGCTGTTCGGAGGTGAACACTCAGGGCTTCCCTCTGGCTTCTGGAATCTCAAGCACACTTGCATATTCAAAAATGCACGAACACGGGTACAGTGCTCTTTCTTTTCTCTTTTCAGCATACTCTCTACTTGCTATTGTAAGCTCGTATACTTAGAACGTTATTTCTCTTTCAGTTCACAATGTAGTCATTCTGGCTTTTGAGACCTAGTTGAATGTTAGAATTTTGTAATGAGATTTCTTTTTTCAAGTGTGCACGGTTCTAATACTTGTAGCTACTGTTCTAAATATATCTGATGGGTTATAGAGAGACTCCATAGGCTTTGTTAGCTCTAACTGACATGAAAGACCATGCTTTTCTGCAGTCAGAAAAAAAAAAAAAAAAATACCATGCACATTTGCTGTGTAGCAGAAACAGTTCCTGATCTCAAAATGATGTGGAACTCATTGTTTTTTTTCCCATGGAAATATATTAACTTTAGTGTCTATGTCTGTCTAATGATAACCCTCAAATGAGCCTTGCCCAGGAATAAATTCTTTTTTGAATCATCCGATTCATTCCTTGTTTCCCTAGACTTTCAAGGTTATGTTGTAAAGCCAACATTCAGCTTTGTCTTATAGGAAATCTTACTATGCACATTACTGTATTCTGCTTACTCTCTGGTGATCAGACCACTGAGGCTAGATCTTTCCTGGAAAGACCTGGGAAATGCAGCATCTATATCACCTATTCCAAGCTGCTGATCTAGCACAGAGAAGCTAGGTCCAGTTGCATGGTGATCTTCTAGAATCAAGTTGTGGAGGAATAAAAATCTGTCCCTGATTACTTTGTTTTGGGGTTTAAGAAAAATGTAATGTTTGCAAGGTCCTCATAATTATTATAATAAATTGCATCTAACAGTTCATTTTACACACAGGAGCCCTGGAAGAGATTTTGCTTAATTGATATAATTAGAAATAACTTAGAGAAAGCAGAAAGAAGTGAGAAAAAGCACTTAAGCAACTCTGTAGCTAAACAGAGATACATACTTTTATAAAAATCTGAGTTGCTAGTAGGAAATCAAAAGTTAAAGGGCTGGAGAGATGGCTCAGTGGTTAAGAGCACTAATTGCTCTTCCAGAGATCCTGAGTTCAAATCCCAACAACCACATGGTGGCTCACAACCATCTTGTGATGTGATCTTGGCACCCTTTTCTGGCATACAGGCATCTATGCAGGCAGAATACTGTATACATAATACATTTTATGCATTAAAAAAAAAACTATTGGGGCTGGAGAAATGGCTCAGTGGTTAAGCACACTTACCACACTTGCTGAGGACCTGAGTTTGGTTCCCAGCACCCACATAGTGGCTCACAGCCATCTGTAACTTCAGTTTTGGGGATATAATACCCTCTTCTGGCCTCTGTGGGCATTACATACATGTAGATTGTACTTATATACACATGCAGGCAAGCATATTTACACATTTTTTAAAAAGTCTTATAAAGAAAATAACTATTTTTAATTAACTTAAAAAAAGATTTATTTTATGTGATTACATTGTAGCTGTCTTCAGACACACCAGAAGAAGACATCAGATCTCATGGTTGTGAGCCACTATGTGGTTGCCGGGAATTGAACTCAGGACCTCTGGAAGAGTAGTCAAGTGCTCTTAACCACTGAGCCATTTCTCCAGCCCATAAAACATATTTTTATTTTATGTGTATGAGTTGTCTTAGTCAGGGTTTCTATTCCTGTACATAACATGACCAAGAAGCAAGTTGGGGAGGAAAGGGTTTATTCAGCTTACACTTCCATATTGCTGTTCATCACCAAAGGAAGTCAGGACTGGAACTCAAGCAGGTCAGGAAGCAGGAGCTGATGCAGAGGCCATGGAGGGATGTTACTTACTGGCTTGCTTCCCCTGGCTTGCTCAGCCTGCTTTCTTATAGAACCCAGGTCTACCAGCCCAGGGATGGCACCACCCACAAAGGGCTGGGCCCTCCCCTCCTTGATCACTAGTTGAGAAAATGCCTTACAGCTGATCTCATGGGGGCATTTCCTCAACTGTGAGGCTCCTTTCTCTGTGATAACTCCAGCTGTGTCAAGGTAACACCCAAAACCAGCCATGTGGGTGTGAGCTCCAGTCCTCTTAATAGCTGAGCCATTTCCCCAGCAGTTTATTTTTTATACTGAGAAGAAGTCACAGACCTTTTTATATTTTCAGCTTGTGAATTTCCGGAATGATAATTTATCCCTTGTATTTCAAAAACCTCTTCCAATATTTTTAGATTTTTTTGAGAATTCCATATATGAGTATCATATTTACATAATCTTCTCTTTCCTTTCCTCCCAAATCTTCCTGTGCCCCTACCCCCGCTGAGATTCATGACCTCTTTGATATTATTCTTACACACACGCACGCACACTAAATCCATTTATTGTTGCTCAAATGTACGTGTATTTAGGGCTGGCCACTTAGGATTGACTAACCTATCAAGGGGGCTTGTCCCTGGAGAAAACTGATTCCCCTCTCTCAGAGGCCGTTGGTTGCCTGTAGTTCTTCATCTAGGTTTGGGGCTTTAAGAGATTTCCCCCATCCACATTGGCATGCCATCTGGTGTCGTTACGCAACTTTTGTGTAGATTTTATGGGTACAGCATCCCTATCCTATCTAGAAGATACTGTCTTGCAGCAGATGTCCTGGTCCTCTGACTTACTGTCTTTCTACCTCTTCTGTAATGTTCCCTTACCCTTAGATATTGGGATTGCCTCTTCCAGTTTTGAGTGTGTGCGCACGTGTGATTTAATTACTCATTTATTTTTATTTTACATGCATTGGTGTTTTGCTCACACATATGTCTGTGTGAGGGTGTCGGATCCCTTGAAACTGGAGTTAAATTGTGAGCTGCCACATGGGTGCTGGGAATTGAACCCAGGTCCTCTGGAAGAGCATTTCATGCTCCCAACAATGGGGCCATCTCTCTAGAGACATGGCCTTCCCAGAACTCACCATGTATCTAGACTAACTGGCCGTGGATTCTCTCTGCTTCCTGAGTGTTGGTGTTAGGCATGCTTCCTCACTTTTGGCTTTTCTGTAGGTTCAGGGATCTGAGCTCAGATCCTCATATTTACAAAACAAGCACTTAGCCCACTGAGCCATCTCTCTAGCACCCAATTTTGGTTTCTTGATAACGTAAGTTTTTCCAATAAAAGCTGTAGTTATGGTATCTTTTGATGTTATAAGCATACCAGAAACTTAGATTTTGAAACTCACTTAGTAATAGAAATTGTACTTAAATATTTTTAGTCATGTGACATTGAAAACAGGCTTCGAGGCCTAATAGTGTACATCGTTAATCCCAGCACTAAGAGGCAGGTAGATTTCTCACCTGATCTACATAGGGAGCTCCAGACCAGCAGGATTACACAGTGAAACCCATCTCAAAGAGAGACAGAGACTGAGTTTAGGTTTGTGGTTTGGTTTATCAAACTTAAAAACAACTCTGCGTGAAAAGTAAAAAGTGTATAGTTTTGTGTTAATGATATCAACAGACATGATGATTGCCTCAGAATGAAAACTGGTATAACTAATGTGCGTGTGTGTGTGTGCGCGTGTGCGCGCGCGCGCGCAAGCGCGCGCTAGATTTTAAAGGTTAGGAAATACTGTGAAAATACATATATGCACGTATTTCCTAAGAGCGTAGGTATATATGCCTATATATACAAATAAGCATATCTGTGTGAGGAATGTAACCATCAAAACGTACCTGTGTGAAGAAATTAAACCTTTTATAACTATAAATCAATTCAAAGAATAATTTCTGCTAAGAAAGTAAAAACCATGGGACTAGAAGCGGCACATACTGTAAGAAGCGACAAATAAAACAGCTGAGACCAGGGCCAGGTGGTGGTGGTGCACCCCTTTGATCTCAGCACTCGGGAGGCAGAGGCAGGTGGATCTCCAAGTTCAAGACCAGCCTGGTCTACATAGCCAGTTCCAGTATAGCCAGGGCTTTGTAGAAACCCAGTCTTGGGAAAAAAAAAAAAAAAAAAAAAACAACAACACAAAAAGTAGAGAAAAGGAAAAAAGGAGAGGGGAGGAGTACACAGTAAACCTGCCCCAGCCGGGCTGTGTCTTCAGTGAACCAAAGGTCCCTGTGCTTTGTCACTGCGACGAAACACCATGACCACAAAGCAAGCTGGGGAGGAAAGGGTTTACGTGGCTTACTCTCAGTTCACAGACCATCACTGGAAGAAGTCAGGACAGGAACCTGGAGGCAGGAGCTGACTCTGAGACCATGGAGGGTGCTGCTTACTGGCTTGCTCAGCCTGCCTTCTTACAGAGCCCAGGACCTCCAGCCCAGAGAGGGCAGCATTCACATGGGCTGGGTCCTCCCCCCTGATCACTGAGAAAATGCCTTACAGCTGGACCTCATGGAGATATTTTCTCAATGGAGGCTCCTTCCTCTTGATGCCTCTAGCTTGTGTCAAAACCAGCCAGTTCACCCAATTTGAGTAATGGCTGCCTCTTAAACGGGTCAGGGAATATGTGTGAAATGGGTGGTGTCACATATGTGCACACCCCCGTGTGAAAACAAACGCTTTCATGTTAGATGGCAGACCCCTAACTACCCTTGGTTTGTTGGTAGCTGGGATTCTTTTTCATTCTGGTTGAAGAGGGGTTGTTTGTTCGGCTGTTTGTTTGGTTTTGGGTTTTCTTTTCTTTTTTTAAATTTTTCTTAATTTTTTATTTTATGTATATGTGTACACTGTCACTGTCTTCAGACACACCAGAAGAGGGCATCGGATCCCATTACAGGTAGTTGCTGGGAATTGAACTCGGGACCTCTGGAAGAGCAGTCAAGGCTCTTAACCATTAAGCCATCTCTCCAGCCCCCAGTTTTGGTTTTTCAAGGTTTCTCTGTGTAGTCCTGACTGTCCTGGAACTCACTCAGAGATCCACCTGCCTCTGCCCTTCCCCCACCCGCACCCCCCAGGCCTGGGATGAAAGGCGTGGGCCACCAAACCTGGCTGTAGCTGGGCTGGGGTTCTAAAAGTGTAGTCTGAGGCGCAGCTTTTCTCCTTTACTTTCCTTAGATGGGCTTTATCATCATGACTTGTAAGGCTGTCTGTGAAATGCCACCCATCCAGTAAAATAGACCTAACAGCAGATACAGAGGCACTGAAAAAAAAAAAAAAAAAGTAAAACTAGCCACACACGGTGGCCCTGGAGAAGGTGGGTCTGTTCAAGGCTGGTCTGGGCTCCTTAATAACACTCTCTAAATCTGTAGTTTGAATGGGTTAATCCTGGAATTTCTAGGACTTGGTAAAGTCTCTGATAATTAGCAGCCGAGGCAGCAGGAGGCAGTAACCGTGTCTCTCCAGTACCCCCACTTCCCAATGACTTTGGCTTCTGGTAGAAACCTCTAAACCCCGTGCCCACCCTGTCCCACGCTGCTATGGATGCTGTGTTCCAGCTTTGCTCTGATTCTCCTGGCAGGCCAGAAGCGGGCCCCTAGAAGAGGGGAGCAGCAAGGCTGGAATGACAACAGGGGGACAGACGTGGTGCTTGATAGAGCAGAGCGAAGGTCCTACAGGGAATACCGGCCCTACGACACCGAGAGACAGGCCAACTTGACAGCGGAGAAGTTTGCCGATGACAAGTATGTACCTCAGTCCTCCATTAGGGTGGCCGGGGCCCCTGAGGTTTCCAGATCACCACTAGGCTTTCTGACATTTCTGTGGTGGCAATCCTAAAGTAATTGGTTGAGGTAAGTCACAAGTCGTGTTACCTTCAATAGAACGTGAAGGCCCTGCCATTTACTTTTTTCTTACTTCAGGAAATGATGTTTTTGCTCTCTTGCTTCTCTCTTGCTCTTGCCTTCCTGCTCCCACTCTCTCATTCCCTTCCTCCCTCTCTCTCCACTCTTCCCTCTCATGGCCGGCTTCGACTCCTCTCCCTCTCCTCTCCTCTCTCTCTCTGTCTTTCTCTCCCCATACTACCCTCTTAACACCTAGCCCACCTTGCCATCAGAGATGGTCACCTTTCAGGCTTTGTCCCATTTTCCTACCTACTGATCTACTGAGGAGGTAAAATGGTGTCTCAGTTACTTTTCTATTGCTGTGAAGAGGCACCTTACCAAGGCAACCTATTAAAAAAAAAGCCATTTAGTTGAGGTCCTAAAGTTTCAGAGTGTGAGTCTGTTACCATGGTGTTGGGGAGCATGGCAGGAACAGGCAGGCAGGCACAGGTAGGCACAGGCAGGCACAGGCAGGCACAGGCAGGCACAGGTAGGCACAGGCAGGCAGGCACAGGCAGGCACAGGCAGGCACAGGCACACAGGCACACAGGCAGGCACAGGCAGGCACAGGTAGGCACAGGTAGGCACAGGCAGGCAGGCACAGGCAGGCACAGGTAGGCACAGGCAGGCACAGGCAGGCACAGGCAGGCAGGCACAGGCAGGCAGGCAGGCACAGGCAGGCACAGGTAGGCACAGGCAGGCACAGGTAGGCACAGGTAGGCACAGGCAGGCACAGGCAGGTACAGGTAGGCACAGGCAGGCACAGGCAGGGAGGCACAGGCACACAGGCAGGCACAGGTAGGCACAGGCAGACAGGCACAGGCAGGCACAGGTAGGCACAGGCAGGCACAGGCAGGCACAGGCAGGTACAGGTAGGCACAGGCAGGCACAGGCAGGGAGGCACAGGCACACAGGCAGGCACAGGTAGGCACAGGCAGACAGGCACAGGCAGGCACAGGTAGGCACAGGCAGACAGGTACAGGCAGGCAGGCACAGGCAGACATGGTGTTGAAGCAATAGTTGAGTGGCTGAGAGCTCACACCTCATCCATAACCACAAGGCTGAGATCACCTCATTGAGACAGCAATGGAATAATAAGGGCTTTTGGAACCTCAAAGCCTGCACCCATGACATAACTCCTTCAACAAAGGCCACACTTCCTAAACCTTCCTACACCTTTCCATCAGCTAAGGGCCAACCATTCAAACTACCACAGATGGCAGTGCATACACACTGGCTGCTCTATATACTTCCATTTCTTCTTGACACACATGAGGGTGTCCCCCCTCGTTGTGTGATAGCAGTGTTTGCTTAGTATTTCTAGTTGTGTATTAATGCACATGATGGAAGACCTGTACTCAATGGCCGTGTTGTGACCCATTATCTGGATGAGTGCCATTGGGCCTGTGCTTGGCTCAGCATTAGGCTTTATAAGGTTGAATGGGTGCAGATGGTATCAAAACAGACAAAATTGGGGTCAGGCGGCCTTCAGTTCACAGGGACTAACCACTGTTGATAGTTTGGCTTGTCACTAATATGTGATGGCATCTCTCACATCTTTTTGCAAACTGGGTTGTAATCTGGGTAGATTTTTTTTTGTTTGTTTGGTTGGTTGTTTTTTGTTTTGTTTTTGCTTATTTGAATTAAAGTACACTTACTTTGATTTTTTTGTTTTGTTTTTGTGTTTGTTTGTTTGTTTGGTTTTTCAAGACAGGGTTTCTTTACATCTCTGGCTGTCCCTGGAACTCGATCTGTCGACCAGGCTGGCCTCGAACTCGAGATCCACCTGCCTCAGCCTCCTGAGCACTGGTACCACCACTGCCCAGCTGCTTCGACTTTCTTAATACAAGTTACTGGACAGAATTACAAAATCTTCGTCATCTTAAAAGTCTAAATTCGGCCCTGCCAGCTTATAGATGAAAACCAGAGGGACAGAGAGTTGGGAGTAGTTCTGGTCTAGGTTTAGTTTGACAAGGATGTTGACTCTGTCCAGGCAGAACATGTATTTTCCCTCAGAAGCCACATCCTGAGTGTGACGGGTTGACTGAACCAGGTTCAGATGTACAGAACAGTCATGTCATGTTGGTGTGTGTGGATCTCGGATGCAGACGTTCCTCTCAGCCAAGCAGTAGCTTTCTGTTGGGCTTCTAGAACTTACCTGAACTCCCTGCACATATGCTTATTAAGAAATTAGTGTGTCAGGTTGCAGATTGGCAGGTAAGAGAACTTGCTGTTCTTCCGAGGACCCGTCACTTACCAGGCAGCTCACAATTGCTTGTAACTCCAGCTCCAGAGGATCTGACGCCCCTGTCCTGTCCGCCGAGACTCACACAGGCATACACAGAAATTAAAATAAGTCTTAAAAACACCAAAGTCTTCACTGTCTTTGGGCATTTGTGTAAAGTCACAGGGCAGAATAAGGTTCAGTACGTCAATGATTTCAGCTCCAAATACTGTAACCTTGTGGCCGTGTATTCACAAGGGAGATTTGGAGGGACACCGTTTATACAAAACGTTCCAAATTAAATGCTTAGAACCAAGACAGGAAAGAGCCTTTACACTGAACTAACACAGTCATTGTGTATAAACAAGGGAATTAGGCTATACCGGGAGAGGACCAGTGTCTGTGCTCCCTGCCTGGCACCCATGTGCCCACCGCTCCGGCAAACCCCTCTCTCCTGCGTCAGGGTCTCATCTCTTTAGTAGTCCTGTGTACTAACGGTGGTGTGAGAATTAAGGTGCCGTGTGTACCGTGCTCAGAACAGTGCCAGGAACAGGATGCTCAGTGGTTAACTCTCAGTTTAGTTGAGCATCATGCTTTCTGACAGACAACTGTGACTGCCTTCTAGTTTGTTTTTCTCAAAGAGGTTTCAGCCTTTTTAAGCACATTCCACCACTTTTCACGATACCCTTCTCTCCCCAGACCAGTTGACAGGTTTGATCGGGACAGACCACCGAGAGGACGTGGAGGGCCCAGAGGAGGCCTGAGGAACAGAGGCCGAGGCGGCCCTGGGAACCGAGCTTTTGACTCCTTTGACCAAAGGGGGAAACGAGATTTTGAAAGATACGGTAGCAATGACAAGTAAGCTCCTTTGCTGGTGCTGTTAACACTTTAGACTTTTCTGTTGATGACCAACCTCATACGTGTGCGCTGTCTGTCATTCTTATGGGGTGGGATTTTTTTTTTTTTTAAAGATTCAAAAAATTGTGTGCGTGGCTGTGTGTGATGTGGGTGGGCAGGTGGGTGAGTGGGTTCAGGCTTCAATGCACGTGAGCTGTACCTACAGAGGCCGGAAGATGATGTCAGATCCCCTGGCGCTAGAGCTGCAGACAGTTGTATTCTGTCTGATGTGAGAACTGCACGTTAAACTCAGGCCCTCTGTCAGAGCAGTCTGCACTGAGCCTGGGACTGACCACCTCAGGTTAACACAAACATTCTGTTTCTCCAGAGCAAACAGGATGGAGGACAGTGCGGGTGTCTGTGGCGTTCGTACCTGGGGATCAGGTAAAGACAGGTGAGGCGCAAGGCTGTTTCCTCCGAGTCTCTGAACCTTGGCTTAAAAATGTTCTCTCTGGTTGTGTTTGTCAAGTAGAAATTGATGTGGGTTGTGGTTTAGTGAGGCTGTCTGTGTCTGTGTGTACATACAAAACATACGTGTGTACATACCTGGAACCGATTAAATCAGGAGAAAGCTTTAAAAAACATAGTTATGTTGTATCTAGACTCAAAACTGTTTTTTTAAAAGTATTTGCTTATGCACTTACTTTTTGTTTTATTTGTGAGCCTCACGGTGTAGTCCCTGGCTAGTCTGGAACTCATGGTATATACCAGGCTAGTCTAGAATTCATTGAGACCCTCCTGCCTCTGCCTCCCAATCAAACGCATATGCCACCATACCAAGACCCAGGTCTGGTTTATTATTTTATCTTAATTTTAGCTAAGTAATACTTGATGGATGACCGCATATATGCTCATAAGCATACAATATGGCACATGTGCACATCTCAGAATGTATTTTTTTTGAGACAGGGTCTCACTGTTTGCCCATGCTATCAGTGAACTCATTACTTCTGCTCATAAAAAAAGCCTCAAAAAAAAAAAAAAAGTTAAAAGATGGAATTCTCCCCTAGCATGGTGGCACACACCTTTGCTACCCAGCACTTGGAGGGAGGAGGCATTGCAGAGGGAGGTAGATTTCTCTGTGAGTTTGAGACTATCCTGGTGCACACAGTGAGTTCTAAGCCCCACGGACTACACATTGATTGAGACCTTTCCTCAAAAATAAGATGTATATAAAGTTAAAAAAAAAAGCTGAAGTTTGGATCCCCCCCCCCATCATTCTTGTCTCTGTTCTTACCTCTGACATTTTTGAAATAACATATTTTTAAGCATCTCTGTCGCCTTCCTTTCTTTACCTGCAGAAGTAGTCCCTTCAAGGCCCTTAAGAAGCAGGGCCTAAAAATGTGTTTTCTTGGCCTTAGTTAGACTAGGGCATCGTCGAGCACGAGGATTGTGTGATGGATGTTCTTGTTGCTTTTCAGTGACACAGAGCCACCTGCACCCATGGAAGAGACCTCGATGATGGAGGAATGCCAGGACGCACTGGACGAGGGGTCTGCAGCCAAGTAGGGAGCTGCTGCTTATGCCTATGGTTTATCTCTCCCTCCCTCTCCCTCCCTCTGTAAGATTGGGCACTGTGGTTATTGACCACAGAGTCGTGGGTGTGGGTGGGTATCTGGTGGGTGTTTGTGTGAATGCGGAGGCCAGAGCAGGACAGCAGGTATCTGTCCGTATGGTTCTGAACCCTATTGCCTTGAGACACAGGGTCCCTCACTATCTCAAGCTAAGCTAATTAGCCAATGAACTCTAGGCTCCTCCTATCCCCGCTCCCCAGTGCTGGCGTTTTACGTGACATTCATACTCTGCCCCTCAGGTACGCTCAAAAAAAAAAAAAAAAAAAAAACCACAGGGTCTCTTTATGTATCCTGGCTGTCCTATAACTCTCAGTATGTAGACCAGGCCAGCCTTGAACTCACAGAGCTCCACTTGCCTCTGCCCCCCAGCACTGGAGTGAAGGGTGTGAACCACTATACCCAGGCGGAGTAAACATCCTTAACCTACCGAGCCACTGCCTTGACTTTTTCTTAAGGGTTTTAAAAGCTGAATCCTTTCAAGTATCACATTGGGTTGATCCTGTTTATTTGTTAATGGATAGATGATGATCAAACTAATTAAGTAATCTGATTTTTTAAAGAGTATATTAAATTTGAGTATGTGCCCTTGGCTCCTCATCTCTCTTTCTCTCATCTCGTTTCTTGTCTTCTCTTCATGACTGTCTACTCCACATCTCACACAGTTAAGCTGTAAGCCAAGCCTCCTTTCCTTGTGAATGAGCCAAGGTCCCTCATCTTAGCTGAGCTGACTAACCAGTGAACTCCTGTGTCCTAGCTTTGTCTCTTAGGCCGAGCCACCTCCTGGATAACTGTCCACTCAGCCTTCTCCCTGTCAGGATCCATAGCCAAGCAAGTCACAAGGCAGAGTGCTTGGAACTTTTAAAGGCTTTCGTTTTTGTTTGGTTTGTTTATTTTATTATTAGTATGTGTTAAATGGATTGCATGTGCATGTGGAGGTCAGAACAACTCCCTCCTCCACCTTTATGCAGGTTCCAGGGATGAGTCTCTGGTCACTACTAGGCTTGTGTAACAAGCAGATTTACCCACTGAACCATCTTGCGAGCCACTTGGTAACATTTATTAACCTTAATTATCTCATATATGTGAGTACAGTCTTCAGACACACCAGGAGAGGACATTGGATCTCATTGCAGATGGTTGTGAGCTACCACGTGGTTGCTGGAAATTAAACTCCACTATTCCACGGATCCTTCAAAACCTTGACAGTACTTCCCCACATCAGGGAAATTCCCCTGAGGTTTTCCCATCCCCAAAGACAGAACACAGCACCGCTTTTCCTCCCGCCTCTTCCAGTTTTGAGTCATTCCCACTGATCTCCTCAACCCCTCAGTTAGTACATTCCTTCTTCTCTCATTGTCCCTCTAACCCCAGGCCTGCTTCCTCTTGTCCTCACCCTCCAAATACTTCCCCCACCACACCAGGCCTAAGGGCCTCTTCAGTCTGGATCAGTGTTGACTTAAGCTCAGCTCTCTGGCTAACTGTGCTCTAGTTTCCCTCTGCCTTGAGAATCTTCTTCGTAACTCATCCGAGGTTTGCCTCAGGCCTGTTCTTTCTCAGTCTTTACGTGATCTTATACACCCTGCTCTTATATTGTCATGTATGTTTTGACACAATACAGATCTTTGCCTTCCTCCTTCAACCCGAGTCGGAGGTCTGAGTGTCTGTGTGTCTGTCTCCTGCATACCTAGGCCAGCTTCCTCACTGATTCTAATATTCAGCATGACTGAACTGCTTGCCTGCTTCCCCACAAACTTCTGGGCCTCAGGGACAGCATTGTCAGCCATCAGCTTCCCCGAGCAGAAGCCTGTAAGTTTCCTTCAAAGTCACTTTTCAGTCCTCTTCTACCCCAATACCCCATTTACCATCTGTCACCAGCACAGCCTGAGCTTCTGACGTCCTGTTGTCACTGTAGCCCCTGAGCCTCTACATTCTCTCTGCACCACAGTGGCTGTCACTCCGGCGTTCCAAGTGTCACATTCTTGAACCTCTTAAGACACCTCCAGTGGCTTCCTGTGTCTTCTCTTTTATCCTGATGTGCACAGTCTAGAATGGCCTGGCCCCTATAGGACCCTCAAGTTTGACAACTCTGTGCCTTCTCAGCACTCATTTTGTGGTCCCCACTTCATGTTTCTGAGCGCACCTTATCCTCACACCTCCCCTGCCCCCGGCAGTCATAAGCTTGCTTCCCTGTTTGCTGAATTCTTGCCCTTCATCCTGCCAATTCTCCCTTTCTCACACTTCAGCTGCCAGAGCAGACTGAGGCAGTTTGATCCAGTTATTTAATCTGCCCTCATTAAAAGGCATAATCAGCTGCATGAACCATGGAGTTGTGAGGACTGTGTTTTGTGCTCAGCTGTGCTGTTCATATCTACAAGTAGGCGAGAGGGAGGGGCCCCCTAGAGTGGAGCCCAGAACTTGGATGCTATGTAAAGATGTGCCAGTGTCATTTCTCACAAGAGTGACAGTGACTGATGGTTGTGACAGCTGTGAGTTTACTGCTCAAAACAATGAAGAATGTGTTTTTAAAATAGGACTCACAGTTAAGGTGCCTATTTAGACGGCGTTAACTAGTCATAGACACACATTTCTGTGAGCTGGAAAAGTGAGTTGTGTAGGAATCTTCAGGGGGAGCTCTTGTTTCTGTGGCTCTGTCAGACTTTAAAACCACAGCGTCTTCTCAGCAACTGTCAGTTTTGATGGTTTAAAAATTCCATTCCTTGATGAGATGGTCTGCCATACCAGCTCTGGTGGGCCGCTTTGACGCTGGGGCTTTCCTCCTTTCAGCCAGTGGCCCTTCACCTCCTAGGTTAGAACTTGATGGAAGAGCTTAAAGTCCTGCATACCAGACTTTTAGTGAACAACCTAAAATGCATGCCTATTCTTCCAGCTTAGCCAGTTTACTGGTGTCACACCCATCCTCCCCTTGTTTTCTGGCAGCAGCTGAATCTCTCAGCAGTGTCCTGATGTTTGAGGGCACCTGCTACACTGACTTGCTTTGTCTCTGAGCTTGCCTCTTCTGAAGAGTTCATATACATGGAATCTTACACAGAAAAGACACATTGGCTTATTTCACTTGCCATGTTTCCAAATTTCTGTCCTGTTATGGCCTACGTTAATTCCCTATACTTTAAGTTCCAGATTTTGTTTGTCTGTCAGTTGACAAATGTACTAGTAGCTTCTGGTTTGAGGCTGCTGTGCATGGCACCTTGTAAACTTTTATGCATGTTCTCATTTCTCTCAGGTGTGAAATTCCTGGATCATGTATGAACTCTCAGAAAATTGATTTTAATTTTATGTGTATTGGTAATTTGACTGCATGTATGTCTGTATGAGGGTGTCAGATGCTCTGGAACTGGAGTCAGAGACAGCTGTGAATTGCCACGTGGGTGGTTAAGAGCACTGGCTACTCTTCCAGAGGACCCCAGTTCAATTCTCAGCACCAGCATGGCAGCTCACTCCAATTCCAGAGGATCTGATACCATCTCACACACAAGATAAAAATAAATCACCAAAAACCTCACTCACCCAAAACCATGAGTCCAAGAACAGAGTAAAACATGAAAATCATTTCAACAGGTTCTCATGATGAAGTTATTAGACAATGTGGAAATAAAAGTGAAAATTTGAGGTCCACAAGAAAACTGATCAAAACCAGTTTTGACATGAGGAGGTTAGGTTTGGAGCATGAGCCCGGAGTGAGTCTGGAATCCTTCTGGAAGGGCACATGGTAGTGATGGAGATGACACTGGCTGATGATGTCATTTCCACAGACTGTGGAGCTCAGAATGTGCCTCCAGTTTGCTGCGAAGGCATAGGATGGTAGAGAGAACTCACAAGACAGGACCCCAAGGGCTTGGGGTTACTTTTAACCTTATTTACATTTCTGATGCAGTCCCACACAAGCATAACTTGTTTTTCCGAAGTAGACATTTGGTCCCATCAGCCCCCCCCCCCCATAATCTCTTGTAATTATGTATCTTTACAGAGTTCCTGAGTTGGAGGTGGAAGAGGAAAATCAAATCCAAGAGATGACCTTAGATGAGTGGAAAAACCTTCAAGAGCAAACTAGACCAAAGCCTGAGTTCAATATCCGGAAGCCAGAGTCCACAGTTCCTTCCAAGGCAGTGGTGATTCACAAATCCAGATACAGAGATGATGTAAGCTTGTCTCAGGGGAATCTGTACTGTTGACCTCATCAGGCATATAATAGACCGATCTTGGTGGGTGTGGAAATAGGACCTTGCATTTGGCATTCTTGTTCTCCCCTCTCCAAAACATTTATTTTGTATGTGGGGTATAGATGTCAAATGAGAACTTGTGGTTCTGGGGAACAGAACTGAGGCCATCTTGCTGGCCTGCCACTTGGCATTCTTGGTTCTGCTCAAGCATAATCAGGGATGATGGAAAGGAATGTGAACAGTCTACACATTCTCTGACCCTGTTGTACAGTGACTTAATAGCCCTGGCTCCCTCTGTCCAGCTCTAGAAACAATAGACACCATGCTACAGCCAGCTGTTCTGAAAGCAGTATTAAGGACTTTAGTGTTGTGCAGACCTTATTCTATCCCTGCATGTGTGCACATACATACACTTGCTCGTGTGCCTGTGACTCACCAATGCAACTAGACTGGCTAGTAAGCTCCAAGACTGTCTTTGCTTCCCTGGTGCTGTTCCTGCCAAAGTCTGCTTTTTGAGTGTTGGGCATACAAACTTGTCTTTGTGCAAGCATTTTACCGATGTGACTCTAGTTCCAGACATCAGGCCTTTTACCAGATGCCTGAACAGAGATATTCCAAGGGAAGTATCAGTCTTGTAACTACAAGGCATTTTGTTGTTGTTGTTGTTACTGAAGTTAAAGGAAGACGGAAGCACACAGGTGTAGAACTTAGAATGCCTGTTGTTCAGTCACAGCACGAAACCATGCAGATGGTGTGATCTTCTGGTAGTCATCTTCCCTGCTGGATATTACTCCTTGACTTGCAGTCAGAAGTTCAGAATAGTGTGTAGTGTTGTCTGTGGTTCTTTGTTAGATTTCCAGTGCTGTTGTAAAATGCCTGAGAGATCATTTATAGTGAGAAAAGCTTTGGTTCAGGTTGTGTGGCCCTGTGACTTTGGACCTATCACATCAAAATGCAGATGGCAGAAAACTATATTTGCTTGCCAGAGTGTGGCCAAAAACCAGTCAAGTGTTCCCTTTCCGGACACAGCCAAGACCATCACAGGCCTTTGCTTATGGGTCCTTTGAGATCCATGTCATGGCAATTTTCACGTGCACTTCAGTCAGCACAGCAAACTCCTCCTCTACATTTTCCTAATAAGTTTTGTGATGTTCCACCAGAGACAGTTTTCAGAGACATGAGAGGCCAGATAAGTTTCCTGTGAAACCACTGTGCCCTCAGGTTGGGAAACATGTGAAAATAGAAGCCAATTCCTCAAACCACATCAGATCCATCTTTCCTGGCTCCAGAGATCAGTCGTCTGAGTCACTGAGTTTGATTAGTTTGGTTTCAATAAAGTAAATGTCTTTGTTAAATCTTCTGGGCATTGCAGAATTTAGCCAGGGATTGTTTTTAAAGCATGAGCCAAATCTTGTGTTTTTGTTTTTTCCGAGACCTGGTTTCTCTGTGTAGCCCTGGGCATCCTGGAACTCTGTAGAATGGACTGGCCTCAAACTCAGAGAGATCCACCTGCCTGTCTCCTGAGTGCTGGGGGGAGGGGCGTTAAAGGCATGCGCCGCAATACCCAGCAGGGTTTACTTACACTTGAATAGTAAATTCAAAGGTGTTTGGATTAAGACTAACTCCTGGTGCTTGGGAGCCTGAGGGTAAGAGGATGGGCAGAGTTGCAGGCTGGCCTGGGATACGGTTTTACTTGTGAGACAAGTACCTGGGCTGGGACACATCCAGGGTCTTCCCGGTCCACAGACCACCAGGGCAGCACGTTAGAAATGCTCACTGCTGTGGGACCGGCTGTGCCTGTGCCAGTCTGACCTTATGACTGTTTCAGATGGTGAAGGAGGACTATGAGGACGAGTCTCATGTCTTCAGGAAAGCTGCCAATGATATCACATCCCAGCTGGAGATTAACTTTGGTAACCTCCCCCGCCCTGGACGGGGAGCCAGAGGCAGCACCCGGGGAGGCCGAGGAAGAATCCGAAGAACAGAGAACTATAGCCCCCGAGCAGAAGTGGTGGTGAGTGGCTGTGTTGTAAGCCCCTATGGCTACAGGAGACGTACTGCTTTGAGCTACAGTGGTCTAATTTTGCGGTTGCCTCCTAAAGCCTGTGAGAGTGAACAATTCTGAACAAAGAAATACTTTTTTTTTTTTTTTTTGACATAAAAAAGTAGTTCCCTCAGGCAGGCCAAAGACTTCACACCTGCCTTCTGCTCCTACACTAAAGCTCACGTCAGGGAGGGCTCTTTCCAGAGAACCTTAACATCGGACTTTTGTGACTTAAATTCCCCACTTCATGTCTTCCCCTAAACTGCTAGCTCTCTGTGAGAAGCTGTGTGAATTCATCCTTGCTTATCTTGGTGGGTACCTAGCCTGTATGTGTGTGTGGGTGCCACCACATAGGTGCTGAGGGTCAAATCCCGATCCTCTGAGTCAACTCTTCAGCACCAAGTCTGGAGGGCAAAAGGGGGGAGGGGGGATAGCTCCTGACAGCGGCCCTCAAAGTAGGTAAAGTGGTCTCCTTCCACTGCGGCTCCATCAGAGTTCCCCTTCCAGCATACACACGGTGGCTCACAGCCATCTGTCTGCAACTGTAGTTCCAGAAGTTCCAACACTCTCACAAAGGCATACAAGCAGGCAAAACACCAGTGCAACACCAGTGCACAGAAGTGAAAATAAAGACCTTTCTCTCTTCTTTAGACCCAAGACGTTGCTCCCAACCCGGATGACCCCGAGGACTTCCCTGCCCTGGCCTAACAGCCACTCCCCTGCGGCAGAGCAGCACTATGAAGAGACTTTCCTTGCTGCGAGAAGAGTCAGACTCTAAGAACAATAGATGTCGCTTTTCCCGTGTCGTGTAAAATTGTTGCACTTTTTTGCTCTGTGGAATCTGGAGTTCCCATGAGGTCAGGCCCTTTCCCCAGGTGGAGACTTTTGTAAGGAAAAGTGTTTAAAACGTGTACATAGATTCTCACAGTTACAGCACAGAGTAAGTAGATTATAGACCGGCTGGGCATGGTGGTGCCTGCCTTCAAACCTAGCCCTCGGGAGGCAGGCAGATCCTGAGTTCAAGACCAGCCTCGTCTACAGAGTGAGTCTTGAAAAACAAGATGTGGAGACATGGAGAAGCGCTCATGTAGAGCAGTCCTACCCCAGTTCTCATATCACTCACCTGTCGTTGTTCAGTTGTGCACCAGGGACAACCACTCTGAAGCAGAGGAGTACTGGTGATTTAAACTACCTCGTGGTCTGTGTGTATGCAAGGTGGTTGTTGAGTATAATCATGTTATTTAACTCACTAAAGGCTTCCTGATAAAAGTGTATTTTTTTTTCTCCCTCAACACGAGTGTTGGAATTTAGCACTGTTTACTCTGAGCAGACTGACTTGTACTTCAATTGTGCCCCAGTTCCTGTGTTGTTCTTAAGGCCTCTAGTGGAGGTTTAGGCTTAGGGACCACCTCACAGCTTGAGACCTAGGGCCAACCACCCATCTATTCACCCACTGGCAAAATTAGGATTCATTGTATGTGGGAGGGACCAGCCAAGGTGTTAGACAGCTGTAGAGATTGGGAAGAGAGAGGTTTGCCTGATGTGCTTGCAATGGAACCTTGCTCCCAAGACCTACCTGTACTCTTCCTACTTGGCCACAAAGTCTGAGATGGTACTGATCCAGGTGTAAATGAAGGTTGGTATTGTATTCCTTCTGAACTTTGTATAAAAACTGAACTCATTAAAGCTGAAGCCCTAGACATAACTAATGAGGATGTTTGCTTTGGGTTACCACCTGCTTCTGATCACATGTTTATTAAACAAATGAGAACATGGACTGCCTTATTCATTTTCCCTGGGAATGGCACACTGCTCCTGAGTACTGTGCTCTGACCAGAGAAGCCTGCACTGACTTTCGTCATGACATCCTCCTTTGAGTTGTGAATGACACTGGGAACTCTTGGAAGCAATGCAGCCTTGACAGCAGGTGGCCCTGCAACAGGCTTTTTGCCCAGGGGCCACCTTGCTAATTTAATGGGGGATAGGTATCATTTTTGGTGGCCACACAGCCCTGAGTGTTCCAGAGAAGACAGAAGAACAGAAGTCACAGGCAGAGAAGGTCATCAGCAAGCTCATTCTTCATTGATGTGTACAGGACCTAAGCTTAGAATTCCCTGCCAGGCTCCTAGCATGAGATGGGCTCCTCAGCCTGTGCCTCTTTCTGACTGCCAAAGACACCTAGTCTTAGAATTTGGAGGCCAGGCATTTAGTGGCATCTGAGTTGAGGGCTCGTGGGCTGTCAAACATGGCCTGGCAAAGGAATTCCGCTTACCTAGCTGAGGCATGATCATGAGCCACGCCAACATGTCTAATTAGGATAGTGTGACTGGCACAGATGTCTCCTGTCTCAGGATGACGAGACTTAAGGCACTTGTGACCCAGAAGCTGCTGCTAGAGATGTCTGCTACAAGGGCTTCATTAGCAGAGGGTCTGGACACTTGGCCAGGCTGCTCTGTAAAGTAGCTACAACCTAACATCTTGGCTGTTACCAGGCAGGCCAGGCAAACACCCTCACAGGGTGTGAGCAAGGCTGGAGCAGCCATAGCCTCTTGTGAACAGAGGAAGGTTTATCTTGCCACCCAGCTTCCTGTGAGGATCAACCTTCGAGGGTCCTATCTGCTTCCGGGACATGCAGCCCGAGATAGTCCTGAGTGGACCACAAGCATGGACAACTTGGTACTGCCTCACAGACTAGGGGCCACCTGCTTATAGGGTAAGGGAATGGATTAAGAAAAAGAACAGGTCCACCTGAAACCTTCCTTAATTACATGAAACTGCAGAACTCGTGATGACGAAAGCCTGATGACCAAGACACTTTCCCCCAGGGACCATGCCAACTCCCACCTCCCCTCTGTGTAAAGCACCATATCCTGACCCACCAGAACTATTATTGAAACAGTGCAACTCAGATCCCACAAGCATGGGTTGCTCCAGTTACACCTTCTCTTGGGCACCCCGGCTTCTCTGCAGTCTGAAGAATGGCCCACCTGTCTGTGGCTGAAGTGTGGGTGTCTGGAAAGAGGACATCTGTCCTGCCTGGCCACCCACAGAAAGGTAGCCAGAGATGAGAAGAGGGCTGGGCAAAGGCATGTCCCTGAACCCCAGTGTCCTAGACACTATAATGAAGAGACAAAGGGCCACGTGTACCATGCAGGACACAGGAATCCATGGTATATGGCATTTTTTTGTTTTAGCTACTGCAAGGGCCACTACCACAGGTACTGGGGCAGACTAGGGGCCAAGCTTCCAGTAACTTGGTAACAGGAATATCCCCAATCAAAGCATAGAAGTGCCTACAACTCAAAAGGAGAGTGACAAAGCATTCTTCCCAAGAACACCCAGTTCCTGGTGGTGAGTGTATGAGTCACAGAATTGAGAGGCGTCAGCCCATACAGACTCAGCATTCCTGAGAGCTGTCAAAGGCACACCAAAGGGTACCTGTGTGTTCATTCGTGATAAACCCACAGAACTGCAGCAGTGACACTGAGACACTAGCTGGTGGCCCCCATGGCACAGCAGCAAGTCCCAAATGCTCGGGAATGCAGTTGATAATGAAAGGGGCCACAGAGACATTTTTGGAGGGGGAGAAAGGGAAGAAATAATACCAGGTACCCTATGAGGGATACTGTATACCCGAGCGGTGCCTCCCAGGCCTGCTGTGTACCTGTGGAGCTTGCCACACTGCTCAAGTTGATTGAAGGTCTTTTGCCCCCAGGAGGCACTCACCAGGCTTGGAACTGAGCCACCCCCAGGGTTCAAGTTGCCCTCCCCCTCGCCCACCAACGATGCGACACCTAAGAGATATACTGGAAGAAAGAGACAGACACGTTTGCTGGGTGGCTGAGGCACCAGCCTAAAAAAATCAGGCTTCCATTACACAGGACAAGGAATCCCAGTGGGGAGAGCAGCGCCGTAGTCAGAAGGGACCTCCAGAGGACTAGGCCCTGCGGACCCCAAGCCACATCAATAGCCGGTCTAGAAAGGTTACAGCCCGAGACAGCCAGCCATCACTGGAAAAGGAGGAGATGGTTAGGCTGTTCTCAAATCTGTTCTCATCCCCAGTCCAGGGCAAGCCATTGTGCTCAGGCAAGGTGTCCACTGAGACCCTTGCAGAACTGTCACACCATGAGTCACACTACAGTGGCAGTCACTGGTTCCCTTTACCATCCTGTCCTGCCAATCTACAATGCCAGAAGACTTGCCAACCCCAAGTCTAAAGTGTTCCCTATGTTCTCCAGCTGGACCCTCAGCAGACCTCCTCCATCCCCAGGGGTCAGGGATAATAGATAATATTATAAAGACATCAAGAATCGGGCTGGAACCTCCGCCCTTAGACGCTCTGCTTCTCCACTCTAAGTGAGGTCTTTTTTTCTTCCCACTGATCTAGGGGCAAGGAATCACTATGTTAGTGTGGTCTCTAGGGCAGCTGCTTTGATGCTTCTAACAAATGTTGCATATGCACTTAGCCATTCTGAGGCGGGGCAGCAGGACCCCCTGAAATGGCAGAAATCTGGGAGGAGGGGAATGGGACTGTCCAATGGTTGGGAGCCTGGCTGGCACTGATTAGGTGTGGGTGGAGCTATGCCAGACACCCTTCCTACTCAAAGGAAGAACTGACGAAATGAGGAATCTGAAATGATTTGCTCCCTAAGCACAGGACCAGTAGAGTACCACCCACCAGCCTGCCTCCACCTCCTCCTCCGCTTCTCTCCCACCCAAAGCCTCCGTTTTAAAACCGTGCTGCCCTGTGAGGCCACTGGTGAGATCTGGCCCTCCAGGCCAAGGGCTTCTTTACCTGGCCATTTCCGACTGGACAGAACATTGGTCATCCAGGAGCTCGTCAAAGCCATGCAGACTTGCTGGCAAAAAGATGAGACTTAGTTAGAAACAAGGCAAGGCAGCAAGTGCGGCACAGGGCAGCACATAAGATTTAAACACACACAACCAGTGCCCTTGGCAAGGGAGCTGGGAAGGAGACTGTACGGATTACCCACCCCACCCCCAACAAATATGGTAGATGATAGCATACTGTGCCAACCACCAAGAACAAAAACCACGTCAAATCTGGATAACGGGAAAAGGAAGAGACCCCATGACCTCAGTACTAGGGGCCAATGTCCTGTCACTCACTAGCTCATGCATGTCCCACTGGCTGCTAAGCGGAGCAGTCACCATCCATTATAGGCATTACAGCAGTATTTTCGTTTTTTAACTGAACATCATACAGATATATTAGTACATGTCAAGTTCTTGCACCGAGTGGCTCGTGGCATTAACACACGCCACTCACACCCTATCCCAGCTGGAATATTACCATCCTCATCTCATGAATGGAAACAGATCTATGTAGGTTGACTAAGCCCAATCTAGAAGTAAATGGCCAGAGCCAAGTTTTGTACAAAACACTCTGGGCTCCAGATGATTCTATCAAGTGCTCCTTCATATAGGATATAAAACAGGCTTAAAAATGGCTTGCCATTTAATTTATGTGTCTCTTGGGATAGGGCATGTGCATCCTGTGGAAGGTGTGTGTGTGCATGTGTGTGTTGGGACTGGGGCATGTGCATCCTGTAAAGGGTGTGTGTGTGCATGTGTGTGTGTTGGGACTGGGGCATGTGCATCCTGTAAAGGGTGTGTGTGTGTGTGTGTGTGTATGTGTGTATGTGTGTGTGTGTGTGTGTGTGTGCATGTGTGTGTGTTGGGACTGGGGCATGTGCATCCTGTAGAGACCTGAGGACAGTTCTGTGGAGTCAGTTCTTTTCTACCTTTATGTGGGTCTAGGATAGAACTTAAAGTCACCATGCCTGTTTGGGATATTTGTTCATCTACTGCGCCATCTTGGAAGCGTTTTTGCCTATCTTTGCAATCTCAATCCCTTAGCAAGACCTCTACATAAGCCAAGACTCACCTGTATTGATCATATTCCCACCTTTGGGTAAAGACGATGTGAGTTATCACACTCTGGAGCATGAGATTGCACACCAAAAATATCAGAAACGGGGAACCATAATCTACTAAAATCAATCTTAAGCAGGTCACCCAGGGAGCTGAGACATTCAATGCAGACAGAGGGCTTTCCCTAGTCCTGCCAGCTACAGGACAAAGCTGCAAACCATGGCCCATGGCCTATAGGATTCTTGAGTCATATCCTCCAGTCCATCAAATCTCCAAGTTGTTCAAGTTGGCACAGAGGAGCGTATGGAATGATCTCAGAGCAGGAATTCACTTACTAGCCTCTTGTGTCCCTTAAAATTGATGTCCTGAAGCCTTAACCCCTCTGTACCTTACAGTCGGCTACATCTGGAGACGGGACCTCTAAAGTGACAAATGTAAAATGAAGCCAGTAGGGTGGCCCTAATCCATTCTCCCAGCTAAGCTTCTACACAGGAGGGGGAATATGACGTCCAGCATCTCTGAGTAAGCAGAGAACAAAGCCCTCAAGAGAAGCCCATCCTGTCGACATCTTGGTCAGAGCTTCATGCTTTTCTGGCACTAAGAGGGGACACAGTTTACTTGGCCTACTTAGTCTATAGTATTTTGTCATGATGCCTCTTCTAAACTAAGAATTAGATCCATTAGATTTCATAATTAAATATCTATTGGGCATGCTCAGTAAGTGAATACAACGAGCCAAAAGACTGTTTAATATTTTTAATTATATGATTGCAAATTATACAATTTCTACTATTCAGTATTTTGTATAAAACCACTTTACAATACACAAGATTTTTCAAATGCAACAAAAAGTATCAAAAACTACATATGTGCCATGTTAACAGGCTATGGTGAAGCTTTTATCTTAAAAATACCTTCATGAGAATAAACATCCAACCAGTTCTCTCAGCTTTAAAAAATACGATTAGAAATATGCAATTTAATAAAATACCAAGACAATGGCTGATCAAATACTGACTCATCAGTAACATTTTAAAATTCCATCTGTACATGAGTGTACAATAAAGTCTTCAAACAATGGATGCAAGACCGCAGTACTGTACCGACAGACATGTCTATCCACAGTGAGTTCTACTGGATCAGCAAGGAGGTCATTTCTTACACAGTAGAGGCCATCTTTTAAACCTATCTGTAGTGTTTCCACTCCGTGACAGGGGAAACACTCAAGGTTTATGAAGAAATGCAAGAGTTGTGGCTATTCTCACTAGTCCACGGCAGAGGGAGAGAAATCTTAAAATAGTTTTTGTATCATCTGTTTTTTGAGACAGGGTTTCTCTGTGTAGCCCTAACTATTCGGGAACTCGCTCTGAAGACCAGGCAGGCCTTGAACTCAGAGAACCGCCTGCTACAATCACCCGGCTTTAAAAAAAAAAAAAAAAAATAGGTTTTAAGGTTTCTGACTAACTGCTTTCCAAAATGCAAGTAAGAACTGTTAAAAAAAATATACAAGGGAAAGCAGCTGATGTTTCTAGAACACACACTCACTTGTCACAGACAGATATTCAAGCTAACGGAGGCCTGAGGAATTCCAGGTACAAACTACTCAGAAAGCTGGAAGGGTCTGCCGGACCTGATTCTGCTCAAAGAGCCCCATGAGAACACCTGGGAAGCCTCTATGACCTGTCAGGGCCCAAACCAAGAGGTAGAAGTCACCCCTGAGAGGGGACAGTAGGGCAGGGCAGGACAATGGATAGGGCTAGGTTTGGGGGATCAAGTTAAAGCTGGGAAGTTAGTGAGGAAGAGCAGCATGTGGCCATGTTAGTTTGGGCAAATACTGATACCCTTGAATCTGGATGATGCTCAGGGTCTACCCTTGCCTCAAGGCAAGAGTTTAAGCTGGGCCTCAGAATTGTATTAATCAGTCTACAAGTCCTGAAGTCCATCCAGCTTTGCAGACATTGCTCTCGGGAACTCCGGATGGTATGAGTTTCCCAAAAAGCATCAAGGGCACCTATAAATATACTTTTCTAATTTTAATTCTGCTGGAAGAAGACTTGATGTACTTACAAAGGTATTTAACGTTCTTAAGTTAAAGGGGTTCCTCTACCCAATATCCACTGATTCGTGCCCTATAGCAACAGGGTCTTCCATCCTAGAAGCTTCTGGGTAGTTGTAGTTTGGGCAGAGGAAGTCCACTAATTCCCAACAGGAAGGGACTTCCCATTAGTTTGATCAAAGACTTCCTGGGTCATGGATGTCACCAGTCAGTTGCTATGCAGTCCTCCCCAGACAACATTAAGTAGGTTTTCCTGGCAATATGTCCTCACCAACTCAACGTTTCCTAAGTAAATTCCACAAGGGAGTTAAATATAGGGAAGAGCCACAGTGGCAGCAATTCTAGCTAACGGAGCTGCCAACACAAAACTGTGCCTTTTAAAAAGCACCTTAGTTCAATTCAGCATTATTGGTAAATGAAATGTTTGTCTTATCTAGGTCTTAAACTCATTCATATCCAGGGATAACAACAAACCTTACCTTAACTGCCTTTCTGCCTTGTTTGAAAGCTATGTGTTGCCTAGGGAGGGGCTCTTTGTGTGAATTTACATTGACTCCTCAGGCCTCCAATCCAAGGCCAGCCAATGCAGTTTGAGGACAGAAACACTGAAAGGAGGGACTTTACATTACCTATCCTTTATCCTGTCAATACCAACTACAAGGAAGGCAGCTTTTTCAAGTGGGATTGCCTGCTCACCTGACACATTCACCTGTCTTAGGAAGGCGTTGGCTATCAATGGCTTTCAATATTGCATTTCTCCAGTTTCTAAACTGGGAGAGTCAAAAACCATTAGCCTTGATTGTGGAAGTAACCAAGACAACTATACAATATTTTCTAATTAATGGGCTGTCTTTGTTTTTTGGCAACAGATAGATTCTGGTTTTGCAATTGCTTCATGGCACGGGTGCTGCTGGCTTCCAGCAGAGTGAAGAGAAAAGGCACGCTACAGTTTCTAGTCATATTCCCTAACCAAAGGCAACAGTGAGTTCTCTTACGCAAACAGCCTAACTCTGGAAGCAAGTGATTGTCACTAAAATCAAACTGAATCACAAGGGAAAAACTCCACAGCATTACAGAGAAAGACTCTACAAAGGGCTAACAATTTTGGGATTTTTGGGGTTGGTTTTTGTTTTAGAGACAGGACTTCCTTGTGTAACACTGGCTGGCCTCTCAAATTCAGAGATCCACCTGCCTCTGCCTCCCAAATGCTGGGATTAAAGGCTTGTGACACTACCACAAGGCTCACAATTTTGTTGTTAGAGCCACCATTATTTAGGATGCTTTTCTAAAGAAAAATGCTAGGGTTGATGTTTGGTTCTAATGTAATGGAGTAAACACGCTTGTAACATGTGACTGAGCAACCCAACAGCATCCCAGCTCTGAAATCTTCATCCTAAATGACACAAGGAAGGATTTGTAGGAACCATTTAACCGAGAACGGGTTCCAACTCCCTCATCCACATTCTCTAGCAGGTTTCTGGTAATCATAACCACATACGACAGTGTTTAAATGCAGCGTTCACAGACTGTTAATAAAGCACTCTTTGGTGAAAGACAAGCAGCTTGGGTACTTCACGCAGTGAACATCACAACAGTGTTAACAAGAGTAAATAAAGTGAAGCTGATTGTACCAAGTCATACCTTAAGATGGAGGGCACCACTGGAGGGATGTTCATCTTTCATCTTTATAAACTGCAAGTCAGGGTCACAGGCTGAACAAAAAATAAATACCTAAGATTGCCATCACAGGGACACACATGTACCACACTCACCAGACAGCTCTCTGGTGGCAGAGGACAGGGTATTGACACCTGAGACTAAATTCACAACAGCAGCATTTGTCCAACTCCAGATTACAAAAGGGAGAGTCAGGCCCTCAAATCGTTCAACCACACCCCAGAGTCAGTGAGTGGATGAGAGGCCAGTGACATTTTCTTCATTGAATGAACTTCTTATGTGGAAAGAAGCTAAGGCCATTGCAGAGTCTGCTTTGTTCTCAGATCGATTGGCTAAAAAATCCTTCTGGGGTTTTCTGTTCCTAGTCTTCCCTGGAGTGCTGGTCACTGGTTTTTTACTTTAACGTAAGACCGTCTTAGTCCTTGAAATGGCTGGACTGAGGGAAAAAAAAAAAAGAGAGAGAGAGATTTACCACAAAGATTCTAAAGTGTCCCAGAGAAAAATTCCAAAGACAAGGAAGGCAACACAATGAGAACATCGACATGCTAAGATTAGCACACACTTGTGTGATTTTTTTAATGGCCTCCTTTAGAAGAGACAATACAACATCGACCACAAAGGCAGACATGAGAGAAAGGCAGGGCAGAGAAAAGTTCAAAGCAATAGAAATAAACAAAGACACAGCACGGGCAGCAGAGAAGACAGGTACCATAAGGCCAGCATGGGCGCTTGCTGCAAAGCACGCCTCCTCCTCTCCCTCCAAGGAGCCAGGCTGTGGGGAAAGAGCAGAGAAGGAAGAGATAAAAAGGGATTACTGGGTGGTTTCAAGCCTGGCCCAAGTTCTCGGAGCACTTGGCCTGTCTGTAAAAGAGATCTGGGCAGGGACCGCCGGCTCACCCAAAAATCAACCTGACTTACCCTTCCTCTCTGTTTTTTTTTCCTCCCACATTGTGTTGGTATAACTCAAACCAATTAGCAACTTTCCAAAAAAAAAAAAAAAAAAAAAAAAAAAAGGAAAAGAAGAAAGTAAAACTAAGACAAGACAAACCCACCCAGAAAAACTACCTCTGACTTGGAGATGACCCTGCTCAGAAAGAGAGGGCCGATCTGATCAGGTGCATACTTCTTCCAGACATGAGCAGAGGTTGGCGGACTGAGTCAAGTGGACACCTGTCTGCCGTTCTACACGGTGTTAACTATTTTCAAGTTCAGAGGGAACCAGCGCTTAAGAATAGAGAGAGATCATCCTGGGACTCCTGGAGACAATGGCGGATGAAATATGAACTCCCTGAAACAACGGACAGGAACCAGGAGCTGAGCCCCAGAGAGCTTGATGCCATGACAGGCAGGAATTTCACGGCGATGACTCCCTCTAAAAAGCAGAATGAAGCATCTTAAAAATAAAGAGGGCCATATTAAGGAAATGGGATGAAGTAATGGAAAAAGAAAAGATGACCGAAAAGAAACCTTAGAAGCTTCCAGAAACACAGCGGCAAAGAGATACAGAAAGACGTGTGAACTGAGATGAATGTCCCAAATAAGGCATCTGCGAGTTCTCCACTTGTAGATGTGATGGTGTTCAAGATTTGTTCTGAGAGTTAGTGTGGGAACACGGAAGAAAGAAAAAAAAAGGTCAATTCATTAAGTCAGTTATGAGCTGTTATAATGGATTTATGGTCCTAATAGAAAGTTTAAGTTCCTAATAGAAAAACCCATGACAACCGACTCCGCCCTACACAAGCTGTGTGCTCCACACACAGAAGCCACAGGACTGGATGTGGCTTCCTTCCAAATGGACACAGGACAGAAGGCCATCGGACAAGAGCAGCACAGTGGCGTTTCTCCAACAGCAAGTACCTCTGTCACAACCCGCCATCTTCTCAGGGCAAGGAGCCACTCTTTTAGGTTTTGTTGGGGAAGTCTCTGAAGTTAAAGTTTCTCTTGATATAATGTCAAAACTCAGGAGTAAACTCAGTGCGAAGGGAGGGGGTGTGAAAGGAGACACAGGATTAAACAGGATTAAACACCCATGCTGCTGTGGGTGTCACAGGAGATATATGAGTAAGGACCTGGAACACAGGGGGTCTCTCCCACAAAAGGACCAGGAGGCCTGGTGAGCCTGAAGGGAGACATAGAAAGAAAGTCAAATTTTTGTTTTGATGTGTGTTTTTTTTATTTTTTGTGGGGGTGGGGTGAGGGATGTGCTATTGTTTAAAAGGAAGAGATTTCAAATAAGTATGTTAGAATTACCCAACCATCTCAGCTGAGAGTCTCCCCCCACAGGTAGATTACATACCAATGTTAATTCCTTTAATCTCACTAAACAAAAGCTGAACATTATTCAGCAGGTTAAATGCAGGAGGCTATATCCTGGAAGTCTCTGATCTCTTGTTTCCTAGAAGTGGTGGAGTTGTATGCCTTTCTTTTGTAAGCTAGAGGTGATAATAGTTAAGGTAATAAGAATGTAGGTCACAGTACTCCTATCTCAACTTGCAAATCTCTTTGGCTTATCACTACCCTAAATTCTTGAAAGACACTTTGGTCCAGTTAATTTAACCCAGTTTATTTAGAATCCTCAAAGCATCCAATCTAGGACCTCAGAGGAGTCACTGAAAATCAGAAACCACTATCCAGGGAAGACAAGTGGAGCCAAGAAACCTAGACAGAAGGATCTATTCACAGTAGGCCTTCCTCAACGCAGTACGGCACAATATGGTTCAAAGTTTGGGCTAACGTCTACTACTCAGAATCAAATGAGCAAGTCTGATTTGACTATACCAAAAGATCGAGCACTTAAGATATCAATATCAACACCAAACCTTCTGAAAGTGTTGATGTTCTGTTTTGAGACAACATCTCACTACATAACCCTATTAGACTTTGATATGTAGACCAGGCTCCTTGTCTTCTAGGGGCTGGAATTAAAGGCCACTATTCCAAGGGAACTTTTGACAGTTTGCACATGAAAGGTATTCACATTTCCTGCAACGTAGTGAAAAAGTTAAAATCTAAAACCTCAGCTATCCTACCAATCTGAATCAAGAATGGGGGGGGCTGTGCTTAGTTTGTATGCATACTAAGAAATTTGCATACTGAAATAATTACAATACACTTCTCTATATAAGTCATATTGTATAGTTTCAAACTGGATTTATAGCTCAGAAGCTTTACATGAGATTTTTATTTTCCTACTTTTTTCAGAAGCTTTTAAGACATGGCTCGGGCTGGATATTTAGTAAAGCACTTGTTTCATCCACATAAAACCCTGAGTTCCAGCATCAGCATTGTCAACCAATAAGTAAATTAATGGTTCCTGATTAGTCATTAATTAAATTAAATAAGCACAACTCAGCCCATCTATTTTCCTGTCAGAACTCGGACACTGTGTTACAGTGTACCTAACTCTGACCCTGTTCTAGGACACTATGTTACAGTGTACCTAACTCTGACCCTGTTCTAGGATCCTATGTTACAGTGTACCTAACTCTGACCCTGTCCTAGGACCCTATGTTACAGTGTACCTAACTCTGACCCTGTCCTAGGACCCTATGTTACATTGTATCTAACTCTGACCCTGTCCTAGGACCCTATGTTACATTGTATCTAACTCTGACCCTGTTCTAGGACCCTATGTTACAGTGTACCTAACTCTGACCCTGTTCTAGGACCCTATGTTACAGTGTACCTAACTCTGACCCTGTTCTAGGACCCTATGTTACAGTGTACCTAACTCTGACCCTGTTCTAGGACCCTATGTCACAGTGTACCTAACTCTGACCCTGTCCTAGGACCTTATGTTACATTGTATCTAACTCTGACCCTGTTCTAGGACACTATGTTACAGTATACCTAACTCTGACCCTGTTCTAGAACCCTATGTTACATTGTATCTAACTCTGACCCTGTTCTAGAACACTATGTTACATTGTATCTAACTCTGACCCTGTTCTAGGACCCTATGTTACAGTGTACCTAACTCTGACCCTGTTCTAGGACACTATGTTACAGTATACCTAACTCTGACCCTGTTCTAGGACACTATGTTACATTGTATCTAACTCTGACCCTGTTCTAGGACCCTATGTTACAGTGTACCTAACTCTGACCCTGTTCTAGGACACTATGTTACAGTATACCTAACTCTGACCCTGTTCTAGGACACTATGTTACATTGTATCTAACTCTGACCCTGTTCTAGGACACTATGTTACAGTGTACCTAACTCTGACCCTGTTCTAGGACACTATGTTACAGTGTACCTAACTCTGATCCTGTTCTAATTTTGTCAGGTTGGAACCACAGTATAAAAGAAACATGAACACTTAACTACATATCTAAATAAAAATTTAAAACTGGTCTGGGAAGACATTAAGAGCACCTGCTTCTCTTCTACAGGACCAGCACACACATTGGGAAGCTAACAGCCACCCAGACTCCAGCTCCTGCTTCCTGGCTTCTGTGGTCACCAACACTCCACACATATAAAGCCCTTAAAATTAAATCCTGAACTTTCCAGTGGCTGACTGAAGATTCTCAAATACCCACTTAGGTTCTTCTTCTTGCTCTCAGGAGACTAACTCCGAAGTGAAATGTTACAAACAACTCAGCAACAAAGAAAAACAACAAAACTCAAAAGCATCCCTAAGAATCCTGAGTGCCCAGAGCTCTTGGGACAGACAGTGATGGCAGACCACACCAGGCATGAAGGTGAGAAAGCTTCCATCAAACCGAAAAAGAACAGATAAAGGAGGCAAGTAGAATGTAGAATCTGACCCTGTTTTCCTCAGAGCCACCCGTTTTTAAAGTCAAGTATCTCTGGATGGTGGTGGTACATGCCTTTAATCCCAGCATTTGGAAGGCAGAGGTAAGAAGATCTCTGAGTTCAAGGCCAGCCTGGTCTACAGAGTGAATTTTGGGACAGTCAAGGCTGCATAAAGAGACCCTGTCTCAAAAAACAAAGCAAGTGAAGTCACCATGACAAGTGATGGTGCCTGAGCATGAACAGGGCACCTGCTTTTCACAGGCCAGGAAGGAGCCAGGGCTGGGACTCAGAAGATGTGATGGAGAATGCTCTCAGAGCCTAGACTAAGTGGAAGTAACAACCGAGGAGATACAAAGGAAAGCAGCAGGTGGTTTCGGAAGAGCTGAGGCAGGAGAACAGGACATCAGGTTGAGAGCTCTGAGGCTCCGCCATGACACACTGAGCTATATCTGATGCACAGGAGAAGAAGCTTCCTTCAAGCCCAACAAGCACTTGGGCAAAGTTCTAGGGTGACGCTCTCAGCTTCCCCATATCAAACCACGCCATAGGCCACACTTCCAACAAGAGAGAGTTCCTCTGAACAAGTAACACAGCAGCTTCCATTCCCATCACAGAGCCTCCAACTTCCTATCTTCTCGTCAGACTCCGGACGCAGGGTCCAGAAGAGTGAACTGGAAACAAACGTGAGACTGTCCGGAACGGGAGTCTTTTCTCACCTTTTAAGACTGCTTTTCCCCGAAGCAGATCTGGTGGTTCGTTTAGTAATGCCTGCACTGCCAGAAAGGTTAGGTTCAGGGGCTTTACAGCTCTGAACACTGGACTGAAGAATTACTCTGAAAACAGTTGGAAAAGGTAAGATTATATTCACTAAGACAACTGTTAAATAGATGCTAGAGGAGGCAATTTTGCATAATCACATTTGCCATTTACACAGAAAACAAACAAACTTTAAGCACATTTTTGTACCAAGCATCTCATTTCTCTTTGAAGGCTATTACAGAAGTAGCCAGGGTGCTTTGCTTTAGGGAAATGAATGACCTGGCATTCTGTACAATTTACACACCAAAGAAAACTATTAGTCAACCCTGTCAAAGCAGGGTCTAAGGTTTCAGTCACAAGTCATAAACATAAATTTAATAAAAAACAAGTGTTTAAACATAAATTTAGTAAAAAAAGCTATAATATTCACTGGTCAGAGCAGAAAGTATAATAAACAACAAAGCAATAATTTTATGCCAAGCTAATTTTTAAATATGTTTTAAAAATTTTCAGTTTTGTCTGCATTGTAACTAATTACTAAATTTTCAATTATCATAACCAAACTAGTTACTTAAATACTGTGAAGCTTGCCTTTAATTAAAATCTAAAAGCCTTCTCATAACAGAAGACTGCCCAGGAGGAAAAAATCGTGAATCAGAAAGAACAACTACACAGAGCACTGTCTCTCTGTAAGTAATGCTCAGTAAACTGTCAGAAGAAAAATAACAAAGAACATCAAAAGATGTTGGCAGGTAATCCTCTGCTTCAGAACCATGCACACCAATTTATTCCCATCGCTGTTTGCTAGAGGAAGAAAATACTGACCAAAAAGCTTCCTCCCTTCAGAGTCAAACTACAGTTGGGAAAGCAACCTGTACGAGACCAGCTTCAGAGAGTAAAAAGAGGTGATTCCAACTAAGGAGGAATCTACTTCACAGGCCTGTCATGACCAGGGTGACTGGCACCAGTGCTTCTACTGCGGCCAAGGTTCCTAAGCTCAGATGATAAGTGAAGTTATCCACAGAGAAGGAAGCCGAACAACTCTCCTTGGCTCGCCAGTGTATGAGAAGAGCAGTGTAGCCCTGGTGAATCAGCCCAACTCTCAAAGCTGATCTGAAATACTCCAACAGAAACAGGCTCACACAGAAATGTGACTCGAGGAGGAACCAGCTACCCCAAGGCATGAACTCTCCTCCCCCAAACGGGATTTATTAAAAATGACTTACAACACTTTAGTAGGCACACCATCAGCATGCATATTTTCTGAGCGTGATGACTCACTTTTGGGGACATAATGTGTGACAGTAAGATGAACAACTAGCTCAGACATAGCCTGGTATGTCACACCTCCCTGTTGGGAACCTTCAAAGCCCTCTCTCCTTAAATTCTGTTCGTTGTTAATCATGCTTACCCTGTACTGGGCTATATAGAATATTAATGCTGCTTCTCTTATCCAATTGCTACACTTTCTGTTAATACAAATTAAAGAGGAAATATTTATTTATTGCTTAAGGATATGAATCTAGAATTTTGCTTAAAGGTAACAAAATCCATCTGCTCATTTCTCCAGGCAGAATGTATTACTTGATTCTCCTCTGCTGCTTCTTTAAAAGAGAGAAAAAATGAGACTTCTTTTTTCTGAAACACGACTCTCCCATTTCAGATTATCTGAAGTCAAATGCTTGGTTACTTTTTAACACATATACACATACTCCCACACACACCAATGCCTGCTCAAGAAATCTACCCCTGATCTTTTAAATTACTGAAATGCTTAAATGCTACACAAAACAA
Organism: Micromys minutus; assembly: GCF_963924665.1. NCBI lineage: Eukaryota > Metazoa > Chordata > Mammalia > Rodentia > Muridae > Micromys > Micromys minutus. Next base: position 91,830,708 of record NC_137969.1, on the reverse strand, counting down.
AAATCCACTGCTAAAATCAAAAAATATTTTCTTAGGCTAACTGAAAATAGAGTATTTATTTTTCTAAGAAATAGTTGTAAACCAATGTGAAATAATGGTATTACTGGTTACTAATTTCTGGGGAGCTTTGAAACTCAGGGGGAGATTTAGTAATACATTAATCACACCAGGGAGGCCTCAGATCACCTGGCCTGAGCGAGCAATTAACCCATTAATACAGTGGAAAGCTCCAGGTCCACACTTGCATATTACCAACGAGCAGCTCAGATAGGCTGAGGAGGCCAAATTCAAGTGTCACTCTGCCGCAGAAACACGGGATTCACTGCCACCTGCCCTGCCCTCATGGTACATCCCATGCAATACAGAATATACATTTTTTTTCTCTCTCTCCCTTCCCCAACCAAGTTGCCTTTGGGCTCCTGACCCTGTGCCCAAACCATAGACTGTTGCCCTGTCTGTGATATCTCTAAAGCCTCAGCAGCTCCAGATTTTAAGACAGTGACAACGGATGAGACACATAGCAAAATTAGAAAAGCAATCTTTTGGACCAAGAGTGTCCTGCCAACCCTCAAAATACCTGGATGGCTTTCTGTAGGACCACTGCCACAGAGTTTTCTGGAGGATACCCACAGACCCCTGTACCGTCCTGTAGGAGCATTGTCCCCCACTGTGTGCACTAGATAGAAAACAAAAAATGCAGCTCACAGCAGTGGCCAATCACTATCACCAAGAGCTCGTGCCTATGGAAAACACACTTGTCACTTGCCTCAATAACAGAAAGCTTCTTGCTTTTTAAAAAAATTTCAAGTCAGTAGGCAGGCTAAATGGAACACCCTGTTTTGGTCTTGAAATGCAGTGTTGACATCATCTATGGGAGTGATCTAACACACTTGCAGAAGACGCTGAAGAGGAACTCCCCAGTAGAAGCAACATTTAAGCTGAGCCTGAAGACAATCATTATCAGCAGCAACTCCACCCATTCAGAATATCTTGGCCTCTTGGAACAGTTTGAGAAGAATTAACTATAAAAGGCATCACTGTTCTTCAAAGGGTAGAAAAGTTAAAAAAAATGAAATTGAGATTCTAAACTCATCTAAGATATACAAGGAAATGCCGTCTTATAGATATGTGTTCGGCATGTTTTCTATAGTTTTAAAGAGTGGACTCTGATTCCTCTTTAAATCTTTCTTAGCTCCATGAAACCCTCAACAGAACCACAACGGCCAGGTTGCCTGTGACAGATTTTCACTTTGGAGGAGATCCTAGAGGGCAAGTCTGCATGCTTTGCTAATTTCTAAATCCAAGCTGGGACAAGAAGAGTAAATTTTGGAATGAACTGGAATAAAGAAAGGTCTCAGAAAACAGATACAGGATGGTGGTGGTGTGGGACAGAATCTCCCTCTGCAGTCCCCGACTTTGGTGTTACACATGGAGGTTTTCTGCTGCCTTCTGCTGACAAGTGTCTCCCCTGAGAAAGTGACAAGGTCAGGAGACTACACTTGTGTACATAACGTAACAAAGATGGTCTGGGTGGTGTGAGAAAGGAAGGAAGAATCCAGAGACGACAGAAACACAAGCAAGGGAGACAGCCAGCTCCCGGCTTCCTTTTCTCACTTAGAGAAGATGAGATACAGTTCTACAGACTCCAGACAGGTAGGTGTGAAGAAGCTGAATCGGGCCACGGTCCTCACTAGCCCCCAAGCCTGCAAAGCCCAGTCTTTTGATAAAAAGTAGAAATGATGAGAGAGCTCTTGACAGGAGACACACTTCAGTTCTGAACATGAGAGGTGAACACAGCCCCCTGGTGGACACAAAACCGGGCTAGTTAGCCCAACTACCTGAATGTTTTTTTGACTGGCGGGAGAACTATTCCAATGCCCACATTTATAAACAGCTAGTACAACTTTCGAAACTAGATGTTATTTTTAACATCCTTGACTCAAAAGAATTGTTGAGGCCCTTCTCTGCTGGTACCATCCCGTTCATTGAAAAGATTCAGAAAGAGAACCCTGGAAAACAAGCAAACCAAACAAAGCCAGGAGAGCCAGGAGGAGAAACACATGCACCATGAGAACCACACTGGACACCAGGGGAGGGCAGGAAAGAAATGGAACAGGAAACTTACACAGCAAACTATCTGTCAAAGGGTCCAGATGGCTACTGTGTTCTGAAGCCATCAAGACAGAACAGCAGGGTGGGAAGAATGTAGTCACACACAATCCACCAGATGGCAACACTACACAGTGCAGAGGTCAGCACAGCTAGGGGACATCTGGAAAGGGCGGAAGGGGAAAGAACAGATGTTCAAATTGGGAAGCCAAAATAAATCATATAAAATACATAGAGCCACCTGTGGATTTAAGACACCCTAAAAGGCCCAGGGCAGCAACTGTGATGGAGAGGGGCGGGGAAACAAGGGTGGTGGTGGTCCAGCTTCTGTTGAGACAAAAATGCCGACTTTAGTTTAAACAAGTTCAACACCCAGGAACAAACGGTTAGACTCCATCTCCCACCATACTGACTGACAGACAGTACTTGAGCTTTTCATTACACATACAAAACAGTACACCTGAACACAAGTAGAAGAGGACACAGAAGCAATCCAAGACTGTCTAATATGATCAGGCCAGGGGTCACTGTGACCAGGGAACTCCGCTGAACAGAAACAGAGCTCAGGTCAGTTGGGAGTTCCAGGGAATGGCAATGTGGATTACAGAAGTACACCTGACCAAGGGCCAATTTCACCATTGTGGCCAGGCTATATTTCTGAGACGGCCTCATAACCTCAGGCATTTAAACACTTGGTGTGGTTGAGACAGTTGGGGTAGGTGTAGGATGTGTACTCTTGATGGGGAAACACATCATTGGGCTTGGATTACGATGTTTTAAAGCAGCTTGCTATTCTCAGCTGGCTCTCTGTGCTTCCTGCCTACAGTTCACAATTTAAGTTTTCATTTCCAGCTTCAGCTGCCATGCCTGCCACTTCGTATGCTGTTGCTTCCCCAGGTTAGGGACTCCAACTCCCTGGACTCTTAAGCCCAAATAAACATTTCCCCCCATAAGTTACCCTGGTTATCGTGTTTTATCACAGCAACAGAAAAAGTAACTAATACACACTCAAAATTTGGTATTTATTTTTCCTTCTCTTCCTTCTGTCTTTAGGTCTCCTATTTTGCAGGTTGGTCCTGACCTTTCTATGTAGTGTAACCCACAAACGCTGCAGTTCAAAGGATGTCAAAGTCTCTCTCCCCAAGTACCCCACCAGCAGCAGCAAGGGGCAGACAAGGAAGCTCACTAGAAATGATCTCAGACTACACCCAGAAGCTCCAACAAGAAGCTGCACTATATGGTGAGCTTCCACATGACTCAAAAGCTCAGCTTGGCCCGTGGAGGGGTGCTGTGGGGTACAACCTACCTTCCTCTATCAGGAACAGAATTAGTTTGGGGAGGATTATTTCATAAGTAAAAACAACTAGTAAAAAAACTCAGATAAAAACATTAATAATCATAAAACACAGCATTTGAAGTTAATGTACCTCCTACACTATATTTGTATCTATTTATATGAGATAAATTATACAAAAGGCACTATTTATAAAGTAAGTGGAGAATTCTTAATTGACACTTAAAATCAGAATTCACCCAGGACTTTATGTTGAAAATACTGGCATTTTGTGTCCGGAACCTTCCCAAACCTCCCCCCAAGCAGCACCTGGACCCTGAGGCATGCTGAGAAACCACATCACTAACTTCTTACGGCATTGCCAGATATTTATGACCGAGAGGCACATCTCCATCAGTCTTTCCTCACGAAAAGGCTGGAAATATAGGGCCCCCAGAGAAAGGGGAACACCCGCAAGGACAGGGGCAATGGCCTGGGTGGAATTGCCGACTGGAGAGAGCCTAGAGAAAGGTACAGCTGCCTCAGACTTTGCTTCCTGTATGTGTGTGCTGAGCATGGATGTTCCCAGTAGTTAGATCCATATTAACATGTGGGAAAAAGACACCTAACACGAAACTTCTCATTCTTTTGATAATAGATACAAAGATAAACCTTTGTCTGCATTTTAATCCACCAGACCCCCTCCCCCCAAATTATAGAAACATAATTAGGGGATAGGTTTGTCATAACTCTAAGATATAACATGACAGCTGACTCGACTCTCCTGTGTACAGACTGATGGGGGACATGTGTGAGGGAGTGGAATAAGAAAGTAACCGTTTTAATACCTAGGGACAAATCCGTTAACCAGGTCTTGACATCTGCTGTCATTCTCTTGACAGCGATCATTGCAAAGTACTGGCGTGCAGCTGAGGGGAAAAGTATGCAGAAAACCTAACAGACAGGTGACCAGAGAAGGGAGGCACTCACGTGAGGGGGAGAGCGCTGGCTTTCGGCTGTCTCCGGCTTTTCAGGGCCCGAAGTCTGTCCCCTTGTGTCACTCCACTGACTTCATCATCATCACTATACTACATGCGTTAAAACAACAACAACAACAACAACAACAAATAAACACTGAGCTAACTTAGGTTCTATTGCAGCCCAAGTGGCTACTTACCCAGACATTCAGGCACCCACGCACACACACACACACACACACACACACACACACACACACACACACACACACGCTCTAAGTTTCTTGCTAACATTTGCACATCCATTCATTACACTTAACCTAGTACTGCTGCCTGTTACAACTGTGGTTCTTTGAAAGTTCTCTACATGAACTGCTAAAGCAGTTGAGATGAGCACGGTGTGCTCAGGTTGGGGCGTAACCAGATCCATTTTAGAAGCTTACTCCCTACTCGTAATTGTCATCTGTGTTTAGGAAGTCAACAAAGCATTCTGCAAGCACACAACTTTCTTTTCAAACACTTCTAGAGAAGGTTGTAAATATATGTAAACATGACGGGTAACAGCCCCTAAAAGCCACTTTATTAACTTTACCTACAGTTTTCACCGTGCCCTACGGATCTCAACAGCATTTACAGCAGTAACAACAGTGTGATGGGGATGGTTCCATTACCGGCTCAGGCTCTTGATTGTCTTGATTCTCAAGCCCATTCATCGAAATGTCATCAACATCCGAAAGGTGTTTGGAGAAGGCTTGTCTGAGGGGTCCGTTCTCCTGCCCTCTTAACTTCTGACGAAAATAGTCACCTTCCAGCCAGAGGCTCGATTGTTTCCTATAGTGTTTAAACATCAAAAATACAGCGTTCCATAAGGACACCCCCCCCCATATCCCCACACCCACTAGTTCTTACACGAGACAAGCTTCAAGTGCACTTACATGACCAGGAACTGTTGCTGGGGCCCAATCACTGAGCCAGGTCTACAGATTCTGAGCCAGGCAATGCTCTCGGCTGCTGTCATTCTGTAATGCTTCATGAGGTAGCAGCCTATAAGAGTTCCTGTTCGACCAAGGCCAGCTAGAAAAACAAAACAATCAATGAAATCTGTTTGCACGTCTTCCAGAAATCTCTGAATAAGAGAAAGGGAAAAAAACGTTATAGCCCTCCACAGAGGTTCTCTAAGTCAGTCTGGAAAGGCTAGGTGCCAGGTTTCACCCTCAAGGGCAGAGACTGAATCTAGAGCCTTCTGAAGTTCCCCCCAGAGGATTTGATGCAAAGCCAAAGATTGAAAATCACTTTCTGCACAGGGACTAACTAAGAGTTTGGAGCTGGAAAGATGGCTTAGTGTTAAGAGCACTTACAGCTCTTATAGGGAACCTAAACACCCACACTCAATTCCCAGAGCCCTGCTAATAACTGCTTGTAATTCCATTTCTAGGAAATCAAACATCCTCTGGCCTCAAAGGTACCTGCAGGAGTGTGGTACACACATATATTCAGGTGCACGCACACACACGCACACGCAATGATAACAGTAAGCTGTTTTCTTCCAGGTCTTGCATTTGTTACCACATACAACAGAATCGCCTATTCAACATCTGTGTCAGTTCACACTGCTTTACAGGAGTGTGAGGAACAGAACCCAAACCTGGGACGTTAGACAAGCACTCCAACCTAAACTATACCTCATTTTTACTTTTAACTCTTCCTTTATGTGTCTCTTTATGATGTGCATGTGAGTATGCATTCATGTTTGTTGAGATAATATTTTAGTATACTGTTTGAAGATGTTTCTCTTTCCTTCCTCACCTGTCTAAAGCACCTTCTGATTGGTTTAATAAAGAGCTGAGCGGCCAATAGCTAGATGAGAGATTTGCCAGCCAGTTGCAGAGGAAGAAGCAAGTGCAGGTACTGGAGAAAGGTAATGTGCCATGTAGCCAAACACAGGTTAGTATAAATGGGTTGATTTACGTTATAAGAGCTAGCTGGGAGTAAACCTAAGCTAAGGCCTAAAGCATTCATAATTAATAAAAGGTCTCTGTGCCATTATTTGGGAGCTGGTGCATCATAGATAGTCCAGCAGTACATGTTTGTGTATGATTGTGTGTGTCTGGCACACACATGCATAAAGGAGGAGGCCCTAGGTAAATGTCTAAGAATCTTTTTTGATTGCTTATTCATTAAAGAAGGGTTTCTGAACTGAACCTAACAGATATGGCTGTTTGGCTGGCCAGTCTGATCTGGAAATACCCTGTCTTTTTTCCTCCCCGGGCTGGAATTACTGGTGAGCTACAAGGCCTCCTAGTATTTCTGTGTCTTCTAGAGAACTAGAGACCTGCAGTCTCACATTTGCATGGCAAACACTTTATGTAATGAGTCATCTCCAGCCCTGCTTTTTTCCTCTATGGAGACCATTATAATTAACTCCTATGATGGTTAATGTGTCAAATCAAGAATCAACTTGGAAGGAATTGTGGTCAAGATCGGCATTTTACCCAGTGCCAATTTTAGTAAGCACACTGCTTTCCATAATGTGGGAAGTCCTCCTTCAATCCATTCAAAATCTGAATAGAACAAAAAGATTAGCCTTCCACCCAAAGCAAGTCCTCCTGCGCCCTGAGTTCATGCCTCTAGGTAGATGGCTCACAGTATAGACAAGGGACTCAGTGACTCCAGTTTCCTTTAATAAATCTCTATATAAACATGCTATTGGATTGTTAGAGGACCCTCCATGACGAACATATTTGAGGTTGCTAAAGCAAATACATAAAACTGTGGCAGCAGCTTTGGAAGTGAATCGTGTTGTATGGGAGAGGCCTGAAGTAGCTGTTAGAAAAGCCACCTCAGATGAGGGCAAGCAAAGAAAAGGTTTCAGAAAGAGGCTGTGTGAAGGTAGTTTCCTTCCAGCCCGACTTTGTTCTTAGTGGTTTTATCACAAAAGGTAGGTGGTGAATTCTGTCAAATGCCATTACTATACTAACAAGAGATGATTATGTGGTTTTTGAACTTCAGTTACTGTGGAGACTCACTGACTTTTCTATGTTACATTAGTTCTGTAATTCCAGGAAAATGCTTTAGTAGAGTGAGTTGTATTATAATATATTGTACTGTATTGTATTATCTTAGGGTCTCCTAAACTGCAGACTGGCCTCAAACTCACTATGTCACATTGTAAGGAGAGGAAACTCTCCAGTTACCAGATCTTCCATTAGAAACGGTGGAGGAACCTTTTCTTCTGACATTTTAGTGAGGTTGCTGTGGTCCATACTCCTCTCTGAGCTTCACCATGCTGCCCAAAGATGACAAGAAGAAGAAAGATGCTGGAAAGTCAGCCAAAACAGACAAAGACCCAGTAAATAAATCTGGTGGCAAGGCCAAAAAGAAGTGGTCCAAAGGCAAAGTTCAGGACAAGCTGAATAATCTTGTCCTGTTTGACAAAGCTACATACGACAAACTCTGTAAGGAAGTTCCCAACTATAAGCTTATTACTCCAGCCGTGGTCTCTGAGAGACTGAAGATTCGAGGTTCCTTGGCCAGGGCAGCCCTTCAGGAGCTACTTAGTAAAAGACTTATCAAGCTGGTTTCAAAGCACAGAGCCCAAGTAATTTACACCAGGAACACAAAAGGGCGGAGATGCCTCAGCAGCTGGTGAAGATGCATGAACAGGTTCAATCAGCTGTACATTTGGAAAAATAAAATTTATTGAATCAAAAAAAAAAAAAAGAAAGAAAGAAAGAAAGAAAGGACAGAGGCAGTTAACTGATAAGGAAGAACTTTATAAGCAAGAGCCCTATAAGCCTTCAAAACTCCCTCAAAAATAGAAGAAATCAATCCACTCTCAGAGGGTCTTAGAGTACAGGTCAAGTTGTAACAATTCCCCAAGTACTTTGGCTTTAGAATCTCATCATAAGTATCTTCATGTGAGTCTCTGAGTTTGTTCTGTTTGGAGTTTGCTGAGTTTTGAGAATGTTTACAATCATGTCTTTCATAAAAGTGGAAAATATCTCCAGGCAGTACGCCTCCTTTTGCTCTCTCCTCTGCTGACCTACCCAGCTCCATCTCAAAATTGCTACGCTCTGCTCCTTTCTCTTGACTCCCTTTCTCCTTGTTCCTCAGACCTGGTATCTTTCTTAATGGATCTACTCTTTACAGTCCTGGCCTTTACAGTCTGCCTGTTCAAGTCTGCTTTGGAACCCTGCCAGTAAGTTTTAATTCATTTCTAGAATTGCCTTTTGGGTTTACTTCATGTTTTTTATGTCTTCTATTGACACTTGGATTTCGCTCACATATTTTCTCCCTCCTTTCACACCTGTTCTTTTCACTGTGTGCACTGTTGAGGGAGCTGTTTTTAAATCATCTGCTTGGAAAAAATGCAGTATCTGATCCTTGTCAAGAATAGTTTTTGTGAGTTTTTCATACTTTCCTGGCTCCTCCTCCATTTTACTCTTTGGTATGTCTTGTCATCTTCCATTGCAAACTGAACATTTGAATGTGTGATTGTCGTTAGAATAGTTTTAGCTACAGAAATTACTTTGATGAGTCTTTTTTTTTTAACCTTGCTACTTAATATCCCTTGTTTTCTTAATTGAAGAAAATTCTACATTCACACAGCGCATGATCACAGTCATTCCTGGAACATTTCAATTCAGAAACTGTTGTAGGTCCTGAAGCACATGTTAGTCTACACCAAGCTGCTGCACGACCTTGCTCTGCTCTGCTGCTGGCAACTGGAGGACTCATCTCATAGACAGGACAAACATCTGAAGAAATATACACATTTCAGTGAAATAAGCTGTTGTAGGCTTACTTGTGAAGATAATTTACCATACTCTATACACAAATTAAGGATTTTAAAAATCACTCTTTCTGGGCAGCCAGATGGATCAACTGGTAAAAGTACTTGCTGCCAAATCTGATACTATGAGCTCCGTCCTTGAGAAGTACATGGTAGAAGAGAACTGAGAACTGATTATCGCATGTTGTTTTTGGATCTCTCTCTCTCTCTCTCTCTCTCTCTCTCTCTCTCTCTCTCTCTCTCTCTCTCTCTCTCTCTCTCTCTCTCTCACGCTAACCCAACCTAGCTGCGTATTTACCTTTGCAATGCACTGCAATGGCACCCTCGACATTTTCACAAATATCCAGAAATTCTTGGACAATTGCCTCAGCAGGGGTGCTGCCATCCGGGAAGAAAAGATCATGGTGATCGAATCCAGCATCCGTAAAGCGTTTAGCATCATACATCCTTTTATTCAGACGGATAATGGTAGTTACGTTGTGCTTCTTAAAATATGGAATATAAGTCTCAGGAGAATGTTGGTGGTAACCTACATAAAGAAACACACCACAGTTTGTAAGATGCAGGAAGAAAACAAAACGGTTTCACCTGAAAGTGGGTGGAAATGGTGTCTGGACTGGGGACTGAAAACCAATTTGATTATAACTGTAAAACACAAAGGTTTAAAAGTTAACATCCGGGCAGAACAGTGTGCTCAAATAACCAAGAGTGATTAAATCATAAAGACTGAGTGAAGCTTAGCTTAATTTTGCCTGTCATACCTCCACAGGCAACTACAGGTGACCAGAGCAAGGTTGAGCCCATCGCAGACACCCAAACCTTACACCACACCAGAAGTCAGGACTCAACGTGTCCTCCTGCCTTACTCATACTCACAAAGAGCTGGGACAAAAGGCAAATGCTGCAGTTCCAAGCTTACTAGTCTACTGCAAAAGAAAAGATGAGGCTACACCAGCCCCAGGGCTTTGCATTACCACTTTCCAGCCTGGATCTTGAATGCGGCCCACAGAAGGCAAGAAACCGCTCTGGTATTATCCAGTTGAAATCTCCATTTTCTGCTTTCTGCAAAGGAGAGACCAAACAATTAACCTTTGACCCACACCTCCTTCCTCCTCCCTTCTCAACACTCAGTTCAGAGCCACTTATTGTCTTTAGCATGTCTGTTGTTTATTAATAGACACAGATAGAATCTATTCTGCCCTGCTTTGAGAATTCCCAAGGGACAGCTGACTTCCCTGGTGTCAATCACTTTAAAACTGTTTCTTTGCTCGGGCCATCAGCCTGGAAAACATACTCCGTACTCAGCTGTTTTATTTCACCTACCCGGCTATTTTATCTGAATATAGCAAATGAGTTCCTATTATGAGAGCAAACTTTTCTAGTGTGTGTGTGGAGACTAGAAGCACACCCTCACCACTGTAAGAAACTTTCAATGGAGACAAATTTACTCCCTGAATAAAAAGAGCAAAGTGTCAGATAGAAGCACTCTCTCCACAGAGAGGAAACAACAAAACACACACATGTTGGACAGAAGACAGCCATGGATGCCACTCTTCAAGCCACCTTCCTCCTTTCTTTTCTAGGGCAGAATCTCGCCATGAAATAGCCCTGGCAGGTATGAACTCCTTCCGTAGACTAAGATGCCCTTGGACCCAACAGAGCTCTGTCTGCCACCTGCCACGCCCAGCAAGGTGCAGACTTTTAAGAAGTGAAAAACCAATCGACTTCGATGGAATTGGTACCAAAAGAGGGAAATAATTTTAACAACTGTGGTCATAGAAACATTGCACCTCATGCACCAACTGCCATTTTCAGTGTGTGTGTGTGTGTGTGTGTGAGAGAGAGAGAGAGAGAGAGAGAGAGAGAGAGAGAGAGAGAGAGAGAGAAAGAGAGAGTTTAAATGTGTACAGGCCCAAGGTTGACATCTGATGTTCAATGATTTTCTATTTCACCTTTTGGAACACGGACTCTTACTAAAGCCAGAGCTTGCAGACTCTAACTCAGGCTGGTCTAGCCCACCCCAGGGGTCATCTGTCTCTTCCTTTTGAGTGCTGAGATTACAGGCCTCAGCCATACATGGCTCCCTGCCTAGCATATGTGGATTCTAGGGATCCAAACTTTGGTCCTCATACTCAAACAGCAAGTGCTTTAAGCACTGGGCTCTCTACCAAACCCCAAGAAAGTATATTTCATTTTACATGTTTAGTTTTATAGGGACAAGGGAAAAAAATAGGATGTTAGTAATTTAGTTACAGTTGCTGAAGGAGGTAGTTAAATGCTGCACTTTCGAAACAATGGTATTACAAGATACTGCTGGCAGGAGTGAACCCCAGGATATGCTTTATCTTTGCAATGGAAATTAACTCAGACTTCAATTATAGGTCTTTAGAATTAACAGCCATGTGAATGCATGGAGTGCTGTCTGCAGAGCCTCTTCTCACTCTAAATATCTACAGCAGGACACAAAGAATCTCCAAGCTTTCCTGCCTAAAAAGGGCCCTTAATACTTACCCATATACTTGGAGGAAGGGACCCGAGAATCAAGGGCTTTTGTTTTTCTTAATATTTATATTAAAAAAAATATAGAAGATGCCTATGAGTTTGTCTGCCTAGATATATTCTCCTGCCCCATCTTTTTCATTTGATAAGGCAGGCTAGGACCAGCTCTCCCAGCAGGGACAGAGAATTCAGTCAGTCGATAATATTCCACATTCCAATAGGGCATGGGTGTTAGTGTGTGTGTGTGTGTGTGTGTGTGTGTGTGTGTGTGTGTGTGTGTGTGTATGCACATGCTTAAACATATGCTGTGTGTACATAGGCCAGGTCGACTTCCTCTCCACTTTGTTTTTCAAAACAAGTTTTCTCACTTGAACCTGATCCAATGAAGATAGGAAGCCGCAGGGATGCTGCCCACTGCACCTCCCATTACAACCCTGGGCTCTTTTCACAGGTGTGGGGACTGGGGGAGTCAGTAACCCAGAACTTACTTCATAGTGTTCATATTCGTCAAGGTTAAATGTATTGAAATTAAAGAAGCCATACTGCATTGCCTAAAATCCAAAGAAAATGCTTATGAACAAAGGTATAAGAAAAACACCAATTTTCTACATAGTATTTTCTATTAAGAACCAGGATGTATCTAGAAAGTAATGTATGAAAATGTTCACATTTTCAAAGGCCATACCCCACATTCTTGCAACTTTCTGACAAAGCAACTGTGACTCACTTATTTTTATATAAGACTTTGCAACAAATTAATTGTCCAAATTCTCCTGGTGAATTCAAAGTCCAATGCCTGACGACAAAAGAACTGAGTCTCAGTTACCATGTTGTAAGTGCAAGGGATGGGACCTGACTTGTTGCACACCTTGCAGTTTCTGTGCTGTATATACATAAATATTACTTGGAGGGAAAAGTATTTAACTTTTTTTCCTTTAGATGAGGCACACTCAAAGCTAACACTGTATCTAGAACCAAATTAACTCTCTTGTGCCTGGCTTTTGTGATGATGCTGGTATTAAACCCTTGGTCTCTCACTTGCTAAGCAAGTGCTCACCCAACTGAGCGACAATCCCAGCCTGTCTCCTGTCTGTCTGTAAGTGCCTTTTCCATCCCATTCAAGCACAGAAACAGTCAGAAATTCAGAATGAGCTGTTTATTCTTGGGGGGGGGTCCACTTTATGTTAACTAAAAATGGAATACTTCAAACCTACAGCCCTGTGTAGAAGAACGCACCTTCTGCAAGACACTCACCTTCTTTACTGCCTGGAAACAGTCAAGAAGTGTGATGTAGAAACTGCAGCTTCCGTAGGCAGCATCTCTGAAATTACCAAAGTGTTACTCTGTTAATGTTCTACAGCACACTCACCCCAAGACAAGGCTGACAAGAATTCAAAACCAAATCCGTTCTGCTTCAACAATCTGCTCAGTGTAGAAGCAAGCATTCTGCCCCTATAGTTACAGCAGAACTTTAAATAATTCAGTTTAAAAAAACTGGATGACTTTTTTTTTTTCTTTCTAATTTTTAAGGGTTAGAATCCCATTAAAAACCACAGGAGCGTCCAGTTGAGGCACGATCTCTCAACAAACCCAGAGCCCACCAATATGACTGGCCTTGACAGCGAGCTCACTCTAGGGATACACTGTCTCTGCCTTTCCAAGGCAGGAATGATAGTTGGGTTGTCATACCCACCCACCATTTATGTGGGCTCCCCTAACCACTGAGCCTAAGTAACGTGGGAAGGAAGCTTAAAAGCAGTCTCTGAGAGGGTGATGACTGACTGCACGGAGAGGAGGAAGACTTTGGGGTGATACTCATGTTCTATATCCCACAGTATGGCAGTTGCACACAGGTACACACGTGTAAGTGTTTTGAGCTGGGGTGCAGGCTCAGTGTGTGCCCTTGTACAATGTTCTGAGTCTAATCCCTAAGTGCACATATATGCAATGCTTATTTGACTGTTAATATTGGTGTTTCCTTCCAAATTGTATTTATCAATTTTTTGAAGGAGAGAATGGGCTATGGATATTATGCAAACTCTGTCTTAGGGCAGGTATTTTTTCCCCTTGTTTGTTTTCTTTTGGGCACATAATCCCTGCAGATAGGTACTGCTATTTTTCTTCAGAGTAAGGCTCAAGTTTGTAAAGGACACAGTAACAGCAAGGGTAAAAGTCACTTCTCTAACTGATAGCCAAAGTAGGCCATTGACAACCACGTGATGGGCATGGTGGCGCACACCCATAACTCTGGCCTTGGAGAGGTGGAAACAAGAGGGTCAGGGGACAATGCAAACTCTCAGAAACAAAGAGAAAAAAGAGGGACACTCACAAAAAGTGCAACAAAACTAAGCAGCAGAGCATCAGTACAGACAACAGCAATACACGTGCTCCTTCAGACTGCTTCCCTCACCAAACAGAAGATCAACGGCAGATTTAATCAGAAATCATAGGACACTGGGTGCGGTGGTACACACCTTTAATCCCAGCACTAGCAAGGAACCTTGTGAGTCTGAGGCAGTGTGGTCTATATAGTAAGTTCTAGGATAGCCAGAGCTGTCTCAAAAGGGAGAGAAGGAGAAATAGAAATTAGGGGGGGGGAGGGAAGGAGGGGGGAGGGATGTGGGGGGAACAAATAGGCTGGGCATGGTGGCACTGCCATGTCCAGTATGGCCTTGGTAGGGACAGAATACACGGTTCCTGCCCCTGACACAAGGCCAGCAAGCATGGGCTCCGTGAAAGCTGTGGGCTTAAGCTTGCTTGTATATTAATGTGCATATTTTCACGGTCCTCTGAGGAATGTCCACTATGTTGTTATTAATGACCCCATGATAATAAGAGACAGCATAGGCAAAGATGTGGCTAATGTCTCAGAAAAATAGGAAACACTGGGACCTTCAGGACAGTCCTTAATGTGGTGGAAACAAACTCTAAAAACATGAGTTCAAAAACCTAGTTTCTCAACTATGCAAAAACATAAAGACACACCAACATGAATTATATAAGGGGCTTCACAGTGGCAGTCACAAAGATGCTTACAAATGCAGGCAGATTCCTGAGTTCAGGGTGAGCCTGGGACAGAGCTAATTTAGGTCCAGGCGTGGTCAGAATGGTGACTCCAGGGCTGGGTTCTACCCAGCTGCCTTACTGTCTGGGATCACTTTGCTATCTCTTCCTAAGAGTCAAGGGGCTGGCGTCCTGAAGTGCAGACCTGGGGGAGGAAACCTGGAATAACTGAATTGATGTGTAAATAGAGTGAGCTTTTAGGGTCAGCATGAGACATGCCAGCAGAGCAGTTCTTTTAAAAAAAAAATTCTTTTTCTAGCAAGAGTTGAGTTGTCTGGAGATCTCTGGAGAGAGATCACAGCCCTTCAAGAATTTTTCCTAACAGGATTTCTGGTTTTAGATGGAAATTTCATGGAGAATGAGAACAGCTCTTTGGGGATTTTTCATAGTTTTCTAGCAGCTATCCAGAGAAGGCGCTCTCTCTGAAGAGCAAACGCAGCTTTTTTAGAATATTTTCTGGCTCCTGATTGAGTGGAAAACCCAAGAAGTACTTTTAGAGTTTTGAGATGATCCAAGAATTTTTTTTTTAAGAACGTTTTTTCTGACTTTGATCAGAACACTCATGAGCTATCCAGAGAGCTTTTAGAATTTATACTAGCAGAGAGAGCTGTCTCAACCATGGTGTTTTTTAGAATAGTAAAAAAAGCTGTCTAGAGCAGAGAACACAATGGGGGGGGGTGGTGTCTGGAAAGCCATCTCAGCAGAGCAGGGGCAGTCAGCTTGGACCACGATTGTGACCAGTCATTTTTGCTGCTCCCAGACATCCCTTCTCTCAGAAATCCCTCTACAAACTGAGGCTGATCCTTGGCAGTGGCACATACGTTTTAATTCCAGCCTTCAGGAGGCAGAGGTGGGCAGATCTGAGTCTGGGGACAGCAAGGCCTACACAGTAAGAAAATAATGATAAAACGTGAGCAAGTCAAATTAGGACTATCTGGGGAGGCTGTAGCAGGAACTGGTTTTGAGGATGTCTGTGCTACATTCTAGCAAGAGAGCCTGTTTACATTTTAAGAATGGCAGCAAGGGATTAACACTTTGGAGAGAACTCTCCAAACAAGGTCATCACTGTTCTGTAACAGCAGATCTATATGCTGGGAAGCTCACCCTGCGATCACAGATGCAAAGTTGCTTCTAACAGACACAAACGGTGGCTGCTACAAGTTGAAAAGGTGAGTGGCTTACTTTACCTCAGCACCGCCTTTTCTCTTCCTACACACCTCAAATCACAGAACACTTGGGACAGTCTGCTAGGCAACAAGGAAGAAACACTCTGGCTCAGTCATGGCCTTCAGCTATCACATCACTGAAATCTGAACACTGTCCCAACAATGGAAGCCTTGTTTCAAGGAGAGGATTCCACAGAACTATCTGAGGAGAGTGTCTTCAGTTAGGAAGACATTCCAGAATTCATCTATAGGACACCAGATTAATCAACTCATAGCTTTTTAAACATTTCTTTCCCTTTAAAATTTTTTCAAGATCACCATGCTAGTTATGAGGTAAGGCGGTTATCTACTCATAGGGGAGGAACAAGGAGGGCGGACACCTCACACAAAGGTGCCTGATAAACTTTGTTGCAGGTGTGTCTACATCCCAGCCACACCTACTACCTCTGCTGGCTGTGCTCCTGGGAAAAGGGGGTCCGGTGTTGTCCCATAAAGTTCTTCCTACTGAGTAGTGAAAACCCTCTGGTGAGTTGTACAGGAACCTGGAATAGTAATGCCCGTGGTACCATGAGGATTCTCCCCTGGCTACATTACAACTCGGTTCTCAGGAAAGTCCTTCATCTCCCCTACCATGTCAAAGAGGTAGAAGGCAAAATCAGGAGACATTTGATACTCTGATAAGTGGCTGTGGCTGTGTGTGTGTGTGTGTGTGTGTGTGTGTGTGTGTGTGTGTGTGTAGTCACCAGTGTCTTCAAAACAGAGACCAGAAGTGACAACATTCCAACAGTATCACTGTTAAGACACCTGGATCTCATCATTAACATGCCTTCCTGCCAGGGCTTCATTTTCTGTTCTGCTTCTTTCAAGAATTACCACCAAAAGGTTCCTGGTAAAAGCCTCATCAAATACACCTACCACATAACCTGGGCATTTACCTGAAAGGAATATAGGCTGTATCTCCGAAGATTAGTGTTCTATACGCGTCTTCTGGTGTCCTTCCCAAATATATAACCTACATTTGGAAAGAAAAAGGCATTTTATTCCTCAGTGACACAGTTCTGTCACCAAGAAGTCATTTCTGCACAAGCTGCAGCCAATCAGAGCCAAGTTCTCACCTGATCCTACGGGTGAGTTAATGGCTTGTCTCAACCTGCCAGAGATTCCTCTTTGCCACACCAACAGGGCAAACAACCTGTGCTAAGTGCAGCATTTTAAATGCACATTTTCCAGATCCATGTGTGAGCATCCTCAGAAGTGGACAAGTAGAGGTGGAGCTGCAAACTGGAGTGGGGTGAAGTGGAACTCCAAAAGCAGGGTGGATGAATTATTATTTATTATTGTTACTATTATTTTAGTATTTGTAAATATGGCCATCAGGACACATGTGGAAGTCACAGGACAACTTTGTGAAGTTGGTTCTTTCCTTTCTACCATGTCCGTTCCAAGAATCAAACTCTACGTCCCCAGACCCATGCATCAAGTGGCTTTACCTGCTGAGCAATCTCACTGGCCCCAAGCTATGTTTTTTTTTTTTCATTTATTTTTATGCGATGAGTGTTTTGCCTCTGTGTATATCTGTGTACCATGTGTGGACAGTGCTGAGGAGGTCAGAAGCAGGTGTAGGAGTTACAACTGTCAGTCACCATTCAGTGCTGGGGATTGAACCCAGATCTGCAAAAGCAGCTAGTCTCTTAAATACTGAGCCATCTCTCCAGCTTTCCCACCTCAGAGTGTGTGTGCATTGACAGAAGCTTGCCAGTGAACCACACCCTCTTCCAAAACAAGGCCTTGATTCACTCTCTCCACTGTGGAGAGTCTGCTACTGGACTAACTACATCTGCTTCCTACTTTCATCCGCTTCTGTCTTCAGAACTACTGTACGCTTCAGTTTTCCTCTGGTAAAATACTTTAAAAACATATTTTCTCTTTTTGTTGACAGAGTTTTCATGAGCTTCCGGTGTAGGCCTGGCTGACCTGGAACTCACCATGCTGGCTCTGAACTCCACCTACCGCAGGAATGCCCTACCACACCAGACCAAACCGTCTTCTTTGCCTACTTTGGTTCATGCTAGGAACCAAGACTATGGCCTGCAGTGTTTTCCTCAGTTTTTATTGTTGAGATCTCTCCACTTAAGAGGTGTTCACCCGCATCTACGCAACTGTTACTTTCACTACCTACCACCTGCCACCACTGGCTACAGGGTATTCCCACTCCACACAGGAGCCAGGGACTCTCCTGTGTTCGGTTAGACGCATAAAAAGACCAAAACTAAGTTAAATTCCAAAACCGATCTATGGGAAATATATTTTAAATTACAATAGCAGAATTCAAATCCAGGATAAAACTATAGTTCAGCAGCACAGCACAGGTTCAGCAATGCACAAGGTACTGAGTTTGATTCCTGGAACCAAGACACGGCATAAAAGGGAGAAAATGATACCGGGTTAATTACAAGCTAATTCTTTTTTTGTTTTTGCTGGTTTGTTTTGTTTCATTTGGTTTGATTTTTCCAAACAGGGTTTCTCTGTGTAGCCCTGGCTGTCCTGGAATTTACTCTGTAGACCAGGCTGGCATCGAACTCAAAGATCACCCTGCCTCCGCCCTCCCCCCTTAACTCCCTCAAACTCCTCAAATGCTAGGACTAAAGGTGTGAGCTATCACCATTACCCAGACAGGCTTCTTATCTCCGGTGCTTAATACTGTTGCGGAAGCTGTTTTCAAGGCTGTTTTCAACCTCTTAATTCTGGGTCCAAGCATAGGCTCTAGGGTTTTGCCTATTGTGTTGAACTCTGTACTTGTTGAGAGGCCTGCACACCCAGCACAGCCGTCCCATGCCTGCCGGCTATCTCATACAGTCGATGTAATATGCAAATATTTCATAGAACTTAACACAGAGCAGGGTCACACTGACCATGTCCCCTCTTGTGTTCTGTATATGGTTTTGTTAATCTTAAATTTCACAAAGCTTCACGTAGGACCCATCAAATCAAAGGCCAATATGAACTTATGTCTGAAATGGCTAGAGTCAGAGCTGACCACTGGGCAGCACTTCCTGCACCTGCATGTGAGCTCACTGTGGTTTTTTCCTTTATAAGCCTGTCCTGGAAATGTGTGCTGTCATAGCCTCAGATAATTCTAAGCTATGTCCATGATCTGATCAATATTAGGGTTCAATAAACCATTCCTATCTGACTGAGATGGGTTTCGTCTGGTTTGTGGAGAGAACACTTACGAAATTAAGGAAAACTTAAAATAGTTCCTAAGTAGTTAATTTAAATGTAAGCCTATCACTGGATTAAAAACATTTGCTAAGGGCTGGAGAGATGGCTCAGTGGTTAAGAGCACTGACTGCTCTTCCAAAGTTCAATTCCCAGCAACCACATGGTGGCTCACAACCATCTGTAATAAGATCTGATGCCCTCTTCTGGTGTGTCTGAAGACAGATGCAGTGTACTCATATACATAAATTAAGTAAATCTTAAAAACATTTACTTAAAAAAAAAAAGTAACAGGCATGGTGGCAGGCCTGTGCTTTTAGTCCCTGTACTCAGGAGGCAGACAGGTGGATCTCTGAGTTCAAGGCCAGCCTGAACTATAGAGCTTGTTCTAGGACAGCCAGGGCTACACAGAGAAACCTAGTCTCAAAACACCAAGACAAGGATTAAAAGACCACAGCTCTAGCTGCCATCTTGCACCCCCGAGTGTCTGCCTTCTTTCACCAGGTCTGCCCAAGACCCCTGAGCGTGAATCTTAGTTCCCGTGCGGCCCCATTTCCTGAAAGAAATGGTCATGAACAAGGAAAAGCTCTCCAAACTGCAGGCACCAGTCCACATTGGTGGGAAAGGAACTGCGGAAGATAAAAAAACTGCAGCTCTCCTTAAAGAAGTTAGGGGTAAACAATATCTCTGATATTGAAGAGGTGAAAATGTTTACAAACCAAGGAACAGTGATACATTCTAACAATCCTAAAGTTCAGGTGTCTCTGGCAGCAAACACCTTCAGCATTACAGGCCACACTGAGACAAGCAGCTGGTCTGACTAGTTTAAGGACTGAAGCTCTGCCCGAACCATCTGTGGATGGAAAAGCTCCACTTGCTCCTGGAGAGAAGGATGATCAAGTTCCAGATCTAATGGAGAATTTTGATGAGGCTTCTAAGAATGAAACAAACTGAACTGAAGCAACTTCTGAAGGTGACATTTGCAAAAGCTACAAAAGCTACAAAAGCTACTATTTTATATCATGACTGCTTTTTAAAATGTTGATTATGGAGCTAATAAAATCTAGGTCTCTAACATTTTTAAGTCCAAGCCCCATCAGACACTGCAGCTCTTTTCAGTTTTCGCTTATACCTAATTCATTTTTTGCGTCCAATTAAGTTGAGGAAGCCTGGGAATAAAGTTTGGAAAAGGTTAATAAAATTCTTTGCCTAGTTTAAAAGAGAGACCACAGCAGAGGCAGAGGTTCCATGGGTAAAGGGATTATGACTATACAAGCAGGAGATCTCCAAGTCAGATCCCCAGAGTTCATAAAAGGTGGTCACTGTACAGGTGTCTAACCCTAGTGCTGGAACACAGAAGCCAGGCAGACGCCTGAAGTGCAGAGGTCAGAATAGCCCAGCCAGATTGAGAAGCCCTAGATCCAGTGAAAAATCATGCCTCAAAAAATGAGGTGGACAATAACCGAGAAAACACACGTCTACTTTTGGTCTCTATACATATATGTGCATGCATGCACACAGAGCAAGCAAATTAATAAACCTAGCAACAAGATCTAGGTTTTAAACGTAAAACCAGATCTTAGAACTAAATATAAAAGATTTGACAGTTTCCAGTAGACATTCCAGTTTTTTTTTGCATTAACAGTTATTAATGAATTGTTTTCCCAAGGTCTGAATGGTTTCTTACTAGAATTTTATTCCGTTTACTCTTCACAAACAAGAGCTGTAATAGTTAATCTTCACTATCAACTTGACTGAATTTGGATTCATCCAGAAGGGCTGGAGAGATGGCTCAGTGGTTAAGAGCACTGACTGCTTTTCCAGAGGTCCTGAGTTCAATTCCCAGTAGCCACATGGTAGCTCACAACCATCTGTAATGAGATCTTATGCCCTCTTCTGGTGTGTCTGAAGGCAGCTACAGTATATATTCATATAAAATAAAATAATTCTTAAAAAAAAAAAAAAAAAAAAAAAAAGGAATCATCCAGAAGATACTCTTCTGAGAGTGTCTGAACGAATTCCCAGAGAGGATTAACTAAAGATAAAGGACTTGCCCTCCCTTGGGCTGAGGTTTTAAATCGAATAAAAAGGGCAAAGTGGGGACAAGACAGGATCCCCTGTTTTCTGCTTGTCAGTTGAGAAGAATCCCAGCTACATTCTCCTACATGAACACACCATGACAGGCTCACCTCTCTTCAACCATGAGCCAAAATAAATCCTCCTATTGCGTTGTCCTTGATAGGTATTTAGTCCCAGCAATGGGAAAAATGATACCCTAATTAACAGAGTGCTCGGCAGTAGGAAAAGGTCCAGCAAAATGTCAATCAATCCCAAGAACAAGAGATGTGTTCCCTGGCTGTCCTGGAACTCCACTAGGCTGACCTTGAACACAGAGATCCACCTGCTTCTGCCTCCCAAGTGCTGGGATTAAAGCCTACACCACTGACACCCAGCTAAGAAATGTGTTTTTAAATCTTACCTAATTACCAATGATCACCATCTATACTCTCAACTCATCTTAATTCATCCAACACATACATCTTTTAAACAGAGGCTAACAACGGTTCTATTACTATTTATTTAGGGGAAAAAAAAGACACCACTATTTCATAAAAACTACAAATTTAGAGCTACAGACTGCTCTTCCAGAGATCCAGAGTTTAATTCCCAGCAAGCATACGGTGGTTTGAAATTGTCTATAATGGGATCTGACTCCCTCTTCTGGTATGTGTGAAGTCAGAGCACCCGTATGAATCAAATAAATCAATAATGTTATGCTAGTTGGTGCTATTTAGCTTGGCAAGACCTAGACTCACCTAGGAGTAGATTCTTGCGAGAGGCTTGCCTATGGAAGACTATCCTACCTGCTAATTTAGAGGAAGGCCCATGTGAGAGAGGAGGAAGTTAGCTGAGAGCAAGAATACGTGCATTTGTTTCTTTCTGCTCTTGGTTGTGGAAGTGATAAAAGTTCCTACCTTGATTCCCCTTAACAATGGACTGTAAATTGCAACTGTAAGTCAAGTGAGCCCCTTTCTCTCCTAAAGTGCTTGTTGAGATCTTTTATCACGGCAACAGGAACTAGAACTTGAAACTAGCACATCCTTATAACCTCCAGGTGTCTCCTCCCCTGGCTGAGACTAACCACTCATCTAACGTGGGTCTGAGATGGCCTCCGCTGGCTCGGGTATTAAAGTCTGGTCTTTCAGCGTGTTGCCATGGAGAAGAAGGCCAAAGGGTTTAGGTCACCAGGGGTGTCCTTGAAGGAGACTTTGGGACTTTGCAGTTTCTTCTTTCAACCATTCTGAACAGACATGATGTAAGCAGGTTGCTCAGTCACATGCTCCTTGCCCTAATGCACTGTCCCCTCATCACAGGCCCCAAAGCCCCAGCACATACTGAACACAAGCATAAAGGCAAAGGCACAATCCATCATGAAGCTCCCCTTATTACAAGGCATAACCGCAGGTATGTTTACGTACTAGAAAGGTGACTAATACCCAATAAAATCTTGCCTTTTCTCCATTCCATTAAAAACAAAACCCTCTGAAACCAAAACCCCAAACTAAATTTAAAAACCCTGCCACAATGCCACGACCACCTGCTAACTGGTATAAACAAAACAGCAAGTAGCAACTGAACAAGAGAAAAGGGACTTTGAAACCTTTCCGTAGAAGCGGACTTTGGGGGCATTGTAGTTTGAACACGCCAAGTGCTCAACTAGGCTACACCATGACATTCCCTAACTACTTACCTTCAAAACAAAATAAAACCTGGGGATGCACCGTATGCTTGATATCTTAGGGAGAAAAAATTAAAGTCAAAATCAGGTTCTGACTGCGTGAGAACCAGGCTGTGTCAATGTTTCCAATACTGGCCCTATTGGCGACAATATAGGACAAGATAAGACATGAGGAAACCAGCATTCATGTGCATGTCACTGAATTCTTGGCATCACTCCAACCCATGAATTACAACTTCCCAGGAGCCTTCTAGAAGATAGATAGTTTCGGCTGTGAGTGGGAGGGCGCAGATTTCGCTTTCCATCTCTTGTGACAAAATGCCCAGGATAATAATCTTACACTGGGGAGGGTTATTTTGGTTCAGTTTGGAGAGGTTTAGCCCATGGCAGGCTGCGCTCTTTTGCACTGCCTTTGGGGTGAAAAGCCTTGGTGGATATATGTAAAGAGCCCAAAGCAAATGAAAAACTGATGATGCCACCCACTGAGCCGAACTGGAGACTCACTAGGAAAAGGCAACGTCTTTCTTTCGAATGGACAGTTCTCACATTTCAGGTAACAAGAGGGTGATGCACCGAGCTACTATTTCATCACAACTGTTTGTTTTCCTTCCTTCCTTCAAGGTTCACTATGTAGCCTGTGGCTGACCTGATTAATTGACTGATTGATAAGGGTTCACCTGTAGCCAGTGACTGACTGATGAATTGACTTTACCATGTAGTCCTGTGGCTAGCCAGATTGGTCGATCCTGATTGATTTAATTGATTGATTGGTAAGAGTTTACCATGTAGCCCTGTGGCTAGCCTGGAACACTCTGTATAGAGCACTCCCTGCAACTTACACTAATGACCAAATCAGACACCATACTATAAAATTCCTGAAGGCATGGGACACTTCAGACGAGGTTTCCTGAAGGTTACAAGAGTTATAATAAATAGAACTGTCAAGAAGGAGGGAAAAAAGCCTTAAGAAAAAACTCTCTAAAACAGTATATTCCTTAATGAATCACCGGAACAAATATGTAAAACCAAAGCACCTACTGAAGGAACTGGATTTGCTGTGTATCCCTGAACATGTGTGCTGATACAATTCAGACAAAATCCAGAACCTTTATTCAGAATTTCTGTAGCTTTCTACCTTCTCTACACAAAACTATACACAATTTCCCTTAAACATCAATTTAAAGCAATTTTTATTCCACAAGAATGTAGCCTTTGGTTTTTTTAAATACCAAAATAGTGGTGCCCTGATTCCTTCTAAACTTCAAAAGAAATAGCTTTTAATTTGGTAGTAACTGTGGGTTAGTCTTAGAACACAAGCTCGATTCAAAGTAATGCAGCAATTTTTTCCTATGGGCAGTGTCTTAGTCAGGGCTTCTATTCCTGCACAAAACATCATGACCAAGAAGCAAGTTGGGGAGGAAAGGGTTTTTATTCAGCTTACACTTCCACATTGCTGTTCATCACCAAAGGAAGTCAGGACTGGAACTCAAGCAGGTCAGGAAGCAGGAAGGATGTCACTTACTGGCTTGCTTCCCCTGGCTTGCTCAGCCTGCTTTCTTATAGAACTCAGGTCTACCAGCCCAGGGATGGCACCACCCACAGTGGGCTGGGCCCCCCCCCCCCCCCCCCGCTTGATCACTAGTTGAGAAAATGCCTTACAGCTGGATCTCATGGAGGCATTTCCTCAACTGAGGCTCCTTTCTCTGTGATAACTCCAGCTTGTGTCAAGGTGACACAAAACCAGCCAGTACAGGCGGTGAGGGAACACTCCAGATTCCCAATGATGAATTTTTAAAAACTATTTTAAATCTATTTGGGGAATGACTATACAAAAAATAGTTAACCCTAATGCTGCATTCAAGAAACTTAGAGATTTAATCTAAACCTCTGCACATAACTATTAACTATTTGTTACCAGGCAGGAGAGATGATTAGGTAAGAGAGCAGTTGCTGAACTTGCAGAGGACTTGGGTTCAGTTCCCAGTTGGCAGCTCAGCACCATGTATAACTAATATAATTCTAAATCCAGGGGATCTGACACCCTCTGTGCACTCCACGCAGGCAAACCTTTATACTTTCGTTTGTCTTTCAAGTCAGGGTCTCTGTGTAACGCCAGCAGTCCTGGAACTTGCTCTGCACACCAGGCTGGTCTCGAACTCAAAAGATTTGCCTGCTTCTCCCTCCCAAGTGCTAGAATTAAAGGTATGCTCAGCTTCAAAAATAAATCCTTTAAAAAAACATCTGCAGCTTTTGCTTTCAAGGCAACTCATTTTTCTGACGAGAAGACTTTCCCATGTGAAGCTACTTTCAATGTGGTCCTTAGGAGGAATCTTATTGATTTCTATACCAAAACAAGCGCTCAATTTAGCAAACTCTAAAATCAACACAATTTTATAATATATCACTGTTGCTTATTTGGACACAAGAAATGCCTCAGCAAACTCGTTCAGGATATTTATATCAGAAGTTGTGTATACAGAATGCCCACTCAAATGTCATCATGGTACTATTTTGAAGCCAAGAAACAGATATTACCAAGAAAAAGATTAGCCACTATGACAGCCAGATTCCAAGACAGTCCCAACAAGCCTTGGCTCCTTGTATTTCTACCTTTAACATGCCCTCTCACATGTCAGAAATTACAGAAATGACAGGCGTGTAGGGCTGAAAAGCTGGCTCCATAGTTAGGAGCTGCTCTTCCAGAGAACCTTTTTACTTCCAGGTTTCCCTCTCCTAAAGATTTATTAATTTATTTGTTCATTTATGTATTATGTATACAGTGTTTTGCCTGCATACTAGAAGAGGACATCATACCCTGGTATAGCTGGTTATGAGCCACCATGCTGGAAATTGAACTCAGCATCCCTAAAAGAGCAGACAGTGCTCTGAACATCTGAACCAGATCTCATACACACTCAAGTTTTTTCTCCCAACACACACATGGCACCACACAATGGTCTGTAATTCCAATTCTAGGGAATCAGACGCCTTCTTCTGGCCTCCAAGGGCCAGAACACATGCGATGCACAGGCAGACAACCCAGAGTAAGAGATGGCTTAACCTTTTATCCCACGCTTTGCCGGCTCCCGCTCGGGGACATCTAGCACTATGGGGATCTCTAACTTGGTGGCCTTAATTGGCCTCTATGAACTCTGGCACCGTTCACTCTTTGCTGTTTCTGTCCCGGGTGGACACGACAGCACCACCATGTTCCTTTCCTCCACCACCCAGTACAAACATTTCCTCCAAAGCCTGGTAGCTTAACAAATGGGTTTATATATCAAAGTCTCAATCCACAAACCCTCTTCACAATAAGCTTACAACCAATGGACAAAGATACAGACTGTCCTTCTATATGAGATAAAAAGACCCATAGAAATCCTTAGAAATAATAACAACCACATCAAGCTAGAGATGTGCCGAGAGGAACAGACACATCTGCCTCCATGTCCGTTCCTCCCGGAATCCTTTCTCCTCTCTACCTCTTCCATTTTCCTAGCCTTCCCCAACCCCCACTCCCAACCCCACCTACCTCTCCACTGTCCAATCATGTATCACCTTAACATCAACCCACACTGGGTAAACTGTCATTTTGGGGGCAATCCTCAGCAGATCACACAAGGAAGAGTATCTCCTGCTATAAAGTTCAACAGTGGCTTGCCAGAGATGGATGTGAGCCACCTTTGGAGACGACTGTCCAGATAATTAAAGACCAGGAGAGAAATTGCATGACCGTTGCAGAAATGTGATGCTAGCACTCATTTCTGTGCAGAAACAGAAGTCACAAAGGAAAAACTAAGTACCTGTAGCAATGGTCTTGCAAGTGATCACAAGGTGGGGAGAACTAAATCTCAAAGCGGTTGTCTGGTCTCCATAGATGCACACATACATACATGTGAAATGAATACACATAAAAATATTGTAGGGAATACTTAAGACTGTAGTGTGTTTCAAAGTTGTTTTAAATCCATGAAACAGCCAGCCAAAAATGGTGGTGGTGTGTGTGCAGGGAGTATGAGGGGGAGAGAAGGGGGTAGAGAGTGAGAGACAAACAAAGATTGTGGCCCTGACTACTTGGAAAATGAGGCAGAAAGCCTAAGGCCAGGTGCTCAAAGCCAACTTGAGTATTCAGCTTTCTGGGACAGGCAGAAAACCAAACCAAAACATGGGGTCCCTTCTAGACAACTTCACATCTTTTGTGGGGTTTTTCTTTTTGTCTTTTGTTTGTTTTTTAGGTCAGTGATAACAAGTTCTGGGTCATGTGAGGGTCTGTAACCCTCAAATACTGGAAGGTGCCCCTAAGTGACAAAAGGAGTCATAACCTAGAAAAACGTCCCTATTCCATCAAACATGGTTTTAATTCTGACAAGCCTGGCCTCTGGCAACAAAAGACCAACTAAACAACTAAACACGTGTTTCTTATTTCTGTTCTAAAACACACTTTGAAGCTTCATCTACACACTTAAGAGAGGCTCTGATAATGTGTCGGGACCAAACAGAACACCAGTTACTGAGCCAGACTTAAGAACAACAAAAGGCTTTTGGGTCCCAAAAACCAACACAGCCACAGGAGAAACCAATAAACTATTTGCAAATATTCTTTATGCAGAAAATGTCACAATGTTTGCAGCCTTTAAAAGCTCCTGTAACTATTTTCACATGTCAGCCAGATGACACTGTCCTTCCTGTGCCAAGAATTTGAGTTTAAAACAAAAACAACAAAACTCTCTCCAAATTACCACAGCATGTGCACACAATCAATATAAATTCACATTTGGCTACTAAAAGGTAGGCAGAAGAATATCCACAACAGATTTACAAAACTACGAACCAAACATTCCACAATTGGCTTTTCTTTTGATGTGTGTGTTTGCTGTATGCATGTGTGGAAGCTGGAAGACAATCTCAGTGTCACACTCCTTTGAAATGGGTCTCACTGTCCTGAAGCTCACTTAGGTTACAGTGGTGATCAGAAATCTTGTCTCCAACCTCCAGCATTGTGACTCTGTATCTACCACCACACCCAGCTTCTGTATATGGGTTCTAGGAATCAAACTCAGATCCTCAACTACTTTAGCAACTGAGCCCAACCCCTAACACATTTTTATAAACTAATCAGACTGTCAGGCCTGGCACAGGCCTGTTCTCAGTTCCAGGGAGGCCGAGGCAAGAGAATTGAGAGTTTGAAACCAACCTGAGCTACAAAGCTCTGCTTCAAAATTTAAACAAAAAATAAAAATAAAAACATCAGACGGCCTTATATTCCAACAGCCTTAGCTTTATTAATTACTTTTTAAGTTATATGCATATTATAGCCACCCTTACTTTGGGTATAGGAACTTGAAGTCCAGAATATCAAATACCTAGTTACCAGCCGAGGAAAGCATCACATGCCTTTAATCCCAGCACTCAGGAGACAGAAGTAGGTGGATCTCTTCGAGTTTGAGGCCAGTCTTGTCTACAAAGTGAGTTTTAAGACAGCTAGGGGCTATTACTCAGAGAAACACTGCCTCCACCCCCCCCCCCAATAAACAAGCAAACAAATAAAAACTCCTAAAGAAGCCAGTTAGTAAAAATGAATGGGGGGGTGATGAGTGAACTTGGTGGGGGATAGTGAGCTGGACTTGGATGTAAGCCCTGAACACTGCTACATTTAAAAAAACAGAGCAAAACTCTTGACTCTTTCTTCAGTATTTTCTGATAGTCTCATACATGTATATAAAAATGTTTAGTCATGTTGGCTTTGTTTTTGTCTTTAGAGGCAAGGATCTTACTATGTTAACTTGGCTTGCCTGTAATTTGCTATGTAGGCCAGGTTGGCCTTGAATTTTAAAAAGATCCACCTGCTCCAGTCTTTACAGGGCTGAAATTAATAAAGGCATATGCTCAGCACATTGATAATTTTTAAAGAAAGAAGATCTTCAATATTTTTTGTTTTGTATTTAAAAAAAAAAAAAAAAAAAGGTGTAGCCTAGGCTGAACTCTTGATCCTCCTACCTCTAACTCCCAAGAGTTAAGGTTTATAAGCATGGACCTCACACCAGGTTCATTCAGTATTGGAAATCAAACCCTAGGCTTGTTGCACACTAGGCAAGTACTCTCAAAGTGAACTATATCCCTAGCACCATGATCTCACACGGGGTGGGGGTGGAGGGCTACAACCATTTAAAAATACCCTGGGAGTTACATAACCCTTGCAGGCTGGTCTTCTCCAAAGGAGGCATCAGCTGCTCATCTGGGATCACCCCGCTTGTTACTGATAGGGGGCCACTGCTCAGCCCTTATTTATAGACAAGAAACCATCCCGCCTAAAACCAGAACTGGAATGAAGATAAGGGCAACAGATTTGTAAACAAGAACCACACGTAGTCCAAGGGTCAAAGTTAATACTGCTCAGCCAACATCCCAGGGGCTGGAGTGGACAGAGACGGAAGCCTCATGAGCTGGGAGCGGCAACTGCCTCCACCCTGGAACAGCTGAGTGCCGGACCTGTAGCCTCTGTCTGGGGGCCTGGCTGCTGTGTTTACAGGTTGTCTGGTTGTTCTGCCTCTTTTAACACATGAGGAGGTTCACAGAGTGTTTACAGAGCCTGTGACCATCCACCTGGCTCCACTTTATGGTCTCCACTGTACCGTCTGCACTGCTGGCTGAATGCAATCTGACCCTCAGCTTCCAGACACCAGTCCTAGGCCCACTTCACGGCTAGTTCCTTTGCCCTGAAGCCACTTTAGCTGACTGCTCAGAGTCCAAAACAATGAAATCCCTTAAGAAGTGGACCAGAGGGACAAAAGTTCACCACTGAAGTCCTAAATAAAGTTCTCAGCTTCACTTCAGACTGTAGGATTTTACTCAGACTGCTGAACAAGTATAGTCTCAGGAATTAATTAGGACCATAATTTTCCATATGACTGCTTACAAGGCAAGCCATTCTAAGGACTGTAAGAACTGCTTTTAAAAATACAATAATAAATTATTTACCAGGGAACTTACAAGTCACCACAATGAACTCTTCCAGAGTAATTTATTAACCCTGGAAGAGAGCAAATTTGCAAGCTACAAGGTAATTGCTCTGCTGTGTCATGGAATACACACTTTTTTATTTTTTAACAAAGGAAAATGTTAAAAGTCTTGCCCTCAAAGTATGAATAACCCAAGGAGGAGATGAAGCATCCAATAGAGAAGCTTAATGGGAGGATGATAACCAGTAACTGTTTCTAATTTAAAAAGCAGATCTCAAGACAGCAAGATAGCTCAGTGGATAAAGGAACCTGCCACAGAGGCTGACAATCTCAGCTTGATCCCTGGGTCCCAAGGGGTGGACATTTTGTCCTCTGACCTCCAACTGTGTACCATGGTGCTCACCAGCACATAAATACACAAGTAACACAAATACACATATACAACTAAATGTAGCTCAATGGTAGAGCATCTAACCAGCAAGCATTAAGTCCTGGGTCTAATCCCAAGTTAAAGGAAAACAAAACAAAAAGAAACATGGATGCTGAAAAAATGGTTCAGTGGTTATGAAAGCTTGCTGCTCTTTCAGGGAACCCAAGTTCAGGTCCCAGCAACCACATTACATTAGGTAGCTCACAACCAGAACCCCAGTTTCAGAGGATCTGACACCCTCTTCTGCCCTGTGAAGATATAAGGCACACACATGGAGCACACACACGCCAGAAGGCAATCACCCATATAAATAAATCTTTTTTTCTGTAAAGGGAAGTTGATAGGCATTTTTTAAAATGTTGAGCAAGTATGTTCAAAACCCACTGACCCCTGTTTAAAAATTTTAAAATAGATAATAAAATTTGTTTTGTGGCTATTAAAATACACACATACACATACACACACACACACACACACACACACACACACACACACACACACACAGAGTCGGGGTTTCTCTTTTTAGCTCTGGCTGTCCCAGAACTCACTCTTTAGACTAGGCTGGCCTTGAACTCTGAGATCTGCCTGCCTCTGACTCCCAGTTGCTGTTGGCATTAAAGTCACACACCACCACTGCCTGGTCTAAAAAAAAATTTTTTTATTTGCAAATAGCAAATGCTACTCACTTTACGTTTTCCTTTGGAAATTTGGCTTCTAGATGACCAAAAATTATTTTTTAATAAAAGGAAATATTGATTATATATATCTTCCTATATTTCTCTTTAACTTGAGACAAAAGCATCGACAAGAAAAATCAGATGGCCAATAAGCTGAGGGAGGATTAGAAGGTAGGACGTCTGGCAGAAAGAGGGAGAGGGAGACGGAGAGAGACAGAGAGAGGCTCTGGGAAATAGTCAGGTGAGGGAGATTCACCACCTGGACTCAGGGGAAGTCACATGAAACTGAAGAGAAGCAACCAGCTGTGGTAGACTTAGAACACTATAAATGGGATAATTTAGAAATGAGCTACTTGGGAACAAGCCAAAAAAGAAGCTTCCGGGTCACAGATGAGGGCCGAACTAAGAATGCAGATCCTCACACATGCACAGTGAGCACTCTTATCCCTCTTATCTGATGCTCGCCCTAGTCCTTATGTTTCTTTCTGTTGGTTTTTTGTTTTCCCCTGCAATGCCTGGAATGGAACTTGGGGTCCCTTTCGTGCTAGGCAAGTGTTCAACCGACCGCTGAGCTGAAAAGTTCTAGGTCTTTGGTTTGTCTCAACATTACTGATTAAGCATTATACTACCTCCAAACTTCAGCAACTCCAGGAAAAGTTATCAAGACGTCAGTTCCCAGGGGTTAGCACTCATCTCTACAAGACTTTAACCATAGAACTAAACTGGCTCCAACAAAAGCAGCCTTGCTCACTTAGGGGTTTTATCTTTTGTAGAGTCTTTATCACATGTCAACACTCTTTCCTACTATTAATAACTTTCTTTAACTGGAAGTCTTTCTCCTGCTTCCCTCCCAAGCATTATAACCACCCTAAGTTCCTCCACTAGCCCACCCATTGTGGCCACACCTGTCACAACCACAAACTCTGGGTTTCCCACACACTGGCTTCTATATAAGCAGAGTAATAAACTTGATGAACATCCAAATTATCCAGTTTCCCTGGTGCCTTAGGGTCTCTACTGCCATGACACCAATGACTAAGACCAAGATGGTGAGGAAAGGGTTTATTTTTTATTTGGCTTACACGTTCTGACTCTGTTCATCACTGAACACAAGCAGAGCAGGAACCTGGAGGCAGGAGCTGATGCAGAGGTCATGGAGGGGCCCTGGCTTCCTCAGACTGCTTTATTATAGAATCCGGAACCACCAAGGCTGGGCCCTTCCCCATGGTCTAATTGAGAAAATGTCTTACAGCAGGAGCTCATGGAGGCGTTTCCTCAGCTGAGGATCCTTCTTCTTTACTGATCCCAACTTGTGCCAAATTGACACACAAAACCAGGCAGTACACCTGGCGAATTCTCAGCCTTGGACTCAACATTGATGTGCAAGGCTAAACCTCTTGGAGGAATACTAAATCCATATATTAACCATGAAAACATAGAAACAAAACTAAGATTCTGTGTGCCCAAAATATAACCATTAGTAATGTCAACGGTGCATCAAAAAGGACCAAATACATCAAGACATTTGTCTACAAATACAAGAAGTTATCTTTCTCCTTCACTGTTGAAAAACACCAGCCATGGGCTAGGTGTACCACTTTGTGGTAGAACACCTGATTAGATGAAGGACCTGAGTTTACTCCACAGAACCAACAAAGTAAAACAGAAGAATGAGGCAGATCTGTGAGTTCAAGGTCAGCCTGGTCTACAAAGGAAGTTCCAGGACAGCCACTATTATTGCACGGAGAAACCATGCCTTTCAAAAACAAAAGGAACACAGCAAAACAAAACAGAAAACCCACCACAGCAAGAACAACTTCATATTTATAAAATTGTCCAGTACTTAATGGTTTTAACCCTAGGATTCCACCATCTCTCTCAACCATTTTCTGAGAGGCTCTCTGCCCCGGAGTTGTGGCCACTAGCTTCATACAATGTGGCCAAGTGGGTAGATATCAATTCTGAGGGAAGCCTGGTTAGGAATCCATGTATGTGGGCCTGTCCCTGAGGTGGAACTGTCCTGGCCATGCAGGCTTTCTTGGACAGTACGTAGAGAAGGCCCCACAAACAGCTTAGAAGTTTTTCTGGCACAGTGAAGACTGATTCTCCAGGTTGCCATTAATTTCATGAACTCTGATAATCCAAATGTCACTGTAATGGTTTGTACAAGCTTAGCTCAGGGAAAGGCACTATTTGTAGGTGTGGCCTTGCTGGAATGGGTGTGTCACCGTGGGCCTGGGCTTTAAGGCCCTTGTCCTAGGTTCTTAGAAATCAGTCTTCTACTAGCAGCCTTCAGATGAAGATGTAGAACTCTCAGCTCTGCCTGCACCATGTCTGCCCAGATGCTGCTATGTTCCTACCTTGATGATAATGAGCTGAATCTCTGAGTCTGTAAACCTGTCTCAATAAATGTTATCCTTTAAAAGCCTTGGTCATGTTGTCTGTAACAGCAGTAACTAAGGACACTCCTCTGTCATTTAGTCAAGGCTTCCCTTCCCCAGATGAGTTGGCCAAATAATGGCAGAATTAAGGTATCCACCCGCCAAGCCAGCGAGATGGCTTGGTAGATAAAGGGAAGAACTGACCCCAGCACACACACACACACACTCTCTCTCTCTCTCTCTCTCTCTCTCTCTCTCTCTCTCTCTCTCTCTCTCGTCAGCATTCTCTCTCTCCCTCTCTCCTTCCCCCCTTCTCAATGCATGAATTATTTTTCTTGCAAATTATTATTATAAAGTTTTAAGTATTAAAAGAGGCAGGGGAATCTCTGTGAATCTGAGTCTGGTTTATAAAGTGGATCACGGGCCAGACAGGGCTACACAGTGAAACCCTGTCTCAAAGTAAGGTGCATCTCATTTTTAATTATGCATATGTGTACATGTACATGCAGGTGCCCCTAGAAGCTTACAGGAAGTTAGTTATGAGTGAACATGGGTTCTGGGACTCAGAACTCAGGTCCTCTGTGAGAGGAACACGTTCTTTAGCCTTTCTTTTTCCTTTGTTTAAGGTCTTGCATAAGAAACACCAAGAGACAGAAACAACTCAGCTGAAGAACTCAGACTTCAACAGACACAATTCACTTCCTGTATCTCAGACCTCCAAGGATGAATTACTAAAACTTTAAGTTTGAAGTTTTCTCTGAAATATTTCTCTCTGCTACTTTTCTGAGCATAATCAGGAAAAGACAATCGGAAAGGCCTAGGCAGCTGGCAACAAGACACCCGAAACATCCAAAAGAATCTAATTTTGATGTGGAATTTCAACTAATTCCACCCACCATTTTTTTTTTATACTACAGCCTACCAAACTGTAACAGAAAAGAACTGTAAAGGAGAGTGAGGCTTGTGTTGGGGATGCAGCCCAGTGTCAAGAGATACCTAGTATGAGCCTAGGGTCAAGGTCACAAGTGTAAGCAAACAAATCTATCAAAGCAGGGGTGATGGCTCAATGGTTAGAGCTCTTGTTGCCTTATGCACAATCATAAGAACTGGGGTTCAGATTCTGGCACATGGTGGTGGGAACAGTGAGTGAGCTGAAATTCCAGATCTAACACCCAACATGTGCACACAGCTACACACACACATGCTCATACACTATACACTCACAAACACAGCTTTAAAGAGGACAGAGGTACCTGGAGAGATGGCTCAGAACGTGAGGCTGTTTGTCACTAAGCCTGACAATCGGAAACCCCTGAAGACCATCTTCTAACAGTCACACACACTGGGTCTGACCCCAATCAAAATGATTTTACAACTCTCTAAACAAACTACGAATTCATTTAAAAAAAAAAAAAAAAAGCAGGTTCGGGAGGCATATTCACTAACCTTAAAGGCTAAAAGATACCAACTTTTCCACTGTAACCAGTCAAAAAAACTTTAATTAAAAAAATATCTTTTTAAGTTCTAGGTTCATAGTAACACTGAGTAGACAGAAACTCACACATGCTCCCCACAAAGCATGTGTGTAAAATCTTCCTGAGATGAATGATTTTCAAAAGGCAAACACATGCCCTCTAGAAAAAAACAAGACAGTATCTTAGGAAAGAGTGGTTTCAAAATACCAGGCCTGATTATAAAGCAGGGCGGCTGTGCACCGACTGACCTTTAGACCCAGTGACACTTACCATATAACACCCGATAAGGAAGGCTGCATTCGCTTGTTTTCTCTGATCAGTGCCGGTAAAATGGATAATTTTCTTCCTCATCATTGTAATGGACTGCATCAAAACAAACTGTTGTTAGTATTTTTTTTTTTTTTTTTTTTTTTTTTGGCCACTTCAAGTTTCCTGAAATTTTGCTCTGTGATAAATTCTACTTCTCACATGCATAAAAGCAATCTCGATATTAAAACTCTAGGGACAACAGCCCTGAAGCCCCGAAATCCCAGGAGCCATACTGTTATGCTAGGGTTATTTGAAATAAAAGGGAGAAAGGGAAACACGAACAGATACATGCCTAAAGACAGGCCAACCTTTGGATCATATCAGAAAGCTATAGATAGATAGAGCCAAGAAAAGACCAAAGATTGATGAGTCCAGAGTCTGTGGGGACTAAAGCTCTCACTGGCAGCCACGGTCATTCCATAATGTCATATTTTTCTGGGGAGATAGAAGGTTATGGCACTATCCACAACCAGTAACAAAGGAAACTGGAGATGTAACAAGCTGGGAAAGTTGCCTGAAGAATCCCTATTTTCTTGAGTCAGGGTCTCATTCGCCCTGGCTAGCCTGAATTCATTAGGTAGACCAGGCTGGCCTCAAAGTCCCAGAGGCCCACCTGCCACATATGTTTCTAACTCCCGTTCCAGTGGTACACTGATATCTGAGGGCACTGCACATACATGGTACAGAGACATACATGCATGGATATACAGCAAAGATAATCCACGGGACAGCAGCTGAAAGGATTCTTAATTAATGAAAATTAAATATACACTAGGGATCTAGGTATGCTTCTTTACGTATGTTATACTTCAACAAGAAGTTAAAAAAAAAAAAAAAAAGGGAAGCCACCATCACCCAGCAGGTCCCCAGTGGTTCTTCACTAATGTGAAACGCGTCAAAGCCGCAACGGAGCATGTCCAGCATGTTTGAATACACTGCTTATCTTGTGCCCAAGCTTGTTTGAATGTTCAAGTGTCTCCAGCATCAATCACTGTGAGCATATTTTCCTGTGGTGGTTTACATGAATTAAGGGACCTAAATCAGTTAAAAACAAAGCAGCGCAGGCACCCTCTTCATCCAGGGAACTGCCAATCTCACAAGCTCAATGGGCAGTGAGACTCTCAGGCTGATTGCTCAACACCTCCTCAGTGCCTCCAGCAAGTCACAGAATAAAAGTCTCCAACAGGTTAGGCATGAAGGTGCATGCACAGGTGCACACATGCATAGACTCAGCCTTTAAAAACCAAAGCAAAGGAACAATAGATGGGAGGAGAGAGAATTATGTTTAGCCTCTTGGCCCCGTGGGAACAAAAGACTGTCACTGACAAGGGGAAAGAGGAGGGAGACCCAAAGACAGAAGGCCGTGGATGTTTACTTTGCTAAGAAGGCCTAGGAAGAAGTCTACACTTGTGCCTAAATAATATAGTAAATACAGCTGATGCTCAGGAGGGAGAAAGTATCTCCCTTACCCAGAAATTTGTGATGGTGTTGAGAAAGAATAAATGTTATTTGTTTTACATAGTTCTTGTAAGTTTTTGTTTGTTTTCAATTCCTGCTAACAAACTCAGTATTTTCTACTTGGCAGTTTATAATGACTAGGTACTTTTTAAAATGGTCTGTGTAATTGAGGCTAGCCTGGAACTTACTGTGTAGGCAGGTCACAAACTCACAGATCGACCTGCCTCTGCCTCCCAAATGCTGAGGTCAAAGGCACATGCCGCCATGCCCAGCTAGGTACTCCTTAAGTGTCTGATCAGTGATTCTAAGATTTTAAATAAAGGAATGGGGTTTGTATTCAATCAGAAAAATGCACTGTGTCCTCAAGGGCATACTGTTGATCCTTAGTTCTCTTACTCCCTGACCACATGTGTAAAAGGTTCACATTGAAGAGTTTCCAGCTCAGAGAGGGCAAAGTCTGTTTTCCCCAACTATTCACGGACACTCTCTTTGAAGAGGCAGGAGGAACACTGGGCAAAGCAAGAAGGTGTTTCCCTTGTCTGCTTCAGTTCCCATGAAGTCAGACAAGGGACTTAGTTAAGTAGCTGCCTTTTGCTTTGAGTTACTGTTCTGTTTGAGCTTCTTCAACCCAAATCGGAACCACAGAACCCAAATATAACCCATTCCATTCAAATTAGAAAACACAAGTTACATGTGTTGGTGTACCCATGAGGGGATGCAGACACTTTTAGGTCAGCCTGGGTTGCACATAAGTGTGTCTCAAAGCCCAGGAAAAACTTTTGGAAACAAGCATATAGCAGTTTAAGTTTAGGAAAAAGAGTGTGTGTCTTTGCTTGCATGTCTGTACTATGTGTTTGCAGATGCACACACGCCAGAAGAGGGTATCATGTCCTCTAAAACTGCAGTGACAGACAGGATGTGCAATGTGGGTCTCTGAAAGAGCATCCAGGGCTCTGGAGAAAAGTAAATTAAAGTGCACATTCTAAGTACCACACAATGAGAAACACCACTTACAGAATCTCCCAATGTGGGTCAGGCTATATGGTCTCAGACAGTCGCTGTGCACCGCGTGATCTCACAGTGCTCTTTCCAACGTGCAGACTCTAAGGGTGCACTGCACCCCGCCTTCTAAACCTTTGCTGTGTTCAAGGCACCCTACAGCAAACTTCAGTAGGCAACTAGCCCAGGCTTGCCTTGAACTTGGGGTCTCTCACCTGAGTGCACAGAAGCCAGCTGTGCACCAGCACACCTGGTCTCAAATGGTTTTTGCTTTGTAAGAGGAAAGCATCCTTTCAAATTCTGGATCTTTTAAAAACAGAAGATAGGCCTCCTTTGTCTTGCTCTAAAGTACTGCTGAGTGATCACTTCAGTCAAACCTTGAGTTAAGAGATTTACCTTGAGCTTCTTATTTATCTTGCAACAATATCTGTAAACCATGGCCAGATTGAGTGGTCCAAAATCCGCATAGAAGCTTTAAAAAAATAAATAGAAACAAGTATACATATTTTAGCTGCTCTGAATTTAAAATGCACCTAAAGTAATGGTGAGAAGGCATTCGTCAACCCAAGTTAACAATGGCCATACAATTCTAAGGTCCTACCCTACTAACAGAAGGAATATTCTGGTAAACAATACCTACTTAATTATGCAGCAAGTGAGCTTGAGTTGTACACCTCATTAGCAGAGAGCTCAGCTAACTTGCACCAGATCTTGCTACCTTCCCCTAACATACTCCTACACACACACACACACACACACACACACACACACACACCAGGTATAGAATAACAAACCTCAATTTTAAAAATTGTTCTTGCACATATTTTCCATTAGCAAAACCAGTATTTTGCACATTCATATTTCTCAGAACTCGGCAGTATAAACTATTAGAATATCAAACCAGGGTTTAAACGGGGGTTCACTGTATCCTCAACAGATCTATTTTATTACCACACCCAGCTGCAAGTGTTCATCAGATACACGATTCTTCCTCAGAGGGAATTTTAAAAGTGTGAGTCTTCCAAGAGGCGATACTTACTTCTCATATTCTAGCTCGTTATCTATGCTGAAATAGTGTTCGTTTGATGCACTCTTTGGTCTGCTGTAGAGAATGGCAAAACAAAGGCGATCTGAAATGGAAAATGGCAATGTTCTTTTCTTCAAGTTCTTAAACAGGTGTCCCAGGTCAAGACCCAACTCTTAGCTGATAAATTCAAAGATGGCTTGTTTATTTTTGCTGTTCCCCCACCCCCATGTTTCAGATGGCAGAGGTGACAATGTATAATTTGGAAAAGTCTCTTTGGTGAGTACCAATAAATAAGCAAAGCTTTAAAGAAGACATTGCCTCAAGTTCCCATGGTGGCAGGTGATATTTCATGTGGTGGTAATGTTTTGGTTTCTACAGCAACTGGACTAAGAAATCTCAGGAAATGCGGCACACCTCTGATGGCTAGCCTATAACCATGCATCAAGTTTATGAGGACACACTGAAATACATGCAGCAGGAAACCATTTTTTAAAGTAAAAAACAATGCTGTCAATATTGCTGTTTACAGCTATAGAACACAAGAAAGTATGCTTATACAATTACTCCAATGGATATATATATATATATATTTTTTTTTTTTTTTTTAAATTGGAATCACTGCTTTGGGGTTCTTACAAAATGCTGTTTAAAATCCAGGGGAATGAAAAGCCAGACCGGGGTGAAATCTGTGTTGTATGAATACAGTCAGAGGCTGAGGAGTTCAGCAAAAAGGGAAAAGTAATGTTCAAAGGCTCCATCCACCCTTACTCCCACCAACCCTCAGAAAAAGTCAACATCTGTACAGCAATTAGAAGGGCGGCGTTTGAAATACCTATATTCTTTTTAGATCAACTTATTAGTGTTAAGAAACAACTGGGCTGAGACTTCCTTTTTCTCAAATGGTAATTTAAACTTTTCAATCGGCATCTCCACTTACAAAGCGCTTATCGCTTATCTCCTAGTAAACAAACTTCTTGCAGCCACATTCAAATGGGTGACAGGGCTTTGTCCTTTCCAACCACAAATGACTTTTGATCTGAGGCTGGGAATTTCACCAGCTCCCACGCCGCGTGGGTGGAGATGGTGTAGGACACAGGGGTCACAAGCACACTAGGGCGTAGGTTTAACCCCACACTGGATCCAGAAGGGAGGCCAGCTGGGCTCCTGGGGCAGCAAGTTACTCCTCTAGCCATCCTAAGTCCTGCCCTATGCACTCACCTCGGATCACCTCAGCCATTAGAGGGGTCCCCGCGCCCTCCCGTCTCATGACTCCAAAGCATCTGGAAAGCAGGGCAAGAGGAGGACCCGGCGGGTCTGGGGTGACCGCGACAGGAAGAAGAAAGAAAATGTGACCACACCCCCGAAGTCTAAAAAACAGTGAAGTTTAAAGGGCCGCGCCCAAGCATGGGCACAGAAACGCCCTGGCGGGTGACAAGCAGCAGACTGGGAGACAACCCCGGAAGTCCAAACTCTGGGACGTCCCTAAGGAGGCCAGGGGCCAGCGTCCTGCAAAAGAAGCCAGGCCCATGGGCACATGCCACCAGAGGTCAGCTGCCCGGCAGAGAGAGGGGAAAAGACCTGGCCCACGAGCACACGCAACTAGGACCAACTGTCCTGCAAAGGAAGAAACCAGACATACAGGCACGTGCGGCCAGAGACAAATTTCTTGCAAAGAGAGCGACTCAGCCAGTTCCGGGTACATTGGGCCAGCTCAAAGCCGGCTATCCGGTACGACCCAGGCACCCATGATGAAGGATGTAGGGGTCAGGCCGGCGCCAGCCTTCGCCACAGACTCCGGACTCCCGCCATCACCCCACCGCCGCTGCCTGCCACCAGGGGGCGCTCCCCAACCCACACTACAGAGTGTCACAGCTCAGCTCAGACAGGCCAACAATTGGGCTCTTTCACCAGTTTAGAAACTACAATGCAACTATGCTGGAGTTGGGCATGAACATAATCCCAGCCCTTGGAAGCAGAGTGGAGCAAGGAAGATCAAGAGCCACCTAAAGAAAACTCAGGATCAACCTAAGCTACCATGAGACTCCCTCAATGAGTAGGGGCTAAGAAAACTTACGAGGTATAGTATTTACCCCTCAATGATGCAAGCCTGCCGACCAGAGTTTAATGCCCAGAACCCACTCTAGAAAGTTATCCTCTGACCTCCCCACATACAGCCGGTAGGGCGCACACATTTTTAATTAAAAATATGCAGCCCACAGGTCATTTTCTATGTTAAAGGTATAGGAATGGTCTAAAATAAGGTATTTTCAGCCTATGTTCTTAATCTCAAGGGAACAAGCTAACACACAGGAGGGGTTGATCCCACCCTTGTTGCCTGTCATATGGTTCTGAGTCTGTGGTACTTTATTTCCTCCCAAGCTTCCTACAGAGAAGTGCTGTGAAGTGGAAAGTTGCCATTGCCCTTCCCTTGAGAAAAAATGAAAATGGCAAATTTTCCTAAAAATAAGATTATTTAATGATCCCCAAAGACCTGCATATTTCCTAACCTTATTCTAGAATTTCAGATGTATCAGATTGAGATCATGAAAACACACACACACACACACACACAACAGTATGGGGCAGGGATTCTTTCTATACTTACACCTAGGGAGGACTTTTCTTCAATCAAAGCACCAAGTGGAGGGAGGGAGAAATGGTATAGGAAAAGGAAAAAAAAGAAGGTAAATTGACACATTCTTTACAGTAACTTTCACAGGGATAAACAATAAGTCAAGAGAATATGAAGAATAAATTCGCCAAGCAGACCCGGTTTCAGTTATTGCTAACATTACAGAAATAATGTATTTTAAAGTTGGAGGGAGTGTGTGTGTGTGGAGGGAGTGTGTGTGTGTGTGTGTGTGTGTGTGTGTGTGTGTCAGAGCACCACTCTCTGGGGTCCATTCTCTCCTGCCACCTTGTGAGTTAGAGTGATCAACCTAAAGCCATCAGGCCTTCATGCAAGCACCCCTACCCATGGAGCACTCTTCCTAGTGTGCCTTAAGACATATGTACATGCAACTACTGATATGGAAAAGTAGGAAACTGGTCAGCAGTTTTTTGGGGCAGGTGACTGGCATGCGACAAAGCAGGGTCCTATGCCTTTTTATAGCTTTTGAACTTTGGATTACATACATATTATCTATTCAAGATGACAACATTCTGAAAACTAAACTTGCAGGCAAGTGGTGTTTGTTCAAAGCTCAATCCACACCGACATTCGAAGCACTTCATGTGGCTGCCTGAAGAGGGCGCTCTCCACACACTGAAAGGTGTGGACTTTCTAATCTTGGGAGGTTCCAAGATTTGGGTTTTTGTTTGTTTGCTTGCTTTGCTTTGTTTTGTTTTTGGACAGTGTCAGTCTACATACTCCTGGCTGTCCTAGAACTTAATGTGTAGACCAGGCTAGCCTTTAACTCACACAGATCAGTCTGCCTTTGCCAGAGTGCTGGAATTAAAGGTATGTGCCACCACACCAAGCCTCAGGATTAAATAAATAAATAAATCTAAAAATAACTCATTGCAAACTAAAAGAAGCAGGGAAGATGTTTCAGTGGCTTAAGGCTCCTGAGAATCATCCTCTGATCCCACAAACACAAATACACACAACCTTTTAATAACAGTCTTTGGGGCCTAGGTGTATACA
This sequence comes from Micromys minutus, assembly GCF_963924665.1. NCBI lineage: Eukaryota > Metazoa > Chordata > Mammalia > Rodentia > Muridae > Micromys > Micromys minutus. The sequence goes on along the minus strand of NC_137969.1, from coordinate 91,788,510 downwards.
GGGTACTCATCTAGTACAGCCCTAAATTCAGTCTCTAGCAACAACAAAAAAAGCCCTGGGTTTTGCAAATTTGCTGTTTCCTTCAGGGCTGAGAACTAAACTAGTTAATTTACAACCAACAGTTGCAAGCACTGTCAATCGAGGGCTCTGCTGGCGAGCCATATCCAGACGGTCTTAGACTTACTAAGAACCATGGGGAAACATTCGTCTGGGTAGAAAGAAAGCTCCCCTGTATAGAATATTCATTCAGTGGCAGCTCTTCCACTGACCAAGATCTACCCATACAGAACCAAGGACAAAGCTCCAGACACTCAATCTCAATGAACAATGTGTCAGTGCCTCTAGCCTTAAGTTCTTACTGTCCCCTCCCTCAGTCTTGTCACGTTACTCCTGAAGTTTATGCCCAGACTGAGAAAACATTGACTCCCCCTATCTTTTATCTCTTAAACAAGGGGCCCTGAAGCTTCACTGGATCTACCCAGCATGCCTCTGGCTATGTGAAAAATTCCAGTTCAAATATTCTACTTTCAGCTGGAGATGCAGTTCAGTACCACAGAAAACCGGGCATGGCATCCCACACCTGTAATCTCAGCACTTGAGAAGTGGAACCAGAAAAAAATGGGAGTTCAAGGACATACTTGGCTACATAAACTTTGAGGCCAGGCCAGTTGAGGACAGACAAGACCTTGTCTCAGAAACAAATAAGACCTTGGAATCCAGCCCAGGGCTGGAGAGATGCCTCAGTGGTTAAGAGCACTTGACTGCTCTTCCAGAGGTCCTGAGTTCAAATCTCAGCAGCCACCCACAACCATCTGTAAAGAGATCCGATTCCCTCTCCTGGTGTCTCTGGATACAGCTACAGTGTACTTATATAATAAATAAATAAATAAATAAATAAATGAATGAATGAATGAATGAATAAATTAATTAATTAATAAACAAATAAATCTTACAAAAATAATAAATCTTACAAAAAATAAATTTTACAAAAAAAAAATGTGTAGGCCGGTGCTGCTGCTCTTCAGTAAAGGCCTGGAACTCCAAACTCCATTACCGACACAGAGACAGACAGACAGACAAACAGACAGACACACACACACATAGTCTAGCAAGACTATTATTCCAGATAATGTGGAGAGCATTGGCCCCTCTGAACAGTTGATGGCGGAGTAATATTAATATTATCCCAGGACACCTTGGGGCTGACCAAGGCAGGAATCTGGCTTCAGTGCTACGCCCTGTCATCTGTAGCTCTAGGCAGGTTCTCAAGAATAAGGCTATAAGAAAGTACATCTACATTTGAAGTTCGGGCAGGGCTTTTAAGAATGTGGCATAGGGAAGTACTTTTTGAAGCTCCAGGCAGTAGTATCCTTAGAAATGCAGCTCAGGGAAGGGCAGATTTCAGAAGATAGGCACCATTTTTGTCTCTGACCTTTTCAAATGACCTCCAGTAAGATGTTTGCAGAATCTTTTGTTGTTATCTCTTTTAATCCCTGTCTCAGAACTGATGTTCTTTTTGCATGTAACTAAAGTGATTTAAAAAGAAACGAATTAAACCAAGTTTCACTTCAGCCATGAGGCTTAGGCCTCAAGTCTGGCTGAGGTCATGCTGCAGCTTTGACTAACTTGTCTCTTTTTTTTCAATCCTCGCTCCGGCTCCAGGAGGACCTGTTGGCCTCGGACATGATAGCAGGTTTGGGATTTAAGCTTGGCTACCTATGCAGTCCCTTCCCAATTCCTTTCTATAATTACCAGTTGAGTGGTAACAATCTTTTATGTGAAATATCGTAAGAGTCTGCACAAAGCGAACCTGATCTGAGTCCACTCTCTCTTTTGTGCCTGCTTGCTGAAAAAGATTTGCTTAGTAAATGTCAGCTTTGCAGATCTTCTGATTGAAAACTGGCTTTTAGTATAACCATAGGAAGGGTAAATGTAATATTAAACTGCCTTTACTCATGCTTTTTCAGAAACAATGTTAACAACAACAAAAGTCCTAAAAGCTGGGCATGCTTGTCACTGATAATAAACAGACTTATCTAGGAAGGGAATCTACATCGAGGAGCTGACCCTGGCAGACGGTTTTCAGTTAATGGGAAAGAGTGGCCAGGGAGCGCCTCAGGGAGAGAAGAGTTTGACCTGTAAGTTTTAAGCTAAAATAAACCTTTTCTCTCCAAGTTGCTTTTGGTTGTGGTATTAAACACAGCAATGAAAATCTAGCTACAGACTGAATGTGATGACACAGCTTTAATCTTGGCACTCGGGAGGCGGAGTCTGGCAGATCTCTCCAGTCTGAGACCTCTGACTCATCAGATGGAGTAGAAGGATGGGGGTATGGTCACATTTTACCACAGGCCCACTGGGCACAATGGCCAGAGCTGACCTAGGGAGAAGTCACAGAAGAGACAGACCAAGCACTTTAGGCAGATGGATGCTCATCTAAGGTTATAAGCCAGGAACGTTAACAAATTCTTATATTTCTATTTAAGTAATAATAACTTCAGCGGGGAAAAGATGGAAGACAATATTTACCTCAATTCAAAACAAAGACTTGCCTAAAGGACCATCTTGGGGAAAAAAACTTCACTTCAGACACTCCTTACAGCAAACCACTTTTCCCACAGAAAATTTTTTATGTTAACCCAGGTAAAACACTGGTGTATAAAACAAGCGTGCAAAGCAAATATATAGTGGTAAATCTGGAAGAAAAGTAATTTTAAGCAATTCTTTGGGGAACACGTAAATTTCACCATTCAAGACTAAACCTAAGTTACATAATAAGACAGATAAAGAATTGGTGGGGTGATGGTGGTGCGCACTTTTAAACCAGCACTCTGAAGGCAGGGGAAGTTGGACCTCTGTGACTTTAAGGCCAGCCTGGTCTGCAAGGAGAGTTCCAGAACAACCAGGACTTTACATAGAGAAACCCTGTCTTCAAACAAACAAAAAAGAATTTTGGGACAATAATCATCCGTGATGAGAACACACCCCATCTTACACAAATATATAGTACAAATGGGTTACGTTAAGGTGATTTCAGAAACCGCCAATTCTCTCCCAATCTCAAGGCAAAACTCATTTTTGTCAAAGAAACCCAAGTCTGGCAATTTTTAAAATCAAACATTCTACCAGAACACAATCCAGAGGCAGAAAGTGTTGCTAAGAGTCTTTGCTTTCCATAATTAAACAAAATGTCTCTAGCAGATGAGAACTGTATGTGCAGTAAAAGCCTGCAATCTGAGACCTGTCATGCAGCGTGTGTTCAGAACCAAAGGGTGCAGCAAAGCCTCCCAGAGAACAGCACAAGATTACCCCCAACACCTCACAGCCATTTGGGCTTGGTTCTGAATCAGTATTTGCTTGCTGCACATTTTGGAAATGTTCTGCTATTTCTATTCCTTTTTTTTTTTTTTTTTTTTTTTTTTTGCCAACCCCCCCACATTCAGTCACCAGCCCTATAGGAGTTTGTACCCACAGATTAGAAAGCTGAGCCTTTTCTTATCAGAAGGTCTTAATTATAATTTATCTCCTATGTTTAAAGTCTCTCAAAACAACAATTTGGACAAGTCACAATTCTAAGCCATTCTAATAAATTTCCTTTAGAAAAATTCAGTGATTAAAAAAAAAAACACTATGCTAATATCGTGGTGTTTTTCTTCTGTGGCACACATAGATTAAACATCAGCGTAGTATTTTTTTAAATAGAACTGGGACAAAAGATTTGAAGATAGTTAACAAAAGAAAATAAATGGCCTGTAGCTCATGAGAAAGAAGTATTCAAAATCAGAGCAATGCAAATTAAATCAGTGAAGCAGCACTTCCCATCCACTAGAGTGGCTCAAGTCAGAAATACTACTTGCTGTGAAGAGAGTCATGAGCCTCTACTCCTAAGAACCCTAAAATAATATTAACATCCATTAACAGAAAAATGTCTAAGCGGAAGCCTGGCCCTCCTGCAGACAAGACTCCTTCCTCAGCACTAAGCCCCTTAGCCTTAGACACAGTCTATGTCTTAGTTAGAATTTCCACTGCTGTGAAGAGACACCACAACCAAAGAAACTCGTATTAAAAACAAAACAAAACAAAAACCACTTAATTGGGGCTGGCTTAGTTTCAGAGGTTCAGCCCACTGTCAAGCACGGTAGTATGCCAATAGACATGGTGCCGGAGGAGCAAGTTCTACACCTTGATCCAAAGGCAGCAGAATGGGAACCCACCGCCCCCCAACCCCCGCTGCTGCCTCTGGCAGCCAGGAGGAGACTCTGATTCTACCCTGAAATATAAACTTGAGCTTATGTATGAGACCTCAAAGCCCGCCCCCACAGTAACACACTTCCTTCAACAAGGCCACACCCACTCTAACAGGCCACACCTCCTACAATGCAACTCCCTATGAGACAAGCATTCAAACAAGTGAATCCACAAGGGACGAACCTACTCAAAACCACCTGGCAGATACACAAGCACTCAGCCAGCACCCATGTAATGACCAGACAGAAAGTCAAGTGAAAACCCTAACGGAGCCCATGCTGGTTTGAGCACTAGATACTCAGTCAATTCAGCATCCAGCAGTCAGCCCCCACTTCACCATAGGGAGTGTCACAATCTTGGCAGGAATGGCAAGAGTCTAGAGACTTCTGGCTACCAGATTATATACTCCAAGAAACTGGGATTTCTGGGGAGATCCCATGTTGAGAAAGGGGAATGTTGTTGGTGACAGCCAGGAGGAACTTTCTGATAACCAGACTGCCTTTTGGGAGACACTGGAGCCTAGCCAATGATGGGTATGACCATACCTCAACCAGTGTTGCCTAGTTAAAGCACACCTTGTCTTACTATGTAGCCCTGGCTGACTTAGTGGAACTCACCTACCTCTGCCTCCAGAGAGCTACAACTAAAGTATACACCGCTATGGCGGGCTCCAACACCTACTGTTACCTGAACTTCCTATCAGAACTCTAGATGGGCACTGGATTTCTTTATTCCACCCTCTTCTCTATGTAGCCACATTAAATAAGTTCATTTTTATGCTTTTCACTGTGCCTCCTTTAACTGGCCTAGTAGGAACAGAGGTGGTCTAGGCTGATTTCTCAATGCTGCCCCAGACCCTGAGCCTAACAAATAAGGTAACAGCAGAAAACATCAAGGGAGACAAAGCAACTGCAATGTCATTTGTCTGGGTGATTGCAAGCTCTGACCGCACAGAACCAGCCTATGCAGTGAGAACTGACTCAGGGTAGGCATGTGTACACACAGAGAGGTCTGAGGAAAAGCCTCTCTGTTCTTTGACGTGGGGTCTCGGCCTGACCTTGGATTTCTGAAGTTCCAGTCGCTACCTTCTGGTCGCTGAGAAAAGGCAAGACTGGCCTGGCGGATGCAGTACTCAGGACAAAATTCAAAGGCTTCGTGCGCTGGGCAAGCATTACTGACTGCGCCTGCCCTCCGGCTTGGTTCTCATTATTCCATCTCAGCATGATTTCTGTGAATGGCTGGAGGGAAGTAATTAAGTAGCACAGGGCGGAGAATTCCACACCAAACTGCCTATTTGATGAGATGGCATGCAGGATTTTTTTGTTCATAGGACAAGGTGGGTTAGGGGCAATGAAGTCCATGCAAGTGAGCTTTTCCCCAAACTCTGCATCTTGGGGACACACTGCCCAGCAGAGTGAAAGCAGAGGGAACAGGTGGGGTGCCCACCAAGAGCCCTGTATCATCAGTCAGGGCATCTGCACCTTTACTTACAGGCCACTTAATTACAGCTGATTTCCCTGCAGCGTCATTTAGCTCCCCGTCCCAGCCTCTGTGCTGCACAGGTCTGGCATCTGCTCCACAGGAAGCCAAAGTCTTTTAAGATAAACTGTTCAAGCTTTGATTTTTTTTCTTTTTTTTTTTTTTTCTTTTCTTTTTTTCTTTTTTTTTGAGAGCAAAAAACACTGTATATGTTGGGCAGTGGTGGTGCACACCTTTAATCCCAGCACTTGGGGAGGTAGAGGCATCTATATCGGAGTTCCAGGTCAGCCTGGGCTACACAGAGAAACCCTGCCTCAAACAACAAACATCCCGTACATTTTTCTCAAGTTGATATGACAATATAGGAGTACCCCATGTGAAACATCTCTTGACATCTGAGTTGTGATGATCTCCTAGCACCCAGCAACACCATCTATTCAAATAATATCAGACCTAAGGGCTTGTGGCATGCCGTAACACCCACCCACACACAGATACACAACAAAGAATTTTTAAGGTACACATAAAAATCTTATGTATATGGTACTGAGGATTGAACCCAGAGCCTAGTGCATGCTAAACAAGTGCGCTACCACTGAGCTATCCACAGCCCCCTTTATTCTGATACCAAGTTGTTAAGGCTTTGCAACTTGCAACCCTTGTCCCCACTGTCACTCCCAGACTTGTCCCTGAAAAGGGCAAATATTTCTAAATTACTAGGGATGATTTTATCCTTTTCAATGGTTCTCAGACAGTACAATGTGACCAGAAAGCTGACACACATAGTGTGTTAACCCAGAATAGTAACTGCACCCTTCGTTCAGGGAATTTACAGGACTGGGTAAGATCAGAGGAACTAATTAATCCAGTAAATTCTAAAGCTGCCAACAAGTATTCAGTAGGCTAAGGAAAAAATTATCTCTCATGCTTCCCAAGTCAAGGCTTTAGTCTCTGAATCAGGATCCCAGGAGAAAGCTTCAGCTTTGTTCAATTACACATCTGACAGGATGAGCAGTAACAAGTTTACTTTCCCCGTATAAAAAGGAATTAATTCTGCTGAAGAAACAAGGTACCGCACAAGGCAGTAAGAGAATGTAGTCATAAAGGTACCAGTGGAAGGAATCAGGTGATTTCTAAATCACATCCTGTAACCCATGATTTCCCTCCTTGCTAGCTCTATGACTTCATACAAGGCTATCACACTCAATCCTGAGCAGTTAAACATGAGGTCTGTCTTACAGTAGTCCCAAGAATTCCTAACAGTTATTATCTAGCTTGTTAGAAAACAGACTTAAGGTTGGCTTCAGACCCTCGCACACGCTCCATTTAGCTGAGAACAATGAGTTCCTGGAAATGGAACTTGACTCTGAATCTGCTGAGTCTCCATGGAGACCCATTCCTGGCATTGCACCTTGGCAATGGTTTGATTCTTCCAGTCTTACCACATCTACCACAGTCAGGATCTGCCTGCCCATCAGCCTTCTGGATGTTCCTTACACAACTGCCAACAGAACCTTAAAGCCACAGAATAAGTCCTTATTGCCTGCAAGTCTTTACCTTGATTCTTTACGCACCTCTGAAGACTTCAGGAGCCTCAGACTTGCTCCTCTCATCACAGCCTACCTAACCAGCATTGATTGTTCCAAAAACCAAAGGTTTCACTTCAGAGGCTCTGGTTTCTTGTTAATGACAGCTGATTCTTCAGCCTCAAATGACTAGAATCCCCAGATTTTTCCCCCTTTCCCTCCTTCCCCTGAATACACTGTTATGTAACAGTTTCCTCCTCCTGTACTGAAACATTGTACTGAAACTTCCGATCCTGCAGGGAAGCTTTAAAAAACAAGAAGGTTGTTGGTGAAGTTCATGCCTTTAATACCAGCACTCTGGAGGTAGAGGTAAACAGATCTCTGAATTCAAAGCCAGACTTGTCTATATAGAGCGAGTTCCAGAGGAACCCTGTCTCAAAACAACAAACAAAAAAACCCAGGAAGTCCCTGAAACTGATCAGATTCACTAGGCCCCTCTGCAAGTGTAATAAAGACAGTGAAGCCAAGCTGCAAAGACTGAAACCAGATAAGCTGCCTGGCAGAAGAAACTAGCTGAGGTGCCTGAAAGATATTTGGCCAATTGAGGCACCTGGAAAGGACACTCTCCAAACCTATTTGAGATGCTGGCAGGCTGTGCTAATGTGTTCCAGGATGCCATGCAAGTAAGTTCATTCACACTAGGGTGGGCTTTGGTGTCATTTCTGCTCAAGAACTTCAAAGCTGCACCCCCTTTCCCAAACCCTGATTGTTTATTTTTTAATGAACTATATTTTATGCATTTGATTGTTTTACCTGCACGTATATATGTGTACCACATGGTTGCCTGGTGTCTAAGGCAGTCAGAAGAAGTTATCAAATTCCTTAAAATTGGTATTCCTGACAGTTGTTAGTTGCCATATGGTATGGGTGCTAGAAATCAGACCTAGGTTCTGGAAGAGCACTAGCAGCCCCCCACCACCAATAATACATAAACAGGGTAAAAGGTCAGAGCTCACATCTAGGTCTGAAAACCCACCAATCCCTGAGCTCAAAATCTCACTAATTCCCCACTCTGGAAAACTCTGGGGGGGGGGTGGCAAGCAACTATACAAAGCCGACCTTGAGCAGAAGCAGCCATCCTCAAGCCTTTCCCAATAAATCTCTTATGTGAGGTTTGTGATATTCCTTGACTCCCAACTGTCAGGACACCTTTTCCCTCAGAGCTGTACTGCTTACACTAATATTCCTATAAGTGAATAAAACTCATTGGTTTACCAAATTGGACCTTGGTCTGTCTTGGGTTCCATATCTGGGGTGAGTAGATGGAACCTGTTGTGTCTCCCAAGGTAAAGTTTTGTCACACAACATCCACAGATTCTTACATTATCACACAAACAACCCTCATGAGCTGTGTCTGAAATTTCAAAAGACAGGCTCCAATATCTGCAACTCTCTCAGCATCTTCCAGGTTGTTATAGAACCAAACACCAAGCATTCGAGGCTCTTCCAGTTTAAAAATTCCCAAATCTTCCACAACCTTCCCCAAAACAGCGTGGCCAGGTGTGTCATAGCAACAGCCTACTCTCAGGTACCAGTTCTGTCCTACTTTGCTTTCTATTGCTGTGATAAACACCATGATCAAAAGCAACTTGGAGAGAAAGGGTTTCTTTCAGCTTATAGTCTATCCCAAAGGGTTGTCCGGGCAGGAACCCAGAAGCAGGAACAAAAAGAAGAAAGAAAGAAAGAAAAGAAAGGAGAGGAAAAGAAGATGAGGGAGGAAAGGAAAAGAAAAGAGAAGGGAAAAAAAAAAAAAAAAAAAAAAAACAACCCAGGAACACAGGCCTTTAATCCCAGCACTTGGTAGGCAGAGGCAATTGGATATCCCTGTTTTCAAAACCTGCCTCAATGAGAGGGAGTTCCCACAAGTGGAAGATGATTAAGGCTAGCCTTGGTTACACAGAGCTACCTAATGAGTTCAAGGTTAGCCTGAACTGCATATGAGGGGGCGGGGAGAGAGAGAGAGAGAGAGAGAGAGAGAGAGAGAGAGAGAGAGAGAGAGAGAGAGAGACTGTTCACCTATACCTCCTCCCCTTTTCCAGTGCCATTCAAATGCACCAACATCCCTTTCTCTGCCTAGGAGAATGATTGGCTCACCCTGACAGTCCCTGAAAACTGTCACCAGTAGCCTTTGGGCAATGAGTGAGTTACTGGAGTATAAAGCTAAGAGATCCCTAGACACTCTGGTAACTGCAGGCTGGACCCCATGCTGGACTCTTGCTAGACAATATGGGTGCAGTTTTACGCAGGCCTGTTCCTTTTCAACAGACTTCTTCATTCCAACTGCCACAAGGCAACACTGTCTGGGGGGTTTAGTTCTCAAAAGTGACCTTATTAACAATTACTCAGAGCACAGAACTCTTTCATATTTGCTTCACTAGCTCATAAACTCCAATTTGACTGATAAACAAGATTAAGGACAGCCCCTGCACAAAGCCAGCCAAGTTTAAAAGCAAACAAACAAAAATAACATCCTTATTAGCAGGGTGAGAGGTACTGGGCATTAAATAAGTTGCTAGCCAAATACCACCTAGTTACATTGTCACTTAGTTTTAAGAAGCATGCCTGCGACCCCTGGACTAGACAGTCTTAGGCAAGAAGTCTGAGCTATGTAAGTAATACTCTTTCTCAAAATAATAATAATAATAACAAGGTGGAGGAGACAATAGTATGTTACTTCTCACATTATCTTACATCATCATTTTGGAAATTATCAAAATGTTTTAATTAAGGAAAAATTCCTGAGAAAATACATCGGAAATCCCAGCACCCAGGTGGAGGCAGAAGGATCAGAAGTTTGAGACCATTCTTGACTAAAATTGAGGCTAGCCTGGCCACTTGAAACCTGCCTCAAAAATTAAATAAATTAAGTGACTGAATAAACAAATAAAGTCAGTTCCTGCTCTACGGAGAAAATAAGAAAAGTCTGAAGTCTGTTGCCAAGGCTGACAGTCTGAGTTTGGTTCTCCCAAGACCCTCAGGGCAGGTCATAACTGTCCCCTGCATGTGTGCATGTGCTCGAACTAAATAAAAGTAATATCACTGGGTGTGGGGGCATACACCTTTAATCCCAACACTCAGGAATAAGAGCCAGGCAAATCTATGAATTTGAGGCTAGCCTGGTCTACAAAGCAAGTTCCAGGCCAGCCAGGGACATATTAATGAGACCCTGCCTCAAAAAAACACTTTTTAAGTAGGAAGGGAGGGAGAAAGGAAAGAAGGAAGGAGGGTGGAGGGAGGGAAGGAAGGAAACTCTGAAAATCCCAGCTCTAACTTCCAGGTATCCCATCATCCCAAAGCATCCACTGATGACAACAAAGGCAGCACCAGCCACGCCTTTCCCAGCTCCCTTGCTGAGATCTCTTGGTGCCTTCTCCTGGCAGCCAAGGCAGGCATAGAACTCAAAAACACATCCAAATGTGTCTTGAATTTGTGCTTTAGGCCCTTTCAGATTCAATGATTTAAAACGAGAACACGTTAACTATGGAGCTGAAAGTCCACAGGAAGCTGTGTTCCTACCTTTATAAACTAAGCTTTGCTGGACGTTTCAATACCAAGAGGGGACGAAATACACCTTAGGATGCTTCAGTCTTAGCCATGAGGCACTTCCAGCAAGCTACTTAGTACTTCAACAATAAACTCCAAGTGCAGTTTGAGAACATCTTTCATAGAGTTAAGAACATAATTTGAATTACATTCTTTCCAAAACACTTCTTCCTCAGCACCCTAAAAATTGTCAAAGTTGGGGTGTTTTTCAGTTCAGCTCACACACCAAATGTAACTATTGAAATATTTATCAACTTAATATTCAGTGGCTTTTACCATAAGCAACTGGGGGGGGGGGGCTTATTTCATCTTAGATTTCCAGATAACAGTCTATCATTGAGGGAACTCAAGGCAGGAACCAGGAGGCGGGATCTGAAGTCATTCAGTAGAATTCCTGTTACCTGTCTTCACTAGGGTGACGAATCTACTGCTCTGTGCTCAGATTTCTTCTACATCTGTCACTAGCCCTGAAGTCCCACAGTCATGCCCACTGGTCAATCTGATAAAAGCCATTCCTCAATAAAGATTCCTTATCTCCAGAAGACTCTAGCTTCAGTCCAAACAGAACAAAGGTAAAAGGTGTAACGGATTTTTTTTTTAATGTAAAACACCACACAGAAGACACACGCAAAGCTACCCTGTTAAAATGGATCCTTTTTGCCAAACACTGGGAAAAATAACTGAAATCACGTGGGACCTGCCAAGTGACACTTCAAAAGTAAAACTGTCTCAAGCTGATATTTTAAAGAGAACAAAGCCATGTGGTTAAGTCCTTGTTAGCTGTCTTCTCCAAATCTACTGCTCTCTCAGTTCAGAGATAGGGACACGATATTATAAACCTTCCAGTCCTCTGCCCCCTCCTTCGGTAATAAATACTTGGTACAATTTCTTGCTTGTAGCAGTTGTGTGATAAACCCTTATCAGATAGATACATTAATTAATTCCATAGAATAATTCATACACAAGAGCAAACGCAGAGAGTGATTCAGCAGAGACGGTCCTAAAATAGAGAGCTTTGCAGAGTTCAAAATTCGTAAACGATATTAAAGCATTATGGATTGGGTATAAGAAGATCAATGTCGTAAACTGCATAGCAGAGCTGAGAGTAATTTCACTTTCAAATGAGAACCTGAAGGAACAACAAATTCCAGTGACATCAGGAACAAGACGTTTTGCTTTTGTGAAAAGTAGGCTGCCAACAGAATTTTAATGGGATAAAAGTGAACTACCTGGGAAGCCATGGAGTCACATGTGATGCTGGTCTAGAATTAATTCCAGAGCAGCTTTCCTCTGCTTCCCAGACAGAGGGACTAAATCTTCCCTGGTGAACAATGCACCCTCTAAGACAACTAACTGCCCCTCTGGAATAAACAACACCAAGAGCTAGAAAGAACTAGACAGGGCTAAAACGACAGCTCAGTGTTCAAGAGAGCCTGTGTTCCATTCGCAGCACCCACATGGTGGCTCGCTACCATCTGTAACTCCGACTGTGGGATCTGGGGGCTTTTCCTTGTCTCCTCAGGCTATGGAATACACAGAGTCCACTTCCATGCAGGCAAAACACACATTAAAAAATATATTTTTTATGCAAAAAATGCTTAAAATCTGTACATTTATCTTTGTTTTGTAAAATAAAGTTGTTAAAAAATACATATTTTTTATGATTATATATATATATATGATTACTGAAACATGTTATTAAATGCATAGGACCACTGACTCCCTTATTTGAGTAGCTTGAAAATCAAAATAAATTAGAATACTTTTTAAAAAGTGACTAATACTGTAATTTTGTGGTAGAGCTTGTCAATCACACGAGACCCTGGGATCCACCCCTAGCACCAAACCTGATTTCCTGTCTGAACCCCAAACAGAACATAAAAGCCCTTCCCTGTGCCCCAAAGTGAAACTAACATTTCATGAAATTTCCCTTGTGCTTCAATTTAAAAAAAAACCAAAACAAACAACAACAACAACAAAAAAAAAAAAAATACCTGCTAGGTAGGCATAGACATGCCTAGAAAACAGCAAGAACTATTTATTTTAAAGACCCTCTCTTGAAACAACCAAAAAGAATAACTGTTATCAGTTAATTATAAATATTAATTAAGAAAGCATATTTTAAGGTACTTCGATTTTAAAAGTCAAATTTTGGTACTAACCAAAAATATTCAACACTAAGCATTCAAAAAAAATAACCCAGAGATCACATTTGGTATTGTGCATACACAGAAGCCAATTCCCATTTTCACAGGAAGAGCAATATCAGCTTCAGTTGTAAAGAGGCCAATCTATAGTCAAGAGCTGACAGTCACCTCAAACTAAATTCATGAAAAACTATTTAGAAAGAGAGAGACTTTGAGGGCCAGTAAGATGGCATAACTTGTTGTAAAGACCTGACACCAAACTATGCTTGTTCATGTATACACACACACACACACACACACACACACACACACAGTCTTTCTCACAAACATATACAATAAATAAACGTAAGTTTAAAACTCTAGTATATATACATATGTATATACTCTACTTTGAGAAGATTAAAATCAGTCTTTAAGATTTACTTCTAATTTTTAACTATATATGTGTCAATGTGTGTGCATCAAATGTGTATAGGTTCTGAAGGAAGAAAAGAGCTGAAGTTATAAGAAGCTATAAGCTGCCTGACACAGGTACTCAGAATCATCTGTAAGAACAGCACATAGTCCTAACTGCTGAGCCATCTCTCCAACTTTATTTTCTGGAAATGTTTTTCTACAATAATCTCTGCATATTAAAGTCAGGTCATCTAAAAACCAAAAAACCCACTAGAAACTATGAGGGCTTGAGAGTACTTAGTGCTTTAGTAGAGGACCCGGGTTCTATTCTTAGCACCGCACAATATTCTGTAACTCCTGGTCTAGGTGATCTGACACCTACTTCTGGCCTCAGCAGGCAGGAGACACATGCACACACCACACTCATGCACATACAGTCTCCATTCTGTAAGTCTAGTACAGTTTCTTCACCTTCTGATCCTGCTTTGCAACTGGGTAAAGGTGCCTTCTGGGTGACAAATGGCTTTGAGATGGTCACATAAACCATTATGTCAAGTTCTTTGCTCCCAAAATTTAAAAAAAAAAAAAAAATCCAATAGAAAACATCTTAGAGGGCTGACTTAGGTAAAAATATTCTGTAGCTAGGGTATGAAGGAAAGTAAAATGCTGTCTACCCAAATGAACGTTCCCAGCAGATTTAAAAACATACATTTTAAAATCTTAGCCAAAATAATAAAGTACTGTTGTGGGTTGTCCTGATGTTTGCATCCTGATGTTAATTCTGCGTCCTCAAGACGGGTTGCCCTGGAAGAGCATTCCACTGAGTCGTCAAATACTCAGGTGATCTCATTTGAACCTTCTCCCCATTTTCACTGTTCAATAAAAGCGAGAGGCTGTGATTGGGCACTGGAGGGGAAAGGTGGGACTGGAGGTTTCAGGTGGAAGGAGAGGAGAACGGGTGAAAGGGGAGGAGAGAGGATAAAAGAAGTGGAGGAAGCCTCGATGAACCTGAACCACAGGGCCAGGAGAAACCGCAAGTAGCAAGGAGTCTTATAGCTGGGGAATAAGTTAGTATAGTGTTGTGCCTGTCCATCTAGGCATATAGCTTACTATTATAATAACTGGATTGTGGGTTATTTTTTAGAATTATTTTATGTAGGAGTACACTACAGCTGTCTTCAAACACACCAGAAAGGGCATTGGATCCCATTTCATATGGTTGTGAGCCACCATGTGGTTGCTGGGAATTGAACTCAGGGCCTCTAGAAGAGCAGTCAGAGCTCTTAACCTCTGGGCCATCTCTCCAGCCAGGAATTTTGTGTTTTCATACGGGCTTATATGTTTTATTGGGGTTGGAAACTACAGCAACAAATTATTTCTTTAATTCCAGCACTTGGGAGGCAGAGGCAAGTGGAACTCTTTGAGACTGAAACCAGCCTGGTCCACTTAGTAAGCTCTAGGGCTACGTAGGAAGACCCTACCTCAAATAAATAAGTATAAAAATAAAGACATTGATTTGGGGCTGGGAAGATGGCTGAACAGATAAACCTGCAATCTAACCCAATCCTCAGAATCGGTATACTACAGTCTCCCAAGCAAGAGAGAACAGGCTCACACAAGTTCCCCTCTAACCTCACGCATACGAGGGCATATGCACTCACACACACATAAATGTAACTCATGATAATTTTTTTAAATGTGTCTCCAGGTTTTGACCCTCACATATAACATGTCTCTGCTACTGATGAAGTAACGGAATGGATAACAGAATTTATCCATGTCTGTTGTTGAATGCCCCCTACGTCCCCCCTGTAAACAACCCCAGATCAAACACGGAGTGGCTATCTGTGGAATACTAAACATGCTAAAATATGCTGGGACTCAATCACGCTTGCAACTAACAACTCTGAAAAAAAAAAAGATCATCAGCTCAGTATCTTCTTTGGCTTTCTAAAAACCTCCCTACGGCTCCTGCGTGAAGCCTTGAGAGGCAAGTAAACTCCAGGACAACAGCTCAGATGTGAAATCAGAGCTTTGGTGCACTGGTGCTCTTTGAAGTCTTTAAAGGATACTCAGTGTCTCTGAAGGCTGGCCTTGTCGCTGACTCTGGCATGTCTCTTGCCAGCAGTGTAGCAGCTGGGAGCTGTCAGCACAACAGCCTCTGTGCCGATTCCCGGTGGGGGCTGTGTGCTTCTCAGCTGGGAGGAGCCTTCAAGCATAATGACCTCCACCTCACTGCTGTCACCTGGCACCACCACACCCCTGTAACCTGGGCACCCTGAAGCCTCAATCCAAGCATCTGGAGATCAGGCCATGCATGTTCCCAGCACTCCCTCTGCTTCATCTTTGACACACGGGAATCAAGGCTCCAGAAGGTTGTGAACAATCAGCCTGGGCTCGTCCATGTGACTGGCAGGGACAAAGTAAGGTTCCCCCTGAGTACTTCAGCCTTCCAAAAGCTTGGCCCAAGACCTCGCTCTTCCAAACCTACCCCGTGGGTTTCAAGCACAACACACGCTTGCCACCCTCTCTCTTTCACTCTCACCCTCCAAGTTCTGTTTTCTCCACACAGAAACAAATACAGGAGAACAGAGATGTCCTAGCAACATGTCTTTATTTCTTGCACCTGAGGATATTACTCAACAGGTATTGCTGAATAAGTGACGTGTGAAAGTTGGGCCTGTGCATGTGGTCAGTTTGGGAAACAGCCTGCAGCGAAGAGGACCTGCACGTTGTTTTTGTGCTGTGTAGTTGTCCAAATCCACTAATTTTTCCAGTTCGAAATTCAACTTGCAGGTACTGGTGGTCACCAAGAGACCATCATCCCATGCCTGCTTGCCTAAGTGGAGTAAGAGGAGCCGGTAAATGTCTAACGTGCCAAATAATTTTTGTACAGCTGTGGAGCAGTTTTATCTGTTGGAAAAAGTTAAGAGTTGGGCAGACACAGCTTTATTAAACAGACACCATCCATTTGCCTAAATCACCAATCTCCAGCACTTGTGGGCATCCTCATGGGAAAATGAAGGGCCATATTATCTCTAGATGACCACTTAAAACTCACATACATGTGGGGCTGGAGAGATAGCTCAGTGGTTAAGAGCACTGACTGCTCTTCCAGAGGTCCTGAGTTCAAATCCCAGCAAGCACATGGTAACTCAACCAGCTGTAAAGAGATCTGATGCCCTTCTATGTGTCTGATAGCTACAGTATACTTATATATAATAAATAAATCTTAAAAAAACAAAAAATCCCACACATGGCTGGGAAGATGGCTCCATGAGTAAAAGTGCTTACTGTCCAAGCTTGATGGCCTGAGTAACTCTAGGACTCAGTGGAAGGAAAAACTAGCTCTCTGACTGCCATATGTCCACCCACTCACAAACCACACACGAGTGAGACAATTAACAGGATTTAAAATGTTAACAGCGGCACACCCACAAAGCACCTATAATTCACAATCAGAATTTTTCCAGAACTGTTATCCGTACGCACCACTGCCTGCTACCTATGTCCTAGGGATTCAGTGTGGTTTTGGCTCAGCTCTTGACAGCATTGTTTATAAACACAGAGCATAGAGGATGACCACTGGCTGTGATTCCCTGGCTTTAGGCCTGGTCCTGCACCACTTCCCCCTTGCCTATTTGCCTGGCCACTCCAAAGCCGTCAAAGAAATAGCATGTGAGGCTTAGCTTTCTGCCTGTATGTGGGGTGGAACTGCCAAAGCTAGAAGATGCATTACAGCTAGGAGCAGAGAGATGAAGATGCCACAGATTCAGAAACGCAGAAGCACGCTGCAGGTGGAAAGACCAACAGACATTTTGAGGAGTATCGGTTCCTGAAACTTGGCCACCTCAGCTACAACAGGAGCAACGGAGATGAATATATTTTGTCCTCTGTGTTCTGTGTCACAGTATTTCCTCTGCTACCCAGAAAAATACACTTCCATGGAGCAAACTATGAATATGCATGAGGATTTTACATCGTAAGCATTCAGTAAACACTTCTTGGATTAATGGGAAAATTTCCCTAGCCAAGGACATCTGCTGTGAATTTTAGAAACCCCTAAAGAGAGAAGGGAGGGGCTTGCTGCTTTGGCTGTTCCCGTTTGGTGAGGAGCCTGTGCTGACAATGACCAGACTATCATGGCCTCCACTAGAGTTTCTTCAGTAAGCTACTAGGATACACTCTAAATCATGGCAGACACGGAAAAACTTAAAAGGAGGGAGAACAAAGAAACTTAAAACGGGCTTCGGACGAAGCTCAGTCAGCAGAGTGCTTGCTGAGAGGAAGGCTTGATCCCCCAGCACTGTATAAACCAGGCCTGTAATCACAGCACGACAGAGGAAAAGACGGGGATAAAAGTTCAAAGTCATCCTTGGCTACCTATCAGCTTCAAGGTACACTGACCCACATGAATAAGACGCTGCCTCTAAAAACATAAATAAAGCAAAAAGTCCCGAGTCAGCCAATAATGACAACAGTAACCGTCACTATTAACTAATTTTCTTCAATAACTTAGAAAATAAAATTGTAAGATAAATCAAAGTTCTGTATCAACTATGAGATCCTGCAAATGACCAGATTTTGCAGCTGTGTTGAATTGCTTAAAAAATGTCTCAGCCGATGGACGGTGGTTGTCACACCTTTAATCCCAGTACTCAGGAGGCAAAGGCAGGTCTACAGACCTAGTCCCAGGACAGCCAGAACTACACAAATTAGTCTAGGATGGGTGAGGAACTCAGGAGGCAGAAGTAGGCAAATTTCTAGGAGTTCAAGTCTTACACACAGTGAGACTCTGCCATCACTGCCTACTTCCGAACAAAACAAATGTTCTTAGATGGGGGAGACTGTCCTTGTTATTAACAAAATGAGGAAGCCTTGCACTCTCATTTAATGGGAGGCTCTATTTAAATGATTTGATAATTGAAAACAGCTTTGGTATTCTGGCACCAAAGAGGTTCATAGGGAGATAAAATTCCTGCCTTTATCCAACTGTTTTTTTTTTTCTCATTGATTTCCCCAATTTTGAGTCTTACAGTTCTCTTTTTTTCATTTTACTTTTACTGGATTTCAAATGTTATCCCCTTCCCCAGTTTCCCCTACATAAACCTCCTATCCCATTCCCCCTCCCCCTGCTTCTATGAGGGTGCCCCTCCACCCTCCCACCCCTTCCCACCTCCCAGTCCTGACATTTCCCTACACTGGGGCATTGAACCTTGGCTGGCAGGACCAAGGGCTTCTCTTCCCACTGATGCCCAACAAGGCCATCTTCTGCTACGTATTGGATGGTGGTTTAGTCCCTAGGAGCTCTGGTTGGATGATATTGTTGTTCTTATGGGGTTGCAGACCCCTTCAGCTCCTTCAATCATTTCTCTAACTCCTCCACTGGGAACCCTGTCCTCAGTTCAATGGTTGGCTGTGAGTATTCGCCTCTGTATTTGTCATGATCTAGCAGAGCCTCTCAGGAGACAGCTATATCAGGCTCCTGTCAGCATGCACTTCTTGGCATCAGCAATATTGTCTGGGTTTGGTGGCCGTATATGGGGTCTTACAGTTTTCAATACACTAAAAGCCCATGTTCTCTTTTCTCTCTGGTTCCTTAACTAATAGAAGCTTCCTTTGGTATTTTTAATATCCCAGGGCATTAGCTACACAGTTCACCATATTTAGGAGATTTGGTTTTCATGGTATATCAGAATACAGTTCAAGTTTTTTTTTTTTTTTTTTTTTTTTTTTCAGTTCAAGTTTTAAAACAAAACAAAACCAGTAACAGCAAAACATACTGGTTGGATTGGGGTGGGAATTAAACCCTTACTGAGAAAGTCTGCTCCTGGTAGGAGTAAACCCCCCTAGCACAGCCATGATGCTAATTATAGCCCCTGGACAAAACAAGAGTGATCAAACATCTAATATGAACAGCAATTCAAAGATCCTAGTGTCTGCAGAAATTCAATTCACAGATTTAACAGGCTGCTATAAAAACATCAAGGGGTGGTGGTGGTGGCAGCACACACCTTTAATTGCAGCACTCAGGAGGCAGAGGCAGACGACTCTCAGGGAGCTGAAGGCCAGCCTGGTCTAGTTCCGGGATACCCAGGGCTACACAGAAAAACCCTGTCTTGAGAAAAAAAAATTTTTTAAAAGGATCTTTAGAGGTAAGAAAAAGTTTAGGACTAGAGATGTGGCTCAGTGCTTGCCTAGAGTTCGTGAAGCCCTTGGTTTAGTCCCAAGCATCACACGACACCAAGCACAGTGCTTTGTGCTTGTAACTCCAGAACTCGGGTGGAAGCAAACGGCTTAGACATTCAAGGTCATCCTCGGCTACACAGCAAGCTTTAGCAAAATCTGAGGGCAGAGCAGGCAAAACAGACACGCCTTCATATTTCCAAACCAAGACTACCACAAAAGTCTTCCTGCTCAGGAACAAATGCTAATGAAGATGATGGAGAAATGACTGGCACCTCGGACGTGGGAAAACTCACAAGGAAAGCTTTTTTCAAGAGTCTGGCATCTGCCCGAGATGTGAGAATAAGCAGGTACCACACATCCCAACAAGTTACACGCATCCAAAGGTGCTGAAAGCACGTCCCTGCAAAGAGCTGCTCATGAATGTGCATGGCAGCAAGATGCATGGAAATCCAAAGGTCCACTGAAGCTGTGTTACGCTGGCCCAACATTTGCACTTCTCAAATTCACGCACGGGGTCACACGTGTGAAGAAGTACGAAGACTCCATCCACGGTTGCTTCTGCGGCCGTTTGCAATAGAACCTAACCTGTTACTATACTACTGAAGAGGTGATTCAGCCATATAGTAGGACAGGACTAGGCAATTACACGGAGAACATTCTAATGGCTCAGCTGGTAAGAGAGCCTGCGACCAAGACTGATGATCTTAGTTCAGTTTTGGAAATTAACATGGTTGAAGAAGTGAATCAGTTCCCAATGGGCTGTCCTCTGACTTGTCACGGTAAAAGTGAAATATCCTGAGTATGTGTGTATGTCACTCCCTTCCCCTTCCCCAACACACATAAAGTAAAAGCAATTTTTTTAAAGTGAAGGATTAAAAAAGAAAGAAAAAGAAAGACCAAACTGCTCATATCTCATTTTGGTAATAGATCTCTGTGAGTTCAAAGCCACTCCTATCTAACCAGAGTCCCAGATCAGCCTACTACATAGTAAGACCCTCTTGTCAAAAAGCAAATAACAATAAAACAGTGAGTGATGGGGAAGTTGGAAGTGAAGGGACCAGCTGCCATTTGCTGAGCGTAGAGCCTTATTCCTCCCTCCCTCCATGCTACCTCTCACAAAGTAAGAAATGAAATCTAGACTACATAATGAGACCCATTGTTTTTAAAGGTGTGTGTGTGTTGTGAGGGTGCAGAGGGCAAAGTCCGGGTCCTAGCACCTAACCACCCATAACTCCAGGATGATGCGTCTTGCTGCCTCTTCTGGCACGGTATCCATGAGGTGCACAAAAATGTACTCAGGTACCCACACATAAAATTAAATCATTTAGATTAAAAAAAAAAAAAGCAATTCAACTTGTTTTGCAAACAGCACATAAGCAAACTGTTTTAGTGTCTTGGGCCATTTTTTGGTTTGGTTGATTTGTTTTTCTTTTAGGAAGCTGACTTATTCCCTGAAGGGCTGAAAACCTTGTCCCCTGGAGCTAGTTTAGTATCTTGCACTAAGTCTGGATGGCTTCGTTAGCAATGCTTGTAACTGGACAGTATTTTGATTTTGTGCATAGAATGTACCAGCTCCTTCAGTATTATTGACCTTTTAAAAAGTTATTTCTTTGATGACTTCCTTGGGAAGGCTTGCCAACTTACACTTTATCTCCATAAAAGAGAGATTTCCTCCAGTGACTGTGGTCAATATTCTTTTGGTTGGTCATAGCTCAGAGCTGAAGAGCTGGCCCTAGCAGGCACAAAGGCCCTGAGTGTCAGCTTCAGGGCCACTAACAATTTTTCTTAATGGGAACAACCACCTAAATCTTACAATTTTTTTTCTTTTGTTTTTGTTTTCTTTGGTGTTTTGAGACAAGATCTCTCTACATAGACCTATCTGTCTTAGAACTTGCCAGGCAGACGAGGCACCTTGAATTCTCAAAGGTCAATCGGATTACCTCCTGAAGACTAGAAGTAAAGGCGTGGGTTACCACACCCAGCCTTACAACTTTTCTTGTGGAAAACAACCACCTAAATATTCAACAGAGAACTGTCTAAAATGTTCACAAAACACTTAAATCTATAAATGTAGTTAAATTCATAAACGTTTTTATAGTTTAATCCTTTACAGCCATGTTCCCTTTGGCCTGTGTAGTATTTAAAATCAAATGAGATTTTGATCATACCAATTGGAGGCTAGCATTCTGCTAGGAGCAATGCAAAATCAACCGTGTGCCATCCTGCACGAGTTTGCAAAAGACAGATACACGTGTGCTGGTCCAGGATATTTCTGGAAAGATTCATGGGAACTTGGCAACACCAGTTACATTTAGAGGGCACTCCTTTGTCTTTGTCACCAACTTTTCTCAACATACTCTGCGTGTCTTCACAATTTAGAGCTATAAACGGATAAGCTTGCCTCATACAAAAATGCAGAAGGAATGTGCAGATGCCACCAGCACGAAGTCTACGTAAGAAACCTGGGCAAGCTGGTGTCTCCTCCTGCAGGGCCATTCACTGTAGACCTGGGCAGACACTAGTCAGGGGCTGTAGTTAAAACAACTCCTTCCTTTTCCTCCTTCAAACGCTAAGAAACCTTCCTTCTCTTCCAGCTCCCTTTAAAAATCGGTCTTACTTTCTAGTTGCCCATCAATCTAGAATATACTTTCTACTAAATTTCTATGTCTAAACACTTCCTAAATAAATAAAAGTTGAAGCCCAATCGAGCCCCACCTAGCAAAGTCCAAGTTCAAGACCTGGAAACCTTTTCTTAAAACCCCAAGAAGTGGACACCAATCCATCCCAGAAAAACGCGGCACCTTCCCTCAACCGCGCAGACAGCTATGCAGCTGACAACGCATTTCCACGTACATCAGTACAGCGAAAGCAAGCTCTGGCTTCTACATCAATCCCGGCAAACCGAGCATCTGCCAAATGTATTGCTTTCGTCTTCAAGAACTGAAGCTCCAAGAGGCACTAAGAAAAAATCACCCTCGAAAGCGGCTTTTCTACCTGCACCGAGCTGGCGGGGATTTCTCAAAAGTGACACTTCTCAGCTCTTAGTATGCTGGGTGGTTCAAACGCCATCAACGTGACACCTTTCTGGAGGCACGGGAGGGAGGGCAAAAATCCCTGAGGAGGCCTTAGAGGGCGCGATGGCGTGGGGGGGTGAGGGGGTGCCGGACGGCCAGGGGCTCGGGCGGGATCCCACGCGCTGCTAAGGCTCAGCGGGGCTTTGGGCCCTCGGGACAGCAAAGACCAGCGGGACTCAACAGAGGCTCGGACTCGCGTGGGGACAACCGCGCGGGCTTATCCCGGGGTGAGGTGGGTTCGAAGGCAGGGCCGCCCCGCTCCCGAGGCCGGGCATACTTGCAGAGGTGACCCCCTCGGCCCATCTCCCGTAAAGTTGCTACCGCAGGCGCGCGGGCGGCTAGAGGCTCGAGGAGGCGCGAGCCTCGTGGGGGTGTGGCGGGGCTCACCCGTGATGTCCAGGTACAGGTCGTCCTGCTGCTCCAGGCGGTGCAGTTCCTGCGGCGTGGAGCTGCGGCTCTTCTTCACGCCGGGAGAGGAGGACGAGCTGCGGCGTGAGCAGGGGGGCGCGGTGGCCCAAGCCGAGCGCCGCTCGCTCTTACGCTTCATGGAGGCGGCCGCGGCCCGTCAGGGGACCGCGACCATGGCCCGGCAACCCGGCCCGGGTCCTCGCGCTGCGTCTCCCGTCGCCCACGTCCCGGGGGCCCCACAGCGCTGGCCGGTGGCTGGAGCAAAGCGCGCGCTCCCTGGGACGCTGCTGCCGGGGCGTCCGAGCTCAGCGGGCCGCGACTCCCGGGGACCCCCAGGAGGGATGTTCCGTGGAGCTTCATTCACAAAAAGAAGGGCCCACAACCCTCCTCGGGGCCTGCCGGCTCGGGCCGTTCATTGGTCAGTGCTGCGTGACGTCACGCAACTGGAGCCTTCCTACAGGCAGGTACTCGGTGACGCCATAAAGAAAAGTCTGAGCGCTTCCGCCAATCGGGCAGAAAGCGTGTTGGCGACCCTCTTGGCGGGACCCCCTTAACTTTTGTCTCCTGTGCCCAGGTTTGACGCCCCAGTCCCCAGTTCCTCGAGTGAGTCCCCAAGTTCCTGCACAGCCCTCCCCTAAAAACTCCACTCCGGATCTTTGAGATGGATTTTTTTCCCTTTTTTTTTTTTAAGTGTTTCTTAAGTTTCCTTGTAATTCGCGCCAAGGGAGCCTTGTCATGGCCGCCTGCTAGGAGAGTGTAGCCTGCTGAAACGGTCCGCAGCTCTCTGGATGCAAGGCAGAGTGGACCTCAGAACTTAAGAAGTTCAGACCAGCGCTGTTTTCTCCCCCATCCGAACACAGCAATGAGGGCTTCTTAGCGTCGGTTAAAAACAAACAAAACAAAACAAAAAAAAACCACGTGGAGACGCGTTTTACCGCGGTGGCTTGCACCTTCCGACACCTCACCTCGGAACCCAGGAGCTGCGCTAACTCTTGCTGTGGATAGCCGAGGTGCCCACGGTCCGACTTAGCACGTGGCCGGCGGAGCCCTCGGACTTTTCTCCTTTGGGTCGGCAGGGATACAGCCCCATATTTTGCTACTGGGTTAAAAAGATATCAGATCTTTCTGGAACTTGACCATAGCTGCCATTTTGAAGAGCCCAGCTCCACGGTAGCATCATTTCCTTGGGCGAGGAGACTGGAAGCAGCCTTTAGAGTCGGTGGTCCCAAACTCCCCATCCGCAGGCCTGTTTGTCTACAGTGCTTTAACGTCTAGTCTGAAAGGGAAGTCAGAGTTAATGGAGATGAATTTCAGCCCCTTCTTCCCTCCCCCCCCAAGGAACCTCTCAGAAATGCAAATTTCACGGAGTTCCTCCCCACTTAGGGTCCTTTTGGCTTCTTTTGTTTTGAGGCCTTTAATTAAGTCAGCTAAGGAGGAAAAGATAAGATATGGGATGGCCTTTCTTAGCCAGTGGCCATTAGGAAGAACCTGTGTGTTCAACTTTCGGGTTTCCATAAGGGTATCAAAAGAAGGCCTTGCATTTAAAATGTTTTTAGTGGAGGCAAGAATATTTGCCCAGGAAGAGAAGGCCCTACACACTGTTCCAAGGACTCATAGTAAAAGGCCACCGGAAGTCACGATCAGAAATTATAAGAATAGATTTTTTTAAATCCCCACTGTAATCTATAATCCATAGGATTTTACATGGAAGAAAGTATTCTAACAGACTATTTGTCGTATACACAGACCGGTTTGGGCTAAAATGGGATTCCAGGTGTGAGCCACCCCAGGCACCTAACTGAATCTCCCTCTCTCTACCTCCCCCTCCCCCCTTCTGTGTGTGTGTGTGTGTGTGTGTGTGTAACGTGTTCATTTTTTTTGAGCTTTTGGGTCTCCAACCTTGTTTGCGATGGACAAAGATCTACCAGCAAGCCACATTCCTGGCCCACGTGCATTACTTTTTGAAACTGGCTTAGTTAAATGTCTAACAGCCAAGTAGTTTCCATACATCAGTTGATTTTCTCTCATCTTCAAATTGAACGTTTTGACTAGATTCTAGCCACTAGAAGTCCTAACAAAATGCACATAGTTTAAAGGGGGAAAACCTTAGGTGTAAATAGTTACACCATGTACGAATTTTCCTCCTACTTTTCAAATACATAGTTATGATCCTGCTGAAGTAATGTATTTAAAAACAAGGCTTTTGATTACTCCTCATTATTCAGATAAGTTTTGGGAAACTAGCAGTCCATGTACTATTCGTCACTTGGGTATGGCCACACTGCCTGCACTTGAAGGTGGAGGCGAGGGGAACAGGACTTCAAGGTTATCCTCTGCTACATAAGGAGTTGGAAGCCAGCCAAGGTTACAACCAGTTCCTATCTCCAAAAAAGAAAAAAAAGACCTGTCAGATGGTACAGGGAGGAAATTCACTTACCAGTAAGTATGACAACCTGAGTTCAATCCCTGGGAACCCATTTATTAGAAGTTCCCACAAGCTGTCTTTAACACAAATCTCCTCCACACATATTAAGGAAATAAGTAAATGTAGCCCTCAAACTCTATGTTTTGTTTTCCTGTCATGTTTAGACAGTGGCAGAAAAATACATTAGCTGATTTTCCGTGTGTGTGTGTGTGTGTGTGTGTGTGTGTGTGTGTGTGTGTGTGAGACATTTCCTTTGAATTGTCTAATTTCTCTCAGCAAGCTGGCCCCTGGGCTCTGAGAATTTGGCTATTCAGGAAAAAAAAAACTGAGTTTGCTTGCATGAGTACATTATTGTTCATTGAGTGGTCACTGGTCATTGGATTATGGATAATTTTTGGCCCAAGGATATTATCCATGACAGTGTGGACAGGGAACATTATTGGGGACCTGAGAAGGAGAAGCCCCTCACTCTGGAATATGACTAAAATTTCTCAGCAGCTGAGAGTCAAGAATTTCAGGCTGGGCCTGGAGAGATGTCTGAGCAGTGAACTGTGACAGCTGCTATTTCAGAGTACCTCAGTTTGGTTTCCAGGACTCAGGTCAGGCTGGTCATACCTGCCTGTAATTCCAGCTCGGGGATCTGGCTACCTAGGCACCTTCATTCACATACAGCTACCCACCAGTGCATGTAAGAAAATAAAAAGAAATAGACCTTTTTAACAATAATAATAATAATAAAAGAGTTCCAGGCTGGGATCTGGTTTTAGCCTTGGCTGGCTTCTAGATGGTGCAGTGGGTAAAGTGTCTGCATGTAACAGTGAGGACTTGAATCTGGATTCCCAGTACCCATGTAAAAAACTGGATACGTATCTATAATCCCAGCACTGGGGAGACAAAAACAGTAGAGTTTCTAGTGCCCGGTGGAAATGGGCTAGCTGAATCAGTGGAAACTACATAAAGACAAAATTCCAACACGCTATTTGCTGGAAAGGTTCCAAATTGGACAACGTATTTCTTTTATGTAGAAATATTGTCAGGGGCTGGTGAGATTCTCTATTTAAAATAAACTGAGATGGCCCTGTGTCAAGCTCACTGGCTGCTCTTCCAGAAGACCCAGGTTAAAATTGTTCCCACATGGCAGCTCATTACTATCTGCATTCCTCCAGTTCCAGGGGATCTGACGTCATCACACAGACAGGCACGCAGGCAAAACACCAACGCACATAAAAAACATTTAAAGCGTTTTCATAAATAAGCTTTTTTCCTGCTGGGCATGAGGACACACACTTTTAATCCCAGTCCTTGGGATGAGGCAGGAGAAACACTGTGAATCTGAGGCCAGCCTGGGCTACTTTGTGAGTTCCAGGTCAACTGGATATAGAGTGAGCAGTATCTCAAAATCCAAAGTAAATTAATTTCTTTTCTTGAGACAGGGTAGCTAGATAGATCTTGAGACTAGATAGCTCTAGTTGTCCTGGATTTTGGAACTGGCTGTGTAGACTAAGATGGCCTCAAACTCATAGATAACTGCCTGCCCCTGCCTCCCAAGTGCCGGTGAGAAATACACCATGTTTGGCTCAAAGTAATTTGGGGCTAGAGGTGCTTTTTGAGACAGGGTTTTTCTGTAGAATAGCTCTGGCTGTCCTGGAACTTGCTTTGTAGACCCAAGTGTCCTCGAACTTCCAAAATTCAGTTTGCTGCTACCTCCCTAGTGCTGGGATTAAAGGCATGAGCGGCCACACCAAGCTCTCGAAGTAAATTCTTTTAAAAAGTATAATCAGCATGTGATCAGCACGAAGATTTCGCAGGGTTTTGCTGGTACTCCGAAGGCCCGTGTGTCAAAGGGTCAGTTACCGGAGGCATGCCATTATAGGGAACTGTGAGACATGGGATTTTTATTTTTCTTGGCTGTGACGTAAGCAGCTTTATTCTACATATCATTCTCATCATAATCTATTGTCTCACCCATGGCCCCAAAGCAACGGGCCAACCAAACTTAAGCATCTAAAACTGTAAAGCAAAATACCTTTTCTTCTTTTTAAGTTGATTATCTCGGGTATTTTCTCACAGGAATAAAAATCCAACACAGTAGGTGTTCATTCCGTGAGTTGTAAATTTACATCTTTATTTATTTATTTATTTATTTTAATTTTTGACTTGGTTTGGTGTTTTGTTTTGAAACAGGTTCTATGTAGCTCTGTCCTGGTGCTCACTATGTAGACCAGGATGACCTCAAGCTCCATCTGATATCATGTAGGGGTTCCCAAAGAGTCTTTTAAAAATACCACCCGTTATGGTTTAAATATGATTTGACCGTATCTCCCAAAGATTTGCATGTTGGGGGCTTGCTGTTCTTCATGGCATATTGGTATGATGAAACCTTTCAGAGAAGAGATTACTGGGAAGCCAGGAGGTCTGGGGCACCACCCTCATAAGGATTAAGGCAGATCTCCTGGGTTATTATAGGAGAGGGTTGGCACTTCCCACCAATCTCTCTTCTGCCTGTGACACTTGCTGCTCTTACACTGCAGCCATTGTTAAGCTGCCCACCAGGAGATCCTTCACCACTTCTCCAGTCCATACTGGACTATGCCTCAAGTGCTGTGATATAAGGTATGTGCCATTTCCCTTGGCTTGTTGCAATGCTGGTGAACTTAAAACAGTGTGAACTAAACAAACCCTGTGTCTGTCTGTCTGTCTGTCTGTCTGTTTAAAATACCCAGCTCCTCTGACATTACGTCACAGCAGTAGACCATGAGCTAAGAACCCTCCATGCAGACATGTGCATGATTCCCTGTGTCAGAACTCCATCAAGACCACATCTAGACATCCCCCTGCCTCTGCTTGCTGCTCTCCATGTCAGAGGCATCTTCTGGCAATATTTTGGCTTCTGAAATTTATTTCTGGCACTCTCATCCTGACCGAGTTGGATCAGCTCTTCTGGCTGAGTCCTGGTCCTCTAAACATACTGGGTTCCGACAGTCTCTCTTGAACTCTGCAAAAGTGGCTGCCGATCCAAGTTGACGCTGCCTGTAGGTCCAGCTGCCAAGCCAGGCCGCCTCCCCCCAGGGCAGTACACAACCAGCTTCACGGTCCTAATCAGCAAAGATAATCAGGTAATTAGAGATAGCTAACCACCTCCTTTACCCACACACTACACACATTTTTCTTGCCAACTATTACAGAACAAGAGAGACATTCTTGTCTAACTCCTCACTGACAAGGAAGAAACTGAAAGGCATCAATTTCAAGTCTGGAACTTATTCTTCATCAACGGTTGTGTGTTGTGGCTAGGAAGAACATTCTTGTAGACTTTTTGGTTTGAGAAGAGAACTAACTACCAATTCGAATACAGTGATTTTTCTCTGTGTCTTTTTTTTTTCTTTTTTCTTTTTCTTTTTTTTTTTTTTTATTAAAGCCCCTTCTTGAGGAGGAAATCCTAACCACCCCTGGGTCTTCATTCGCTCACGGAGGCTGGAAGAAGGCCTCAAATCCCTTGGAGCCTGAGTTCTAAGAGGCAGTAATCTACCATACATGTTCTGGGATACGAACTCTGGACACATAACTACTGAACCACCCCAGCCCTGTTCTATTTTTAAATGCAGTCATGTGTTAGAGGTTATGGGGGGGAAAAGTCCAAAGGTTAAGGAACCCTTAACATAGACAATCTACTTCTGAAAATTAGTGAAAGTGACATGTTTTCTGTGTGCCTGTGCTTGACTTAGTGTTTGTGTGCATGTGTATGTGTATGTTTGTATGTTTGTGTGCATTTATGTAAGTACACGCATGCACCTATGCCATTGTGTGTGGTGGCCAGAGGCTGACATGTCTTTTCCCAGTTAATTCTGTCTTTTTTATATTAATTAAAATTTTTTAATTTCTTACATTTTATGTGCATGGATATTTTTCCTGCATTTATGATTGGGAACCTCTTGCATGCCTGGTGCCTGTGGACATCTGGAGAGGACATTGAATCCTCTGGAACTGGGCTTACAGATAGTTGTGAGCTACCATATAGAATAGAACCCTGTTTCTTTAGAAGAAAGTATTTGGAAGAAAGAAAGCCAATGTTTTGAGCCATCTCCCCAGTCCCTCCACTTTTATGTTCTGAGGCTAAGTCCCTCACTGAATCAGAAGTTCATCTGTCTCAGTGGCTGGCTGGCTACTGAGCTTCAGAGATCCACCTGCCTCCACCCTTACACTCCCTTGCAGGAAACACATTGGTTTCTACAGATGTGTCCTATTGTTTCTTCACCACAGAGATCCTCCTGACTGCTTAGTCCCCATCCCTACTGGATTTGGGGGTATGTGGTTTTGTTTGAGTCAGTGCCACTGCAACCCTGGATGGCCTGGTACTCTATAAAGTTCTGTTTGCCTCTGCCTCAAGTGCTAGGATTTTAATGGATGTTGTGTGGTTGGATTGAAAGCCTGGGGTTCTCCATCCACAAACTCAGTTCTCAGTCGAGGGAAGTGATACATTTTCCCCCCTCTCCTGGGAAAGTGTCAAGTGCTTATGTTTAAATGTGGTGGTCTCTGGAACTCAATTTTAATGTCCTAAAATCCAAACAATTATGGACCGTTTGTGTGGGTAGACAAATTTGAAGTGCTGGGGGACCAAATCGACAGTCACAGGAAGCTAGGCAAGAGCTCAACCACTGAGGTACAATACTAACCCTCTTTGTCAGTTTTAAGACAGGGTCTCACCAAGTGGCACAGTCTGGTCTTGAGCGAGACATTCTCTCTTGTCCTCTGTATAGAAGAGAGTGCTATGTTCCCACACAGTGCTTGGAAATAAAAAGCTACTCCCCATTTACATTAAGGCAGTGAACGCGTTCCTGTATGGCATTTTAAGTCCTGATGGGTTGAGAACTGGAAATGTCAGTGACTCATGGATTCCAGACTGCCACCTGAGTCAAACGAAGTAACAGCAAGTTGTAATGATCGCTAAAGAATCTTTTAAAGCACGCCGAGAACCTGCTTTGACTCTTACGTCATTGTGCGAAGACTGGCATAATAAAGACCCTTTTCTAGAAACACATTTGACTTCGATAAATGCTTTCTTCAAACACCTCATTGTGGCAAACAAGGCTAATTGCACTGTGGTGTTTGGGAGCTGCTTGGAGGCACCTCAGAGAAAACCTTTTGGAGTGTTCAAGTGGCTACAGTCCCAAAATGTTTTCAGTTCCCATGAAAGTGTCTACACCACATAAAAGAGAACTTGTGCTTTCATTGTCCTCTTTCATACATTTTTTCTGAGTCAGGGTCTCATACTTGGAGCTTCTGCTCCTCCTGCCTCCATCTCCCAAGGGTTTAAACTACAGAGATGTGCCACTGTGTGTGGGCCTATGCAGCGCTGGGGATCTGAGCTTGATGGATGGATGTCAACTACTAACTGAGCTGTGTTCCCTAGCCTAGTGTGTTTTAAAATTACACTTCTCTGTTTTTGTGTGTGAGTTTATATCTGCATGTAATTACTTGCATTGACACAGTATGTCTGTGTGTATGCATGTTTGTATGTATATAGAGAATTTTTTTCTGCAACTGCTTTGTTTTATGGGGTTGTATTGTGTGGTGGTGGCCCCCAAAAGCTCATATATTTGAATACTTGGTCCCTAGTTGGTGGACCTGTTTGGGAAGGATTAGAAGGTGTAGCCTTGGGGCTGGAGAGATGGCTCAGTAGTTAAGAGTACTGACTACTCTTCCAGAAGTCCTGAGTTCAATTCCCAACAACCACAAGGTGATTCACAACCATCTATATAGGGAGATCTGATGCCCTCTTCTGGTGTGTCTGAAGACGGCTACAGTGTACTCATATACAATAAATAAATCTTAGGGGGAAAAAAAAGGTGTGGCCCCACTAAAGGTATTGCTTTATTGGAGGAAGTATGTCACTAAGGGAGGGTTTTGAGGTTTCAAAAGCCCATACCATTCCAGTGCCCATACCATTCCAGTTGGCTCTCTGCCTCACTGCTTTAGCATGTGACCTCTCATCTACTGCTCTAATCACCAAGCATGTCTGCCTGCTGCCATGCTCCCTACCATGACAATGGCAGATTCTGAACTCATAAAACCATATTAAATGCCTTCCTCCCAAGTTCCCTTGGCAATGGTGTCTCCTCACAGCAAGAGAAAAGTAACTAAGACCCAGCCTCTCAGATATGCACACCTCTTGGTCATTCTTCACAGGTGTATATGATAACCCACAATGTCCTCATCCATTTCCCAATGCTGGACATTTGGGTCATCCCCAGTTCATAGCTGTTACCATCTCCAGCCTCTTGTCTGGCTTGTGAGGTAGACTGAAGATGTGCACGGTGCTGGTATTACAGGTGTGTGCCATGCCTGGCTTATTATTGGGATTTTATTTATTTAAAATTCTTTATGTATGTCTGAGTGTATGCACATATGCATACAGTTCCTGAGGAGCCCTTAAGAGGGTTTTGAGTCCCCTGGAGCTGCAGTTACCTTTGTTTGTGAGTTGCCTGACATGGGTTTGGGAAGTGGATATAGGTCCTCTGAAGAGCAGTGAGTGCTCTTAATACTGACTGATCCTTAGCTAAAAGTAAACAGAATGTGCTTAAACATTTTTTATTATTTTGTCTGTTTCATTTTGTCTGAATCTGTGCCTAAAATCAAAACACAGTATTTTTCTAAGAATTCTTTTTGGGTTTTTTTTTTTTTTTTTGTGATTAAAAAAAATACTTAGGGTATGTATGTGCATGTGTGTACATATGTGCTTGTCCACACCACAGTGCATGTGTGGTTAGAGAACAACTTTCAGGAGTTGATTCCCCCTTTCTACCACAGGCACTGAAACCAGGTTTTCAGGTTTGGTGACTAGTGTGCTTTCCTCACTGAGTCATCTTACCAGCCCTTTAGGAATTGTGGGGGTTCGGGGTAGTTTAGTTTGGTAGTTGTTGCTGTTTGAGGAATTGTGGGGGTTCGGGTTGTTTGGTTTGGTTGTTGTTGCTGTTTGAGCAATTGTGGGGGTTCGGGTTGTTTGGTTTGGTTGTTGTTGCTGTTTGAGGAATTGTGGGGGTTCGGGTTGTTTGTTTTATTTGAGTGGTGGTCTCACTATGTAACCTAGGTGTCCTAGAACTCACTCTGTATGTAAAGCAGCCTGGCCTCGAACTCAGAGAAATCTAGCTGCCTCTGCCTCCTGCATGCTGGTATTAACGTGGTATGTGACCATGCCTAGCTGAAATGAATTCCTTAACCTAACTTGAAAACTATCTTTTACAAAATGTATGTAAGCCAAGTGCTTGTCTTAAATGATCTATTTATCCATTCATGTCAGGCAAGCATCTACCACTGAGTCACACCCCAACCCCAGAACACACAGCTGAAAATAACTTGATTTTGAAGTAGACATGATACATCCTTAGGAAGTTTCTCCCCCAGATCTGCATTGTCAGATTCTACCTCAGTCTTGTGGTAGGAGGTACGGAGCCAATGTTAGTGGACGACTAGTCTATCCCAATCTCCTTGGCAGTCATTCTTTTATTTTTTAATTAATTTTGGAACTCGGGGATGTTGTACATGCTAAACAAGCATTCTACCATAGAGCTACCCACCCATCCCCTAAAACAAAAATCTGAGCATGATTTTTCCCAGTGTAGACAAAAACTGTTACCGAGCTATAGACCAGTGTAGCTGCTTGTATTCTAATGCTAATTTTGCCCCCCCCCCCCTTGAGAGGGTCTGCATTTGTAGCTCCTAGGAACCTGTCCCAGTTAATTCTGATTGGTAAATAAAAATGCCATCAGAAGAGGGGGCAAGATTTAGGGTACGTTAAGGAAGCTGGAGGAAAGGGAGTCAACATACCTTGGAAGTGTGCAAGACAGAGATAAAGCTGCCTTGGGATACAAAAACAAGAAAAGGGCCTTGGGACTCTGGGCCAAGGAAATGTGGCCCAGAGGGCTGACTAATTGAAGTTAAGAGCAGCCAATATGGAACATAGAGATCAGTAACTCAGAGTTATCGGTGGGAAGTAGATTCTATCAGCGCTGAGGTTAGGCAGTTGCCCAGCTATTGTGCTATATAAGACATACTAAAATATAAAGGCTGTGTGTGTGTGTGTGTGTGTGTGTTTGTGTGTTTCATCCGTGAATATAAACCATTGAGGAGGGTAGCAACCCTGAGCCGAGACTTATTCAAGTATTTATACTATGGACCAGCCTGATTCGTTTTGTTTTCCTTTATTCGCTGAGATCTGCTGTTGCCAGGGCTGGTCAGCAACCTGTGGGCTCAAGAGGTCTTCTTGCCTCAGCTCCCTGAGTAGCTGGGACTGCAGCAACCTTGATGTTCCTGGCTTCAGCCATGCTTTTCAAAACTTGCTGCTGTATGTATTATCAAGTTTTTTTTTTTTTTTCCTCAGCGGTTCACTGCAGAAAGTTCCCAATAAATTCCCTCATGGGGTCATGACCCATGGAGAGATCTGACTGTTCTAAAAAGGCTGCAGCCCTTGGGTCTCAGGCCCCAGGTTGTAGTTTTAACTCTACCATCTCCGGTGTTTGAACTGACTAAAGAACAGCTTTCTCATAAGCTGGGAATGAACTCCTGCTTCCCAGGTGCTTGTAGCTTCACGCGCTGGCATCAGCCTACCTTCTGGTTGTTTGTGGCCCTTCTGGAATTTCTTGTAAAAAATGTTCGCTGTGAAATGTGTTGTTGATGATGGTTATAACAGCAATTCCACACAGTGTGCAGATTGTATGGCTAAGATCTGGTGACACAGAGCACCAGAAAGTGCATTCTTGTTTTGATTTTTGGTGACACTGGGTATGAACCCAGTGCCTTGATCATACTAAGCAAACACTGAGCCAAACTCCCCCCTGCCAATATTATTGTTTTAGGTACAATTTCTATGTTTTTCCCAAAAAGGGTTTCAGGATTTCAATTCTAGTATAATCATGGCTTGGACCTGGGAAGTTCAGTGTGCATTGCTGCCTTACAGCTAATTTTATAATACATGCGTACATGCACGTACACATACACACATACATACACACTTACACACACATACATGGACATATACACACATATACACGAGCACACACACACACACACACACACACACACACACACACACGCTCAGGTTGATCTTGAGCTCCCATGAGTGAGCTGTCTCCCAAGTAACTGGGACTACCGGTGCATGTTACTTGTGGCAGTCTGAATAAGAATGGCCCCCATAGGCTCATATATTTTGAAAGCTTAGTCACCAGGGAATGGAAGTGTTTGAAAGAATTAGATGGGTTAGGAGCTGTGTCCTTGTTAGAGAAACTGTGCCACCGGGGGTAGACTGAGGTTTCATAAGCCCAGAGTCGCTCTCTCTGCCTGCAAACCTACAAACCAGGATCTAAAGGTCTCAGTGCCAACCCGTCTACGTGTCACCATGCTCCTCACCACGACTGAATCCCCAGCATCTGAAATTCAATCACATGCCTTTTTAGCGCCTTTTTTTTTTTTTTTTTTTTAGTGTACATTCTACCAAAGACATGAAATGTGTTACAAATCTGTGTGTCATCCTCGATTGGGGACCTAGTGCCTTGGCATTACATGGACTTACGTGGCAATCACCTGCACAGTCACTACGAAAGTGTGCCTCCCTAAACCCACACAAAGAACACTTATTTAGACTTTCAAATATGTAAATCTGCCGAGTCCAACATGGCCATGCAAGGAACAGAATGACATGCTTCCTGCCCTGGAACAGAGCCAGCAGGGCTTGAGCCTCCAGAGTGTTGATGGTTGCTGTGTGCATAAGGTTTGTATAATAGTATACATATTTTCACATGCCTCCCTCCTAGGCAGTCCTCTCTGCCAAGGTTAATGACACCATGATAATCAGAGGCAGTACTGGGTCCTGGAGGCAAGGGTGTGTCTATGTCTCAGCAGAATAGCAGAATAGCCCAGACAAAATAGCTGACCTGAAGGCTGTGGGAAAGAAAGCTAAAAAACCGTGAGTTTGAAAAATATATAATTTCTCAACTATGTAAAAATATAAGGATGCAATATGAATTGTAAAAGGGGCACCACAGATCTAAAGGAACAGAGGCTGTTGCACTAGGAGACAGCTTGTCAGAAAAACACTAAGGAAGGAGATAAAGAGAGTTAGGAGTGGTGACTGCCAGGCAAGATCCCACCCAGCTAAGTTTTTTGTTTATGCTTACAAAGGCAGACAGGTTCCAGAGTTCAAGGTCAGCGTGGGAGCTTAGGTTCAGGCTCAGCTTGGTAGGAAAGGCAATTTTGGGTGGGGTGGGTCCTAACCAGCAAGTTTGCTGTCTCCTAGTGCAAACAGAATCAAGGAGCTGATGCTGGTAAAAGGGATGATCGAAAGGGAACCTGGGGTAATGACTGAATTGATATGTAAACTAAAAGCCTGGACTTTTGGTGTTCGAGAGATGTGCGATAACAAAATTTTTTAGCACTGCACAAAAGTCATCTCGAGCAGAGCTGCCTAGAGATCTCCAGAGAAAGCAGAACATGGAGAGAGCAGTCTGAAAGCTGTTCCAACAGAACACAGGCCATCAGTTTGAAACCCACGATTTGACTTCCAGTCATTTGTTTGGCTGCCGCTCCCAGACACTCCCAGTCTCTCGTCTCTCAGGAACCCCTCTCCAAGCCAAGGCTGGACCTTGGCTTCCATTTTAGCTAGAACTGGCAGAAAGGAATCTGGTTATTACTCTTTCATGTTCAAAAAGGAACAGGCTGGGTGTGACAGCATATGCCTACAATTCCAGCACTTGGGGGGCTGGGGACAGAGGATTAAGAGTTCAAGGCCAGCCTATGTTAGAAAGGTTTGTAGTTGCTGTTGCTTTTGCATTTGTTCATTATATTTTATGTGTATGTATCAGTACAAATATGTATACCATGTGCAGGTGCTGATAAGATACTCTGGAACTGAAGTTTCTTTTTTTTTCTTTTTCTTTTTTTGTGAGGGGCCTGATATGGATGGCAGAAAACGAACTCAGGACCTCTTTTAGAGGAGCATGTATTCCCAATATCCGAGCCCTGTCTCCATGGGCACTATTCTTCCTTACCCAAAACAAAATAACCCAAACAAAAAAAATTAATTTTAAATTCTGAAAATATTTATTTTTTTATTGATTTAAAAACATGACCGTTTGTATATACTCGTGTAAAAATACATTAAAATACAGTTTTGTGACTTGGTATGTTTTCTATAAAAGTATAAGGTCCTAGTACTAAGGATTACCAGTGGTTTAATTTTATGATACATTTTATGAGAATTTCTGGGACAAAAGTAAAATTTTTGAAAGGTAAAATATGAAAATAGGTTTCCAAATAAGACAGATTTGGAGTAAGAAAAAGCAGATGTCTACAAATGACCAAACCCAATGCACTTGTCTTTAATTGTTTTGCTTTTGAGACGGGATCTGTGTAGCCCTTGGCTGTCTTGGAACTCACAGAGACCCTCCTGCCTCCTCATGCACCACCGTTTCTGGCTGCACACTTCTTATTTGTTATTGTTGAGACACAATGTCACTCTATACAGCCTAGACTGGCCTGGAACTCAGCTTCTCCAGTCTCACTGTCTTCTCTACCTGGGCTGAGATCATAAGTGTGGACTAACATACCGCCATACAGCACACATTTCCATTACAAAGGATTTTTAAAAATCTTAATATTTTTGTGTGCATGTTTGTGTGTGTGTGTGTGTGCTGGTAGGAAACAAATCTAGAGTTATATATTCTAGGTGCCCTTTGGTCTAGATATTTAAAATATGATCAGGGATGGGAATGTTGCTCGGTAATAACAGAATGTGCCCCCCCATGCATAAAAACTTTGGTTTTTATTACCAGCACAGCCCCTAAACCAAACCAAATCAAGCATTTTCTTCAACTCACTTATTTCACCAAAACCTAGAACAAGAGGTAGTGGGCGTGTGCTGAGCAGGCATTCTGCTGTCTGTAAAAGGTTCACTGAAACCTCCCTCACTTAGGAGGCAACTCCTGTGCAAGAAATCACCTGCACCTCTAAAGACATCTAATGTAGGCAGGCATTTTCACTTTAATGTTTAAGGATTCTTTCCTGACCCACCCCCAGCTCAGCCAAGGTTGTGGGAGAGCTTGGAAAGCAAACAGAAAGAACCTATACTTTCACCACAGACACATAAGGTCCTGTTGGCAGTGTTCTGTGTTTATTTACCATTTTCTCTCCAAGCATACAAAAAAAAGTACATATACATATGTGGCTACACTGTTTACGAAATAACTGTCTTGAGTTGCTTTTCCTCTCTTCCACTAACTATTTTTCTCAGAAAGACTCCTGATACTTAGCTCAGGCCAGACTCTTATCTCCAGTTCTCAGGGCCATCATATCTGGCCCTTTGCTTCCCTTCCCTACACACATATATGTATGCATTTCTTAAAAGATTTATTGTTTTATGAGTATGAGTGTTTGCCTACATGTATGAATGTGTACCACACATGCATCTGGCATCTGAGGCCATAAGTTTGCACCGGAACTGGAGTTACAGAAAACTGTGAGCTACCATGTGAGCTTTGGGAAACCAAACCTGGGTCCTGGGACTTCTGCAAGAGAAGCAAGTGCTCTTTAACTACTTAGTGATCTTTCCAGTGCCCCCTTCTTATATTTTAGTTGCCAAAAATCTTTTATTGAATGGATATTCATAAAACGATATTAGCAATGGTATGAATAGTTTTATAACGTTTGACTCTTTTATATATTTTATATAAAATTATAGAAGCTATAAAATGTAAGATGTCTATTCCATTTCTGACAACTGAAGCCCCTCAGCATGTAGTTCTATAGGCACATAAGCTCCGTGTTTCGTAACCCCATGAAGCCATGGTGCCTGGCATTATGTTCACAGTTCAAGGGCCCGTTCACAAGTGGAAGATCCCACGTTAAATCACACATGGATGACTGTAGGTCTGCTCATGAAGTTCACAGGCTGAACCCCCACAAGCTGTAAAACAGAGTTTATGGGTTTGTGATCCAACCTATTCCTGTCTCGGTGCACAAAGTGGATGTTGTTACCTGGAAGAGAACAAGGACAGACTGCTGAGGGCAAACGTCACACTAGTCTTTAGAGTCACTGCTTATCAGGATCAAGGGAAGCATTCCGACTCCTAATTAGCCCAGAGGGAAAATTAATTACCTGGAGTCCCTTATAGTCCCTATGTAATGCCACCATAATTCTTCATCATGGCAATTAACCACGACAAGGCAATGGCTGAATGAGAGAGTTACTTAATATGTTATGAGTTCCGAGGGGACAGCATCCTAAATTTAACCTTCTATTCAGTTTCATCAAGTATGATTAAATAAAGCATCCGTCCAGACAGGAGGAATCTGGGACTAACATACACATCAGCTGGGAAATTGCATCTATTCTCTAAGCACATGTACTAATAAATTTCACTTCAAAAGATTTGCTTGCTTCAGTTTTACTTCTGGGTTAAGGGCTACCTCACTCATGAGGATCTAGGTCATTCCTAGCACTGTATAAACGGGGTGGGGGCTGATTTCATAGGCTGTTTTATAACTAACCTGAGAGAAAGCAGTAAGTCAATTAGCTACAGAATACCTAGACACCCACAATCCTCCTATATCCACTCAATTAAGCTATAATTTATCATCTAAGTCCTGTTAATTCCATTTTAAACACAAAATCAGAGTTTCTGTTTGTTTTGAGATAGGATCATTCTATTATGCAACCCTGGCTGTCCTAGAACTCACTATGTAGACCAGGCTGGCCTTGACTTCACAGAGATCCTCTGGTCTCTGCCTCCAAAGCGCTGGGATTAAAGATGTGTGCCACCTTATTCTCAAAACAAGAGTTTAGCTTGAGACCTTAGATCAAATGGCATTGTCTCTAGCATTACATTCACCGGCCACACCTACAGTAACAGGTTTAATTTTTCATTTCCTGAAGACCTAGCTGTGGTGATTTCAATGAAAATGGCCCCCACAGACTCA
Organism: Micromys minutus; assembly: GCF_963924665.1. Classification (NCBI taxonomy): domain Eukaryota; kingdom Metazoa; phylum Chordata; class Mammalia; order Rodentia; family Muridae; genus Micromys; species Micromys minutus. The sequence continues at coordinate 91,749,050 of NC_137969.1, read as the reverse complement.
TAGGGAGTGGGATTATTTGAAAGGATTGGGAGGTGTGGCCTCACTGAAGGAAGTGTGTCAATAGGAGTGGGCTTTGAGGTTTCAGAAACTCAAGCCAGGCCCATCCAGATGTAGAACTCTCAGCTATCTCTTCAGCACCATATCTGCCATGCTTCCTCCTGTGCCAATAAACCTCTGAACTGTAAGCCAACCCCAATTAAATGTTTTCCTGTCTAAGAGTTGCAGTGGCCATGGTGTCTCTTCGAAGTAACAGAACCCTAAGGAAGGCAGCAGCCAAGTGAGTCAGTGACATGAGGTCAGACACAGGGTAAGAAAAACAAAACAACACCCCTTCCAGGTCTGAGAATGCAAACTAGTTATTGAAAATACGACTCTGGAAGATGAGGTGTAGCTCAGTGTTAGAAGCACCCTCACAGGCCTCAGCAAAATAGCAGCAGCAGAGAGAATGGGGAAAATGTGGGCTGATGAGATGTTTCAGGGGACAGAGGTGTTGGCCTCTAAGTCTGACAACCTGAGTTTGATCCCTGGGACCCACATCATGGAAGGAGAGAACAAGCTGTTCTCCAACTTTCACATGTACCAAGACACATATGTCCTGCCCCCTGTGCATGCATGCTCACCCAAATACATACCAAATAAACAAGGACATGCAAAATGATTGGTGGCAAAGACAGGCAGATCTGTGAGTTGGAGGCCAGTCTGCTTTGCAGAGCCATTTACAGATAAACTAAGGCTACACAGCAAGAACTTGTTGCAAAACAAACCAAAATCTATTTCAAAAAGACAGAGGCAGGTGAATCTCTGAGTCCAAGGCCAATCTGGTCTACATAGTGAGTTCTAGAACAGCAAGGGATACACAAAAACAAATGTATGAATAAACACACAAACAAACAAACAAATAAGAAAAGAAGGGAAGGGAAAGAATTCTAAACTGAGGGTGTGTTGTGAACACACAGCCTTGCCCTAGTGGGCTCAATTCTCAGCACCAAAAGCAAGCTTCTAAGTGGTTCAGTGGGTAAATTTATAGGACTCATAAAATGGCCTCCTTAACTTACTTATTGGTGCTAAGCCCAGGAAACACGCACCTGCCACCAAGATACAACTCCAGCCCCAAAGGGCTTCTTTCTAAATTAATCTGATCTGAATTTGTGAGAGATGGCTCTAAGCGTGCATGCCTGCTGTAAAGAACTAGAACCCTCCTTCCAGCAGTCTGGGACTTTAAAAGTGCTAATTTAATAATTCTTGGAAGGTATGTTTACTAGCAGGTATGACTTTAAAGAGGCTGAAGAATGAAGACAAATCTGCCTGTGCAGAACCTGACTGTGGAGACAGCTACCTTTCCACACTGACCAGGATGGAGTCAAGAGACCTCTGTGGCCCAGACCCTCAATGCAGTTGTTGACGTCTGTGGCATGTTACAATTCTCAATTCCAAAAGGGCCCACACAGTCACAGGCTTGCTTTCCCAAACTGTGCAGTTCTCCTTGTATGGCTAGTAAAAATAAAGATTCTTTCGTTTACAAAAGGAAGTCCGCTCTCCAAGCATGAACAGGAAGTATCCTTTCCTGGGAAGCTATCTAGATGGCCCCATTGAACTCTGTGAATGCCATATTCTCATTGACACTGTAGATTTATTATTATGCTTTTAGCTTTTTAGTTCTTGCTGTAGCCACAGCTGTCCTGGAACTCACTCTGTAGATCAGGCTGGCCTCAGACTCAGAGATCCACCTGCCTCTGCCTCCCAAATACTGAGATTAAAGGCTTGTGCCACCACTGCCCAGACTTTTTATCTGTTTGGTTTTCTGTCTGAAGATTTCTGAATGTGGTAACAGACACTGGTTATCAACATGCGGAGCTTGTTTGGTGAATCGTCACCCTCATTACATTTCCTGGACAAATGTACCGGGATCCGCTCTGTGGTATTCCTACTCCTTTGGCCAGATGGCTTTGTTGAGCCTGGCTTTGCTATGCACATATGAATCCCCCATCTCCTTCATGGGAAGTGTCCAGATTTCTTTGAGCACCCAAAGGAAAATAAGGAATCCTTTGTGAGTTGTACGCACCTTTGTGTTGTATGCTGTCCTTTGTGCATAGGCCATGCTAATCTTTACATTGTTCTGGTTAGAATATATGTTGTCAAAGTGAGCATTTTATTCTTTTTACGTGTGTTTGTGTGTGTGAGGGGGAGGTTTGTACATATGAGTACAGGTGCCCAAGGAGGCCAGAAGAGGCAGTCACATCCCCAGGAGTAAAAGTTACATGTAGTGGTGCTTTACCTAGTATAGGTGTGGGATCTAAACGAAGGTCCCCTGCAGAAGCATCAGGTGCCAGTAAACTCTGAGCAATCTCTTTAACCCCTGTTGAACTTTTTCAAGACTATAACAGTCATGTATTAATTAGCAACTCATAGCTTACTTTCTGTGTCTCAAATCCTTGCCCTCACTGGGGATCCTCACCAAACACAAACATCAACACACAGAAGCCTCTGAAAAATGAGAGATGCTTCTTACCAAAGCATGCCACCTCATTAGCCACAACTCCCATTTTCACAGTGTTCTAGGACGTAGGACAAGTGGGGTGCCTCTTAGACTTGTAGAGAGCACTGGAAAGTAGCCTACCCTTGATGCTCACCTGGACCTAAAATGAGGGTTCCTCCTTGTTGAGCTGGGTCTCCTTGGAAATCAAAAAGTGGGCCAGTGACTGCTCGCCACAGGCTTTGCAGGCTTCCCGAGAGCAGGTTGGACTTTATGTGGGGGCTCTCTCCTGAAATATCGAAAACTGCCTTTAGGTGTTATCATTTTATCTTTCAATAAGATATGATGCCAGTTCTCATATACAACATTCTTTTAAAAACATTTAACGTATGTGTTCATGTTTGTATTTGTGTGTGGTTGTACGTGTGCACGCTGTGCCACTGGAGGCCAGAGGAGGGCACTGAATCCTCTGGAGGTGGAGTTACAGGCCGTTGTGAGCTCTTAATGGTGGCGCCATCACCTCTCCAGCCCCACAGACGTTCTCTACTCTACCCCATCGTCCTGTCCTGACCCTGCAATGGAAATCACAGCACTCAACATTCCGCTCGCTCAACTTTTCTCTTCTTTGAAACAATGGCCTCATCTGTCACTGACACTGGCTCAAGCAGTCCTTTTCTATTGCACAGCAAGGCATTTGGCAGCATCCTTGCCTTCTATACCAACTAAATGCCAGTAACACCGGTCACTGAGTTGGACAACCAAAAACATCTCCAGGACAAACATGCTGGAAGGGGGTAATGACCCTGCTGAGGACATTGTCTTCAAAGGAAGAAGTGACAACAGACCTGGTCCATCTGCCAGAGAGAACTCCAACGGCCCATTTCTCAGATTTGTACCCCTTCTATCTTAGTTACCCATATGTAGTTTCTCACCTCATGCTCCTCACCAGGACACACTCTGCACAGGCTGTTAATGACGCGCAGCACCTTTTCCTCCTCCTGGGACCACGGCTAGGTTGCTCCTTCCAGTTTCCCTCACATTAGCCTTGGTGATGTTCTAGCTAGTGAGTCAAGTGGCTGCTTCCAGGCCAAGCTTCCAAAACCTCCCGCCAAGTTCTTGGAAAGCTTGGATTGGAAATGACAGAGCCACAGAACGGCAGGGCGTGGGCCTCAGAAACGCTGCTTGATGCCTGTCATCTTTTCCTCTGTGACTGACATGTCTGCTCTGTGACAAATGTTCCTGCTCCTTTTGAGCTGAGAAACCCAGTATCTGCCTGTTTTATAACGATTTTATCTCTTATTCTTACCTTGCTTGTGCCAGACTTGAAGCTTTAAACATTGATGACTGTGGAGAAAAACACCCAGACTCAAACTTTCCTTCCCTGACTGCAGCCTTCTGACTCGGATCAGTTTGACCCTAGCTACCTGTGGACGCATTTCTACACATGCCAATAAATAAGCAGTGACTCAGTGGTGACACAGTCTCCCAGAAGATAATGCCAGGTCAGGCAGCCAGAGGCTAAATCCCAAGATGGGGCCCTACTTAATGCAGACACTAATCACAAGCCTGGGTTGTTTGATTTTAAAGTATTTATTTATATTTTATGTAGGTGTGTGTTCCATCTGTACATATGTCTGTACAGCAGAAGACCGACTGGCTAGAAAGTGGGATTTCCATAAGCCCTTTTGGGATACAATGAATTTTCTTGAGTGGCTCACAGAATTCAAACAGTCTATGATGGCTAATTCTTTCAATTAAATTAAATTAAATTGGTGTGATCTAGAATCATCTGGGAAGGGAGTCTCAGTGAAGAACTAGTCTATATTAAATTGGCCTAAAGACATGTTTGTGGGGAATTAGGATTAGTGTGCCCACTGTGGGTGGCACCATTCTCTGGTTAGGGGATTCTGTATTATGTAGAAAAAGGAGGCTAAGCATAAGCATGCATGTGCTAATTCAAGGCCCTCTGCTCTTGACTGGGGATGTAATGTGACCAGACATTACATACATACATACAACATACATGAAGTTCCTGCTACCCTGAGTTCCTGTAGTAATGACCTGCAACCTAGAATTGTGAGCCAAGTAAAATTCTCCTTTAAGTTGCATTTCACAGGATGTTTTTATCACAGCAACAGAAATGAAACCATGACACGATCAACCATGACTGAACACTTAGCATAAAATATCTAAGTGCTTTAACTTTTGAAAATAAAAAATATATTGTTTTTGTGCCTTGTGTTTTTATTTTATGTGCATTGATGCTTTGCCTGCATGAATGTCTGTGTGAGGGTGTCAGATTTTGGGATTGCACACAGTTGTGAGCTATCATATGGGTGCTGGGTTTTGAACCTGGATCTTCTGGAATAGCAGTCAATGTTTCCAATTGCTGAGCCATCTCTCCAGCCCCAACTTTTTTAAATGCTTCGTTATATTTTACTTGTATGGGCATTTTGTCTGCATGTACATCTGTGCACCACATGCATGCTGTACCTGCAAGGCACCCATCCACCCATCAGGTCCCAGAACCAGATTATAAACAGTTTGAGACACCATGTCTGTTAGAAGAGCAGCCAATGGCTTTATTTTTAAGTGAGGATCTAAGAATGACTCTCAGAGTTACATTTTCAAGGAGGAACCTTTAAAAAGTATTTTACGAGGCTGGGGGATCTAGCTTAGTTCCTAGGACCCTAAGGAGTTCACAACAATATGAAACTCCAGCTCAAGGAATCCAGCGCCCTCTTCCAGTCTTCATGGACACTGCACCTGGCACATGCGGTTCTGAATTTTGCTTCGCCACTGGTTGCCGAATCAGCTCTGTGCTTGTGGGATGCCAACACAACACTCAGGGGAGACAGTGATGAAGCCTAAGATGGGTTTCATCGGCCAGGTGAGAAACAGTGGGTGGGGGATGGGAACTGAAAGAGTTGAAAAGAGGGGAGGGAGGCTGGGATGAGCTGGGTGAGTGCCAGGAGTGGGGAGGGCCTTCTGCAGGAGACCTAGACTCTCCTTGATGAGGGGCAGTCCTTGCTTGTCCAGACTATTTAATCATGGCAGGAAACAATGCATACAACTTACTCAGGGTGAACCAGAGATTAAACATATATTGCAGGAAGGATGCCCGGGAAGGGAAGCTTATTGGTTAAACCCTCATGGCCCACTTAACTACCTCATTAGCATGGAGAACTCTGGGTTTCTATGCTTTCTGGCCAGCTGTCATGGTCCTCTTAGTAAAGTATTGTGGTCACCTGCTCCAGGACAGGAATCTAGCCGGGAGTTAGTGAAAGCCTACCATTCTCAATTAAGAGTTGGGGTTCTGAACGTTTGCTACTACCTTAACGGTTCCTCTGTCTGGTGGCACAGTCCACCGCTCCACAGGCACATACATATATACATACATACATACAGGCAAAATATTGATACACACAAAATAAAAAATATTTAATAAAAATTACTTTATAAAATCTTGCTGGGTGGTGATGACGCATGCCTTTAATCCTAGCACCAGGGAGGCAGAGCAAGAGGGTCTCTTCAGGCAAAATGCTCACACATAAAATGCTCAACACATAAAAACAGTTAGAAGACCATGGCTTGTCTGCTTCACAAGCAGCTCCCAGCCCTATGTCAGTGAGACCTCCTTGGCTGACAACGTCTTTGTCACCATCACTGGCTTCTGCTCCCCTGGGTCTGATTCCTTCCTCACAACACTCTGTGACTCCTTCACTTAGCTGCCACAAGACACCTGAGGATTCCCAAGAATAAAGCCAAACTCTGAGTCAACCTGAATTAAGTGTGAACCAGCCCAGCTTATCCAATGACTCACACCAGTTCAGCTCGAGGCAGGTACCTGCCTGTCTTCAAGTGAGTGGTATTTCCCAGAGCCGTTGTATATCCGCCTTTGTCTAGAGCACCCCTCTTTCTTCTACCCTCACCCCTCTTCTACCCTCACCCCTCTTCTACCCTCACCCCTCTTCTACCCTCACACCACCAGTAACTTTCATGGTGAACTGGGACTTTGTCTCCAAAGTCAATTGCCTCTAGACCCTTTTCTCCCACATCCCCAAAACAGGCACTTGTCCCTTCCACTTCTCCTGCATGACAGGCCACTAAGCTGCACTAAAATCTCTGGAAGGCAGAGGCTGTCCTTTGTCACCGTACTCAAGAAGCATCCTACACTCTGGAAGTCACAGGTAAGAACTCAGTAACTGTTGAGAATGCCTGCCTGGAGTGTGAGTTCTGTTGGATGACCTACACCCATACAAATAGTATCACATGGTTATGTAGGTGTGGTCCTGTATTTCCAAAATTTAATTGTGCTGGCATCACCAAGCGGTGGCAGGATATTTGGTACTTTCATTTCTACGGACCTGCTTTCTATATGTAAATGTTTGTCACCTTCTCACCTGCTCGGAAAGAGGAAAAAGCAAGCTGCCATGGGGGACGTCACGTATGGCCATGTTGCCCTGTACCTAGCCAAAGCCACAGTAAGATTTGGACTCTGTAGTCCTGCTGCTGTCTGGCTCAGAATGAGTAAGCTGTGGAACCGCTCCCACTACACTAATAGCTTTTGTTAAATAAAGAGCTGGTGGCTGGCTGGAGCTGGGGCAGCAGGGACAGGAGCAAAGCAGGACACAATGGCAGGGAAGTAGGGGTAAGTCAGAGGCGAGCCGAGAGACTGCCTTGTTCTATACAGGTGTCTCCCAATCTTCATTACCAAACCTCAAGCGGGTCCCCAGAAAGCTCCACAATAGAGTTCTCACATCTACAAAAGACAAACATGTCAACTCAGCTGGGCTTAGTGCTGTGAGCCCGTCATCCCTGCACTCAGAAGGCAGGCGTGGTAGAACCACAAGTTCGAGGCCAGACTGGAGCTACTTGGTGAGACCCGATCTCAAAATAAATACAAATATAGATAGCTAGTGCTTGCTAAGCCTACTAAGTGCACTAAAGTTATAGCAAGCACAGGGACCGTGGACAACACAAAGCTGAATAGCACACAACTCTGTAACTATTTGGTACAATGAGCATACTGTGAGCCCCAAGGGATCATGAGCGTCCTGGGAGAGAAGCCTCGCTCTCTGCTTCAACTGTTATTCAGAAGCTGGGTTTACTATCCAGTGACATGCTGCTGAGTCACAAAAGCATGTAAACTCATCATATTTTTATATCAACCATGGGAGGGGGATGCTTATGAAAAGTATAAAGGTTGTCCAGGGTGCCTCTCGGTGGTAGACAGCTTGCCTAGCATATACAAGGCTCCTCCGCTCCTCCCAAAATGCCAGTTTTCTCACTTCAACTTTGAGGTAAATGCTGTGATATTTTCCTTAAGTATAGGAATGAATACAGAAGGTCTCTATGGAAAATTATTTTTGTCTACACACACACACACACACACACACACACACAAACACACACACACAGGGCTAAAGAGATCACTTTTCTCCCGTTTGCTCTTGTTTATTCAATGTCCCCGACGTAATTTTCTGTGGGTTATAAGGAACTTCCTAAGGAAGCCGCAGACCGCCAGAATCATAACTTCACAGGAAGACCAGAATGCCAAGAGAAAGACTGTGGAGGCCTGGCTCATGGGGCATACAGGAGAACAGGACTTAAGCTTACACAACATTAGCGCCACACTCTGACAAACAATCTGGCTACGCTATGCCCACATCCTAAAAAAAAAAAAAAAAAAAAAAAAAAAAGACAATGAGGCTGAACTCAAAATACTGGATGAGGCTGTCTCTTGAAAGCCGCCTCACGACAGGTAAGGTTGGTACAGGCTGAGCATGGGTTATAGTTCACTAGTCCCCATCAGCCGTGCAGTCGGAGAGGGAGGGCAGAGATAGGATAGGGCAAAGAAAAGAGGGTGTGAGCAAGTTCCACAGACGAGGCCTGTGCTGAGGAGGAGGCTTCAATTGTTAAGGAGACTGGGGTCACCAAATAGAACCTCTGGCTCGTCACAGACAGGAAGAATATGGAGGAGATTCATAGCATGGAGGACAGGACCCCAGCACTAGAGCCTCGGGCTTGAGAAAATGTAAATCCATCTGAAGAAGAGTCTGAGCTGACAGGATTACTCAGGGGCTCTCTGCCCAAAACAACCCTGCTTAGGGACCCAGGTTCAAGCAGGAGACTCAAGTCATTATCACTACGGTAGAAGGCAGTCAGTCTGAAGCTTGTGCTGGCAGAAATGGGCAGCACTGCCTATGGGGGCTGTAGACATGAGAAATGCAGATGGTATGGGCCAAGACAGTCTGTGCCAATGTCCCACAGAGTCGCTGGGGCAATGTGAAGCTGTGTCACACTCCCTGCAAGTAGCTTAAGAGGCTATCACATAGAGTTGTGAAGATAAAGCTTACGTTGCAATGGGAATCCCGGGGTACTAAAGATGCCAGGACTGTGGGACATCTGCTAAGGAAAGCCTGCCACATGGTGTGGAGCCAGCTCAGCAGAAAGGCAGCATGTGCTGCAGACAGCAGAAACAGATGGGCGGGGCTGCCTAAGCTCTTTGGAACAGGGAGGATTCCACCAAGAGTCCCAGGTGTGGGACATGGAGTTTAGCTTTTGGTATTAGTCCTGCTCTATTTGGGTCTTTCCTTGCTGTCTTGGTTAGTTTTTGTCAACTCAACACGAACTTAGACATAACCGAGAAGAGAAAATCGTGACTGAGAAAATGCCTTCAATAAGACTGGGTTGTAGGCATTTCTGTGGGGCCTTTTGTTAATAGATGATTGTGTGGGAAAAGTCCATCTCACTGTGGGTGAGGCCACTCCTGGGTGTGTGGTCCTAGGTTGTACAAGAAAGCAGGCTGACCAGGCCATGGGGACAAGCCAGTTAGCAGGGTTCCTCTATGGCTCTTGCTTCACTTCCTGCCTTCAGGTCCCTGCCTTGAGTTCATGCCTGACTTACTGACAGACTGATGTGTAGGTATAAGATGAAATAAGGCCTTTCCTCACCAAGTTACTTTTGGTGATGCTGTTTATCAGCACAGTAGAAACCCTGAGACACAAATATTCTTTCCTCTTTTCTTGAATGAAGGTGTTTATTCTGTACCCTTGTTGTATTGAAAATGTGTAAAAAATTTTTTTTAAATTATTTAACAGGAGCTTGAAATTCAAAGCCTGAGTCTCAGAAAAGCCTTTGGGTTTCTAAACAGTGCTAACACCTTAAATTTCCTTTGCCAAGAACTATTTTTTTAAGATGTATTTATTTATTATTATTTTAAAAAATCATATATGTGTATGTGCTCATCTGTACGGGAGCCCTTGGACATCAGAAGAGGATGTCATATTCCTCAGAACTAGAGTTACAGGTTGTTGTAAGCCACTACGTAGGTGCTGGGACTTGAACTTAGGTCCTCTGCAATAGCAGCAAATGCCCTTAACCACTAAGCCAACTCACCAGCCCTTTGGATACCTATTTTGTCATAGCAAAAAAAAAAAAAAAAAAAAAAAGTACTGAACACAACAGCTATGTACAAACCCTAGTGTGAGAAAACACACGTGTCTGAGAGAATCTCATCATTAAATGAAACATGTCTTACCGGAGGAGGAAATTTCTTCACCTCTTTTCATTCCCAATCTTTTGTAAATTTCTCTCTCAGGATCAACATAGATTTCATGAGAATATCCAGTCAGTTTGCAGAAAGGCTAAGAAGAGAATAAAATAATTGGAATTACTCATGAGAACAAATGAGAGACAAGTAAAGACAATGTAGTTTCTGCCAAAGAGCTTACATCTTTGTAGGGCTCAACAAATGTAATTCTGTATCTGAAACTTATTTAATACTGTGGCTCGTAGGGCTCAACAAATGTAATTCTGTATCTGAAACCTACTTAATATGGTGATCATCAGTTTGCTAGGCACTTACCTCAATATGATGGTATGATGACTGTCCAATCACTATGAGGGTGACATTTGCTTCCTTTGGGAGAAAGAGGGACAAATACATATTATTAGAAAGTATGTCTTAAAAACTTATTTTTTTCCCTCTAAAGCAATTCTTTTGTTTTGTTCTAATGCCACCTATAGGCTTCGAGGGGAACAGAAAACAAAGTCGCAGGAGTAGGAAGAAATGCATACTCAGGTATTTGAATAATTCAGATGATTTGTTTTCTCTAGGTAAGAGTTTCAAGACCTGAGAACCAAACATAAAACTACTAGAAGGAAACTCAGAGGGAAAGCTCAGAAGTAACATTGTGTAAGCAATGGTTTGGCTCAGTGAGTGCAGGTGTTACTGTGCCTGATGACCTGAATTCCATCTCAGGGACCCACAGGTTAGGAGAGAACTGACTCCTGCAAGCCGTCTGACCTCCACACACCCTCATATAAGTCAATCAGACATAGCAACAAAAGTAAACATACCAAGAAAGTTGTGCATTCTATATATAGCCAAGGAAACAGAGAAAACCCCCTGACTGGACTAAGAAAACCTATGCCAAGCACGCGCTTGTTAGGAGACTTATGAAATCAATGTTATGAATTGAAATATAGCAAGAAGATAATCCAGTTTTTTTTTTTTTTTAATGGACAAAAATGGGGTAGGGATCAGGACTTGTCTAGTATGCCCAGGTTCTAGATTTGACCTCTAGCAAGGAACGGTTAAGATTTAGTTCTCAATAGGTAAAAGACATAAGACTAGCCAGTTGTATGAAATAATTCTTGGGCTGGGGAGATGGCTCGGTGCTTGGTGAGGATCTGAGTTCTATCCCTAGATTCATGCAAAAAGGCTAGTGCAGCTGCATGTGTGTGTAACCCCAGCAATGTAGAGATGGAAGCAGGTGGATCCTGTTGCTCCCTGTCCAGTCAGCTCCAGACCAATGAGAGAAGTTACATAAAAAAACAGCATGAATGGCCCCTGAGGAACACTTGTGGTTTACCTCTGGCCTCCATGCATGTGCTTGTGCAAACCTGTACATCCAGGCACACAAATTTGTACACTCTCAATACAAAATGTGGAGTATTGCTTATCATTAGAGAAATGAAAACATAAATGAGGGCTGGAGAGATGGCTCAGTGGTTAAGAGCACTGTCTGCTCTTCCAGAGGTCCTGAGTTCAATTCCCAGCAGCCACATGGTGGCTCACAACTATCTGTAATGAGATCTGATGCCCTCTTCTGGTGTGTCTGAAGACAGCTGCAGTGTACTCACATACATAAACTAAATAAATAAATCTTTTTTTTAAAAAAGAAAATAGAAATGAAATATTTCTTCACCTTAGGAGAGAAGCTACTAATCAGAAAGAGGTGAGGGCACGAACAAAGAGAATCTTTGCATGGTGCTGATAATAAATTAGTACAGCTTTTATAAAAACAGTAGCGCACAGGTTCTTACAAAGATTAAAAAGAACTGCCACATGATTCAGACTTGCTACTGTTGGTTACATATCCAAAAGAACTGACGTGAGCATGCCGAAGAAACCCCACACTTCCATGTTTTCTGTGGCACTGTCAACACCAGCTAAGGCAAGGAAGCAACCCTGGTGTCCATCGGTGGACAAATACATAGAGAAAAGTGTGGTACCCAATGAAGCACCGTTCATCCATAGAAAAGAAGCTTGTTTTGTAGCCTAAGCTGACCTCTCTCTGCATCCTAAGTGCTGGGATTAAAGGCACGGGCTAGCAAGCCTGGTTAAGGGTTTGGTTGGTTTGTTTGCTTTTGTTATTTATGAAAGCATGGAGGCCATTATGCAGAGTGAAATAAACCATGAACAGAAAGGCAAATACTGGATGATCCCATGTATGACACATACGGAGTCAGACATTGTACCGCATGGAAGTAGAAAACAAAACAATGGCTGCCACGGGCTGGAAGAAAAAGAATGGAACATCCAGAAAATTGCTCAAAGGGTACAATTTCAGCTAGACATGAGGAAGAGAAATCAGTTTAGAAAAGTACTGTCCCGCACAGTGACATAGTTACTAGTAATGTGCAATTTCAAAAGCACCAAGAAACATCTCCTTTAAATATTCTTTGTGGGGGCTGGAGAGATGGGTCACCGGTTAAGAGCACTGACTGCTCTTCCAGAGATCCCGAGTTCAATTCCCAGCAACCACATGGTGCCTCCCAACCATCTGTAATGGGATCTGATGCCCTCTTCTGGTGTGTCTGATGACAGCAATAGTGTACTCACATACATAAAAAAATATTTTAAAAAAATATAGATAAATCTTTAAATGTTCTTTGTAAGTACATGCACATGTTTATTCATGTTTATTGCTGCTTTATTCACAATACAGAACCTATCTGCCAGCAGATGCATGCACAAACAACCTAACAACCCCCCTCTCTCTTTCATACACACACACACACACACACACACACACACACACACGCACACACACACAGAAACACAATCATCTGTAAGGAATGAGGTAATGATAATGAAATGCAGGAAATGAGTGGAAATGGACATCATTATGCCAAGTCAAACAAGCCACAGACAAGACAAATATGGTATTGTTCACATCTTTATATGGAGTATGAAAGTAGGAAGGGGGTTGTGAGCATGAAGTCTAGCGGCATGAGGAAATGAGAGGGTAAAAGAATATCAAGAAAACAAAAAGGACCAATGTGGCTCTGGAAGAGGGTAGCAGCAAGAAGGGGTGACCACGAATAAGAACAGAGTATCCACAGATGAAAATATCACAGCGAGACCCATTTTTCTGTATGCTAAGTTACTCGTGTCAACAATATTAATAATGTTCACAACGCAAAGATGCTTCAGAATATTAGAAACAAAAGGCATAGAAGGGAAGGCAGAAGTTTTTAATTTTTTTCCTCATGCATCCTAATATAAATGTGTGCTGAAAATAGATCTTAGTTTTACAAACGCTGTCTTCAGTTACAACGTTCATCTGGGGACTGAAGAAAAACGGGGCATGCTTGCATCTCACTGGTAAATACAAAGCCGCATTTTCAATAAACGTTACATTTTCCTATAATGAATAACTATTTGGGTTGTAAAATTAAAGGGTCCAAAGCATCAGTTGCTGCCTGTGTTTTGATTTTTGCATTCTTACGCAACATTTGGATACAGGCAGTTTACTAGGTAAAATTACGATAGTCGGTTCTCAAGAGGGCGCAAAGGAGCGCATTAGGACAGAAATAGACCCTCCTGGGTCAGCCCCAAAGGATGGAGGAGGGGGGACACCCATCCACAGCCCACCCTACTGCACTGGCCACCGCTGCTTACTCAGGAAACTTACTTGGAGGAAGCTCTTGGGGATTTTGGCCAGATCTTCGACATATTCTTTACAGACGTAACACAAGAAATGCTGAAAGGCAACAATGCAGAAGAGCACGTAAGCAAAGTAGCAGCCAGGTTCCAGAAGGTCCAGGCACTCGGTTTCCAGGCGAGGTGCTGCACCCGCCGCGGCCCAGGAGCTGGGCGGCCAACGAGAGGCCCTTCCCCTCCCTCCCCGGCCGTGCTCACCCTCACGAACACTACCACGGCTCGCCGCTCTCGGAACAGCGCTCCGAACGTCACCCGTCTCCCAGACGCGTCCAGCACTGGCAGCTCCGCTACGGCGGCCGCTAGCGGCTGCCCGCGCTCTGTGTCCGAGCCAGTCGGGCTCGGGACCCGGCCTGCGAAGCCACTGACCTGCCGCGTCACCGGCGCGGCCATCGCCGAGGAGGGCGACCGCTCAGGTCAGCCAGGGACCGTGGGAGGCGGGGCCAAAAGAAGAGGCGGGGCTGATGCTGGAAAGGCGGGGTCGCGAGGGTGAAGAGGGGACTGGAGGCGGGGCCACGCGGAAATGATGCTTGGAAGGCGTGGCCACAAGACTTATGACCTACTCCAAAAAAATTCTTCCAGTTTGAGTTCTAAGGGAGGGGACAGTGCTGTGGGAGGTGAGGCTGGGCTACGCTCTCTTTCTACTGCCTACAAAACCTTCCAGCTAAAAACCTATTTTTTACAGACGGAACACAAGGAATGCTGAAGAAGGGATGGAAAGATAGATCAGCGGTTAGCAGTACTTGCTTATCTTCTAGAGAACCAGGGTTCAGTTTCCAGCATCCACATAGCAGCTTGCAACTCTTAGCTCTAGTCCCAGGGTATCTGATATTCTTATTCCAGGTTCCACAGACACCGTACATCTACTGCTCTTAGAGAGGACTCAAGTTACATTTTCAGTTCCCACATCAGATGTTCATAAAATTCCAGTAACTGTAACACCTTCTTTGGGGACTCTACAGGCATCTGCACTCACACAGAGAGAGTGACAGAGGGAGGAAGAGAGAGTGAGACAGAGGAAGAGTGGGTGGGGAGGAAGAAATTAAAAATAATAGTTCATTAAAAATTTTAGGTTAATAGCTGGATGGTGGTGGTGCATGCTTTAATTCCTTGGGAGGCAGAAGCAGGCAAATCAGTGAGTTTGAGGCCAGCCTGGTGTCTACAAGTGAGTTCTAGGACAGCCAGGGCTCCACAGAGAAACCCTGTCTTGATAAAGAGAAAAATAGCAAACAAAACTTAAATTACACTTTACTTATTTTGTGTTTGTGTGTGTATGTTGTCTGAGTGTGGGTATAAACAAACCTCCTTTTGTGTGTGGAGGTCAGAGGACTTTTAGAAGTTGGCTCTCTGTTTCCATCATGTGGATCTCAAATATTGAACTCGGGTCATTAGGCTTGGTGGCCATCTCCCAGGCCCAAGTATTACAAATACTTGGTATTCATAATCATCACCTTCCATTTCCCATTCTGCATTCCCTTTTCCTGTAGAAGCCACTTCAGCTGGTTGTGGGTCTTCACCTGATACAGCTACCAAAATCATTTCCATTGACTTTAAATACTCTATGGGCCATCCTGTTTTCCAGAGACTTCCTTTTCCGCTGTTTTCCTCAGTAAGTAAGCAGGACCAGCCATTGTAGGTAGAGCAGTAAGTCCCTCCTATACCTGCTGCTTCGGAGGAGACCTCAGAAACAAAGACACACGAAGAGTGCAAAAAGAGGAAGAATTCCTAACACAGTTTGGGCTTCTATCCTGCAAGTGGGTTCGATTTGAGTCAACTTTTGATCTTGGTAACATTGCACTTATTGTATGTGTGCATGTGGACACACAGTGACACTGCATGTATAGAGATCAGCAGACTACCTGTGGGAGTCAGTTCTGCCCTTCCCTCCAGTGGGGCACAAGCGATTGCATCCAGGTTGTCAGGCTTCTCAGCGGGTGAGCAGAGCTATATCCCGATCCAGTTTCTTTCTACAAACAAAGCACTTTAGCTGTAGAATGTAGGGAAGAATCTCCTGTACTGTGTGGAAGTATCACCTGTCTATAAAAAGCTGGTGGCCATTGCATGGAGGCAGGATTAGAGAATGGGACACCTGGCAGAGAGAAAGGAATCCTGGGAAAGAGTCAGGTGCAGGAGATTAATGACCTGGACTTGAGGAAATCATATGGATAAAACGGAGGAGAGGTAACCAGCCAGGTGACAGACATAGAACAGTATAAACTACATATCTGAGTTATGAACTAGTTAGGGAACAAGCCTTGGGTTTTTTAAATAAATACTAAGCCCCCCGAGTCATTATTCTAGAACTGGAGTTCAGGTGGAAAAGAACACAGTAATAATAAAAACTGTCCGGACTCTGGGTGCTGTCCTTGAACTCTGAAGGAGACACTGACCTGTATGATGTTCTCTATAACCCAAATCATGAAGTCTCCCCAAAGGCAGCTGACATCACAACTCACTGTTCAGAAGTCAAATAAAATATAATGGTATATTTATTTATGTGAATTAATCCAGCATGGTTGAAAACCGTCAGGGATCACAATTTGTTGGGGATTTTTTTTTTGTGCTCTGTGATTCATGTACACCGAATACTCATGGGCACCGTGTACTCATGGGCACCGTGTACTCATGGGCACTGTGTACTCATGTGCACTGTGTACTCATGGGCACTTTGTACTCATGGGCACTGTGTACTCATGGGCACCGTGTACTCATGTGCACTGTGTACTCATGGGCACTGTGTACTCATGGGCACCGTGTACTCATGTGTACTGTGTACTCATGGGCACCTTGTACTCATGGGCACCATGTACTCATGGGCACTGTGTACTCATGTGCACTGTGTACTCATGAGCACTGTATACTCATGGGCACCGCGTACTAATGGGCACTGTGTACTCATGGGCACTGTGTACTCATGGGCACTGTGTACTCATGGGCACTGTGTACTCATGGGCACTGTGTACTCATGGGCACTGTGTACTCATGGGTACCGTGTACTCATGGGCACTGCGTACTCATGGGCACTGTGTACTCATGTGCACTGTGTACTCACATGCTTATTTTTCTTACCCAGAGATCTGTACCCAGTCCAGACACTGGAATAACTCAGTATTTTGTAGAAAATTGTGTCCTATCGCCTCCTGACTGTTTAAATAAAGAGCTGACTATCCTATAGCTGGGCAGGATAGGACAGGATGGGATTTCCGTGCCTGGACAGAGAGAGGAATAGGCTCTCAGGTAGGAGGGGAGTTACCATGAGAACACAAATGAAGAAGGAGGTACCAGAATTAGATTAAGATGGCAGGTAATGGGCCGTGTGGCTCAGAAGTAGGCCAGGCCAGTGTAGTTGGGTTAGAATTGTAGAATAACGTCATTATACCACAAAGTGGGTCGAGCCTATCATCAGATGAGAAATCTGCTCAAAATCTGCCCAGCTTTGTGCCTGAAGCTTTTGATAAATATATCAGGTCTCTGTAAAGGAGGGCATAAAAAAGATCTGTACTTTTACAAGAATTCTTGTTCTATTTCACATACTGGGGTGGTTTATTTAATAAAAAGGTACCAGTCAACATAGTATGAAGAATCAGTTTTTACATACAACTGCCAGATGCAGTATTTTACGAAGGGCCTGGCAAGATGTCTGAGCTGATAAAGACTCAAATGGGAGCAGGAAACTAACTTCTAAAAGTTGTTCTCTGACCCTCACACATGTGCTATGATGTGGTGTGTGCATGTGTGTGTGTGTGTGTGTGTGTGTGTGTGTGTGTGTGCTACTTGAGCTAATACCACTAGATGGCATTGTTTACATTTGTAAGTAGAAACTTTTTAAAAAAAAAAGATTTATTTATTTTATGTAAGTACACTGTAGCTGTCTTCAGACACACCAGAAGAGGGCACCGGATCCCATTACAGATGGTTGTGAGCCACCATGTGGTTGCTGGGATTTGAACTCAGAACCTCTGGAAGAGCAGTCGGTGTTCCTAACCACTGAGCCATCTCTCCAGCCCAGTGGGAAACTTATAAATGCACATTTGTTCTTTTACATTTTGGTGGGACCAGGGCAGCTCTTCTACTGTTTAACATCTGTTCAAGAGATTTTCTTTCTACATTTCAGGTATCCAGATAGGCCAGGGCTCCCTGGAACTTAAGGGCTCTAGTTTTGTCACCCCTGACATCATTTCCTGTTTTTCTTGCTAGCTGGCCCCTGGCCATACTGAACTCCTGCACTTGCCTAATTTTACCTGTTTGCTCCTCCTCAGAGCCTTTGGTACCCAGCCCCTCCTCTTGCAAGGCGCTGGCCAGATGCTGTTGTCATCCTCCTTTTTTTTTTTTTTTTTTTTAAGATTTATTTATTTTATGTATTTGAGTACACTGCAGGTGTCTTCAGACACACCAGAAGAGAGCATCGGATCCCATTACAGATGGTTGTGAGCCACCATGCGGTTACTGGGAACTGAACTCAGGACCTCTGGAAAAGCAGTCAGTGCTCTTAACCACTGAGCCATCTCTCCAGCCCTCAATTAGATTCTTATCTCTGTGCCTCAGGATAAGGAAACTTGGAGGTCCTCTGCATATCAGAAGTTATTTCCCAGGGTTTGAAGAAAACAAAGGCATGTTCATTTGATTGGCTAGACATTTGTCCAACAAGGTTACCATCTAGTTAAGTCTCGGTCTTGAGAGCCTGAGGTTCGACCAGCAGCTGCACCAGAAGTTCAGAACAAAGAGTGAAATCCCAGGATTAATGGTCGTACTTTCGAATCAAATATTTCTCTGTTGAGTCAACATCCTGTGGCACTTTCTCCTGGGGGTGGGGCTTTACCACCACTGGTACGGTCTGTCTGTCATATTCTCAGCTGGCACCAATGAGGTAGGACACAGTAGAAAGGTAATTTACTGAGTAGAAGCTGC
Organism: Micromys minutus; assembly: GCF_963924665.1. Lineage (NCBI taxonomy): Eukaryota > Metazoa > Chordata > Mammalia > Rodentia > Muridae > Micromys > Micromys minutus. The sequence continues at coordinate 91,730,436 of NC_137969.1, read as the reverse complement.
TTTTCAGGAGGGTCTCTGGGGAGAAGCAGAGGTCTGTGGGGAGTGAAGTTTTCTCATTTGGCAGCATAGTGGGAACGGGCGGTCTAAGCTCTGGCTATGCCAGTAACCAGCCACACACCCAAAGCAAATTTTTCTCTTATACAGGCAAAAGCTTCTGTTTTGCTATGTTCTTCAGATTCCTGGATCTAGCTCATCCTTCTGGATCTTCATCTTGGGGTTTCTCTCTCCTCAAGTCTCGGTTCAGTTACTTTTCAGTGAATCCCCTGGACCACCCAAGCTCTGCTGTCTTCTTTAGTTACCTTCTGAGCACCCACCACCACCTAACACATGGCATAATTTTCCAGTTCACTTCTGTCCCCAGTAAAATAGGACACTTTTCCTAAGGGGATCTATTTTAATCACTGCTCTGCCTCCTATTGCACCTAAAGTACAGGTCGGCACATAATGGGCGTCAGTGGGCTCACAAATACATCCACTTAGGAAGCAAGGCTAGAGATTGTGTTGGGACAATGAACCACAAGGGACAAAGCGATCTACAGAACAGACTGGATATCAAAGTTGAATTTTATTTGCTGTGTGTGTGCACATGTGAAGTCAACCCTGGGTGTTATTCCCCAGGAGTGGTCTACCTTGTTTTTTGAAACAGGTTCTCTCTCTGGGATCTGGAGCTCACCAGGAAGGCTACATTGGCCAGCCAGTGAAGCCCCTGCACTGGGGTTACGCAAATATGTCTATCTTCTTATGCAGGTTCTAGGGGTTAAACTCAAGTCTTCATGCTAGTGTGGCAAGCTCTTTATCAACTGAACTCTCTCCCCAGCTCTTGAGAGAAATTTTTATAAAGAATATATTCTCGGGGCTGAAGAGATGGCTTAGTGGTTAAGAGCGCTGACTGTTCTTCCAGAGGTCATGAGTTCAATTCCCAGCAGCCACATGGTGGTTTACAGTCATCTGTAATGGGATCTGATGCCCTCTTCTGGTGTGTCTGAAGACAGCTACAGTGTACTCCTATACATAAATAAATAATTCTTTAAAAAAGTATATTCTTTAAGGGCTGGGGATACAGCTCAATTGTTAAGTGGTCAGTCTCCAGTACCACGTAAGACCAGATGTGGTGGTGCACATCTGTATTCTCAGTACTTGAAAGAGCATAGCAGGGGATCCTTCCTGAATTATATAGGCCAGAAAGTTCAAGGCAGACTGGGGCTATACACAAAAATGCTATCACCTCCAGCTACCAAAATGAAATAAAAACAGACTGTATAGATTTATTTATTTTTCCCAGAGGCAGGGTCTCTCTTTGTAGTCCCAGCCATCCTGGCTGTCTTGGAACTTGCTATGTAGACCAGGCTGGTCTTGAACTCAGACATCCATCTGCCTTAGTGCCAGGATTAAAAACGTGCACCATAAAAATAATGCACCATCACACCTGGCTAAATTTATTTTAATGATGTTTTTCAAGATTTATTTGTGCATAAGGGCTTTGCCTGTGTGTGTATGTCTGCATCACACACATGCCTGGTCCCCTTTTTGGAGGTTAAAAGAGGGTATCAGAGCCTCTGGAACTGGAATTAGGGAGGGAGTTGTGGAGTTGTGAGCCACCTTATGAGAGCTAGAAGTTGAATTCTAGTTCTTTGCAGGAACAAGTGCTCTTATCCGCTGAGCTATCTCTCTAGACCCAAGTTTAATTTTTTAAAAAGACTTATTTTAATTATTTGAGCCCACTGTAGCTGTCCTCAGACACACCGGAAGAAGGCATCCAATCCCATTGTAAATGGTTGTGAGCCACCATGTGGTTGCTGGGAATTGAACTCAGGACCTCTGGAAGAGCAGTCAGTGCTCTTAACTGCTGAGTTGTCTCTCCAACCCCCAAGTTTAATTTTTTCATTTGTTACTTTGTGCAGGGGACAGAGTACCATGGCACTCACATGGAGGTCAGAAGACAACTTTGGGTTGCTGTCCTTCAGGAGAATCTCAAGAACTGAACTCCAGTTATCGTTACTGGCAAGCACTTTAACCCACTGACCCATTTCTCTAATCCCCGCATAGCCCAGCTTTTTTAGGTTGGGCTCTCAACAGGTTAAAAGAGTGGTTTTTCACTTGGATCACTTCTCAGAAGAAATCTACTTCCACGTTGAGGGTTCATTAGCACCCCGTAGCATGGGGAGCAGCCAAGTGGAAGAGGCACCTTGCCAGATGGCTGAGCAATCTTCCTGGAAGGTGAGCCTCTGGCCCAGTTCTAGTCTTCAGATAAGTTTAGACCAGCAATCACCAACTTGTAGGTAACCCTTTGGAGATAAAATGACCTTTTCAAAGGGGTTACCTAAGACTATTGGAAAACGCAGATATTATGATTCAAAACAGTAACAAAATTACGGTTATGAAGTAGCAATGAAAAAAAAAAGTATGGTTGGGGGTCACTGCATGAAGAACTGTATTAAGTTGAAGAGTGTTAATATTAGGAAGGTTGAGAACCACTGTTTTAGACCCTCAGTCTTGGAGCTGAGGGAAAGGAAGAGCAGAGATAAACCATTTCTTCTTTGTGCCCTCTCAGTCTCTGACCCACTGAGACCCATCTAATAGATGGAGGTTAAGGAGTCAGGGAGAACTTTACCTTGTAAGGTGTAAGGTTACACCTTTATTTACTTATTTGTATATGTATGGATATGAATATATGTATGCCCCTGTCACTATGCTTGTACGAAGGTCAAGATGACAACTGGTGGGAGTCATTGTCTCCTTTAACCATCTGGGAATTGGGAATTGAACTCAGTTGTTCCATCTGCAAAGCCATCTTGCTGGCTCTCATATAATTTTTTACACTATATTCATATATGACAGTCACACTATCTTGCACTGGCCTTGAAGTAGCTCATCCGAATGCTTCCATGTTTCCCTGATCTCAGGAAACCCTGACCAAACCCAAAGACTTTAAATCTAGGAGCTCACTACTGCAAAAACTGTAGAAATGTTACTTGGGCACTTGGTTCCAAAACAACCATAAACCTTTCAGTTCCTGTCCAACACAGAATATCTTTGTTAGTGATGATGGCCATTAGTTTCCCTCTAGACACAAGGATTTGGTTTGTTTGGTTTGGATATTTGAGACAGGGTTCCTCTGAGTAACAGAGCCCTGACTGTCCAGGATTCGATTTGCAGATCAGGCTGGTCTCAAACTCACAAAGATCCACTTGCCTCTGCCTTCCAAGTGCTGGGATTAAAGGTTTGTGTCACCACACCCAGCTGAAATTCCTTTTTTTTTTTTTTTTTTACAAAAAGAAGCTGTGGCTGGTTATAAGAAAGTGCTAGGAGCCTGAGAAAGAAGTGGTTTTAGACAAATTGCTTCACCTGAAAGACCCCGAATTGGGGAAGCCCCTCACTCTCGTACCAAGAACTCACAGAGAGCCTATCTTGCTGCAATCAGGCATGAGGTTTATTGAGGGGAGGGGTATACCAGAGCTCTGGGGACGACACACATCTCACGCTGGAGATAGAGGAGTCAACCCCAAACTCAAGCAGGGAGAAGTATTTATAGGGAAAATCACATAAGCAGTTAGCAACAGGCACATAGTGATTTCATTGGTTCATTCAAATTGGCACACTCTGCCTACTTTGGACACAATTCAACTCTAGGCTACTCTATTTTGGGGCACACTGACCTTGTACTTGTTTTTCTCAGGACTACAGAGCCAGACCTTATTAAGTCTAGATGGTCTGGGGTTGGGCCATTTCTTTGAACATGTTACTTTGTTTTTAGCCTTGAGACATACTTGTCCTCATGGGAGTGTTAGTGGGGCTAGCTTAAGATTCTAACTCTTTCAACTGAAAGTAAAGAATCACTATGCAAGCTGTTTCCAATATTTTAGGTTCATCCAAAGTCTGATTTTTATTATATCAAAAGGATATCTGCAGGCTTAGATTTTTCAAAACCTACTGTAATAATAATGCTCTCACCTTCCTTCTAGCCTACCACCCACCAGAGTTAGTGCAAAGGTTAATAGGGCAGAGGAGGATGTGGACCTGTTTAGAAATAGTTCTTTGGGGAGATTCCAGTCTTCATTGTCAGGATATCAGCAGCTCAGTTCACACAAATCAGCAGCAGGGGGTCTATCCAGAAGAAACAGTGAAACTCTGCCAATCAGCCCGAGTTCCACACAGAAGTGGCAAGACGTCACTGGAATATCACAAGAAATTCTTTGGTGCATTTCTCTTTATGAAGTCACAACAAACGATGATCAGCAAAGAAGGCCAGGTGAACCAATGCCTGTATAGCATCGGCCACTGTCGGATTATATGTATATCCTTTCCAAACATCACCTGTCCTCACAAGCATCTGCTCTAGCAGAACATCACATGCCCTTTTCCAGGAAGCATCCAGAAAAACACCATGTGTCTGTTCTCAGTAAACCCCTCCCCCCACGCAAGTGCCTGCTTCAGCAAAACATCCTCTTATAGGACAGTTTCCAGCAAAACATCACATGACACCACGAGTCTCCAAAGAAACGTGAGATTTCCACTTCAGATATCCCTTTGTATGAATTTTCTGATGACCTTTGAGGGACTCCTTAACCCAATAGCCTCCTGACAACGTTTGTGCATTCTGGCTGACATATTCTTGACAACAGTCTTTAGCCTCTTAGCAGAGAAACACCTAAACTAACCATAGAGACAAACAGATCAAAACAATAAAATACAATAAAGGTTGATTTTTGCTTACAAAATGTGCAGTACTGAAAATGTGGAGAGTTTTACTCCCAATATTTATTCGGGTACTCCTCCTCTTCCTCCTCTTCCTTTTTTTTTTTTTTTTTTAAATTTTTAAGATTTATTTATTTTATGTGAGTAAACTGTGGCTGTTTTCAGACAGACCAGAAGAGGGCATCAGATCCCATTACAGATGACCATGAGCCACCATGTGGTTGCTGGGAAAGCAGTCAGTGCTCTTAACCACTGAGCCATCTCTCCAATCTGCACCTTTCCTTCTTATTGTCTTTTCTTTTTTTTTTTTTTTTTTTTAATGGCATTGAAACATGACATCCGGGCTGGAGAGCTGGCTCAGAGGTTAAAAGCACTGACTGTTCTTCCAGAGGTCTTGAGTTCGATTCCCAGAAACCACATGGTGTCTCACAACCATCTGTAATGGGATCTGATGCCCTTTTCTGGTGTGTCTGAAGACAGCAACAGTGTACCCACATACATGAAATAAATAAATTAACTAATTTTAAAAAGAAAGAAAGATGACATCCTAGCTTGACCTAGAAGCCAGGTTCATGTCATTAATTTTTCATTTATTTAGTATGAGGGAGGGGTAGAGTTAGAGGTGTCCTCTGCTACATTTGAAGGTCAGAGGGCACTTCTTCCACCCAGCTTGAGGTAGAGTCACTACTGTTTCTTCCCCTGATCATGTACTCAAGGATAGCAGACCCAGGAGCTTTTTAGCTGATTTCTCTTTATTCACCTCCCATTTCACAGTCGGAGTGCCAGGTTAATGAAAGAGTTAGAATCTTAAGCTAGCCCCACTAACACTCCCATGAGGACAAGTATGTCTCAAGGCTAAAAACAAAGTAACATGTTCAAAGAAATGGCCCAACCCTAGACCATCTAGACTAGATAAGGTCTGGCTCTGTAGTCCTGAGAAAAACAAGTACAAGGTCAGTGTGCCCCAAAATAGAGTAGCCTAGAGTTGAATTGTGTCCAAAGTAGGCAGAGTGTGCCAATTTGAATGAACCAATGAAATCACTATGTGCCTGTTGCTAACTGCTTATGTGATTTTCCCTATAAATACTTTTCCCCGCTTGAGTTTGGGGTTGACTCCTCTATCTCCAGCGTGAGATATGTGTCGTCCCCAGAGCTCTGGTATACCCACCCCCAATAAACCTCATGCCTGATTGCAGCAAGATAGGCTCTCTGTGAGTTCTTGGGTTCGAGTTCTCCCGGTACAAGAGTGAGGGGCTTCCCCAGTTTGGGGGTCTTTCTTTTACAGATACTTGCCACCATATCCTTCATTCTGTGTGGTTTCAGGAGACCTAACTCGGGCTATTAGGCTTGTGTGTCGATTGCTTTTTATCAGATAAGCCTTCCCCGGGCTCCAATCACTCATTTTATCTGAAGGGCCCTGTCATATATCAGGGGAATCTTGTCTTTGTCAGATCTGTTTATGCCACGAATGATAGGCACCCTGTTCTATCAGCAAAGTGAGGCATTGAAGAACTGGAGATTAAAAATTCCAGGAAGGCTGCTGTTTGGAGGGGGAAAAATGGAATTGTGACTTGTGAACACAATACTAGACTCTGAGATTTGTGAGACTTATCTAGCAAGATATAGTTTCATACAGGAGTTTTCATAGAAAGAGCCAGAAGCATCTGTGAATTCTTTGATATATCCTGCAGGTAACCTTGGAACAAAGCATTTCAAACATTCATAGTCAGTAATATGGATTCTCCTGCTGAATCCTGTTTTCCTGTTCATGTCCCGACACCAAGAACTGTTTCCTTACGGACTTGGAAAAGCTTTTTCCTGTCAAAATCTTCATAGGGTCAAATGGATGATTCTTTTGTCAGAAAGATTTATCCTCAGGACACCGTCTCTCCTTGAATTCTTGGTATATATTTAGAGCTGACCGTACCCATATTCACTGAGTTCTTAGGACTTCTCACAGTGAATTCTCTGATGTATTCTAATGTTTGACTAAGATTCTAAGTTTTCATTGTACTGGCTGGTTTTGTGTCAACTTGACACAAGCTGGAGTTAATCACAGAGAAAGGAGCTTCAGTTTGGAAAATGCCTCCATGGGATCTAGCTGTAAGGCATTTTCTTAACTAGTGATCAAGAAAGGGTGGGAAGGACCATTGTGGGTGGTGCCATTCCTGGGCTGGTAGACCTGGGTTCTATAAGAAAGCAGGCTGAGCAAGCCAGGGGAAGCAAGCCAGTAAGTGACATCCTTCCATGGTCTCTGCATCAGCTCCTGCTTCCTGACCTGCTTGAGTTCTGGTCCTGACTTCCTTTGGTGATGAACAGCAAAGTGGAAGTGTAAGCTGAATAAACCCTTTCCTCCCCCAACTTGCTTCTTGGTCATGATGATTTGTGCAGGAATAGAAACCCTGACTAAGACATTCAGCTAACTAGCTAAAAGTTTTTCCACATTCGGAAGGATTTTCCACATCGGAAGGATTTCTCCCCTGCATGAATTCTCTCATGGTTACTAAGGATTGTCTTTCATACAAATGTTTACCCATGTTGATTACACTATTGATAAACTATTTAGTTTCTTTTCAGTGTTGATTCTTTGGTGTACTCTAAGGGTTGATGTTGGGGCAAATTTTTTTCCACGATCATGACATTTGAACAGTTTCTCTCCTGTGTGAATTCTTTGATGTTGAAGGAGATGATCCTTTTACCAGAAGGGTTTTTCATATTCATTACATTGGTAAGCTCCCCCCACCCCCGCACACACACACCTTAAGCTCTTTAATGCATTCTTCAGTTTGATTTCTGACCAGAAGTTTTTCCACATTCCTGTGTGGATTCCATGATTTCCTCAGAAGTTTGACTTTTGGACAAATTATTTCCCACATCCACTACATTCGTGCCGTTTTTCCTGTGTGGATTCTCTGATGTCCCCCGAGAGCTGACTTCTGGACAAATGTTTACATGGCCTCTCTGCTGTGTGGATTCTCTGCTGTATACTGACTTCTGTGAGAAAGCCTTTCCAAATCATTACATGCAGATGGTTTCTTGCCTGTGTGAGTTCTGTGATGCTGAAGATTTCCTTTCTAACAGAAGGATTACTACGTTCATTACAGTTCTGAGGTTTTATCTCACAGTGAGTTCTAGTATATTTTGTATGATTCTTTCTTTTTTTAAGGATGTATTTATTTATCATATATGAGTACCCTGTAGCTGTCATCAGACACACCAGAAGAAGGCATCAAATCTCATTACAGATGGTTGTAAGACATCATGTAGTTGCTGGGATTTGAACTCAGGTCCTTGGGAAGAGCAATCAGTGATCTTAACCGCTGAGCCACCTCTCCAGCCCTTGTAGCAGTTTTCTAAGGCCAAAGGAACAGTGACTGCCTGCAGCTATTCCCACACGCATCACATTTAAAGTGTTTCCGATTAATAAAGTTATTGTCTCCCTCCAGAGCTGACTGCTTAGAGGATTTTCCACACTGGTTAAAAACAAGGGTGCTTCTCTGTGGTAATTCTTCTGTGGTCAGAGAACGTTGTTGTACCAGTTTTTCCTAGTCTCGTTGCCTCCGCAGTGTTCCTCTTCTGCATGAGCATCCTTAAGTGTGATGCAGCCTGAGCACAAGACTTCCAGCTCCATTGCCACTGAAATCTTGTTCCAGTATTTGAAACTATGGGTGCCCAGGAAGATTCACCTTGTAGCTGAGAGTTTTTCCAGCTCTTGCTACATTCACCATAGCTCTCTCCCGTTGGAGTTCTATCAGACCTAATTGTGAAAGGCAATTTCCCATAATCTATTGTGGTAATCTGTTTTTTTCCCCCATTGAAGAGTTTGTATTATTAATGACAGATTCAGAAGAATTTTGCAAACTCACTGCCTGTGAGTCATGTTTGCAGGAAATCTCTGCTGGATAAAATGGAGTTGTATGAATAATAAATGCTTTTTTCATTTTCTCTATCCAGTTCGATATTACTGATGAGTGTAACCCATTCTATGTATTCTTTTTAAAAAATTATTTTATTGAATACTCTGTATTTACATTTCAAATGTTATCCCCTTTCCTGCCCCCGCCCCCATTCTCATTCCTCCCTCCCCCTCAGCTTGTCCCCTCAAAGGTGCACCTTCTCTCAATCACCCTCTCTACCTCAGCGCCTTGGCATTCCCCTACATTGGGAAAATGTGCCTTCACTGGACCAAAGGCATCTTCTCCCGTTGGTGCCAGACACTGCTATTCTCTGCTACATATGCAACCGGAGCCATGGGTGTCTCCATGTGTGCTCAGTGGTTGGTGTTCTAGTCCATGGAGCTGTGGAGGGTTTGGTTGGTTGATAATGTTGTTCTTCCCATGGCATTCTATGTATTCTTGATCTTATTTCTCCCTCTGGATTAGGTCACCACAGCTTCAATCTTCTAAAACTGAGAAAAGTTAAAAAAATATTTTATGAACCTATCACTCTTATTGATGGGACTTGAAGTTATATAGTTTATCTTATACTGAGAAGATTTCCTTGGAGCAAATCGTGTTGATATATAAACATAAATAGGAAACAAGTAAGGAATGCCTTAGGTAGGCAAGGATAGTAAGTACCATAACCAATATGAGGGTGGGTAAGAGAAGAGGGAATAGAAGTTGTATGTGGGGTGGTTATTTTAGGCAGAAGAGAAATAGAGAAAAGAAGGTGTATAACAAACTGTAAACCTTACAGCAGTAAAAAAAAATGAGAAAAAAAAATTGGAGATTATATTATTAACAAAATAGACCTAGTACATTTGGGTGTGGTGGAACAGACCTTTAATCCCAACGCTTGGGAGAAGCAGAAGGGGGATCTCTGTGAATTCCAAGACAGACAGGATTACATGAAGAGACCCAGCCTCAATTAATTAATTAATTAATTAAATAAAATAGGCCTAGTACAGAAAGGCTTCTGTTTTGGAGAAAGAAATCACAGAACAGACCCAGATGTTAATCTCGATGATATGGGTCAGACACCGAATTGGTGACATTCTTCCAATTTGATCTATTTCCCTTGCATGGACTCTTCAGTCACAGGTGCCTGACAGCAACAACTTTCTTCTGTGGACAGAAGGGAGTTACTGCTTAGCTTCTCCCTTATCTTTGAGCTGTGAGTCACAGAAATAAAGTATGATAAATTCTGATGAGAAGAAAGCTCATCCTGGGCTGGAGAGATGGCTCAGTGGTTAAGAGCACTGGCTGCTCTTCCAGAGAACTTGGGTTCAGTTCCCAGCAACCACAGGACAGCTCCCAGCTGGTGGAAAAACACCAGTTCTAAGGGATCTGACCCCCTCACCCAGACATATGTGCAGGCAAAACACCAATGCACATAAGATAAAAATAAATTATGTTTTTAAAAGTCCATGTTTGTAACTCCACGTGGTCTGTAGTTCCATTCTGTCGTTGTTGATTTATTCAAAAAGAACTAAAAGGAATCTGACCCTATCGTCCTCAGCATCCACACTCGATGTAGTTTTCAATGGTGCATCACGGAAGGCCTTGTGCAATATGACACATTTACGAAAGGTCTGAATCAGGAGCTAGAGAGATAGCTCAGTGACTTAGGGAACTTGCTGCTCTTGCATAGGGCCCATGCTGGGCTCCCACACTTATACAGGCCGTTCACAACCACCTGCACTCCAGGTGCAGGGCATCCAGTGCTCTTTGTCCTCGGCAAGTACCTCAGCATACATATGCACATAAACTCACACAGGTGCACACACATACACATAATAAGAAAGGTCTGAATTCTCTATGTAATTTAAACATTTTTTTCCCTGCTTGTCTTTGGATTTTGTTTTGTTTGGAGATGGGGTTTCTCTGTACAGCCCTGGATATCCTGGGACTCTGTAGACCAGGCTGGCCTTGAACTCAGAGACCTGCCTGCTTCTGCCTCTCAGATGCTGGGATTAAAGGCAGGCACCACTATGCTTACAGCTTGGCTTTTAAAAATTTCTTTATGAATATACTAATATATGCTTCTAAATACATAACTGAGTTTTGCCTGTTTCTAAACTTTATACATAAGTAACCATGCATGTTTCTTTATAGATGATTCTATGTAATTCTTTTCTCTTTTACTCTCTTGAGATAGGATCTCACTATATGTAGCCTTGGGTGGAGTGGAACATTGTAGTTATATACTGGGTTGGCCTCTAACTTACAGACCCATATCTGCCTTCCAAGTGCTGAGATTGAGAGTGTGTGCCACCACTCTCAACCTTGGTTTTAGTTTTAATATGTTTATAATTATTGTACGGTTTTATGTGGCCCTGTAATTTCTCTTTAAAGAGTATAGCTATTTCTCTGGTCAAATGCTAACTAGCTAAACGCTTCCCATTTCTGTCTATTTTACATTTTAGGGAACATAATTACACCTTTGAGGTGTGCACAGCTAGCAAACAGAGCGCATGGTTCTGTCACATTACTCTACTGGACACTGTCCTGATTTCACAGTGGTTTTGAGTTTACATTTCTGTCTGTGGAGACCGGTCCCTGATACTCCACATTCTTACTAGGATTTAACTGGCACACTTGCTACTCTTGCCTGATCTTTTTCTCTTAGTTCAACTTACATTTCATTGTCTATCTTAATCTTGTGTTCCACAAAAACGAATGAGATTCAGTACCATTTTAGACTTACTTGCCATTTTGATTTCTGTTCACAGTCTTTTACCCACTTTTCAGTCAGTCTGCCTTTCCCAACGTCTGTAGTGAGCTGATTTCTTCTCCTCTGCTTGCCCTATACACCTGTCCTGCATCTCTGGCTTTTTTCTCCCTTTATTGTTAATTATTATTATTTAAATTTATATTTGTTGTGTGTGGTTTGTGCAGAGTTATGTATGTAAACATGCAGAGGCCTGGGTATATATTACATATAGGTGTCTTCCTTAGTGAATGTTTATTCCTTTGGGACAAGGTCTCTTATTGAGACCTGAGACTAATTATCTTGACTAGGCCGGCTAAACAGTGAACTCCTAGAACCTGCATGTCGCCAACGTAAGGGTTGCAAGCACATGTGGCCACGGCTAGATATTTAATTCTGGGTGCTGGGGATTCTTCTCATGTATGTATGCCGATGCCCTCAACAATGAGTCATTTCTCAAGCCTGTGCTGGACTGTGTTTATGTCAACTTGACACAAGCTGAGGTCATCTGAGAGGAGGGAACCTCAACTGTGGAAATGCCCCCATAAGATCAGGCAAATCTGTGGAGCATTTTCTGTTTAGCCATTAATGGGGGAGGGCCCAGCCTATTGCAGGCGGTGCTATCCCTTGGCTGGTGGTCCTAGGTTCTATAGGACAGGCTGGGTAAAGCCATGGGGAGCAAACTAGTAAGCAGCACACCTCCTTGACCTCTGCATCAGCTGCTGACTCCAGGTTCCTGCCTGGTTTGACTCCCTTCAAGGATGGACTACAGTGTGGAACTAAAAACCAGATAAGCCCCTTCCTCTCAAATTTGCTTTTGGTCATGGTGTTTTATCACATCGATAGAAACCCCCAAGACAATCGTCTCTTACTTAGGGTTTTATTACTTCGATGAGACACCACGACCATTTGTTTATTTCATGTATGTGAGTACACTGCAGCTGTCTTCAGACACACCAGAAGAGGGCATCAGACCTCATTATAGATGGCTGTGAGCCACCATGTGGTTGCTGGGATTTGAACTCAGGACCTCTAGAAGAGCAGTCAGTACTCTTAACCACTGAGCAGTCTCTCCAGACCTGACCATGGCAACTCTTATAAAAGAAAACATTTTAAAGGGGCTGGGCCAGTTCAGAGGTTTAATCCATTATGATCATGGCGGGAAGCATGGCAGAGTGCAGGCAGGCATGGTGCTGGAGAAGGAGCTGAGGGTTCTACATCTTGATACACAAGCTACAGGGAGAGACTGCCATACTAAGCCTAGCTCCAGCATGTGAGACCTCAAAGCCCACAGTGAGTTTCTCCAACAAGGCCACACCCACTCCAACAAGGCCACACCCACTCCAACAAGGCCACACCTCCTAGTAACGCCATTTCCTAGGGGTCAAGCATTCAAACATCTGAATCTATAGGAACGGCACCTATTCACCGCAAAGCCCCAATGCTATCATGTGTAAACAAAGTTTTAAAATTTATTTTGTGGGCTCAAGAGATGGTCCAGGGGTTAAGAGCACTGACTGGTCTTCCAGAGGTCCTGAGTTCAATTCCTGGCAACCACATGGTGGCTTACAACCATCTGTAATGGGATCTTATGCCCTCTTCTGGTGTGTCTGAAGACATTGACAGTGTACTCACATATATAAAATAAATCTTTTTTAAAAATTATTTTGGTCAGGTGTGGCAGTGCATGCTTTTAATCCTAGCATTGGGGAGGTAGAGGCCAGTGAATCGCTGTGAGTTCAAAGGCTAGATAACAAAGAGAGTTTCAGTTCAGCCAAAGCTACATAGTGAGATTCTGCTTCAAATTAATTTAAAACATTTTGTTTTTGTAGGTTTTTGTTTGTTTTGTTTTTGAGCCAGGGTCTTGCTATCTTGCCCAAGCTGGCTTTGAACCCTTGGAATTAAGCAATTCTCCAATCTCAGTCTTCCAAACAGATGAGACTTCAGGTGTGTGTTATCACAACCGGCATTACAAAATTTAAATTTCTGATAGAGTCAAGTTTAGCAATAATTTTTCATTATTTGGACTTTTGGTGTTTTTATTATTTTCGCACAAGCCTTGTAAAACAAAGGCATTTGCCTCTATAAGCAGCCTAACCGCCGTCAAGTTCTCTTTATCAGTGCTTAGCAGCTCACTGGGTGACTGCAGTTTGAGAATTTCTCCTCTGAGAGCCAAGGTGCTTCTTGTTGGAAATGCAGAACCCTGTTGACAGAGAACTGTGTGATCCGGGCCCACAGTGTCTGCTTCCTACCCTTGGGTGCAGGGTGGCATCTTCCCACCAGGACTAGTCCTCCAGTGACCAAACTGGCCTGGCCGGGCCCCTCGCCCTCCAGAGCTCTCAACTCCACTGCAGGACAGAAGGCCTGGTGTCACCTCCACCTGTGCAAAGCTAAGTGAGGAAGAAAACTGTAAAGCATCTACTTGTGTGTTTTTATGTGTGTGTATGTGGATGGAGGTTAGCAATGGGTCCTTCAATCAAACTCAGGATGTCAAGAGTTGGCCTATGCTTTTACCCTCTGAGCCAATCTTGCCCCATCTTGCTGGCCCTTGCCAAAAATATTTGAATAGGAAGCTTGTGCAGGGAAAAGTCTGGCCTGTCATTTTGTTGCATAGCTGTTCCCTCCAGATTAGTTCAGACTCAAGAGACTGACAAAACTCAGGAGTAAAAGCTTTTTGAGGAAGGAAGGCTATTCTGTCTCTGCCTGTTGCTCCAGGAATGTCAACTTTTGTGAGTTGCCACCCATATTGGTGTGTGTGAGTTCTTCAGCGACTCAGGTACTGGCGAGTCACTCGTGCTCCTGCAAGCAATCCCAATAAATCTATTGACTCATCAACCTAGAATTGAACCCCTTTTTTGGACTGTGGCTGGAGCCCCTTTTCTCTGGTAAGTCACGCAGCAAGGCTCCTAAGTGCACGTGAATCCAGAGCGGCCAAGAGAAGTCACAGACAACTATCATGAACAAAACTGTACACTGAAAAAAAACTTAGAAAACCTAGTTCACTATCTCAGATGAGAATAATGCCTGTGATCCTGTTTCTGGGAAAAACAAGAAAAGCTTTTTAAAACCAGGCAGTAATGGGCCACACCTTTAATCCCAGCATTTGGGAGGCAGAGACAGGTGGACCGCTGTCAGTTCAAGGCCAGCCTGGTCTACAGAGGGAGTTCCAGAACAGCCAGGGCATCACAGAGAAACCCAGTCAGGGAGGGGGAAAAAGCAATTTACTTGTAGTAGTAGTAATAGTAGTAGTAGTAAAATGAAGAAGAAGAAAGAAGTAGAAGAAGAAGAAGGAAGAAGAAGAAGGAAGAAGAGGAAGGAGAAGAAAGAAGAAGGAAGAAGAAGGAAGAAGGGAGATGAAGAAGAAAGAAAGAAAGACAGACAGACAGACAGAAAGAAAAAATACAAAGACAAAACCCAAAAACCCAAATAAAACAAAACAAGAAAAAAGAAAAAACAACCCTGAAAGCATGCTCAAACTCAAATAAGAACACTGAGCGCACATTGTGTCTTTTTGGAGGCTGCAGTGGAACTTCAATGGAATGCAGTGCAAACCTCTGGGCAAGTCTGGAGACAACCTCATCACTCACATGCACCGGCAGACACGGACTTTGGTTATTTTATGACAGGTGTTTTATATGGTAGTGAGAATAAATTTCAATCAGCAAGAAAAGAACCAATTACTCTTATTCTTTAGTGCAGTTGAGGTGAATATAATCTTACCATAACGACTTTAATAATTAATTAATTAATTTTATTTTGTTTTGAGACAGGGTCTCACTATGTATATCTGGCTGTCCTGGAACTCACTACGTAGACCAGACTGGTCTCAAACTCACAGAGATCTACCTGCCTCTGACCCTGAATGCTGGGATTAAGGGACATGCGCTACCATGCCCGGCGGATTTCCTTTTGTAAAGCAGATCTTGTGTGTGTGTGCTTGTGTGTGCAGGCACTGTGAGGGGATCAGAGGACAAGTCTTGGGAAGTAGTCCTTGCCTTCTGTCTTGCTGAAGCGGGGTTCTCTTGTTTCTGCTGCAGACCTTTGCAGCTTAGGACAACTGGCTGAGAGCATCCAGGAAAGTCTCCTGTCTCCCTCTCCATCTCCCACCTCACTGTTGGCCTGGCAGGATTACAGATTCCACCACAGCAGGCCTTTTCTGGGTCCCAGGGATGAGAGCTTCAGTCAGCTCTCCTGGCTAGTGGTTTTACCTGCTGAGGGAGACATCTCAGCAGCCCAGCGATGTAATCCCAGCACTTGGTAGATGTAGGCTAGAGGATGAGAAGTTCAATGCCATTTCTATCTACATAGCGAGTTCAAGGGCAGTGTGGACTTCCTGAGACCTGGCCGTAAGACAGGACAACAACAAAAACTTAAAAATGCAGTTTTTTAAAATCAAATTTAAATAACACTGTATTTGCCTTCATTTCATGGTTTGTTTTTTGTTGTTGGTTTTGTGTGTGTGTGTGTGTATGTGTGTTCTACTTTTAAAAAATCCAGCATGCCACAAAATAAAACTAGTTTCTTCATTAAAAAAATAAAAAAAAAATAAAAAACTTTGTGCTTTATTTTGCTAGTGTGTACAACTTACCTTGGATAATTTTAAGTTAGGCTTATTCAATGTTTATGTATGCTTTTCCTGCCTGTATGTATGTGTATCACTTGCATATGTGGTGTCTCATGAGGTCAGGAGAGGGTACTGGAGCCCCTGGAAATTAAGACATGGGTGTAAACCGCCATGCTCGCTCACAGAGCAACGAATGTGATTAACCACTGAGCCATCTCTTCAGCCCTGAATAAATTGTACATATGAAAGATCAAGGTGTGCAAGATATAGGAAGGTTATTTTAGCATCGGTTTTGAACTCAGTTATCCATTCCCATCCTGTTACCACGGAACAAAGGATGACTTTCAGGTGCAGCACAGAGGGTTTAAAGAAGGATAAAGGTCCTGAGTTCAAATCCCAGCAACCACATGGTGGCTCACAAGCATCTGTAATGGGATCTGATGCCTTCTTCTGGTGTGTCTGAAGACAGCTGCAGTGTACTCACATACAGTAAGTAAATAAATATTAAAAATAAAAAAAGGATAGAACGTGTTGTTTCATGAAACAAGATAAAGCCTGGGCAGATTACAGCTTTTCTCGAATAACGTGAGAAATGTGAATCGTGGAACAAAAGCTGACCAGTGTAGAGTCAGAGAATGCCACACCTGTCGGAACATGATTGTTAGATAACTGAACCTCTTATACAAGTTAAATGCTGAATATGAAGTACAGTGTCATAAGTGAAGAAATGTTTCCCAGGGGCTGTTAGTACAGCCCACACCGCTGAGGAAAAACTGGGTTTACTATGTCGTATGCAATAGCCACCCCAAAATAACACATAAGTATACAGGAAGCACTTGCTTCTTTGAAATTGGCCCTTCTGAAGTGTGTAAATCAGAAGGTATCAGGACAAGAGGAATGTTGTAGAACACTATGAATTTCCAAATTTCCTGTGAAAGGTTTGTCATTAATATGCATATAGAAAGTTGCAGCTATATCGGACTGAACACGGGGACCCCAATGGAGGAGTTAGAGAGAGGACTGAAGGAGCTGAAAGGGTTTGCAACCCTATAAGAAGAACACCAATATCAACCAACCAAATCCTCCAGAGCTCCTAGGAACTAAACAACCAACCAAAGAGTATACTTGGAGGGACCCATGGCTTCAGCCACATATGTAGCAGAGGATGACATTGTCTGGCATCGATAGGAGAAGAAGCCCTTGTTCCTCTGAAGACTTGTTTCCCCGGTGTAGGGGAATGCCAGGGAGATGAGGTGGGAGTGGGTGAGTTAGAGGGGGAGCATCTTCATGGAAGCAGGGGGAGGGAGATATGAGTGGGGGGGAGAAAAAGGGGATAATGTTTAAAATGCACATACATAAAATATGCAATAAAAATATACAGAATATGTAAGAAATTCCTAAATATGTACCAGAGAAGAAGGTGAACCAATAAATTGATAGATTATAGAGTCATCTGAATAAAGATGAATGTTAAGCAGCTATTAAATATTAAAATTTTGTTTGGGCTGGAGAGATGGCTCAGTGGTTAAGAGCACTGACTGCTCTTCTAGAGGTCCTGAGTTCAATTCCCAGCAACCACATGGTGGCTCACAACCATCTGTAATGGGATCTGATGCCCTCTTCTGGTGTGTCTGAAGACAGCTACAGTGTACTCACACACACACACATATATATATATAGTCTTAAAAAATTGTTCAACCTTCTAAAGGAATTGAAATAAAAACAAACAAATCCTAAAGCGCTCAAAGTTCAGAAGCTCAAGGAAAGAGGATGCCGGAGCAGGGCTTATAGAACTCTCCTATGCATGGATTAGGAAGTAACTTCCTCTCCCTAGACTTTGGTAATTTTAGACATAAATAGAGGTGATATGTAAGAATTAAAAAAAAAAAAAAGAAAGTTGCAGCTAATGTCAGAATTGCTTATAAAGCAAAGGTGACAATTTTTTTACAGTATGAATTTTAATATATGATATATATTGGTATATATCAATGATATATGTTATATATCATATATATATATGTTGAGTGGCATGCTTATTCTTAAAACAGATAGAGTACTCACCAGCTCCTTTTCTGTCAGTTCTGACCTTGCCACAGGTAATGCAGGGTCAACTGAGAACTATAAATAAATCCATTTTCCCATTTTTATTATCTTATGTATTTTTTAAAGACATGGTCTCAAAATGTTCACAGAAGTTTTATTCACAATAGCCCCAAACTAGAAAACAAAGATATCAACCCAGTGATAAGGAGAACAAATTTCGATGTTCTAGCAAAAGAATCTTTGACAAAACAAAATGAACTACTACTACCAGACAGAAACACACATGAACCTCAAAAACCTTACACTCTGTAAAACAGGCTACAACACAGACCATATATAAATGGTTCTAATTATAAGTGTTGGACGGTAAAACCATGCCAGGAAGTTTGAGACTCAGAGGGTGGGGGAGGGAGGGACACTACTGAGATTTAGGTGACTCCCGCCCTCTGCCAGATTCCTGCCATGCTTCTCACATAAAAGAAGCTTGGTCTATAGTCACATAGGCCCAAAACAGAGTTCTCCACGATAATGGGGTACCTAGAGGCCCAGAGGGCTTAGGAATAAGCTTCTCTTCCCAGACACTCCATCCTGTAAAAAGGATTCAATTTCAAGTCTAGCCTGAGTAGTGGGTATGGTATTCTATGTGTCAGTTTTCTTCTACGAGTAACCATTAAACTGTTTAGAATCACAGACTGTTTCTTTCATCAAGATTTGGCATGGGAAGCCACGGAGAAGGCATTCGACTACAGGCTGTAGCTTGATTCTCCCGTAGATGGCTTCTCTGAACTCCCAGCCACAACCACCACCAAGCCTGCCTCTGCGGAGCTAAGGACAATCACCACTGGAACAAGCCAGAGCTCCCTGTCCCCAGCCCACCCGGCTCCACTCCCTGCTCTTCCGGAAACTTCCAGCAGCACCTGGATGTTCAAGAGTCAGAGAGCCCCACAACCCCAGACTCACTGCAGGCCCTGGGACCCCCAAACCAGCTCCAGCTTTCCCACATCTCAGACTGTGCTTTCCCACCCCCGAAGCTTCCCTACAGCTGGGTACATGCCCCAGTGGTGGTGTGGGATAAGCACAAACTAACCTCATTCTGCCTCCCTAAGAGGCTGTGCCCAGCAGTGGAGCAGATGTGACCACACCTCTGGGTAGTAATTTGGAAACTGGGGCTCGGGTGGTAAAGTCAGGTTAGAGAGACTTATTTGGGTTCCATTTTCCTTTTCCAGTTAGTGCATGGTCTTTCCTAACCCTCACAAATTCAGTACATTACAAAGTAGGAAATGAACAAAGATCTCCCCTGAGGTGTTCTTTTTCTGTGGCTCTTTTTATTTTATAAAGATTTATTTATTATATACAAGTACACTGTAAGCTGACACCAGAAGAGGACATCAGATCTCATTGCTGAGAGATCTGTATTACCGTTACAGATGGTAGTGAGCCACCAGTGAGCCACCTCTCCAGCCCTGTGGCTCCTGATAACGCAGAGAGCCAAGGAAGCCCAGCTGGGGAGACAGGAAGTGGACAGGGTCACAAGGTCAGCCCACCTCACTGTTTCTAGATTCACAATCCCTGTGCTATAACCACAGAAGTAGGGCAGCCCTAAAGACAGCCCCTTCCTTAGGCCTTGAAAAGGCAGTAAGGAGGATCATGGGCAGACTGCATTCTCTCTATGCAACTCTGAAATGATCGTGGAACATAAACCATTTTAATTAAAAAAAAATCGTCTAGACTGCATTAATAAAGATGCACCTGTCTTCCTAGATAATAAAATAAGGACTACTTTAGTTAATGTATTCCAAAGGCTCAAATACTGTTTGTTAAATTTAACTTAGTGGAGGCTGGAGAGATGGCTCAGAAGTTAGCACTTGGTGCTCTTGCAATGAATCTGGGTTCAGGTTCCACCACTCACATGAGGTGGCTCCAACTCCAGGGGATTTGATGCCTCTGGCCTCCAAGGACAATTGTACTGATGTGTTCATACCTACAGGCATGTGCATACCTAGGCATAATTAAAAAACAATAAAAAATAAGCCTATAAGAATGAACTAACTAGGGCTGGAGAGATGGCTCAGTGGTTAAGAGCACTGACTGCTCTTCCAGAGGTCCCGAGTTCAAATCCTGGCAACCACATGGTGGCTCACAGCCATCTGTAATGGGATCTGATGCCCTCTTCTGGTGTGTCTGATGACAGCTACAGTGTACATTATATGTAATAAATAATAAATCTTTAAAAAAAAATGAACTAACCAGAGCTGGAGAGATGGCTCAGTGGTGAAAAGCACTGACTGCTTTTCCAGAGGTCCTGAGTTCAATTCTCAGCAACATGGTGGCTCACAACCATCTGTAATGGGATCTGGTGCCCTCTGCTGGTGTGTCTGAAGACAGCGACAGTGTACTCACATACAATAAATAAATAAATCTTTAAATAAGTTCAGCATCTTCTCTATTTGCAGGGGTGGGGTGGGGTGGGGGGGAAATGGAACAGATTTAGCAGAAAGCTATCCCACAATGGGACAAAGTCAATAGGAATCTAATCAAGCAATGTTGCCCAAAAGCAACACAGGGTATATCAAGTGTGTCACAGACCAAGTAGCCTTGGGACTGATAACCACAACCCCTGAGTGAGGAAGAGTTAGGTTCCCAGGATCTGAAATGGCAGCTCCCCCAAGACCCTTGACACTAGGCTATTACTAGCTTTGCCAAGCATATTCTTGTTTTAGACATGGAACTGTGTTCCTTCTCCTTCATCAGGGATCCAGGGAAAGCCATGAAGCCTGGCTCCTTACAGTTTACTCACTTATTTCTTTGTGTGTGTGTGTGTGTGTGTGTGTGTGTGTGTACATACAGAATAACCAACAGAAGTCAGGTTTCTCTCCCACCACATATTCGAAGAACTAAAGTCAGTTTGTCAGGATTGGCAGCAAATAACTCTACCCAATGTGTTATCTTGCTGACCAGAGAGATAATTTTGTCTTGTTATTTTTGAGACAGTGATGTGTTGTGGTAAATATTAAATGGGTGACTAAACCTTTTATCGCCCCCCCCCCCGTGGTCTCACACCGTGGATGATGCTCTAGTGTGGAGCTGAGGGCACAGACTCTGTCACACAGTCCACAAGCCACACACTCTACGCAGTTCCCTTCCCAGACGGTTCACTCCGCCTGCCCTGTTGCTTCTGTCCCAGGTGAATACAACTGCCCCCAGCATCTTCCTTTCCTTCACCACCCAGTACAAACATGTCTCCTAAGCTCTGTAGCTTTTCAAGCAGGTTTATATACTAAATTCTCAATCCACAAACTCTCTACACAATAAGCTTACATCCAAATGGACAAAGATACAAACTGCCCTTCTATATGAGATAAAAAGACCTATAGAAACCCTTTAAAATATTCATATCTACCTATTGCCGATTAAAACCACCTGGATCTAGATCCTTCTTCTCTAGCTCCATCTTGATTCCTTCTCTTCTGTTTTCCTAGACTTTTCTCCGCCTACCTCTCCACTGTCCAATCATATATCACCTTAACATCAACCCACAGAGATGGGGTTTCTCTGTGTAGCAGCTCTGTTGTCCTGAAACTCACTATGTAGATCAGACTGGCCTGGAACTCCAAAGATCTACCTGTCTCTGCCTCCCATGTGCTGTGATTAAAGGCGTTCACTGCCGCCACCACTGCCACCACCGCCACCAAGTGGGATGAAATGTTTTAAGTAAAGGATTCTTAACTTTTTGTTTTAACAGGATAAACTTCCTGTACAACCTTTAGATAAGACTCCATCAGTGACTCCCCCCTGTTGGCTATTGGCTTAGAAGACAATGAACGACACATTTTTTTTTTCCCATTGTCAACTGAATAATACCTCAGAACATCCCTGACCCAGGGCAAGATCCTAGATAGTCACTTCCCATTACATCTGTGTCTATTGGGGGCCAGCCACAGCAATGGTGGCTTAGGTAGGTGGTACACCAGATGACTAGAAGTAGATTACATCTGTCCAGTCACCTTTATTTTGACATAAATCAGCTCTCTCACCGCCAGCAACCTGAACCTCAGGTTTTGTACTTATCTTTGACATCTGATTTGAGACAGATTGAGGCAGGCCAGGGGAACCAGAATCCTCATCCTGCTGGGATGCTTGTATGCCAGTGCCCCGATTAGAAGGGAATCAAACTCAAGGCCTTTAGTTTGATAGGTGAAGATCCTAAGTGCCTCAGTTATTTTAAATGTTAACGGCTCCGTTGACCTTTTCACGGTGATGTCAAATCACTCCAGAGTAACGTGTCAAAGTGACGTCAGAGTGACACCAGCGCCATCCAGTTTTAAAAACAACCTGGTGTCTTCTAAACATGGGAGCAGCTGTTTCTTACTCAGGCTGTTGGCTTTACAAGTGCTGACTTCGCTAGCAATTTCCAGACACCACTGGGCATTAATTGACATCCTTGCCATGTTCTAATGAGAAACCAGAAATCTTAACTTGGGTGACTAGGCTTGCAGGTGATAGCTGAGGTTGACTTGGCTCTTTCTGGCTCCAGAGCTTTGAGCCCTGCAGCAGACATTAGCTTCTGCTCCTTCCTGTACATTACTCGTTGACATTACAAACTGGTCTTGAGCATTCGACTGGACTGAGCTCAGGGTCCCCAAATCCAGCACCAACCCAGGAGCCTCTCCATCAGTCTTCCATATCCTTTAAGGACCAGCATTTTAGGACATTAGGGGTGCGGGAGGAGACCCAGGAACTTTCTTATCTTCTCCTGGATGTGAATGTCCTCCCACGGCACTGGCCCACATGCTCAACCCAGGTGTAAGCCCTCTGCTTCACCGGCGAACCTAGAGGTTGCCAAGGCTCTCTGCCCAAAGAGCGGGGGAAGCCTGTGAGTGCACATTCGCAAGAAGAGTTCTGACTCCAGGCCTAGGAAGTTTGGGGGCGTGGTGGTCTGGGAGCGACATGGTGGGGAGTGGGTAAAACCACCACCACAACAACACTTCCAATGATTCAAAATTACATTTCCCCTAAGCCTCTACTCCGACTTCAGCAATTTTCACTTTTAGAATGGCTCCAGGAGAAAATTCCCGAAAAGCTGTGTAGGAGACTTAAAAGGTTGAATAATTGAACTTGAACTTAGTCACCAAAGGCAAAGAAATCTCTTGATCAGGTCCTGAGCTTTTTTTGACGCAGGACTTTGGAAACAACAGGAAAAATTAGCCTTGTATTGGGAAGTACGAGAAAAGCGAAGTTACATAAGAAAGGTGGGGGTTTTTGTTTGTTTTGAAAACCTATTTATTTATTTACTTTCGAGCATGTTTGAAGCAGGGAGGATGATTACTCGCACACCCTTGGCTGAAGACAAATCCTTCTCTATTGGGGGAAGGCGGTACTCTTCCACTGAGTGCAGCTTCTGGAGGGAGGCATATGAGGACACCTGCCTAACCAGCCTAGCTATTTATTCAGAGTATCACTGCCAGATCACCCCCAAGCTCTATTTACTTGGTACAGGGCCTCAACTTTGCAGCCTGGGATCACCCCCCCCCCTCCTATGGAAGACAGAGAGGATCCTATCAAATCAAAGATCTGAGCCCGTTGGGCATGAAGTCAGACTGGATATCTATACTCCTCCCTCCCCTCATGCCTGTCTCCTGCAAAGACTATGACACCCACTGGGTCTGGGTCAGGCTGCTTAACAGTTCCTATTTTCTTCGTAGAAATGCGACAGTAAGGACATTAAGCACTTTGGAAATGATGGCTCCTTTTAAAATGTTCCTTTCCCAGAACCACACAAGATTGTACAAAAGTTATACAAACCCAAAAGCAGGGAAGACAATGAGCCCAATCAAAAAGCATCCAGGAAAAAGAGAAAAGAAACTGCACCGTTTGTCAGATTCCGTCATTGAGGGATATTACATTTGGGGCCAAGATGATTCTATGTAGTTGAAGTTCAACTAGAAGTCATAGATATGAGAGGGTGCTAATAAAATCTGCACATTCTAAATAATGCATTACTGACTGTAGCCTGGGTGAAACTCATGAATGTCTTGTGGAAATTGAAGATCATACCTGATTGCCTCTAAAAAATATTTTATTACATCTTATTTATGACTTTTTTTTGTCATGAGTGTGTGTGTGTGTGTGTGTGTGTACCATAGTGCTAATATGGAGGTCAGAGGATAACTTGTGAGAACTGGTTCTGTCATGTGGGTTGCTATGATAGGATTTCAGTCATCAGTCTAGGAAATGGCAGGAGACTTCATCTGCCACACCTCAACAGTCCATAATTAATCTTGCCTCAAGAGCCCTGTTGATGCAAAGTTCCAGTGAGGTGATGTTCCTGTGAATTACAGACAAATGATCTTTAAGACAGGGTTTCTCTGTTTAGCCCTGGCTGTCCTGTAGGCCAGGCTGGCCACGAACTCACAGAAATCTGCCTATCTTTGTCCCTTGAGTGCTGGAATTAAAGGTCTCTGCTATCACCATGTACCTGGTCATTTTTTGTTTTTTCAGTATTGGGAATTAAACTTATGATCCATTATGTGCTAGGAAGTGCTATACCACAGAGCTATAGTCTCAACCTTTTTTATTCTCTTGTTGTTTTTTTTTTTTTTTTGTATTTTACTTTTTATTAAATTGTGTTTGCTCGTGTGTGTGTGTGTGTGTGTGTGTGTGTGTGTGTGTGTGTGTGTGAGAGAGAGAGAGAGAGAGAGAGAGAGAGAGAGAGAGAGAGAGAGAGAGAGAGAGAGCCTGCAGATGTCAGAGGCATCAGATCTGGTGCAGCTGGAATTACTAGTTGTGAGCCACGTGCTGTGAGTTTCTAAAATTGGGTCCTTTGTAAGAAAAGTATGGGCTCCTAATCTTTGAGCTATTTTTCTAGTCCATTGTTTCTTCTGTGATAGGGTTTCTCTATGCATTGTTCCAGGCTGGATGGGAACTCACTTTGTTACCAAGGCTGCTTTTAAGTTTATGTCAATCCTCCTGCCCCAGTTGTTGTTTGTTTTTTTCCCCCTCACTTGGTTTCTTAAGACAGGGTTTCTCTGTATAGACCAGCCTATTCTCAAACTCCACCTGCCTCTGCTTCTTGAGTGCTGGGACCAAAGATGTGTGTCACCATGCCTAGCTTGTTTCCTTACTTTTACCCATTTTCCCATAGCTGCCTTGCTTCTGTCTAATACACAGCCATTCCTATATTTCATTGCATATAATTTCTTATTATCTATGTGAGAAGCTTACGGTTTATAAATTTTATCCTGCTCAAAAATCCTTTATAAACATTCACAGTAAGAATCTTATATCTAGGGCTGGAGAGATGGCTCAGCGGTTAAGAGCACTGACTGCTCTTCCAGAGGTCTTGAGTTCAAATCCCAGCAACCACATGGTGGAGATCTGATGCCCTCTTCTGGTGTGTCTTAAGACAGCTACAGTGTACTTATATATAATAAATAAATAAATCTCAAAAAAAACAAATATTAAAAAAATGTGTGATTCCAACTTTTCTTGCAGTCCATGAAGAATGTCTGGCCTATGCTAAAAATTTAAGCTTAGTCCTCAACTTGAAGCAGATTTGCCAACACAGGAAGAGCAATTAAGGTAACTCTCTGAAATGGCACAAGATTACCATCTACAATAATTATCGCTTGCTCTTTTCCCCCCAAGGTCCTGCCAATCATTTTGATTGATTTCTTTGATTTGATTCTGAATGTGGCAAGATCACATTGGCATAACCGCACAGGACTGGTCTGTGACTGGCTCGTCTTATCTGGAAGGAGGTTCTCAAAGCTCCTCAGAAGCCTCCCAGCCACAAGGCTGCTGTGAATATGGGAACACGATGCTCTCTTTGTGGGTCTGCTTTAGTTCTTTTGTGCGTAGATTCAGGTTCTAATTCCGTTTTTTTTTTTAAGGTTTGCTTATTATTTTTATGCATGTGTTTGATAGCACACATGTATATGCACCATCTGAGTACCTGCTGCATATGGAGGACAGGAGAAGGTATAGGAACTTCCTGGAACTGGAGTTATATAGGTGGTTGTGAGTTACCATGTGGGTGCTGGAAATTGAACCTAGGTCCTCTGGAAGTGCAGGCAGTGCTCTTAATTACTGAGATGTCTCTCTAGTTATATATAAACAGTAATTCCCCATGAGTTCCTCCTGTAGCCTCTATGACCTCTCTATTCCCTCTGACTGTATATTTGCATGACTCAAGTACTTCATATCAATGAATCATACACTGCTTGTTTGTTTATGTCTGGCTTATTTCACTTAGCATGCTTTTAGAGTTATGGAATGTGTCTGTAAAAGTAACTTTTATTCTCCTGTAGTAATTTTCATCTCTGAGGCTTACTGCCTCTATCTGCTAATCTGGGCTTACTCCAGGAAGTTTCTAGCTTCTGTACAATGTTTATTTAGGCTTAGAATGTTTTTAGTCTCTGAGATTTGCTGCAGAATAGGCTCACTACTTCCTAGTTCTTTCTGATCTCTGGCTGGCTGGCTCAACTGAGCTTTTCCGGTCAAATTCTTCTCTAAACTGACCGATTCAATGTGGCTTCTCTCTGTCTGTGTCTGTCTCTCTCTCTCTGGGCCTCTCGTGAATTGTTTTGTGTGACTTCCAATTTTCTGGTTCCTTATCATTCTCTGGCTCATTTTTGTCTTGACCTGTGTCTAGCTTGTTCTTTCTCTGCAACCTGATTCTGTAAAACTCTCCTGGTAAAATTCTCTTCTCCTCAAGCTGCCCTCTCTTAAGTAGCTTTTTACTCCTCTCTCTTCTCATGAGAGTTGGGCACACCCTATCCTGTCAAATCTTTCTCTGAATCACCACTTTGTCTGTCACTCAATTTCAAACGTTAAAGTAATTTTTTTATTATCTATGTGAGAAGCTTAAGGCTTATACATTTTATTCTGCTCAAGAAACCTTGATAGTCATTCACTGTCTTTCAAAGACATCACTTTCAAACATGGGTGTTTCCTTGTACAAACGAACCTTACCTTCATTGTTTGGGATTAAAGGAATGTACTAAGTAACAGCTGAGCCAAATCACAACCAGAAACAGGACTTCTCAGTAAATAACAAAATCTCAGGGTTCATAATGTGATCAAATATCCTGCAACATGTGTCAGAATATCATTCCTTTTAAGTGTCAATGACACACCATGATATATATGTGCTACTGAAAAAAATATCTATTTATAGCCAGGTGGACATAGTACACATCTTTAATCCCAACACTTAGGAGGCAGAGGCAGGCAGATCTTTGAGTGTGGTCAGCCTGGTCTACAGAGCAAGTTCCAGGACAGCCAAGGCCAAGCAGAGAAACCTTGTCATGAAAAAACAAAAGCAATAATAAAAAAATCTACTTATGTGTTGATGGTCATTTGTATTATTCCCACCATCTACATTCTGTAAGTAATGTGGTTGTGGGCATGGGGCAGAAGTAACTATTTTAACCCTTGCTTTCAGTTCCTTTGGTACATACAGATGCTCACTGACTTATGGTTACATCCTGAAAAACCTATCATAGTGTATGTCAAAATCCAACTGAATACTTGCAACCCAGCAATCATCATAGCTTAGTCTAATTGATATTAATATTACCTTTAAACAAGCTACATTTATTATTGTGAATATCTGTGTATTTGTGAGCACATTTGCATGCCACAGCATGAATTTGGAGGTTAGAGGCTAACTTGCAAGAACCGGTTCTCTCCTTCTATTGTATGGGTCTTGGGATAGAATTCAGGCAATCGTCTCTGGCAGCAAGTGCCCTTATCTGCTGAGCCATCTCCTGGGCCTCGCCTATATGCAATATCCTTCAGAATAAGTGTATTAGCTGACAGAGGGGTAAAATAATCAATCGCAAACAGAATATAACAAGGCGACAGGTATGACGAATGTAGTTTGTTAGTTGCGTTCCTCTGTAGAGCACAGTGGTTGCTGTTCACTCCTCGTGATTCTCTGGTTTACGAGGGGATACAGCTTTCTGCCTTCTTCTGGCATCCTTAGGATTATTTAGCACACTTCACATACGGACACTTAGCTAGCCCAAGACGAGAACCAAATTAAATTCAAAGCATAGTTTCTGTGGCGAGAAAGATGGCTCAGTAAGTAAAGTGCATAACAAATAAGTATTAAGACCAACTAAAAAGTATATAAACAGGGCTGGAGAGATGGCTCAGCGGTTAGGAGCACTATCTGCTCTTTCAGAGGTCCTGAGTTCAAATCCTGGCAACCACATGGTGGCCCACAACCATCTTTAATAGGATCTTATTCTTCTGGTGTGTCTGGAGACAGCAACAGTGTACTCATATACATAAGATAAGTAAATAAATCTTTTTTTAAAAAATCAGTTAAACAAAGGTTGATGTCCCAGGGCTGACATCAACCTCTGGCTACTGCATCCAGGCACTCACACAAACATATGCACACACACACACACACACACACACACACACACACACTCACACACACACACACACACACACCGCTGCATACAAAGTATAGCTTCTGTTGAACGTGCACCACTTTTGAAACTTTTGAAGCTCTACCAACATTTTAAACATGTAATTAGGACTGCTAAGGTGGAGGCCATCTGTGCTTAGGGGTAGGGCTGCTGTAGACAGCCTCCTTTACATAGGCACTGCTTCAGGGAGCCCACAGCAGCTGTTGGTTTATATTTGCTTCTCATACAAGCAATCCTAGTGGACAGGAGGTCGCATCTCAATGTGGTTTGGGTTATATTTCTTCAAGGTTAGCACTTCGGAGCATTTTTAACTGAGCTGATTCATCATTGGTGCATTGTCTTGACAGATATGACAATGTAAAACTCTTACCTATTTTTGAATGGGTTGTTATTACAGGTGTTCATAAGACTTAAATTTTGAAGCTCTTATCCCTTGGGTGACTATTTGTAGATAGGCTTGTGAGGATGAGTAATTCAGGCTGATGAGGCCACAGGGAGCTGAATGAACTAGTGTCTTTATAAGAGGGACTGCTCCCTTTTCTCTATTTTCTTCTCCTCCTCCACTCCCTGTGAACACAGAGGAAAGGTCATGTGAGGACACAGGCAGAGGCAGCAGTCTGAACGCCAGCCAGGAGAGGCCACCGGAAACCAATCTTCTAAAACTCTGGTTCTGAATTTCCAGCCTCCAAAACTAAGAATTTAAGTGTCTGTTGTTTTAAGTCATCTGCCTGTGGTAGTCTGTTATGGCAACCTGAGCAGACTAACATATTCATAAAAAGAAAAAAATGAAAAATTGACTCATGTAACACCTCTTGTTCTGAGGAAGATATTATTAAGACTTGAAAAGATTGGTGGTGCACACCTTTAATCCCAGGACTTGGGAGGCAGAGGCAGGAAGATCTCTGTGAATTTGAGGCCAGACTGGTCTACTTAGTGAATTCTAGGCCAACAGGGCTGTATAGTGAGACCTTGTCTCTCTCAAAAAATAATAGAAGAAATTGATATAATAGTTTATATCTATAAGCCTTGAACTCAGGGATCTGAAGGGGAAGACATAATGAGACCCTTCTAAGATCTTATCAGGGAACATAGTGAGATCCTATCTAAGGAAGGAAGGGAGGAAGGAAGGGAGGAAGGAAGGGAGGAAGGAAGGGAGGAAGAAAGGGAGGAAGAAAGGAAGGGAGGAAGGAAGGGAGGAAGGAAGGAAGAGAGGGAATCTACAGAGAAAAACAAGTCACAAGTCCCCAAAGGATTATTTTATAGAACAGAGCTATCTAAGTCAGTAATAAATCTGGGGGGGGGGGTTGATGGGTACTTCTCTCCCAAGTAAAAACATGCTCATGATTAAATACCAGGGAAAGGCAGATTTAAACTAAATGAAAATACTGTTAAAAACCAAATGTAATAGATTAAATGTAAAAAGAAGAAATAATGTTGTTACTAGATGCTAGTAACAATGTAGCTCTTGGGCCAGCAAGACTGTTTAAAGGATAAAGAAGGTACTTGCTGTACAACCTGATTTTGATCCCTGGGACCCATTGTGGAGAAAATCTACTCCTGAAAGTGTTGTTCTCTGACCTCTACAAGCCCATATGTATGCACCCAAGCATGTATTATACACACACACAATAATATATATATAACAACAACAACATAATAATAATAATAAATAAACAAAGTTAACAAAAAAGATGACAAGTTTAGTTGGCAGCATATACCTACAGTTGCAGATAGCTGGAAGATAGAGACAGGAAGACCAAGAGTTCAATACCAGTCCGGGTTAGCTGAGATCTGTCTTTTTTTAAAAGAGATTTATTTATTTATTATATATAAGTACACTGTAGCTGTCTTCAGACACACCAGAAGAGGACATCAGATCTCATTACAGATGGTTGTGAGCCACCATGTGGTTGCTGAGATTTGAACTCAGGACCTCTGGAAGATCAGTCAGTGCTCTAACCACTGAGCCATCTCTCCAGCCTAAGATCTGTCTTAAAACAGAGCCTTAGCATCCCTAGCATCTTCAGTGCTGGTGGGGATGCAGAATGGCTCAGCCACTTTGTAACATATTAAGAAGGAACAGCCAGACTGGTTTCTGTTTTATTGTTAAATAATTTATTAAAATATTAAACAATAATATTTTTTTCTGAGACAGGGTCTCTCCATTTTGTAGCTCTGACTTTCCCGGAACTCAATATTTAGACAAAATTGTC
Organism: Micromys minutus; assembly: GCF_963924665.1. Classification (NCBI taxonomy): domain Eukaryota; kingdom Metazoa; phylum Chordata; class Mammalia; order Rodentia; family Muridae; genus Micromys; species Micromys minutus. The sequence goes on along the minus strand of NC_137969.1, from coordinate 91,699,828 downwards.
CTTGAGCTCACAGAGATCCACATGCTTCTTTCTGTGTGGTGGAATTGAAGTAATGCACTATCACACCTGTCATTGTATTATTATTATTATTATCAATTATTATTATTGTTGTTGTTGTGTGTGTCTGGGTGAAGAGATCAGAGAAGAACTTTCAGGGGTAAGTCTCTCATCCCAACATGTGGGTTCTGGGGATCAAATCATATTGCCAGACTCGGGTGGTAAAGCCGTTACCTGCAGAGCCATCTCACTGGTTTCTGAGTGTTTCTTACAGTGTTTTAATACTTATGAGACCCAGTAATACCACTTACTTCTTGTTATACCTTAAAGAATGAAGACATTCAATATTTATGGGTGGAAATCACCCACATCTATATGAATAAATTGTGGATTAGCCATTCGATGATCACTAATTCATCAAAAACAAGGAGCTAAAATATGAACATCATGCCTGAGGCCGACTCGGTGGAATGAGTCTTTGATTCCTGAGGCATTCACTGAAGATGCTGCTTCAGACTGTCAATCATACTCTCAGGACCGATTTCAGCAAAGTTTAAAATGAATCAGAAGCAATAACCATGGAAGCCAGGTGTAAAGGCACACCCCTGTAATCAAAGCACTTGAAGACCGAGGTAGGAGGATCGTCCTGTAAGGCCAGCCTGGGATGCATAGCAAGACCATGGAAAACCCTGGTAACTCTGATTGTCAGACAGACAGCTGCTCTCTCTTCTGGAGAAGAGTCTGCTCCCGGTGGCTCCTTACTTCCTAGTTCACAGCTCTTTACTTTCAACAACAGTGGTTACCAGAAACTAAAACCTGGACCCTAATTTGAGAATCACGAGACGCAGGCTTAAAAAGGCACTGGCTAGATATGACAGAACACACCGTAATTCTTAGAAAGCGCCAAATATGGGTACCTACGAGCTGACAGGTCACCGTAAAATCAGAGATGCTGACTTTAGGCAGGTGCAGAATTAGGGCCAGAGACAGGAAACAAATCATACCTACCCTTGAATCAGCGCTTCCTCAACACCAGCTTGTAGCCTGAGCACATCCCTCCACCCACTTGAGCCTAGATTGTTATCCTTAATGAGCACAGCTATGCTGACCTCACGGTGCTATGAACTTTATGTAAGACTGCCAGTGCAAACAACAGCGTGTTTTCTAAACAGAGGAGCAGCTGTCAGTCAGGACTTAGGAACATGCACAAGGTTGTTTGTGATCACAAGTTTTAAAACAAGGCCACGTGGTCAATAAGGATTAAAATCCTCGTGTTTAGCTGGCCAGTGGATTCTTACCTAGGGCAGAGATGGAATTTGCTGGGAGTTTATGACTCTGGAGCTCGAAGTCTCCCGGCTGGTTTTGGGTACCCACCGCCTGAGCACTCATTCCCACCCACAACCCCAGCGCACCCACATTAGGGGAGCTTCCTGCTCCCGCTCTGTAGTTCCCTATGGATTCTGCTAGGTTTCAAGGAAACCATCCCACCCCAGCTACACATCCTCCTGGTCGCTAACACTCTTGCCACAGCCTTGGACCTGGAGTCCAGGAAACGCCATCCTGGAGTGCAGCTGTGAGGGCTGGGGGTGGGGTTAAGCCGGACGCATTCCAAACTACACTTCCCATAAATCTTCTCGCCTGGAGGCGATGACGTTGCAGACTTTAACTCTTTCCCACTGGTTGGAAGGTGCTCTGTCCGAATTCCCCCCCCCCCCCCCGACTAAATTTGTGGGCCAAACTTTCATTTCTGCAGCCCACCGCAACGCGTGAACCATCACCAAATCCTGACTGAAAAAAAAAAAAAAACAGTTGTCAAAGACATTGGGAGCAATTTGAGAAATTTGAATGTGGGTTGGCAAGTAGAAATGGAAGGAATCAGCTGGGTGTGATGCGCGCAAATTTTAATCACAACATCTGACAAACAAAAAGATTGCCACAGATTCTAGGACAGTCCGGTCTAAACAGCGAGTTCCAGGCTAGCCAGGGCTGGAGAGTAAGCCTCTGCCTCATAAAATAAAACACTTTGAAAGAAATATTACACTTATTTTAAACCTACTTTGAATAATATTTATCCTTATAAAGGGATACACAGCAAAGTACATGTCATTAGAATTATCTTTGCTAATTCACTTTATAATTTATTTTTTCACAAAAACTCTTCAAAGAAAACCACAAAAAAGTGTACATTTTCTTAAGCCAAGGGCATAGGCACATAGATTTGCTTTTTTAGTTTTTACCCTTTTGTGTGCTTGACATTTTTGCAATTCAAGGGCAGAAGAGATAAGAATTCTTTCTCCATTAATGTGCCCTTTAAACTCAAAGAGAAACCAAAATAAGTATTGTTGGGATTCTGTAAACCCCACCCCTCAATTACCTGGCAGTAGCTAGGTATGCTCCGCCCCAGTGACCTGACACTATAAAAGGGGCTGCTTGCCCTCTCCTTTCTCTCTTGGCCTCTCTTGCCTCCTGGTTCTCTTGCTCTCCCACCCCTATCCCTCCTCTTCCCCTTCCCTTCCCTCCCCTCCACATGCTCATGGCCGGCCTCTACTCCTCTATTCCTCTTTCTCTCCTCTCTCTCTTTCTGCCTTTACTACCCTCTTAACTCTCCCATGACCTGAATAAACTCTATTCTGTACTATAATGTTGTGTGGCTGGTCCCTCAGGGGGAAGGGATTCCCAACATGGGTCCCCCAGAGGCATCTCCCTTACCCCCAGGCCTCGCCACACCTCCATGGGCCATATGCCCCCCACTCTCTTCATCCTTCCCCTAATAAGTATCTCATAGGAATGTTAAAGTTACTTAAATATGGATTACAACAGGGCCATAAAAGTATTCAGAACTAATAGAATTTATTTCAGGACACTCCCCCCACACACACAACACACAAAACCCACCAACTTTTATCTCCTTAAGTTAGGGGGGCATATGAGCATATTATAGATATGTGAAGTGTCTGGCCAATATTAACATTAGTCATTTTTTTAATATTATTTATTTTTAATGTATATGAGTACACTGTAGCTGCCTTCAGACACACCAGAAGAGGGCATCAGATCTCATTACAGACGGTTGTGAACCACCATGTGGTTGCTGGAAATTGAACTCAGGACCTCTGGAAGAGCAGTCTCTTAACCACTAATCCATCTCTCCAGTCCTAGTTATTTCTTCCATGAGGTGACAAGTTTAAGCTCTGGATCCTAATCACATGGAAGAGGGGACAGGACAGAGAACCAGCATAGAATGTCTATCATACAGGATGTCGTAGGCATTGTCCTTAGCACTGCATGAAACCTGTTCTGTAGCACTGTGTTCAGTGTTATCCCAGCACCAGGAAGGAAGGTAGCAGCAGGAGGATCTGGGGTAAGGGTCATCCTCCACAATGCCCTGAGCTACATGAGGCCTTATCTCAAAAAAAAAAAAAAAAAAAAAAAAAAAAAAAAAAAAAAGCTTTCTTTCTATTGGTTTATGGTTGCAATCCCAGTGCTGGGAGGTAGAGACATATGGGCTCCCCGAGGCTCTCTGACTAGTCATCCAGGCATACTTGGTGATGACCATGTTGGAAGAAAGAAAGACCGAGAGAGAGAGAGAAAGAGAGAGAGAGAGAGAGAGAGAGAGAGAGAGAGAGAGAGAGAGAGGAGGGAGGGAGAAAGGTAAGCTAAGCAGAACATAAGGTAAGACACTCAAGGCTTTGTTTTGATCTGGCCTTTACCTCTACCTCTGTGTACACACACACACACACACACACACACACACACACACACACACACAGCCTGTGTGAAGGCCAGCATTCTAATGCTGATGCTGTCTTACTAACAAGGAAAAAGAGATAAAATTTCACAATCTGGTTTGATGGTTCACTGTTGAGAAACAATGGGCTACTTCAGGGCTTAAAATACAAGAGACCTTGACAAAGAGCCTGAACAGGTTGTCTCCGAGAGGCACTCTGGCCTAGTGGCCATGAAACCTTTTGTCACTACCCTGTTTCACTCAAAGAGAATAGAAAAATTACCAGAACTTGGCAGAAAAACATTGAACACAGACCGACTACTGCTCAGGCCTCAGCCATAGCAGCCGCCCTTCCTTCTCCTTCCAGTCTCTCAGATCCTAGCAGGCATCCTGCTCAGAGCCTGTCCTGCAAGCATCCTGCTCAGAGCCTGTCCTGCATCTCTAGCTCCCAGGCATCCAGCTTTCTTACCTCCCTAGATGAGTAGGCAGATATATGGGACACATCAGACACATTTAAAAGGGCAACTGGTAGACCTGTGATGGTTTGGATGAGGAATATTCCCTATAGATAGGATAACCGTTTAAGCACTCCAGTTGGTGGCACTGTTTAGAGGAAGGCTATGAAACCTTTACAGGTCAGAGCCTTACAGAAGGAAGCTCACCACTACAGTTGAGATTTGAGCAGTTATAAACTGGACCCACCTCCTGCTCTCCCATTGTTTCCTGCTTTTGGGAAACACGTGATTAGCCAGCTTCATGCTCTTCCAGCCACGATGGACCTCATCCCTCTGGATCTGTAACTAATGTACAGTAAACTCTTCCTTAAGCTGCTTTGGTCATGATAATTTATCACAGCAATAGAAAAGAAACTGATACACAGTCTTATATACATCAATCAAACCCTTCCCCTGCTGCAGCCTGGCTGCAGGATTGATTCTCTGAGATCTACAAGAAGCAACTCCCATTTGCTTTCTGGGCCTGAGTTCTCAGAATCTCACTCTGCTATGGTTAGCTTTTTGGCCTATGGCATTAATGACTCTTCTAATTAACTTCTTACTAAAGACTGTCTCAGTATCTCCCTTGAAGTCCACATCAAAGACCCTTTTTAAAAAAAAAAGACAACTCCAAAGAGCCACGTGCTTAAGAAGAACCTTGTGATGCTGAGCTCATAGACTGTTAAAGAACAGCATAAACTTTGTGTTTGGGTTACACACAATACCCTGCCCCATTGTGAGCATTTAGACTCTCCCATTCTGCCGTCCTGAGATGCCGGGACGACAGGTGAACTACACCTCATAGCCCCTATAAATTTGTATTAGCTCCTTGCTAAATTTCCAATTTTATTTTTCCTATACGTGAATTATGAGTTGGCTCGCTGAGCCATTTGTTACATTTATTCAGATGGAGGGAACAACCAAATGTGCCCCCTTCTGCCTCCTAAAATCACAGCCTCTCAAGGCCTTCTCTCACTGAGTAGGACTATGATGCAGTAATCATCCACTTCCGGATGACACACCACACCTTTCAGGTATATCTACAAACCATCAAGATGCTTTTTCTCCCTTCTCTCAAGTGACTCTTCATGAAGCTGGGAGGTCTACTGATGATTATATGTGGAAGCAATGTGGATAAGTCCCGTGTGAATGAACTGCTGCTGTATATAATTCACTTGTACATTTGGGCCTTTGCTTTATCTTATTTTATTGAATGTGACACAGGAATAGCGTTGTATAATCCATTTTTTCTTTTGAGATAGGGTCTTGTAGGGGTTGGTCTGGTGCTGCTAAGTATTCGAATGCTAAATTCTGTATCCTAAGATCTGGCTGCTCAGGACAAGCAGATTCTCATGTATACCTTTATTGTGTAAATTTGGCTCCCTCCCCAATCATCTCTGATTAGTTAATAAAAGTTGCTGACAGTATGTAGATGGGCAGAAGAGAGGTAGGTGGGACAAGGGTTCTAAGGGTTGTAGCAACCACAACAGGTTCTTATAGATTCCAGGCTAGTCCTGACTCAATAGTAGAAGATGGTCTTGAACCTATGATCCTCCTGCCTCTACCACCTGAACTCTTGGGTTACAGGATTGTGCTACTTACACCTGTTTCATTTGCTGTTGGCTTTGGGCACACTAAGCAAGCACTTTGCCAACTGAGCTGGCCTCTTTCATCCAATGTTTTTGTTCAATAAGAGAAATGTGATGAATGTTTGGGTTCATGGAGTCCCTTGCTATCAGAAGTTTAGTCTCTATCTGGACTCAACAGGACTTACTTTTCAAAGGAAGGAAAGCAAAAGCCTACCTTTCTGCAAACACTGGTCCTATGAGCTGTAGTGAGTCTTCGGCTCCGTGGACGTAGCATATCTTTCCATTTGTTTTGGTCTTTGATTTTTAAAAGAGTTTTCATTTATTCAGTGTATAGGTGGGTGTGTGCATGTGCTTGTCAAAGGAGAACTTGCAGAAGTCAGTTCTCTCCTTGCACCATGGGGTCTTGGGCATTGAATTCAAGTGATCATGACGATGCCAGTTGTCTTAACCTACTGATATCATCCTATCAGCTCTGGTGATATTTTATGAATCCAAAGGAGAACTGGCACATTTGCCTTAATTTTGGTTGTAAAGGAAAAGCACTGGGATATTACAAGTGACATTCAGCTTTATTTATAATTTCTTTTTATCTGTTCAGAAGGGTCCCTTATATTTCCAGTTTGCTGAAAGTTATTACTGTGAATGGATATTGGACACAGTCATGTGCCTTTTCTGCACAACTAATAGGATAATCATGCTTGGTTTTTAAAACTTATCAATTTTTCAAATAACAGATAACTGGTTCAAATATCACCGGTGTTATATTAGTAAAATAAATCATACCAAGTTGTAATATATCTTTCTTTTAAATATTTGCAGATATAATACACACATACACATACATTTTGATGAAAAAGACTCTTCATAAATTTGTCTTTAGCATGTGTGTGTGCGCGTGAATGCACGCCATAGCCCATGTATATGGAGGTTAGGAAACAAAACATAGAATTGTGTTATTCAGAATTGGCAAAAAGAAGTTGAGGTATCTTGCCAGCCTTCCACCTTATTCTTTTGAGACAGGGTCTCTCATGGAACCTGGAATGCACTAAAAGGCAATACTGGTTGGCCAATGAGCTTTAAGAAACTGCTGATTCCTATACTTCTGGGATTATACTTCCAGTTCTGGGATTATAGGTACTGGCTGCCTCTGGACCTAGGTTCTGAGAGATCAAACTCTTGCTCATGATTTTGTGAGGCATTTTACTAGCTGAGCTACATCCCCAGTCCAAGTCAATTTGTCTTTATGGGTCTCCACGGTGAAAAGAATATTGAAAATTATGAGAAAGGTTACTGGATCTTGAATTTTTAGAAATAGAAATGGTTTAATTTCTATTTTACTCTAGTTACTCAGTGAACGCAGCCTCGGGTTACCAGAAGCTTGACATCGTTGCTCAGCACTATTTGGGAATGATCCTTGGGTTTCTGCATATTGTTCATGTAGTCAGGGCACTGCAGAAGTCTTCTACTGCCCCAACCCCGAGTCTCTAGTCAGGTGCTGTTAGCAAAGTCGAGCGGAATTAATCTCCTTTCCCCTTTGGAAAAGTCGAACCTGGTGTCTGAATTTCCCAGACAGTGTTGGAGGGGCTGAGGTTCCATTCCCTGCAGAAAGCAGGCAGGGCATGGATTCCCCACTAGGGTAGTATTAGTGGTCAGCTGAGCCTCTGACCCCATAGAACTGATAGCGAACTAATTCTCACTGATAGGCAATGTTAAACAAAGCTAGTTTCAAATTAGGTCTCACTCCTCCAGTTCCTGTCATCAAGAACCTCTGGGAAGCTTTTCTTTGGCATCACAAGGAGACTGAATAGAATTGACGTCTCTGGTATCAGTGCCAAGCAGAGAGGACCTGACTCTCCTGCACCTCTGGTGTAGCAATGGTCTGATCCTGCCTTCAGTTTTGCCTCTTCCCACCCCACTTGAGAGACAGTAAAGCTGCCCAGGGAGCTGATCACACAATTGAGCTCATGAGTCAGTGTCCCAATTTACCAGGAAGGTGACTGTGAGGGAAGGAGGGTTTGAACTTTCACCCCACCCTCGGCAGCAATGCAACATGAGTCAGGCCCAGTTTTGTTTTTTTGTCCACTAGGATGGTTTGGAGAAGCTGAGCCAGGAAACTGAACAAACATACCGACCTGATCTTTGAGTCATACCTGTTAAAGGCAACTAGAACCCACAGCCTCGGTCTGTAGGATACAGAAAAGTCATGTGTTACACCAAGAATCAACAAAATCACAAGAAGAAGGAGCACCAGTCAGTAGATACCAGTGACAAGGTACATAAGATATTATAATTATCTGATAAGGGTTTTTAGGTAACCATCAAAAGAACACATCAATCATTAATTGAAGATTTAAAAAAAAATTAAAAATAGTTCTCAGTACTGGGAACATAGTTCAGCTGATAGAGTGACTGCCTAGCACACACCTAGTCCCTAGGTTGGTCTCTAGTACCTCATTAAAAGCTGGGTGTGGGTGCATTTCTATGACACCATCACTTAGGAGGTGGAGACTGGAGGACCTGGCATTCAAGGAGGATAACTCAGTGAGTTTGAGGTCATCCTCCACCCCCCCCCCCAACCCCAGAAAGAATTATAAAAAGAAACAATGGAAGCGAGAAAACTGAAAATAAATAAACAAACAAGTAAACCTACTGCATGCTCTCCCAGTGGATATAATAGACCAGAGACCATTCAATAAACCTGAAGACGGAATGCTGGAATCCACCCGATGTGAACTAAACGATACACACTAAAGGAAAAAGAATGGCAACAGCCGAGGCGGCCGGGCAATGACGACACATCTACGTTTGTGTTAGTTCAGACCCAGAGGAGAGGGCAGGTGGGACTGAAACACACTGGAAAAAAATAATGGCCCAAACATTTCAAATCTTGGCAGAAGAATAAATCTACAGATTCAAGCTTAGTGGCTTAGTTGCTAGAGTGCTTGCCGAGCACGTGTATGTGACTATGCACTGGGAGACAGCTCCGGGGAGCAAACGCACCGTAGTTCTGACCAGGGTCATTAGGCATCTCGGCCGAGCAGTCTTCTTGGAAGGTTGTCCTTTGGCAAATTCAATCTTTGACCTCCTTTCAGCCCATAACAAAACCCTCGTCCTCTTCCTCTCCCCACAGAAAGTGATAAGTGAGAGTCGACAACCCAGCACGGACTGCCTGGGGCTCTTAATGGCCTGAGGCAATTCTGATGTTGGGTTGTGAATGAACTATTTCTGGCAGATGTCTGGAGAATAAATCCCTGGTTACAGACATTCCTTTATGAAGTTATCTAAGAACCCCCTGTTTTCCCTCCCATGTATCCCTTATCACCCACCCCCATGAACTACATACATTTAAATCTGTTGCCTATGAAAAAATTCATGTTGGTTATTTTACCTTCCTGGACTCAAGTGTTCTACTCACCTTGGCCAAGTAGCTGAGGGGATGAAGGACAGGCAACCGCCACGCTTGTCTTGTGAGCTGACACCTTTGTTGTTTGGTGGGTTACCCCCCCTTTTGCTTTTGGGGTTGCTCACAGATTCACCAGCCTGAGTTGGGGGAGGAGAGTGGATTTTCCACAGTGTATACTCAGATGATGATTTCTGTACCCCAGAAATCTGGTTGCAGTCTGGATTTGGCATTGTCATTACTATTGAAGCACCTCCTGTCTCAATGCTATGTAAGAATTGTTCTCTATCACCTCTGATTGGTTAATAAAGAGCTGATCAACCTATAGGTGGGCAGAGAAGTTAAGTTGGGACTTAGTGAGAAAGTCCCAGTGAGAAAGTGTCCCATACGGAGAGTCCTGACAAAGATCACGGTGGGGGAGTCGTCATGAGGACATGGATAAAGCAGGAGCAGCCTTGAGACTAAGATAACTCATTGTTGGGAAGTAGCCAACACGGCCATGTTAGAATAGATGGGCAGCTACCCAGCTATACTGCAAGAAGCTCATTAATAAATATTACAGGTCTCCATGTCATTTTTCAGGAGCAAGGGAGGCACAGAAAAGCCTCAAACAATACTTTTACAAGTCTGGGCATGAATAAATTTTAACAAAGAGGAGATTTTATTCAGATACTGGTGCCAGATACTCATGGAATCAGGACTGCAGCTGAGAGGCTGTCTAGATGCAGGTCTGAATTACATTTGTCAAAAGTTTTATAAAGGCAAACCCCACAAGGTTATGTACCTGTTGCCTCTGTGCAATTAGAGGCAAAAACACATTTTAACGTACTTCCGGCCTACATGTAATCAGGCACATATCCTACCTACATGCATCCAGGCACACATCCTGCACAAGCAGTCAGGGCAAGCAAGCATGTCGAAAGGAGCAAAAACAAGTGGTTGTTGCCTTACGTAAATAAGATTGGGAAATTATAAGAGCAGTCCCTAGCATTCCAGAAAGTTATCTGTCCTTGGGCAAGCAGGACTTATGGGTTAGAGACATTTTTATTTTATAGTCCTCTTAAATACAGCGATTTAAAACTTTTAAACATAATGTTCACCGTCACATTTGCCCCTTGACTCTGTGTGTGTGTGTGGGGGGGGTACCTGTTCATAATAGTGTTTGGTTGTGACCCCAGGACAAGGGACTGAGGTGCATATTTTACCTATCAAAGAAGACCTGGCCTCCATGTTTTCCCAGCATTCCTCAGTTCCTACCTGGCATACTGTCCCTAACCCTGAACTTTCCAGCCCAGGTACTGGGCTTCCTTTCCCTCAGAGCCTCTCCCCTATATAATACGGATATTTTGGTACATGTGTGCTCTCTCTTCCTCTTTCTCCTTCTTACTTTCTTTCCTTCTCTCTCTGCATGCACATACTCTCTCTTCCCTTTCCCTTCCCATGGTGATTTCCCTGGCCTCCATCCTTGCCAGTGAACTTGCCTGACAGTAGCTTCCCTATAAAACTTGCATTTAATATAATCTAATCTGAAATCAGCTCATCTCATGGGCAGAGAAATAATTTATCAATGGGGATTTAATAACCATCAACTTAATGACACAGTTTTAGTTTGAGTTTCTATTGCCATGATGAAACAGCAAGTTGGATAGGAAAGGGTTTATTTGGCTTACATTTCCACAGCACTGTCCATCATTAGAAGAAGTCAGGACAGGGACTCGAACAGGGTAGGAATTTGGAGATAAGAGCTAATGTAAGAGGCCATGGAGGAGAATGCTTGCTGGCTTGCTTTCCCTGACTTACTCAGTTTGTTTCCTGACAGAACTCAGGACCACCAGCTCAGGGATGGCACCACCCACAATGGGCTGGGCTCTCCTATATTGATCACTAATTGATAAATGCCTTACAACAGTATCTCGTAGACGCATTTTCTCAACTGAGGCTCCTTTCTCTCTGACGACTCTAACTTTCCTCAAGTTGGCACAAAACCAGCCAGTACAGACACCCAGATGGGATTTTATGTATCAACGATGCATGGGCTAGCAGTAATCAGCAGGAGCAAAAGTGCCCAGGGTCCTGTAACAGTTGACAGCACAGTTACCAGCCAGAAGGAACTAAAAAATGAGAATGGGAACCGCTTGCCCCATTTCGGGTCTTTTCTCTTCTGAGATTTATATTTTCTGAAGTACAGCGAAATTATCTCTAATGATTTCTGAGTGATTTGCATAGAAACAACAATTTTCTCTTAAAGCCACACAATGTCCTCCTTGTTCTGATAAAGCAGGTTGAGTACCCTATCATATGATAGAACAACTTCAGCTAATGAATCTACCTGTTGGTAGGTCTTGGTCTATGTGGTTTTAACAGGTACATTTTTGATAATGAGGTCCCTGGAGGGCAGCCTAAGTCCTGGTATACCATAGGGACTATAGATATTCATTTTGTCCCTTTTGCCAGGGAGTTTCCTTCGGATCTAACATTCCAGCTTTTTGTTGACAATAAGGGGTGACATTCCTTTCTGTAACTGCTTCTCAGCTGAAATTAGAATGTCACTGTCAGGTCTCAGGAAAGCTGGAATGCTGTTCAAAGGCTGGGACTTGATTCAGGCAATTGGGGCATTCATCAGAAGCATCTGGTCAGCTGACCTGGCTGGAGAGACAGGAACAATCATCACATCAGCTAGACTGGTTCATATCAGCTTTCATGAAGTCCAGGGTTCTCTGGTTTTCTGGACCACCAAGGACTGGTGTGTTACATCAACTTTGGAGTAGTTTGTAGTCTGCAGCTGACTTCTGGGTGGTGTCTGTCAGCTGAGAGATCTTCCAAGACAGATGGAGACTAGGGACAAAAACTAAGGTTAAGGATCTTAAAGGACCAGAAATTTATGTGAAGTTATAAAAGAGACCAGTAAATTGCTGGAGTAGACTCATCATGCCTTTAAGTCATAGAGTAAAAGCTTAGGGACCCAAAAATGATTTTGAGTTAAAAAAAGTTTTTTTTCTTTGTCCAGATGGCTGAACAGAGATGTTTTCAGCATGATAAGAAACATTTTTGTTTCTGAGACAAAGTTTCTCTTGTGTAACCCTGTCTGTCTTGGAACTCACTCTGTAGACCAGGCTGGCCTCAAATTCAGAGATTTGCCTGCCTCTGCTTTCCAAGTGCTGAGATTAAAGGCCTGGGCCACCATCACCTGGCAGTGACAAAGGATTTTTAAGTATCAAACTCTACTGATTAGTATGTTAAAAATGTAAAGATGATACTTTAAATTTTTTTTTCAATTGCTTTTAGACTTCATAAATTGAGTTTACATATTTTAAAGCACTTTTAGGCCTTTATACGTTACTTAAATTTCTATATACTCAGCCCCTTTTTTAAAAAATCAAATCATTTATCAGAAAACATAAGTGATTGATTATTGAGAGCAGTCATTCACTGGGAAGCAAGTTTTTCTAAATAAAGGAATAGTTAAAAAGTTACATTGAAGCATCCTTTTATGAGTTTGACTCCCTCATCAGGAGACCCAAGAGCTCTAGAAAAACCGAAGCCTGGTTTTCATACACAAAATTCATTGACCAGGCAGCTGATGTTAAACTGATAAAGCTACAGTTAGTTCCTAATAGCGTCAGAGATCTGAGAAGGCTAAATGATAGCAGGAGTTATAACTTGAAAGGTATACCCAGCTGCCGTCTAGGATAACACTGTCTTCAGCTGCTGTATAGGACAACATTGTATCTTCAGCTGCTGCACAGGACAGCAAGTCTTCACCAGCTGGCTTCAGAAGGTCTGAGAGATTTTCCTGTGGTGGAGGAACTTGGCAAAACTGACCCACCTTGATGAGGCAGAGCAAGGCAGTCAACTCAACGGTGCCTACAATTTGGGCAGGACTCTAGAGGCAGGCAAGGCACGGGGCAGTTCTTTATCCAGCAGTTATCAGGACCATAGTCCAGGTGGAGTAGTCTGTGCCCCATTGTCTTTGGAGGCCTTAGGGTTGCCACTAAGAGTGAATCTGTTAGGTGGGCAAGCTTTCTGGAAACCAAGCCACTGTAGTTCAGGATCACTACTGAATCACTTGCCTTCTCATAACCTTGTCTTGCTCACGTGGCTCTGTACTTTCTTCCTATCCTGGAAACAACATGGCCACCTTGTCTATCACATCCCTGTCCCTTATGCTTTCACCTCCCCATTAAACATTTTAAGTGCCAGCAGATTCAGCAGATCTCTGGGAAGTTTTGAGGGTCCTCTATTAAATATACCTGATTTTAAACAAACTTTGTTTTGAGTTATTTGCTTTAGGCTTGACTTTGGAAAAATATGGCCAAATAAAAATTGCATTTGTAAATAAGGTATGTTTGTTGTTAGCATGACTGTAAGTATAATCGTGAACATATTAAAGAATTTGATTACGTATAAGGTGACTGACTTTTAACCTGCATGTTTAGCAGTTTATCATGTAGCTTTTATGAGGTTAGGATTTGCACTTTTAGCCCTGTTAAGTTTTATTAAGATTTTTCTGATCCTTTCATAGTGCCATAACAGAAGTTTCTCGTATGACTCAGTTTATCAAACTAAAGCTCAACAAAATAGACAAAGAAGCTAGATATACATTTTTATTATGTCAGGCTCTGTTAGCACAACTAGACCTTAGGTAAGGAGGGACATTTAGGGATCCTTTGCCAGGCTGCACAATGAGATAGAAACATCTCAGTGTCTGGTGTGTCTGATGCTCATATCTGTGGCCCTAACTCTTAAGCTTTTTCCTTTTTCAAAAAGACTATTAGTTGGCAGATGACTCCACTAGGTGTTTTGGATTCCAGCATAGCCCTGAGCCTTTTGAAGAATAAGTTTTTAAGCACGAAAACCAAGTCGTGGATTGGCATACTTTGGTTAACAAGAACAGCTAGCTAGAAACAGAACTACACAAGTAAAAAAGCTGGGTTAGTACATTTGGGGACTTTCCCAGAACTATGGACTTTGATAGATTAGGTCTTTGTTTTTGTTTTCTCTGGTGGTGATGTCTATGTGCTGAGTTTTACAGACTGATAAGAGTGGTTAAGATTGCTTATGTTTAAACTTTAACTATCAACCCTGTTATAAATTTTAGGAAGTATGTCATTAGGGCGTGAGTTTTACAATCTCAAAAGCTCAAACCAGCTCTCTTCCTACTGCATGTTATGATGTAGAACTCTTAGCTCCTTCTTCAGTATCATGTCAGCCTACATGCCTCATTGCTTCCCGCCTCGACGATAATGGACTGAACCTCTGAACTGTAACCAGCTCCAACTAAATGGTGTCCTAAGAGTTGCCACTGTCATGGTGTCTCTTCACCCTAAATCGCAAGCAAAATAAAACCCTAAGACAGAATGGTCTGGGATCACGTAGAGTGGAAAAGATGCATGAGGACCCACGTTTGGATCCTGTAGAACTGACATAAACACCAGGCAGTAGCACATGCCTGTTCACTGACCAATCTGACTAGCCAAAGGGATAAGCCCAATGAGAGACTGTCTCAGAAAATAAGGTGGGGGGCTGTTGTGTAGCTTAAGGATACCTACCTTTGCTCCAGGAAGTAGGCTGCTTTACCAGCCCCTACCTGGCTTCCCTTGATTTTTTCCCTTTTTACTCCAAGTGCTGTGTACACAACAGCATTTATGCCATTAGATCAAAGGCTGTGGATGACTCATTTCTAATTGGGTGGGAGCGCCTGCTTAGTCTTTATACTATCTAGTCAACTGGTGAATTCCGCTGTCAGAATCGGCAGAATTTAGCATCCTTATCCTGTTCCTCTCAAGGTGCTTTCGAAAGAAAGTGCTTTCTTAACCAAATGGTAGAGATCCAGAGGGAAGTCACAGATGAGGCTTAAGGGTTCTCAAGATTTCTAGTCACAAAAATGGACCTGTGCCACACCATGAGAGTCCCCCAGGATCATACAAATCTGGGAGTCAGACCTTTCTTGACCAACTTGTAGATCTGTTCCTTCAAGCCCTCAGATGTTAACTTCGGCCGGCCATGTGGCACACAACAGGGGGCTGGAGAGATAACTTCATGGTTTAAGAGTACTTGCTGCTCTTGTAGAGGACCCAAGTTCAATTCCCAACACCCACATGGAGTGTGGTTACAGAAGTCACTGAACTTGTACCTTTATAAGTACCTGCACACCTGCTATGCAAACACTTCCTTCATTCCCAACACCCCAAAACAGAAATAATCTAAGAGATGGTGTATCCAGTGAGAGATTCTCAGAGAAGGCTGAAGGTAAGATCTAACCCTGATTGTGGATGGCACCATTGCATATGCTCAGGGCTGAGATACAATAAAAGGACTGGAAAGGAAGTCAGCTGAGCATCTGCCTTCACCTTGCTTCCTTAACTTCCGTGAAACACACTGCTCCAGTCTTCCCATGCCCTACCACCATCCCTTCCGGCAGTGTCTATCAAGGTCTATGAACTCTTGTAAAATCCAGTTTTAGGTTGTGACTCCTTTAGTGAACCTCTATTTCCAAAATAAATAAATAATATCTATATTATTTATGATTCACAACAGTAGCAGGATTACAGTTATGAAGCAGTAACAAAAATAATTTATGGTTAGGGGTCACAATGGGAGGAACTGTATTACACTTACCACAACACATTCTATTGTATTTTATAAACACATGTAATTATATGTCACTTAAAACCAGTAAAAGGCACCTGTGGTCCAGCCTGACAACCTGATTTTGATCAATAGGATTAATGCTGTAGAACTGAGTTGTTCTCTGACCTCCACACATGTAGCATGTTATACTTACCACGTACACACTCACATAAATAAAAACAAAACAAAACCAATTATCCCGAATAAGCTAGATCCACTTACTCATACCTAATCTGATGGGATGTGGAGGTAAAATCAGAAGGCTCCAGAGATTATGCCACCTTTTCCCAGCTGTACCACAACACCCCGAATCAGTCCTTAGTCCCAAACATTTGTCAACACAGTACACACGGCAGTCCCACATACACACACAATGAGCTAAATTTTATTTTTAAAAGATAAGAGTTTTTTATACAACCTTTATAAAACAAATATTTCAGACTCAGAATTAAGCATTAAGTGTTGAATATCATAAAGCTGTTTATAACAGTAGTTGTAAGTAGTGGTAACACTTAACCCATGTAAAAATGTCAAACAGAATTCAAATCATGACTTGGATCCTCAGTGATTCAAGTACCATGGTCTCACTCGGTAAGGGTTTGGTCAGTTTTAAGATGAATTCCTTGGGTTACAGTGTCCATAAGTCCTTATTCCCGATGCCTATCAATTCACGATAGGATAGCTGGCCGCGGTGGCAAGTCCACAGTGGTTGTCTCTGTCTTTGGCTATTTTGATGTAACCATGAATACCCCACTCTTCACCCCAGCTGAAAGAGATCCAAGCAAATATGAGAGAACAGTTCATACAAACAGGAGACCTACACACAGAAGCACTCATTCCTGTGGGCCTTGAACTGTGTCTCACTAAACCCGGAGCTCACAGTCCTCCAGTGCCCAGAACTGGGGTTACAGCTGTGTCTTGCAGTACACACATCCAAGCACACACAGGTTCTCACGACTGAGCAGCAAATACCTTATCCACTGAGTCATTGCCCAAGCCCTTAGAGACACCATTTGGTGAAGCCACGGATAATGCCACCAATTCTCTAAAAGCATGACAGTAAGGCCAGCAGTACTGGGATACAGACATGCACCTCCATGCCAGGCTGTATGTGGTGCTGAGAACTGAACCTAGAGTTTGTCTTGTAGGCAAGCACTCAGCCAACTACGCTAAACTTAGTTCTCTAACTTTTAAGAGGAAAACAAGGCCAACTAGAAGCTTAATATACCGTCTCCACATTCTGTCGCTCTATCTCAATGAAAGATTCAGTTGTAAAAATTAAACCCTCTGAGATCCGAGAGCAGAATGTAGAGAACGCAGGGGAGGCACACAAGCTATAATTTCTGCTGGTTATCCCTTGTTAAAAACTAGGGGAAAAAAAAAAAAGCATGCTGAAATCATACAGCCTTACTGAAACTTTGGGGCCAAGTTTGGAAATCCACCATTACAAATACATGCAAGTTTCCCCAACAAGCTTACATTAGAATCTTAAACGCACATCCTTTGCTCTGAATGGATTTTAAATCTTAAAATATCTATAGACTTGCATCTAAATACTGATTCCCCTCATCCCCAACAAATTCCTTTCAGTTAAAGTGTAACAAAGAGTCTTACCTGTTCTTGACAAGCCAATATTTATTCTTATTTGAATCTGTGCCTTCAAATCCATAGCCAACCACCAGAACCCCATGGTCGAGGTCCTTGCTGCTACAGTTGGGCTCGTAGTAGATGCCTGGTAGGGTGAAATGAACACTTGTTTCTAGTCACAAAACAGAAGCCCATTCTATCCCCACAACTGCATGTCAAAATTCTGTAATGTCACAGACCCCAAACTGTAGAAGATACTAGTCAAAAAATAGTAGTGGCTACACTGGGTGTGATGGTGCACCACCTAATCTCAGAACTCGGGAGGCAGACAGACAGCTCCGAGTTCAAGGCCAGCCTGGTGTGCAGAGAGAGTTCTAGGCTAGCCAAGGTGACAGTGAAATCCTATCACAGTATTTGAGACGGGAGTTTTATGTTCTCCAAGCTGCTCTCCAACTTGCTATGTAGCCAAGAATGGGGTGAACTCCTGATCCTCCTTCCTCTGCCTCCCAAGAGTTGGAATTATAGGAATGAACACCATGCCTGGTTTCATGCAGTGCCAAGATTGAGCCAGGGCATAAAGAATGCTGGGAAACACTACCAACTGAGCCACACCCTCCCTCCTCTCAATTAAAAAAATCCTATTGCTTTAAAGCCTCTAGTAGTAGGATCCATTTTCTAGCCACATTAACAATAACCATAATGCCTGCTACTATGAAATCTAAAGAAAATGTTTATGGACAGAAAAGCTTTCTCTTTCTTTCTCTCTCCTTCCCTTCTATCTTACAAATGAAGCCCTAATTATAGCAATAAAAAAAATCTTTTGGAAAAAGATCTAGCTGTTGGAGATGATTTACACAAATCATGTTCTATCTATAGAGTAATTCACAATATTAAAAAAAATTTTCACATGGTGAGATGGTTCAGCAGAGAGAAATGCTTGTTAACACAGCTCAGGGCCTGAGTTTGATTCTGGAGCTACATACAACAGAAGGAAATGCCAACTGCAATTATCTAGGTTGTCCTCTAATCCCCCACCTCCACCCCCAATGAATGCATTAAAACATTGAAGAGCAGAGGTGCTGGAGAGCTGGAGTTAATTGTACTCACTGATTTTACAGGGAATCTGAGTTGTGGTTCCAGAACCCATATTAGATGGACTTAGTTCTAGCTCCAGGGGATCTGATGCTTCAGAACTTCCAAGGGACATCCACAAACACCCCTTCCCCAAAGTCAGGGAAGTGCCAATTCTGACCATTACCTGAACTGTAGAACTGGAGGGACGGATGGCTTGCATCCATGGCCACAGAAATAGGCCCCACGGTCGCCACAGCCTTCATGAGGGCCTTCTCCTGCTGAGGGATATCCACGTACCCAGTGTCATTACCTGCAGCAAACTCGGCTCTGTATTTACAAGTTCCATCCTGTGAAAGTGAAGGGGAAGAGATCTGATCACAAAGGCTTGTACCTCTTAGAGCATGAGTTCTAGAAACACGACAAGTGACTTGCAGCTCACAGCTCGAGGTCAACACTCAGAAACCATCATTTGGTGCTGAGAGTTACCCACCAAAGTATGAACTCTAAAAACCACATCTGGTGATGCCTCCTTTTTCTGAAAAAGGGAAGCTGGGATGAAGCAAACTGGTTACCTTCGCTTCGTAGGGATAAGAGTCCTCCGAGTCCAGGCCTCCGTTTTCCTTAATGTACTGGAAAGCATAGTCCATCAAGCCTCCATTACAACCCTGGTTGCCTTGAGGATGAGAACAGTCCACAAGGTTCTGCTCACTCAGTGAGACCAGCTTGCCAGTCTTCAGGAACATCTGCCCTTCTAGGCAACCCGATGCGCTGAAAGCCCAACAAGAACCACACTGGCCCTGAAGAGGGAAAAAGAGAGAAACAGCACAACCACCTTTAAATATGCATACTTTTGTTTGTTTGAAACAAGGCCTTTCCTGTGTAGCCCTGGCTGGCCTAGAAATATCCCTTTAGGCAGGGATGGCCTTGAACTCAGATCCGCCTGCCTCAGCCTCCCAAGGGATGGGATTAAAACTTCCCCCCACCCCATATAAGTGCATACTAATACAGAAAACAGGAAGCTGTGTGGGGCAGTGTATGCCCACAATTCACTAGGAAGATTAAGGCAAGAGGATTCTGGGTTTGAGGCCAGGCTGGGCTTTGGAGTGTGAGACCCTGTTTCGCTCACCATCCAAAAGCGTAACAGACCAAACAACCACTGTGGTCAAGGCTAAAGCACAGAGAGAACAGAGGGTCTCATGGGGACCTGGCTCCTCCCGGTTGCTAGCTGCTGGGGGAGGGGAGCCATTATCTTCAGTGATGCTGCACCCTCTCTCCCTTCCCCTGTCCCTGACAAGTGTGGATCCTGGGGATCGAACTCAAGACTTCCCCAAGCCCTCATACCTGATTCTTCACTGGAGTCACACAACCCTTTTCTCTCCAGTCCACAGACTTGGGTATCTGAAGCATCAGAGGCTCCTGGAATACCCTCCCCTTCTTGTGCTTCTGGTGACGATAGCCATTCACCACCTGCCTGAACTCCTCATTGGTCTTCCAGGAAAGGCAGGAGAAAAAGGAAAAAAGAAAGCAGAAAAGGTGAGCTAACTCTGTGAAAAGAAAATGGAGGAGAGGGCTCTGAGTTCACACGCCCCACCCACCATGTCACCGAAGGCGTTCATCTCCATGGTGAAGCCGTGCTTCCCTTCGCTGTATTCCCCGTTGTGTAGCTGGATCATTTTCATGTTCTTCTCCCACACCGCTCTCCTCCACTCTTCCTCATTCTAGAAGCAAGCACAGAACAGGCAGTTTTCGTTTTTTTGTTAAAAATACAGGGAGAGCCAGAGGCTGGTTGGCCCAGGCTTTTGATCCCGGAAGCAGAGATGGGGCTGGAGCGCTGGCTGTGTTTAAGACCACGTGTGGAAGACTCAGGTTTAATTCTCAGCACCCACATATGGTATTTTCTAACTCTAGTCCCAAATACCCAGACACAAGCGTGGTAAGTCACTAGTGATATATGTGTCTCACTAGATAAACCTTAAGTAAGAAAACCACTGACCTACTACAGCTACATTCTGAAAACCCACAGCCCTGCTCACAATGGGTATGTGATTGGGCTATTCCTTCGGAGAGCTGGCTTCCAGAGACTACTCTCTGGTTATAAACTGAGGGTTGTGGGGGATCATGGAGGGAGAAAAGGCCGGCAGTGGTGGAGTTCACAGTCTGGTCTACAGAGCAAGTTCCAGTACCGCCTGGGGTGGGGGTGGGTGGGCAATCAACCAAGCAAACACTTCCAAGGGCAAGGAAGACCATTCTCTCTAGACAATGCAAACACTACAAACCGTGCCATAGAGCCTTCTGTGCGTGGACTTCCACTGGTGCCACTGCGCGCTAAACGTCTGATCAAATTTTGGAGTGGCAAAGGCTGTTCCCAAGCAAAGGACAGCCAGGAGGAGTAAAAGAGTCATGGTTCAAACACCTAGGAAAAAGAAGAGGAAATGAGGATCCCCCGAAGCCTTTTGCTTTTAAGGGCAGGTTCTCACATAGTTGAGGCTTTAAATTTTTTCAATGTTCCATCTTTCAGGTGCAGGGATTATTTACAGCCATGAGCCACCAGCCCAGCAGTTAACCAATTCATTTTAAACCACCTTTAAAGCATCATTGCACCTGTTAACAAATGCGGGCATGAGCGGAGAAATACAAGACAGAAATTAATCTTTGAAGGTTACTGGATTCAGCTGCTGAAACGAAAACAGCCAGTAGGCAAGTGGCATAGGAGCTGGGGTAAACCTTTTTCTCTTATTACAGTGCCACGGCAGCCTTCAGTCTCCCGAAGTTGTATGCCTCGGAATCTTAAGAGGACAACTAAGTCCGGGTCATTTATTGACAGTATTTGGCGACCCCAAGTGGGTGTACTTTAACACCCAGAGGGTGTGCAAAGCTGCAATTCAGTCTGAACTGACTTCACTGAACAGAAGCTTCAAAGCGCTGCCTCCTTAGGCGATCCCGGTTCGGGTTAGGGGCCCGGTTGGGCCCGGCCGGGGGATTGGCGTCTGCACCGCCCTTGCAGCCACCGCCCACGGTGTTATGGCGGCACAGTGAGCCTGGGCCCCGTGACCAGCTTGACGGGGGGTCCCGCGGCCCTTTCGGATCCCGGCAGCTCGGAGTCACATGACCCGATGACGACCCCGCTCGGCAACAAGGGCCTGTTACTTCGGAGAGGCCGAGGGACACCTCCTCGAGATCCTAGCCTACCCGGGGGTCCCCAGTCCGGGTTGCAGATGCTGTGGTTCCCGCATTCTAGATTCCCCTACCTATCCTTGCTTGCGAAGCGTTTAAATCCTCGGTGGGGGGGGGGGGGTATGGGGTCACTCACCTAAGGCGGCTAGCTGCGCACACGTAGTCTGCAAACTCGGAGCCCCGGAGATCGCCGAGGTCCGAGAATCTGGAAAAGCAGCGCGGGGCTCCAGCTTTAAAGCCTCTCAGGCTACAGCCCCGGTAGGGCCCGCCCCCGCTTCGTCATTGGCTGTGCCTGCCTCGGGGCGGAGCTTGCGGGACTCCGGGCGCGTGACGCCGCCGGGTCGTAACCTGTTCGAGCCGCAGGGGCGAGGCTGATCTCTTTGGAGGGTCGGCGCCAAGGTGGTGCTTTGGTTTAGAAAAAAACTCTGCTGAGGAATTTCCAACTCGGCCCCACTTTTTCTTTAGTATTAGAGTTGCAGGTTAAAATGGGCAGGATGGAGAGTTGTATAACCCGTGGTTTCTGTTTAACCCACAACAATGCTGATGTAAGTGGAAGAAGACAGAGCCGAGGACAGAATCACCTCTCCAGGGTCTGGCTAGACGGGCTTCCATAGAATTTTGAAAAATCTTGAGATGGAAAAAATAAATCCAATAAGATGAGGCCATGGTCAGCACGCGGCTTCTGACGCCGCACTTCCTGCCTTACCTATTCATGGATTGTTCCCTAGGAGCCTTTCTCTCCAGTCTGGTAGAAATTATTTTCCTGGCAGGCGGGTACGCGGGGGTGGGGGAATGTAGGATGGTGACTTAAAAAGAAAGAGGGAGAGAAAGAAAAACAGTTGAGAACGATGGGGTCTGTTTTCCTACTCTGCATTATGAATTGTTTTTCTCAGTCTTAAAATGTTTCTTCTGGAATTTGGTGAATTCGCTGGAAAAAAAAATTTGTCCGGGATAGGGGTTATAGAGTTTCGCTTTATAGACCAGCTGGGTTTGAAATCACAGGGATTAAAGGTGTGCACCGCACAGTATCATGCTGCTATATGCTTCAATTTCCTTCTCCCAGCTCCCCCCTCACGAGTGAGGGGGAATATTTAATAGAAAGATGTAGTTGTGAAGCTTGAAGAAATTACTTGGATATAGAAAAAAAATCTACAGGTATAGGTAAGATTTAAGGAAAAAAATTCAAAAAAGTTTTTTAGCCACATAAGGATTTTTACTATTGGCTATTCTGTTTAGAAGTTCATTGAGTTTTATAATCTTTGAGTTTGGCTCATTTCAATGTGTGATTTTTTAAAAAATTTGTAATGTATTTTATAATAAATTTTTAAATATTTTCTGAGACAGGGTTTTTCAGTGTAGCCTTGGCTGTCCTGGAACTTGCTCTGTGGATGAGGTTGGCCTCAAAACTCATAGAGATCTGCCTACCTCCCAAGTGCTGGAATTAAAGAAGTACACTTACCACTTCCTGCCCCTAAAAAAGTATTTTTAAAAGTAATTTTAAAAAGTCACATTCAGGGCTTGGTGAGATTGCTTAGTGTTAAAGAGTTGCCTGAAGCCAAGCCTAAGTTCTACCTCAGAGATCTGAATGGTGAAAGAAGAGATCCAAAAGTTGTATGTGCTGATGGCACATGCATACCTACACAAAATGAGGCTTTTATTGTGGTTGTTGTTGTATTTTGAGACGGGGGGTTTTGTGTCCCTGACTGGCCTGGAATGCAAAGAAATCTATTAGTTTCTGCCTCCCTAGTGCTGAGATTAAAGGTGTGCATTACCACACCTAGCTGCAAAATGAGTTTTTTTTTTTTAAGTGTCTTTAAAAAAAACTTTAAAAAGCATATTCACACTGGATCTGGTATCGAAGGCTTAAATTCCTGCACTCCAGAAGTCAAGCCAGGCAGATCTCTATGATTTTGAGCCCAGTCGACACACTGAGACACATTTCATAAAACAACAGTGAAAAGCATATTCATTGCAGAAAAAAATGGAAAAAATAAACATTCCTGTCCCCTCCATAATTCTTCTCTAGTTTTGTTTTGTTTTTTAAACAAAAGTGAGGTGAGCTCAGCAGTTAAGAACCCTTCCTGCTTTTCCAGAGGAAACCATTAGTTCCCAGGATCCAAACCCAAGTTTACAACTGCTGGTAACTCTTAACTCCTTCAGGGATATGATACTCTCTCCTGGCTCCTGGAAGTTACTGCACACTCATGACAAACATACAGGCATGTGGACTTAGTGGGACTATGTGAATACATTTAGTGAAAAAAATTAAACTGAAGAAGATAGATAAATATTTGGTGCGCTTATTTAAAAAGAACAAAAAGAAAAAAACTTTCTAGAAACACAGGCAACTGTCTGTCTATCTACCTATCTACCCATCCATCCATCCATCCACCTACCTATTTATTTTATTTATTTTGAGACAGTCTTACTAGATAGCCTTGCTTGACCTCAGGCTGAAAATCTTCCTGCTTCAGCCTCTCCACTGCTGGAGTTAGAAGCATCTGCCATTGAACTCAGCTGGAACAAATTCTTTTGTTGATAGATCGTGGTCTTGGGCAAGACCACTGAGTTATATTTTCACACCAAAAAACTTTTTTTTAGCAGCCAGGTGATGGTGGTGTGCACCTTTAATCCCAGCACTCTAGAAGCAGAAGGAAGTTGGATCTCTGTGAGTTCAAGGCCAGTCTGGTATACAAAATGAGCTCCAGGACAGCCAAGGAGACAGAAACTTTGTCTCAAACAAACAACACCCCCCCACCCCCACCCCCTTTTTGATCAGTTTTCAAAACAATCATTCATGGATGGGAATAAGGACTCAACACCATATACAGTGGGGTGGGGAAGCAGATATATAACAAGGAGACAATATAAAAGCAAGAAGGTGATGCTTTGGGGTGAGGGCAGGGACCCATTTGGGTTTGCCCTGATTGATTGGAAGTTGACCAGAAATAAACCATCTTTTGATTGACTTGGGTTTGGAGACCATCCCTGGTGTTCTCTGGTTAGTCCAGAGTGGGAGGTAGAGGGGAAAAAAATGAAGTCATTAGCTATTGAGTAAGTCTTGACAATTCAAAGCTATTCACCCAAGCAATTGTTTCTTTTCTTCTGTGGGTCAGAGTTCCGAGGCTGCTTAGTTGTTACATTGTATGTTTGTTTACCCAGCCTATCACAAGCAATCTAAGTTATTTTAACACGTGGGTTTTACAGCTGCCTTAGGGCCATGGCTCCCAAGATTGCACTGGGTGGAAAAACCTGCCTCTATTTTAAGCTTTGCGCCTTGAGCAACACCCTGGCAGGAGGCCAGACATAAGTGCCCTACAGAGGGCATCCTCTTGTCTTTTGGTATGTGGGTATGGTTGCGCTGGAGAAAGCATCAGGTCCTTTTATGATTCCGGAATCTAAGAATATTGAATGAAGGAGACATGGGAGACAGATACTAAATAGGTGTGAGGCCAACAATTATTCTAAACTAGAGTGTTTATAACTACCGATAGCATGTTAATGTATTTAGAAATACTGTACACACCAATAACTAAAACAAAATGTTTTAGATAACTTGTTTTTATTTTATGTATATTGGCGTTTTGGTTCTATATTTGTCAGTAGGAGGGTGTCAGATCCCTTGGGACAGGAGTTACGGATATTTGTGAGCTATCATGTAGGTGCTTGGAATTGAACCCGGGTCCATCTGAAAGAACAACTAGTGTTCTTACAGGCTGAGCCATCTCTCCACCCGTAAAATGTTTTAAACAGGAAAAGGAGCACCATCATTACTAATAGCACCTTTCTAAGGACATTCACAGGCTAGTGCATTAACCCACTAAACACTTTTTCTTAACCCCTTTCTTAATTTTGATTTCTTTTCTTTGTAAAATAATCTTCACGGATGCTAACTATCAAAACAGTCATGTTTTAGTCATGTGGCGAAGCGTTAGCTCCATCTTTGATAAAGTACAATTGGCTGAATTTCCCAACTCCTATTTTTCTGACGTATATATGCTGTTGAAGAACCGACACACTTAATGCAGTGATATTCTAGACAATGGTGTCACTTTATATAACGAGCCCCAAATGTGACTGCTCCTTCAAAACGTTAAAATTCACTGTCCCGACTGGGGGTTTAGCCCAGTTGGTATAGTGTCTGCCCAGCATGCTTGGAGCCCTGAGTTTGATCCTGAGAACGGAATGACCCACACAGTGGGGTACGCCTGGAATCCCATCTCTCAGGAGCCGTAGCAGAAGGAAGCACTCGGTGCCATCCCCGGCTGCGCGTCAAGCTGAAGGCCAGCCTGGGATATAAGAGAAAAGGAGAATGAAAGAAACAATGTGCAGTTGTTTCCCTCACACACTCAGCGGACCAGAACTGGATTTATTTTCCCACAGATACGGAGGTCACGAGTCTGAATTGACCTCGCTGGGCTGAAAACGCGATGTCAGCAGCCCGGATGCTTTGGCTGACCGCAGCACCGCTCTAATCTCGGTGATAACACTGCCTTCGTCTATCTGTGTCCTATCGTTCTCTTTGTCCTCCGTGGACCCTATGACAGTGTTCGGGGTAATCAGTCAGGGACAATCGCTTCCTCCCAAGATCCTTTCCCATGTTTGCAGAGACTTTGCTGCAGAAGGTAAAGTTCTGATTTCGGGAACTTACATCTCATATCTTTGGCAAATATGTGTATTCTGTCACGTGTGGCCTAAGAAAAAGTCCCCTCTCTCCTTGGCTCTCTTTCGCCCTCCCTCCCTTCTCTAGAAGGGCCTCTTGTGTCTTCTAATTCCACATGCTTCTCCGATAAGTACTGGGATGATAGATGTGTGCTGTTGGGCCTGGTTTCCGTGGTAGCGGGCTTCACGCTTGCTAGGCAAGCCTCCTGCCAAACCACAATCACAGCCCCAGTGTCTCTGTCTCTGTTGAGAACCGAAGAACACTCTGCGCTTCTCATTAGTTGAGGCTGTCATAACTAGGACACTTCCCAGGCTCCATGAGAACTTAATGGCGCTTCTTTGTTCCCCATAAGTCTCAAATCTGCGCCGTGTGTCCTTTACTACAGGGATTTTTCTGCCTCGGCTTTCCCTTGCAACGTTTGACCCACAGTTTTGAGAAGAAGAAAGAAACCCTTTTAAGAAAACCCATTTTGAGTGCGTATATGCATGTGGGCACCTAGATGCATATAGCCGTGAAGTGCCCGTGGACGTCAGAAGACAATTGCAGGAGCTGGGTCTCTCCTTCCATGTGGGTTCTGAGAATTAAACTCAGTTTCCTGGGATTGATAGTAAGTGCTGATACCCACCGATCCAGCTCATACTCAGCTGTTGGCCCAGTGCTTTTAAGTTTCGAGACCCTGACACAACAATTTCTGTTATGACTTTTACTCTTTCTACAGCCATCCATCCATCTCATGATCTCAGCCTAGGAAAGCATTGCTCACCCAACTTTTTTTTTTTCTTTTTTTCTGCAGTGTTTCCGGGTCAGGCTTGGGCATCTCTCTATTACAATAGACTCAATAAATGAGTTCCTTATTGATACAAGGACTTGCACTCCCCCACAACCGATTCCATGTGTCTCATTATGGCTCATGGTAAAGACAGTGAAAATCTTTGTACTGTGACAGTCAGGTGCATACACACCTGACCTGTGTTGTTTCAGGGGAAGAACATCACCATCTGTGAGAACCTGGCACTCTGGCAATGAAAGCATTACTAGAGGAGACTCTTATTGTGGCAGCGCTGAATCAGGCAGTGTCACAGCTGAGCAACCCTGAAGCTTCAGGCACAACTCCGAGCACTTCACACATGCTCCTCCCATCATTCTGGTAACAACTGACGGATGGTTCCCAGGCTTCCTGGAAAAGTAGACAGTTGAAACCTACCCCTGGATCTTCTTGTTCAGTAGGTGTTTGGGACAGAGCTCCAGAATTTGCTTTTGTGTGTGTAGGTGTGTCCATAGGTGTCCATACATGGATAGGGATATGTGTGAACAGGTTTGTGCACGTGGAAGTCTTAAGTCATTTTTCACATCATCATCATCATCATCATCATCATCATCATCATCATAATAATAATAATTTGAGATGGTCTCTTACTGAACCTGGAACCAATTTGGTTACCATCCAGGTTCAGAGGTCTGCCTATCTCAGCCTGTTTTCCCACCCTAACTCTAGGGTTACAGACTTATACTCCTGTGTCTGGCTTTTACGTGGTTGCTGGACATCTGAACTCAGTTCCTTATACTCGACCAGCAAACACTTTACCCATTGAATGATCTCTCCTCCCTAGAATTTGCTTTTTCAAAGGGGCAGTGTGGTGCACGTCTTTAATCCCAGCACTCTGGAGGCCAAGGCAGGCAGATCTCTGTGAGTTCCAGCCCAGCCTGGTCTACAGAGTGAGCTACAGGACAGCCAGCCAGGGTTATATAGAGAAAACCTGTCTCAACAAACTAACAAACAAACCCAGATAGATAGATAGATAGATAGATAGATAGATAGACAGACAGACAGACAGACAGATAGGTAGGTAGATAATAAAATTTCAGGTTAAAAAATGCATGGGCCACCGTTTTCCCCCCTTCATACACACACCCCAAAGAAAAGTTCTTAAGGGATGCAGGTACTGTAGATTGGTAACATGTCAGTTCCCTTCCTAAAGTAAAGAAGTAACTTAAGTTCAAGCCAGGGCAGCATGGCTTAGAAAGGCTTTTGCTGTCCTAATCTTCTTCTAGTGCCCCCCCCCCATCACTTGCTTAGTAAATTCTTGGAGCTCCAGGGCACCTAGGGAAGTAGAATGTTATTATTGGGACCATGGGAAATAAAGCTTTTAAGACTCCCCTAGGCCAGTCTCTTGACTTTGATGCAGATGCCAGCTCATCTGGTGTCATCCTGGAAGGAGGAAAAGACAGATGAGCCATGCAGGAGGTATGCTATCCAGTCTGAGCTGATATCTAAACCTTCCTGCTCCACCAGACTGCAGGAGGGCATTTTCCCTGTGCCTCCTGGGTGTGTCTAAAAGACAAAAGCCTTGCACCTTCCTTAGGATGATTGGAGGTCAGGCTTTGAAACCTAATTAGGTACCATGCTTGAGTGACAATCTCAGGCGCTAAAAACTTGGAATTCATTTATTCATCAATTCCAAAGCCCAACACATAAAACATTTTGTATGTTTTTGAGATCACAAAAAGGAGCTAACTAGAACCATGTAGTTAAGCATTTCAGGGTCATTCCAAAAGTCCCTGAAAAACTCAAACCAAGGAACTCTCCCCAAAATATGCTGTGATGGATATTTCTAGTTGTCAGCTTCACTATTTCTGGGATGAACTACAATCTAGAATGGAGGGCACACCTAGGATCCAGTTATTGAGGCTGGAAGACACAGGCTTTTGATCCAGACCTAGATATAGTGGCTATGAAAAGTTGAGGCCCAGGCAAGGTGATAAACAACTTTAATCTCAAGAGACAGAGGTAAGCAGATTTCTGAGTTCAAGGCTAGACTGGGACAGAGCAAGTTTCAAATAAAGAACAGTTTAGATCCAGGTGTGGTGATAATCTGGGCCTACTTAAGGACAGTGGAAGAAGAAAGGCCTCTTCCTCTTCCTCTTCTTCCTCTTCCTCTTCTTCTTCCTCTTCCTCTTCCTCTTCTTCGCCTGCTTGCACTTATTTGCGAGCACATCTGTTGGACCTTCTTCCAGTTTATACGGAAGACCAGCTGAAACACCTACCCTGGTGAGACTGAGCAACTATTAGATCTTGCACCTCTCACTCACAGTTACTCAGATTTGGGTTAGTTGAACTGCAGACGGTTAGTCATTACAATAAATTCCCTTCATGTAGAGAAATATTCCATAAGTTTTGTGACTCTAGAAAACCCTGACTAACGCATATCCTTTGGATGTCTTGCTAAGTTACGGACTCCACTGTCTCCTGGTCCCTCCTCCAGCTTCCCACAGCAGTTGCCTCCCTAAATAGGTTTCAGGCCCACGACTGAGGTCTAAGTAAGTTCATCTGAACTTCATCCTAAAGTCTACATGCTCTAATGAAGAAGCCATGTCTTTAAAGAACCAATCTCTTTCTGAATGAGGAAGGCATTGTTTCCCCTGGGATTCACTGCTAAGATGCTGAAATGCAAAACAAAATTTCAGTATAGAATACACAAAGTCTAATTCAAGCAAACATAACCAGTGGTGAGGATCTGGGCTGGGTATTTTCAGGTTCTTGGTGCCATTTATTTATTTGTTTATCAATACTTTTATTTATTTTGTATTTCTATGAGTTACCCATGCATAGGCCTTGATGTACATGTAGAAGTCAGGGGACAACTTGTGAGAGCTGGCTCTCTCCTACTATGTAGGTCCCGGGGATGGAACTCGGTGGTCAGGCTTTGTTTTACTTTATTTTATTTATTTGTTTTTATGGGACTGGTTACTAAGAGATGTAATTTGGTACTTCTCTCCACTTTTTAGTTTCTTTGTCTTTTTTTTCTTTGTACTTCTTTGTGTAGCCCCAGCTGTCCTGGAACCCGCTCAGTAGCCCAAGCTGGCCTCCTCAGAGACTCCCTGTTATAGCTTTGGCTGGTGGCCTGGAATTCACTATGTAGACTAGGCTGGCCTCAAATTTATAGAGATCTTCCTGTCTCTGCTTCCCAGGTACTGGAATTCAGGATTAGTGCAGCACTGACTTTTCTTTTTGTTTTTGAGACAGGGTCTTATACTATGTCTCCCTAGTTAGCCTAGAACTCAAGAGTCAGCCTGCCTCTGCCTTCCTGGGGAAGACGTGCCACAATATCCAGTGGGTAGTTCTCTATTTTGATTGATGGATTTGAGTCATGTATCCCTTACTGTGAAAGTTTCTTCCCACAATGCATCTGACTTTAACTGTATGCATGTTCAACTATACATAGGCACAAGATGATAAGTACAGGCATCACCCTGAAAATTTCTGAAGAATACAGCTTGTTTTACTGCATACCTACCCAGAACCAGTTCAGGATGGATTGGTGATCTCTTTACTGCCCAGCTTCAGATATAATGCTTTGGATAGATATTGTGCACACTTGATGGTTGTTGAGGGGAAGAGAAAATTCCATTGTTTGGAGCAGAGACTTCATGCAGTGGACTGGTGCTTGGTTGCTAGGTGCATGGTTAAGAGAGAGGTGTCTGTGCATAGTGGGCATAGGTCTGGGTCCTAGATGGCCAATGTTTAGATAGAAGAGGGGTGTGTGCCTAGCCCAAGGCAAGTGGGAATCTCATACTGCTACAACTATTCTCTGTTATTTGTCTGCCTCATAAGTAACAATTGCCTCTTTTTAATATATCTTGTTCACAAGATTCTCTGCCCAGATGCTGCCCCGCCCTCCCCCCCTCCCCCAAACAAGCAGATTCAGATGTCCCGCAGCAGCTGGAGCTCTCCTGGTTTATAACTGTGCTACATGGTGTAGTGAGCCTTAGAGCTGGCTGTTCTGCCTCAGCGTCTCCTTGGCCAGCATCCTAGGTTTTCTGTCTAGAGAGCAAGGGTCACACAGGTGGATGTTCCTAGACTAATGAGAATGTATAGGACAAGGCCCCTGTGTTACATCAAGGCCTCAATGCCTAAGCAGAGCTCTCCCACCCCCATACTTTCCTAGCTTTTAAACCAGCTCCATGTGGAATCTTGCTGCTCTGTGACCCTTAGTGACTTTATACAAGGAAGGTCACATCCAGGGAGCAAAAAGGAAGCCAGTAAGATGCCTCAGCAGGAAAAATGCCAGTTGTGGTGGCATGTCCTTATAATCCCAGGACACCTAGAGTTTGCTGGTTGTCCTATCTAGCCTAATCAGTGAGGTACAGGTTCAGCAAGAGATTGTCTCCAAAAGTAAGGTAGAAAGAGTAACAGACATGCATTTACATACAAACATACATGTACAAACATGTATACATTCTGAACACATAGGAAGAGGCAGCAAGGGTGTTCTAAGCTCCCTGGGAACATTTCAAAGCTTCCAAAGGACACGAGAAAGGCACAGAATTTATGCATCCTGGGAACAAGGGCTTCCTGAGTCTACTTGAGAGCTACTGAGTTCTGGGGTCATGTCCCAGGATCTCCAGAAAAATGTAACCACATTGGGTACAGTTCCTTTCCCAGTCTAAGAGATGTCACCTGTAATGCTATTTAGTGTGTGTCTCCCACAGATGAGACCCCAGAGTGTGAAACAAAATCTCTGGCCTTGAATGTGTCTGTGGAGAGATGGAATATGTAACTTAGTTCTGCTTCACCTCTTTCAAGACAAGATGATAATTTATTGTTATTGTTGTTGCTGTTATGATTATTATTATGATATGTGTATCTGTGTGCATGTGTGTGTGCTCTAGTGCCATAGCACACATGTAGAGATCAGAGGGAAATCAAATCTTTCCTCTCACCTGCAGAGTCATCTTCCTCACCCTCACTGGAAAAATAATGAAACAATCAATACAAGGAGCAGTTTCCTTATCCTTTGACCAATTTCCCATCCAACTCATGAGGTCTGAAATGCAGAAAACTTTAATCTCACTTCTGCGAGCAGAAACCTGAGACCAGTGGTGTGCTCTTTTTCGAGCCTTGTCTTCATCTCCTATAAAATATTGAGTAGTGATGATGTCATAGGACTGTGTGGAAATGAGGTGGGGTAACAGTAGTATAAACCAGCAGATTCCAGTTTGTCTCTTGAAGATGAGCGTATTCTTGAGAAATGGCAGTCAACAGTCAACGTAAAGCCACACAAACACTGTGGCTGAGTAAAACAAGCCTTCCTCTGCCTCCTCTTCCCCTTCTCACTCCTTCCTTCTCCCTCTTCCACATTGTGCCTTTCCCCTCCTCATCTGCTGAAGTCTCCTTCTCCTGCTCCTCTCCATCTTTTCTCTTCCTCTACTTCCCACTCCTCCCCACTTCTTCATACCCACTTTCCCTTTCTTATAGAATATTCCAGTTCTATTGGACAAAAGGTGTTGGATTTGAGGCAGAACGTCTTGAACATTTGGGATTTGATTTGCTTGGAGCTTACTTGGGGAAGGAGCCCAGAATAACACAGGCTTCGGTCTGACACCTACTGCCTTAGTCAGATCTGTGGGACTGGACTCTTCCTTTCCAAGTAGCCTCCATGTGTTCTTGGTAGAGAGATGGTGTAGAGTGTTGAGATAGAAAGGGTAGGGAGCTTGCGATTATGGAAGCTCACAGCCAGGGTGCAGGAAATGGCAGTTTCCTGTTCTTTCATTTTGAAAAACCTTGTTGAGTCTCTTCTATGTCAGGCCTTAGTATGACCTGCAATGCTGGGTGGCTTAGAGTCTCATGGAGCAGTAGAGAGTGATCAGTATTTCCTTTAAATCATGTTTATTCTGTTGGCCTTACATCTCAGGTAATTTTCTTGCATGGGGGTCCCTAATTGGCGAGACGTCTGAGTCTATTTTTCTATAATAAAATACCTGAGGCCGGATAATGTTTATGGAAAAAGAGACTGACTTGGGCTCACAGTTGGAGAATACGTGTCTATGAATCATAGCAAGGATTTCCTGGCTATATTGTAACATGTTAGAGAGAAGGAAAAGAAAATGTTTGTGTGTTTTGGAGGGACATATATAGGAGAATGAAAGAACCAGGGAGTGGCCAAATTCTGGTTTTTATACCAGTTCTCTAGTGCAGATCTTGTGAGAACTACTTTAATTGCTTCCAAGATTGCTGGCCACATTATCTAACCACCATCCACTAGACCCTATCTCTCTCAATACCACCACATTAGAGTCTAGCACAGAAAGCTTTGGGGTGCAAAACACACAGTTTACTTAGGCATTGCATCTCCCTGCCCATGAGGCCTCCGATCCTTGAGATTTATTTCATCTGGAAAAAGCCCACTGAGCTGTTACTCACCATCTATAACTGCGATTGAGGGGTAGCATCCTGTACAGTTGAATAAGGATAATTATTCCTATTGGAGAGACGGTGGTGTGTGTGTGTGTGTATGAGTGTGTGTGTGTGTGTGTGTATGTGTGTGTGTGTGTGTGTGTGTGTGTGTGTGTGTGTGTGTGTGGTATAGCCCTAAGGCCTGTAGACATAGTGTATGAACTAGATACTGTAAGATCCCGGAGTGCTTTCTCAGAGGCTAAAGAATCATATTAGCAAACTGGGCCCAGAAGCCTAAAATGTCCACCGCTTAAGGTCTTAGCAAATGTCTAGGATCTTCCATGTCGTGGAAACTGAAACTTTTGCATACAGTGTCTTCCTCTGATTTACATCTAGTGTCACGACATAGTGTCTTCTGCTGGCTCACATATGGTATCACAGCCTAGCTTTTCTTCATATGCCTATTTTACTAATTTTTAAAATTATTTTTACTTTATGTGTTTTGCCTACATGTATGTCCGTGTACCATTCATGGCTAGTGCCAGAGGATGCCAGAAGAGAGAATCAGAACCACGAAAACTGGAGCTACAGGCAGTTGTGAGCCACTGTTTGGGTGCTGGGAACCAAACCCAGGACCTCTGGAAGAGTAGCCAGTGCTCTTAACTGCTGAGTAATTTCTCCAACGCCTCTGTTTTGCATCGGGTATTACCATGGCTGTCTTCTCTGTGCCTTTTATACAACGATCATCATGAACGTCTTCCTCTGTTTTATGTCTGCTGCCATTCCATGGATATCTTTCTTTGTCAATATTCACAGAGCATTCATTATTAGACTAGGGCTTCCTTGGGGAGGAAGGGAATCCACCCATGGTCTTGGCTTTACCGGAGAATTCTGGCATGCTTTTCCTGGTGTCCTGCCCTACCTAGTCAGCCCACACAATTGCACGAGCTTTTTTTTTTTTTTTTTTTTTTTTTTTTTTGCAATAAGTCTGTTAATATTGCCTACTGCTTCTGTTTCTTGAACACAAGGAGGACGTGCTCATACAACACTACTGAATATCTGTTGTATGCACAACAACACACTTTACAGGCTAAACACATGGGCAGGAAACAGAACAGAAAGAAGGTAAAAGGTCTTTTGTCATCTTCTGTACCTGATGTGGTCTCATCCGAGGAAGAAGTTAATGAGGTATTGCAGAAAAAGACTCTGCAGACATGCACTGTTGTCAGTGTGAGGCCTGTGATATGGTCCAGGCCTAGTTTCTCTGGAAGGAAAGAAGGAGAGGCAGGGAGAAGAAAAAAGCTAAGGGAGGAAAGGGGGGGAGAAAAGGGGAAAGGAAGGGAGAGAAGGAAGAAGGAAGGAAAGGAAAGAGTAAAGAAGTCTGTACAGCAGAGGTTCCCAACCTGTAGGGTCAAATGACCCTTAAACAGGGGCCACATATCAGATGTCCTACATATCACATATTACGTTATGGTTTATAACAGTACCGGCATTGCAGTTATAAAGTAACGATTTTACGGTTGTGGATCAGAACGATATGAGGAACTACGTTAAGAATTGCTTCATTAGGAGGGTTGAGAACCACTGGTGTACAGTGAATAATCACAATCCCTGTATCAGTTTCTCCACTTAGAAACTATGAAAGGCACTGAGCCCAATGTTCTCCTTGGGCCTTTGCAGGATTACACATGTGGCTGCCTCAATAGGCTGTACTGAGATATAGCTTACATACAAGATTCACCGATTCTGAGCACATATTTTGATAAGTTTCAAATACTTAAATAGACATACACTTGTGTAACTATCACAATCATGCGAAGGAACCTCCACTCCTCTCCACCCCTCTAGCTTTGCTTTTGTTTTTACTTCATGATATTAGACGTTAGTTTTATCTGTGTATGTGTGTAAGTGCCCAGCATCCAGAAGAGCAAGTTGGATTTCTTTGAGCTGGAATTATAGGAAAGTATGAGCCACCCAATGAAGTGTCTGGGAACTGAACTGAAGTTTTCTAGGTCAGCAAATGCTCCTAACCATTGGAACAACCTTTGGAGTTTCTTGCCTTTGCTTTTTATTAGAATTTCATATAGCCAGGCAGTGACACATGTCTGAAATCCCAGCACCTGGGGAGTAGAGGCAGGAGGATCAAAGGGCACCTTGAGCTGTATACCAGGTTTAAGACTATTATGGGCTATGTGAGACTCTACTTCAAAAAAAAAAAAAAAAAAAAAAAAAAGAAAGAAAGAAAGAAAGAAAAAGAAAAAAGGAAGGAAGGAAGAAAGGATGGAAACAAGGAAGCAAAGAAGGACAGACATTTCAGTGTGTATCTTTGGCCACACCTTTCATTGACATGATGCTCCTGAGATCCATGTGGTATCAGTAGTGTATTATTTCATACAGTCTTTGAATTTCTAAAACAAAACAAAAAAAAAAAGACTGGATGGGTAGTGGTGGTGCACCCCTTTAATCTCAGCACTCAGGAGGCAGAGACAATTTCTTTTCCTGTTGGAAGGCAAGTTACTTAGGGGTACACCTGTTGTGCTCCTCTGTTCTGAATCTCACCAGTGCCCACAGAAGTGAGGTCCTCAGAGCTAGGGTGGCAAGGACAGAACAAATGCTTCTATCCCTGCTCCTTGTCCCTCATTCACTTGTGGTTTACTCAGCTGAGGTTACAGGCTCTCCACTGTTACCTCCATTTACCTGACCCTGCGATCAGACACCCAACGCGGTCAGCAGACAGAAGAGCTCTGACCTCATCATGCTCTGCTTCTAGGACCATAAACCTCTGCAGGACAGGGCAGCTCCACAGTGGCTAGTTTACAATTCTTAGAAGAGCACACAGGGCAGGTTGTAGAACAGGAGACCTGGCACAGGCCGAGAGGTCCCTCCAATCTTATTCAGCACCAGAGGCTGCCTGGACCTTGGCTCCCATATCTCTTCTTTCTCCTGCTGGTACTACGGTGACACCCCCCCCCCCCCCTGTCACTGAGAGCCTTGCCCTGGCCTCCCAGGAAAACCTAGCCCACATGGTTAGGCTGTAATGTGTAATTGGTGTGGCATTCTCTTCTGGTGTTTCCCCACACAAACTGCTATGCACCAGCCAGCCACAGTGCCCAGCCACCAGGCACAGTTGTTTTCAGGACAGGATCTGCTTTTAAAACCGTCGTGTTCCCGTTTAAGTCCTATAGGAAGCTTGGGTGTGCTCCTTAGGAAGACACAGCGCACCAATTACGTCTATATTTTGAGACAAGGCCTCATGGAACCTAGGCTGGCCCTGAACTATGTTATATTATATGAACAATCTTATACTTCTGATCCTCCTGCCTCCACCTCCCATGTGCTGGGTTGACAAGCACATGTCACCATCCCTAGTTTGTGCAGTGCTGAGACTGGAGCCGTGTGTGCTGAGACTGGGTTTTGTGTGTGCTAGGCAAGCACTCGACCGACTGAACCTTGTCTCCAGCCCTACGAAACAAATAACTGTTTCCTTTTCTTTCCATCCTTCCTCCATCAAGCACTAGGAAGAAATGACGAGGGTGTCAAACAGTAAGGAGAAATTTGGAATTAGGATAGTTTGAAATTCATGACAATGGTAAGAAAATGTCTTGGTTCAACTCCAGTACCTACCAACAGTACCTGGACCAGAGCTACTACTGGCTGGAGAAAACTGGGCTTCCAGACACACCTCATTATGTCTGGATTTTATGTAGTTTCTGGGGACTGGAATTCGGGTTCTCATTCTGTTGCTATTGCCTTATCTGTCAAGCTATCTCCCCAGCCCTAGAATTTCCTCATGGAATTTCCTAAGATTTCAATTTCTTAACCCAAGAAATCTCCCCTGGGATTTGGGCACTCTCCAGATCTTTAGATGTGGTGATCACTAATTTTATATTACCCCCAGCTAGAGACACCATAAAAGGATTTTGGAGAGTTTGGTTATGCGGTTAACAAAGTCTCTTTCCAAACCCTTTTGTAGTTTTTGTTTTGAGACAAGGTCTCCTGTGGCTCAGGCTGGTTCTCAAATTCAATAGGTTCAGGGCCAGCCAGATGTCTTAGCAGCTAAAGGCTCTTGTGAATTCAACCCCCAGAATCCAAATAGTGGATAGAACTGATCACTAAACTTTGTTTGACTTCCACATATATACTGTGCATGTGTGGACCCACCCATAGACTTAAATAAACAAAACGTAACAAAGAATTAACCCATGTGAACAAAACGGTTTAATGTTTGGAAATTTAAAAACGAAACACGACTTAGCCAAAATGACCTTGAACTCCCGATCTTCCTGCCTCTTCCTTCCAAGTGACAGCATTGTAGGCAGGAGCCACAATACCTGGCTGCCCTTCTTTAAAAATTATTTTTATTTTATTTGCATTGGTGTTTTGCTTACATGTGTGTCTGTGTGAGGGTGTTGGATCCCCTGAAACTGAGTTACAGACAGTTGTGAGCTGTCATGTGGGTGCTGGAATTGAACTCAGGTCCTCTTGAAAAGCAGACAATGCTCTTAACTGCTGAGCCATGACTTGAATCCCCCCCCCTAGTTGCCTTTCTAAACCCTTAGAACCCGACTCTGGGGTCCTCAAAGAGGCCGAGAGAGTTTCTCAATCTCTCTCATGTGGGAAGATCGTCTTTCCTGTGCTCCTTACGACACAGATCACCATTGTGCAGTCCTACGGTGAATGGTAGTGAGTTGGTTCTACCACATGTGACACGGGTAGGCTTGGACTCACAGGTATGTTTGTTTTATGGTTCATATTCAGATGCACAGCCCAAGCAGTTTACTTTAGCACTTATATTCTTTGTCTTCCTTGTGCTCTCTCAGGCGTTGAGCACACTGTCATCTCCGTGTGGGTGCTCTGCAAACAGTAATTGATGGTGACCAGGGTAATGATGTTGATGATTGGCCCCATGAAACTGATGAGTCACTTGGCTGGAGAGGCTCAGGCACAGCAGTTATGTAATGTTGCTTCACCAAACAGGTAGTGTTTCATACCTCAGAGCAACACAGAGCCTTCTGCCTGATGCTTAGTCACCATTTCTTGTCCAAGCCCCAAAGGCATCTCTGATTTGATACCTTCTGAAAGCCAGTGGCTGTGTAGGTCAACTGTTCATGCGAGGGATTCAGCTGCTTCGTTTGGCTCAAGACCTACCAAAACTTCCCCAAAACTCCCACAGAAATTAAATAAATGAGAAGATGAAGCAAGAACCTTCACTCACGTCATAAAAACAGTTTGACAGGAGACACACATATGGTCTTAATTGAAAATTCAAATTTTGAACCTAGGGATCTCCCTACTTTAAAATCCAGTTGTTAAAAGCAACATTTCCTTAAGCGATAAGAGTCTTTACTGTTTTACACCGGGAGTCTACTGGAAGCCAGAAGTGACTCGCAGACTTGTGACAGTCGCTCTGTGAAAGACAGGTCCTTTAGAGGAGGCAAACTCTCTACAGAAAGCATCTACTGGCACTTTTGGAAAGATCCTGCAAAACATCTCATTTCCAGCCTTCTAAGGAAATGAAGATACTTCAAACTTTCTCCTCCTCTCACATGAGGAGAGCCTTCTGGGTCAATAGGCTGGGGAAGAAGCGTGTTCCCTCCGAAGAGTCCTCCACCCCCACAGCCATATCTCACTGTCAGTGAGAACAGAAGGAAACACACTTCTAGGAGATAAGTAGCACCTTCAAAATACAAAACACGTGCTTCGAAATATTTTTCAAGCTTTCAAACTCTAAGTTTTGAAAAATGAAATAACTTCATGGTATTTGGTACTGTTGATAGGGTAGGGAAAGGGATATTTGTATTTGATGGTGACTGATGTAATTATTGTTTTTAGATGGGGTCTCAAGTAGTCTGGGCTGGTTTTGAACTTGGTATTCAGCCAAAAATAAGTTTGAACTCCTGATCCTATTGCCTTTGTCTCTAGGGTGGTGTTATAGGTGTGTGTGGATGTGCTCAGCTGGGCTATATTCCTTTTCCTTTTCTCTGTTTTTCAAGACAGGATTTCTTTGGGTAGCCTGGGCTGTCCTGGAACTACCTCTGTAATTCAGATTAGCCTTGAACTCACAGAGATCTACCTGCCTTTGCCTCCTGAGTGCTGGGATCAATGGTGGTAACTGCTGGCTTGATAAATTTCTTCAAAAACAGAGAATTGGAAATAATTGTAATTAAAAATATTACAGTTGGCTGTGAAGGGTCATGCCTATAATACAAGCATTCAAAAGGTGCATCCAGGAATATTTTGAGTTCAAAGCCATCCTGGACTACATAGCAACTTACAGGTTAGCCCAAGATATATATAAAAATCCCATCTCAAACAATAAAGCAAAACAGTATATATTGTTTGTCTCGACTTACATCTTATTAATGCAGATGCTTAAGTGGAAGGACATGTTTCATATTTTGATTTTTGTCATGGTATAGACTGGTAATAGAGGAAAAGGAGCAGGAAAATAACCTAAATGCCAATAGAGAAATATGTAATTATGGCTACATAGAATAAATGGCTGGAGATGGCTCACTGGTTAAAGAATAATACCAGAAATAATAGGAGAAACATTGTAACTGTGCCTATACAGTTTCAAAGGGTCAGAAGAGACTGTTATGAACAATTATATTCTAACATGCTGAGTAATCTAGAAGAAATAGATAAGTTTCCACACATGAATCCTGCTAAAGTAGAATCTTAACAGATAGGAACTTTAGGGCCTGGGATGTGGCTTGTTTGGTAGAATACATGTCTAATATGTGTGAAGCCCTAGGTTCAGTCCTTAACATCTGTAAAACTGAGGGTGGGAGTGTACACCTGTAGCCCCAGGAACTCTGGGGAGTCAGGGAGGCAGGAGAATCAGATTTTCAAGGGCGTCCTCAGTTATATAGTGAGCATGAGACCAATCTGGGTTTTCATGAGACTTGGTCTCAAACAAACAATGCCAACTCCAAAATTACTCTAAAATTAATTTTAAAAATCTTGGTAGACTAATAAAGAATAAAGAAATTTAACCATTGCTAAAATCTCTTCCACCAGAAAAATCCAAGAGCCAGGCATGGTATTGCACACCTTTAAGCCCAGCACTTGGGAGGCAGAGGTAGGCAGATCTGAGTTTGAGGCCAGTCTGTTTTACAAAGGGAGTCTCAGGATACCCACGTCTATACAGAGAAACATCACAAAAATAAAATGTAAAACAAATGGAGAGATAAAAAGTCAATGACCTAATGGCTTCACTAGCAAACACTTACTAATCATTTAGATAATTAACTTCAGTTGAAGAGCCGGAGATAGAGCTCAGCAGTGAGTGCTTGCTTGCATCTGTGAGATACTGGGTTTGATCCCTACCACTGTAAAGATAAAAGAAAATAGTTTAGAAAACGAGGGAGTGGCTCAGAGAGTAAAAGCACTCTTGTTCAAGTTGGTGAAACTTTGATCTCTGGAGCATACATGGGAGAAGGAGAAGACCAGTTCCCACAGAGCTGTCTTTTGATAGGAAAGGTTTGATGTAGGGAGATGGTTTAGTGGGTTCAGAGTATTGACTATGAAAGAAAGAGGACCTAAATCTCCAGCACCCAAGTAAAAGCTGGGATATGGCCATATGTGCCCCAAACCCTGGTGTTGTGAGGGCAGAAATGTGCGGATCCTAGGAGCTCACTGGTCAGTCAGTCTAGTTAAACCAGTGAGCTCCAAATTCAGTGAGAAGCCCTGTCTCAAAAAATGAGGTGGACATTGGGAATCTCAGGCACAGCACTTGGGAAGCGGGGGCAGGGACATGTCTGGGAGTCTGAGGCCAGACTGGTTTATACAGTGAGTTCCAGAAGACAGGGCCACATAGTGAACACCGTCTTAAAGCCAAGCTAAACCAAAGGAACATTCTCCTCCCTGCCAGTGTTTCTCTAAAAAGGGAAGTGAACATCTAGCAGATACATCTAGGCTCTGTAGCCCTGAGCACGGAGCCCAGCGATGGTGTGCTCACTTACGCACAAAGCCTTGGGTTCAGTCCTGGGAACCATGTAAAATCTGGTATGATGGCCCATGCCATCATCTCGGACCCCATACTCAGGCGGTGGATGTAGGAGACTATACAGTTAATTTAAGACCGGTCTAGGCTACAGGATACCCTCTCTCTCAAAAAGGCAAACAACAAACAAACCAAGAAGCGAGTGTCACTAATTATTACAGAAAAGCAGATTACATTTCATACTTGTCAGAATGGCTTTTGTCAAAAAGATGAAAGAGGAACTGGAGAGATGACTCATTGGCTGAGAGCAGAGCACTGGGTTGCTCTTCCAGATGATCAAGGTTCAATTCCCACCACACACACATACACACACACATGCTCTGCAGTTTACAACAGCCTAATTCTTGTTCTAGGTACACATGCGGTGCACAGACACACACACACACAAGCAAAACACCCACACTCATTAACAAATCAACAAGTTCAGTTCATTATT
Source organism: Micromys minutus (assembly GCF_963924665.1). Lineage (NCBI taxonomy): Eukaryota > Metazoa > Chordata > Mammalia > Rodentia > Muridae > Micromys > Micromys minutus. The sequence goes on along the minus strand of NC_137969.1, from coordinate 91,657,875 downwards.
TTTTTAAAAAGATGAAAGAAGCCAGCCAGGCTTGGTGTCCAATATTTGTAATCCCAGTACCATAGCACTTGGATAGCAGAAAGAGGCAGACCTATGTGAGCTCAAAACCAAGCTGGTCTACCTAGCAAGTTCCAGGCCATCTCAAGATGAAACTTATTCATTGGAGGTAAAAATATCAGTATAATCTTATTCAAGGTATATATTCATAGAAACATAAATCAATAAAAAGGAATAGCCATATTTCAAATGTAAATACAAAGAGTATCTAATAAAAAAATTTAAAAAGGACTAGCCATACTTTTATATTGACTTGTGTGTACACACAATTGCCAAGATCAAACCATGTGCTCACTAGTGGGTAAGTGAATTAAGAAAATGCTTATACATACAACAGACCTCAGAGAGATCAGTGGGGTGTGGTACCCTGTAACTGTACTTTTTTGGCTACTTTATTGTTTTTGTTTTGTTTTTCTTTTTAACCTACCACTCTTCTCCACCCCAATCTTTCCCAACCCCCAACACTAGGTAGGAGAGAAAGAAGGTTAGAGGGGAAAGGGGGTGTCAATCTCCTTAGACTACTTCCTGCATCGAGTTCCTTGGGGCAAGTCCAGTTTTCTGCCTCAGGGTATTTACCACTAGCAAACCACCAGCAAACCCACAAACCTGTAACCAACAAACCAGCAAACAGCAGCAGCAGAGGCAGCTGCAGCCCCTAAGGGTCTGGCATTTTTATACCCTTTCAAGATGTTTGTATGGTCAGCTGCATGTGTAAGAGGCATTTATTCATCTGTATACTGGGAGGTTATAGTTATGAATATATACTGGGAGGTTATAGTTATGAATATATACTGGGAGGTTATAGTTATGAATATATACTGGGAGGTTATAGTTATGAATACAGCAGGTCTACTCCTAGCATTTGTAAAACTAAAGAATGACTAAAAAAAATTTTTTTTTTGAGACAGGGTCTTTTGTATAGCCATAGTTATGCTGGAACTAGCTCTGTAGACCAGGCTGGCCTCAAATTCACAGAGATCTGCCTGCCTGTGTCCCCCAAGTACTCAGACTAAAGGCATGCATCCTTATTACCTGGCTAAACAGTGATTTAAAAACAGACAAAAAGTTATTGTAAGAAAAGGACAGCTGATAGTGAATCTGCTCTCTCAGTACTGATTTTGCTGTGTTTAAAAAGAAACACCCCTATCTTTAGATAGCTGTGCCTCCTTTCCAGGAAGACCTACATAAAGCTTGCCAGTGTCACCTGCTCATGTGACTGGTCCTTAGCCCCTCAGTACACGTGGAACCAAACTCTGCCAACAACCATGTGAACTTGATATCAGTTGCCTCCTTCACCAGTCCTCCTGTCTTATCCCGGGCTTTGTCTATCAGGTGCCTGGGTTACAGCCTCAGGTGGGGGTTGCGGGGTGCTGAGCACAGGACCTGCCAGGTGGTGCCTAGACTCCTGACCCCTCAGAACTGTGAGATAGGAAACGTGTGTTGTGAGTGACTGAGCTTGAATTTGTCTTATGCATCAGCAGGTACCTAACACAGTTGAGACATCTAACAGTTTCTGACTACTCAGAACCAAAGCAGCTGCGATTTGCTGGATTTTCCTTGTTTTAAGGGTGGTGCAGTGTCACTTCACTAGTCAAAGTGGACCTAGGACACAATTCTTGGGTTAAAAGAAAGGGAGGCCTGGCATGCAGTTCACTTAGTGGCGAGCAGCAAGCATACTTCCTTTCCCTCCCCGTGCCCTCTCCCCTTCGCTTGAATGTACCCGCAGGGCCAGGGGTTTCTGACATCTTGCCTTGCTTGCGTGAGCCCTGGGTTCAATCCTCAGCAATACATACGATGAAAAAGGTGGAACAACCCTGGAATCATAGCACTAGGCCGATTAGGAGTTCACAGTCATCCTTAGTGGACTTTGAGGCCAGGCCGTAATACAAGAATGAATGAATGAATGAACTAAGGAACAAAATAAAGAGAAACCCAGTGGAATAAGCCAGGCTTTATGTGCCAACCTAAAATCCCAGTTACTTAGGAGCCTGAGGCAGTTGGATCCCAAATTGAAGGCCAGCCTGGACAACTTTGTGAGACTCTGTCCAGATGCAAAATAGAAAGATGGCTGGAGACACAGCTCAGTGTTAGAACTATATAGCAGATGTGAGCCCTAGATTTACTCTCCCAGACAGACACACAGAGGACAGACAGACAAAAACCAAAAATTAGCTGTTTACACTGTGGCTTCACAGTGCGTGTGCCTCAAGCTGTGTCTTGAGGTAAGTTTTTACCTTTATGTACTTAAGATCTGGATGTAGTCCATATCTGGGGTATCTCAGAGATACTAGGGATTGTTGCCCATTAGGAGGAGACTTTTGCTTTCAAAAAGCTTCCAGGGTGGAATGGACTGTGGTGTGGAGCTTCTACTGACTTAGCAGAAAAAGTCAGTGTCCTAGAATGTAGACACATGGACAGGATTCTGATGTGAGTCATGTGGTCACATGACAGGAGCACACAGGCTTGGGTGTCACAATTTCAGGAATGGATGTCATCAGATGAGAGTGGGTGAAAGCCTCCTACAGATTATCACAGGGAGGGCAAGTATCTTTCGGCTCTGATTTATTCCTGGCTAGAATCTTGCTCCCATTTCCTTCAAGGAGCACAAAGCTTTATTCTGAACAAAGTAGATAATGCTGGTCATGATTACTTTCCGATCATGTATTCAGTCCAGACATTGTGCTGGGGTTCTAACAACAGAGTGTCAAAAACACCCTTCCAAAGATGGGCAGGTATGACATCAGAAACCTCTAATCCCAGGACATGACATGGATATAAGAGGCAGGGGAATCAGGAGTTCAAGATCATCGTTGACTATGTTGAGACAGTCATGGGTTATATGAAACTTCTTCCTTCTTCTTCTTCTTCTTCTTCTTCTTCTTCTTCTTCTTCTTCTTCTTCTTCTTCTTCTTCTTCTTCTTCTTCTTCTTCTTCTTCTTCTTCTTCTTCTTCTTCTCCTTCTCCTCCTCCTCCTCCTCCTCCTCCTCCTCCTCCTCCTCCTCCTCCTCCTCCCCCCTCTCGCCTCTCTCTCCTTCTCTCTCTCTCTCTCTCTCTCTCTCTCTCTCTCTCTCTCTCTCTCTCTCTCTCTCTCTCTCTCTCTCTCTCTCTCTCCTCTCTCTCCTCTCTCTTAAAAAAGAAAAGGGGAAAAAAAGAAAAAGCAAGCAAAAAAGACCACAGTCAGTAATAACTGTTGCCATTTCATAGAGGAGAAAACCGGAAATTTGACAGGATTTGTCCAGTATCACCTAGCTACATAGAAGAGGTACAAGTGAAGTAAACAATCAGTTTGGAGCAGTTGTAGTGGCTCACATCTGTAATCCCAGGTGTAGTGGTTCACATCTGTAATCCCAGGTGTAGTGGCTCACATCTTTAATCCCAGGTATAGTGGCTCACATCTTTAATCCCAGGTGTAGTGGCTCACATCTGCAATCCTAGGTGTAGTGGTTCACATCTGTAATCCCAGGTGTAGTGGCTCACATCTGCAATCCTAGGTGTAGTGGTTCACATCTGTAATCCCAGGTGTAGTGGCTCACACCTGTAATTCCAGTGCTTTCAAGGGGAGGATTAAAGGAAGAAAGATCAGGAGTTCAAGGTTATCAAGGTCGTTCTTGACTTCGAACGTTCTTGACTTCTTGAGTCTGAGGCCAGCTTGGGCTCAAAGGATTTGTTTTAAAGCAGAGTTGGGTGTGATGGCACAGGCCTTTAATATCAGGAGACAGAGACATATCTCTGTGAGTTGAGGCCATTCTGGTCTACACAGGAATTTCCAGATCATCTAGTCCTATACAGTCAGACCTTGTTTCAAAAAGCAAACTAAAACACAAAATAACTGTAACAATCGAGTACATGTCGATAATAACAGAAGGTCACCAAGGCAGGAGGATCAGAAATTCAAGGACAACTTGGATCTTACAGCAAGAGCTTGTCTCAAACACAAAACCAAGCCAAAAACTTACAATGACAACGTTTATGTTATATATTTCTATAATATAACCATATGGTTAAAACATGCCAGGGGCTGGCATATAGCTATATGGTAGAGTATCTGAGCACTTACTTAGTTTGTATAAGGCCTGTATTCTACCCTAGCACTAGGTTGAAACCGGTAAATAAATAAAGAACATTTTTCTCCAACCTTTAGAAGAAAACTTGTCCCCAAAGGTTGTACTTTTAGACAAGATATGGTGGTGCACATTAACTCCAGAACCCAGGAGGTAGAGTTTGATGTCTGCATAGTGAGTTCCAGGCCGGGAGGATCATGATTTCGAGGTCCCCTTCTGTTCCACAGGATCAGCCTGTGACTCCCATCAGGAAAGAAGATACTTTAAAGAAAGAGACTCGAGGCACCAGGATACCGAAACTTTGAACCTCAAAGAATTAATGAATAGCTAAAGTCCTGGTATCATCCAGATGAGGAACTTGCTTCTCAGGAAGGAAGTTCACACACTTATCAGATCACCTTGGAGAGACTGGAGCTGAGATAATCATGGGCAAGAATGCTAGACCAGGACTGCTGAGTCATGTATCTTCTCCCGGTCTGTTTAAATCTAGCCACCATATTGGTGCCCCACAATGGACATTTTTGTATCTTTCCAATGTGACTTTCCATGTTGAATACATCTTTCTCTGCTTTTTAATATGACTTACCACTTTAATGGTGTATTGGAGGAGGGTGGCCAAGCCTAGTCTGTTGGGGCCACCTTAGGCTTTGACTCTAAAACCTCAAGTAATTTAAGCTACATGAGACCCTGTTTCAAACAACAACAACAACAACAACCCAACAAAGTAAATACTTTTTGAGTATTGAAAACAAAATCAGACTGGGGAGATGGTTCAGTGGCTAACACGTTTTTCTGCACAAACCTGTGTCAGTTCTTAGCACCCATGTGAAAAGCCACGTCTAAGACGTGAGCCCAGTGTTGGGGAAGCAGAGACTGGAGAACTTCCGGGGGCTTGAGCCAGTGAATCAGTGAGAGACACAGAAAATAAGATCGATAGCAATAAAGGAGGACACATCACATCTACCTCTAGCCTCCCTATGTATACATATGCAGAAAGTAAAATCAATTCCATAAAGGATGCTTTTTTTTTTTTTTTTTAATGTAACGTTTGTTTTCAGAACCTCTGAAAAAAAGGCAGGCAACATGAAAAGTGAAGGCGTCTCTAGCGACTTCTAGAACGTTGCGGTTCATCACTATTGAGTGTGAGACCCACAGAGACTGATACGTTTGTTTAGGGCTGGCAATTGTAAGTCAGCAGTCTTGCAGTTGCCTGATCTCCCTCATCTGGTCATTGGGGGAAATAGATACTTTTGTGGTTTATGGGTAAGATTTCCAGTGGGTTTATCTGGACTCCAGACATAACAAGGTCAGTGGGCTTGGGAAAGCTTTGGTTGTCACCTGAGCTTGGTGTACAGTTGTGTGGTTCTGCTCAATTGCAGCTTGGTTGTAGCAGGAGCTGAGGTGTTTGCAAGGGAAACTCCTCCTGATTCTGGCATTCTGATTGCCTGGCTATGCTCCTCCCCTGGAACCTGATACTGTTTGCTGCTGGCTATTTCAGCTTGGGCACAAAGTGTACTCAAGTCAAAGCAAGCCAGTCTTGATAAACAAAAACGCCAACTTTGATCTTGAAGACTGGGAAGGAACCTGATGAAGCCTTCGCATATGTGCTGAGGGGGACTGTGTGCATTCTAGACGCCCACAAAAGAGGGCTTGTTTTCTAATGGAGCCTTCTGCTTCAGGCTTCTCATTCCACTAATACAAAAACTAATTACATTCCTTTCTTGTGATGTCTGCCAAAATTCACAAGTTCAGGCGGGTGCATCATGGGACCATGAACACACCACTCATTCCCGGCAGACTGGACTCCTGACCTCAATTTGGAATGGTTCAATGAAGTCTGTTATTGCTAGCTCTCCAGATTGGCTCCAGTTTGCAACAGACCTAGACTTGTACTTTCCTTCTGGGACACTGCACACACTGGTTTAAAAAAAAAAATTGTTCTTTGAAGTGACGTCACCCCTAAAAAGATCCCCCCCCCCCAAGGTGCTCTCTGCATGAACCATTAGAAAGAATGGGATTTTTAGTCAGGATGTCCATTCTGGCCATCCTGGAACATAATGTGTTTAGTAAAGTTGTGTAAAACATTTTCTGGTGACAATTCTCTTATGAAATCTCTTCCTAGCCTGGAGGTGGTGGCACACACTCCAGACAGAGGCAGGCAGATCTCTCTGAGCTCGAGATCAGCCTTGGCATATAGAGTGAGTTCCAGGACAGCCAGAGCAACACAGAGAAATCCTGTTTCAAAACAACAACAACAACAACAACAACATTTTCCTGATGAAATGTCTGAGTGGGAACTGGGGGTGAATTTAAAATGCAAAACTATGACTGGTTAAAAAAAAAAAAACAAAACACACCCAGTAATTTGGGCAGTCACAGGAAGAACCAAAACACCCCAAAGAGTAGCAACTATTAAAGTCTGGTTTCCGAAACTGTTCCTGAAGGTGCTTCCCTCTTCTTGAAATTCTCTGCAGCCTTTTCCAGTTGAGAGGATGTTTTAAAGTGAAACTGACCCAGACACCAGATGACTCTCACAGTGCTGACTTCTGCAGACAAAGCAGGGTAGAGCAGAAGCTAAAAGCCTAGAAGGCAAATTCTGTTAGGGGTAGGGGTGGGGAAACTGTTGCAACAAGGGAAAAGGGAACTCTGTAGAAAGAGCTCCTTTCTTGGACACCAGTGCAAATTAGGATTTGTGGTCAAGACTGGGAGGGGTCAGTGGATGAGAGATTCTGAGTAAACCGACTTTGCAGTATTTGTAAACCAGCAGGCCAAGGTCCAAGGACCGAGCCCAAAGTGAGACTTTAACAACTTAACAAGTCTCAAAGGTAAGAGCAAGGACAATGTGTCTTCTGGATGCACTTCTGCAGGGAAGGCTGATGATTATCACTCGGACAAGTTTTTTGCCATTTGAAAATACTTATTCCAGCCATCTGGGACCACACCCAGGTATTTGGGAACCTACAGGTGGTGCAAGTGTCTAGAACGCTGCCTGTTCGAAGGTGGAAATCATGTCCTGGAGTCTAACTTGAGGGCCTGGAGGAAGGGTAGACTTTTAAACAGAAGCTAAGATAAAAAGCTGTAGGGGGTTCCTGCACAAACAGACTGAGATAAGCTAGCTGAGGTGTCCAGATCCTGAGTTCCTAGGGCAGAGCTGTCTAATTTTCCATGGGATTCTCCATTAAGGAGATAAAAATCTAGTTACTTTTGAAATGGTCTCAGCGGAAGGAACTTTTGCACTGTCTCGGCCTGTCACAAGATGTTGGAGGTAGTCTATGTTAGGAATGGATAAAGTGGGAGTGGGGAGGATATGGCCCATAGATTTGCATCAAGGCATGGGGGAAGGGGGATGGCTCTGGGGGACCCATGTTAGAAATCCCTTCCCCCTGAGGGACCACCACATGATGATATGGTACAGAATAGAGTTGATGCAGGTCATGGGGGAATTAAGAGGGCAGTAGAGGCAGAGAGAGAGAGAGAGAGAGAGAGAGAGAGAGAGAGAGAGAGAGAGAGAGAGAGGAATAGAGGAGTAGAGGCCGGCCATGAGCACATGGGGGGAAGGGAATGGGGAGGAGGGGCAAGGGGGAGACAGCACGAGGCCAAGAGAGAGGAGGGGCAAGCAGCCCCCTTTATAGTGCCAGGTAACAGGGGTGGAGCATACCTGGCTATTGCCAGGTAACTGAGGGGTGGGGTTTACAGAATCCCAACAGTCTACAAGATATGACCACTCAGACACAGTTTCTAGCAAATTTGAGTCTTTATTCCTCCACCTGTGCATGCCTCCTCCATCTCTGTGAGTTCTTCTGTGGGACGATTCTGTTAACATGGAGTCTTGTTACCTCTGGTGTCCTCCATCCCCTCTGGCTTCTCTTTCTGCTTCTTCCCCCACAGGGTTACCTGTTCCTGAGGGGAGGGATTTAATGGAGACGGCATATTTAGTGCTTAGTGTTACCAGGTCTCACACGCTCTGCATATTAGTGGTGGGTCTCTGTATCTCTTTGTATCTGCGGCTGAAGAGATCATCTCAGATGGTGGCTGAGCAAAGGCATAGCAGAGTGTCATCAGGACTCATTTTATTGCTACGTTCTTTTGTGATTCGAAGAAGAACGATACCCCAGACTCAAATAGTATGTACATACAGAGTGTTTTATTCTGCAGAGCATGTGGGGGTCTCCTCAGAAAAGACAAGCAAGTGAGCTCACAGGCTAGATTTAAAGCACATTAGGGAATTCCCAGGGTAGGTGACCTCTGTTAATGTGTTGGGTCCATTGACTGGGGTCTAGCAAGTGTTGTTGAGGAAGTAGCTACGGAAGTCTGGATAGCTGCTGACCTATTGTCTCTGAGGTCAGGACAGTTTCTGACTAGCTGCATGAAGCTTGGGTTTTGTTTGTTTGTTGGTTTTTTGTCCTTTGGGTCTTTTTCTTCTTCTAGTAACTGGCTTGCCTGGGCTTAGGCCTAGCCTCCTAAACTGCTAATTTGAAACCTGTCACGGAATTGGCATAATCTTCTCACTTTTAGTAGAAGAGTAGTAATCGGGTTTTACTCTGCCTTCCTCCTGGGCTATTTAGTTTCAGTTTCTTGATCCCCCAAAGCTGCTTTGGTTATGGGTTTCATCTGGTGAAGTAGGCCTTAAGTCAAAGAGAATATTTACATTTCTCCTTTGGTAACACACAGAGTACCTTCCTGAATCAAAGAGATTAGCCCATAGGGGTGAAGGTTCCAGGTAGGTACCAGCTCGATATAATGTTCAGTGGGTTTTGCTGGTGTTGTCTTCAATAGGGCCTTGCTGTCAGCTTGTGGAGAGCAACTTATAGTCTTGGCCACAGCATAGGTCATTTAGGGGTTCCCTTGAGACCCCTTTGGCCAATAACCATACTGGAAACTTCTTTGTGCCAACAAGTGGGTCTCTGCATCTACATAGGTTTCTTGTGCCTTTTCTTGGGCTCATCTCCTGTTTATTTTGTTCTATTATGATATACTAGTTTTTGTTTCATCTCATATTTTATTATTATCATTGTTGGGATTCTGTAAACCCCACCCTTCATCTACCTGGCGGCCCCTCAGTTACCTGGCAACAGCCAGGTGTGTTCCACCCCAGTTACCTGACACTATAAAAGGAGTTGCTTGCCCCCTCTTCTCTCTTGTGTTCCTCTTTGCTCTCCCTCTCTTACCCTCCCCTCTTCTCTCTCATTCCCTCGCTCCCTCCCCTCGTGCTCATGGCCGGCCTCTACTTCTGTATTTCTCTCTTCTCTCTGTGCCTCTACTACCTGCTTAACTTCCCTCCCCATGCCCTGAATAAACTTCTGTGTGGTGTGGCTGGTCCCTCAGGGGGAAGGGATTCCCTCCATGGCTCCCCCAGAGGCATTCCTTTTGCCCTCATGCCTCACCATACCTCCATGGGCTATATCCCTCCCACCCCACTCTCTCTTTTTCATATTTTAACTAACATTGGTCCCGAAACCCAGAACATCATCTTTTTTTATATCAATCATTTTGAAGTCTGTTTTTCAATGAGACAGAACCGGGGTGGAACCAGATGGGAGAGGACGTGGGGAGAAACTAGAGGTAGAGGGAGGGAAATCATAATCAGGAAGCTTTTTTTTTTTTTTTTTTGATTCACTACATTTATTTTAAAAATCATAAATAATAATCTTACAAAAGAGCATTACATTCTGCACACTGCTCTGAACAAATGCCAGGGACATGCGGACGGTTACTTTCCTCCCTGTCCCACCCCCAATGTCACAGTGACCACAAAGTAAGGTGCTCACAATAAGTACACGGGGAGGGGGGAATATTTTTAAAACCACCAACAATGAACAAAAAGAGTCACTTACTCTGCTGCTGTTTCCCCAATTTCAGTGTTAGTTTTTGCACGCCCTCCCCCAACCGTGTTGGTGAGGAACTAAAACATTACATCTGGTGACCAGCAAAGATTTCACTACACCTCAAATGCAGAACACCTGTGAAGCAGAGGAACGCTGGCTTTTTAAACAGAAGCAAAAAGATGCAGGACTCCTTGAGTTCTCCACTAGTCTTAGAAAAACTTTCCAGAATGCACACTATAAAAAAGAAAAACTATCTTACATTAGAATCCTTCGAAATCTGCATACTGCTCCACACTGTTCTGCAGCAAATACTGTGTGCTCTGTATCTGGTCCCGTGCTCTTGTAATGGTAGTGATCTGATCTTCAGAACCTTTGAAAGGATCATCAATTTTGATTGATGCTCCAGACTCATGACAAATGTGTTTAACCCACCGACCATCTTTGCCAATAATAGATCCAGCCAAATCTTTGGGAACAGTTACTTGTGTAGGTCCGCCAAGATCACCGTATGAGCCACAACCCCCTGCATAAGAATAGTCATATCCAGAACCACCCTGTGGTTCATAAGCCGTTTGCCAGTCCGACGGGCTCCGTGTGTCAATTGCAGAGTCCCAAGTTTCATCAGCACTGAACCCAACCATGCCATCGTAGCGGTCTCCAGGCCTTCCTCTTATGTCGGAAGTCATCAGATCTCCCCCTCTGGGTGGTGGTGGAGGAGGAAAAGGACGATTCCAGGCTCTGCTGTCACCCCATCCGCCTTGACCAGGAGGAGGCAGAGGAGGTCCTGGATGAGGGCTCATATCATCATAATCTCTTCTAGAACGGGACATGGGACGCCCATCCCGACCAGGAGGCATTCTGTCAAAACCATCTCTTCCCTGCATGGGGAATCCCACAGGCCGTCCTCGGCGGTCATCAAGCATCATTGCGAAACCACCATAATCGTAGGTTTCGTCATAAAAGTTGGGATCATAAGGTTGTGCGGGTCCTTTGATGGGAAACTCAGCTATAAGGTCAAGGATGATCTTGATGCACTCTACAACCCTACCCGGTTTTCCTCCAATGAGAACAACTCTGTCAGTAGAATGAGGGCAGCACTCCTGGAAAAGCTTGATTGTTGTCTGAGTGTTTTCTCGAAGTTCTGTGATTTTAGCACCTTTAACACCAATAATTCTTCCTGCCAGACTTTGATGAATCAACAGTCTCAACTCGCAGTCAATGTCACTTCCTTTATAGTGTTGGTAATTTAATTCCACAGCATCAGACTCGAGCGGGAGCTGGCTGGTCGCAGTGGGTGATGGCGCCTGCAGGCCCAAGGTAGAGATGATTCTCTTCAGAATTTCTCCAACTGTCTCAGTCTCGGCGCTGATACTCAGTATGCGTTCGGGGCCACTGCTGTCTGGGATATAAACTCTGGCATTGTAGTCTGTACGAAGAGCCTTAATGTTCTTGCCCCCCTTTCCAATCACTGCCCCAGCATTCTTGCTCAGAAGCAAAATGCGCAATTCAACCATCTCATCAATATTTCTAGATCTTTTAAAGGCTTGTTCCTCTTCCCTATCTTCCGCAGGGCATTTACCAAATTCACCATTGGTTTCGGTGTTGGAGAAGGTTTCTTCTAGCTGTTCAGTTTCCATTTCCAGGAATTAAATGGATGCACCAATAGGCCGCAATCGCGTAGCGTGATGGTGAAGTCCGTGCAGCCCAGAAGCAGAGGATAATGGCGTCTGCAACGCTGTCTCCTGTAGACAGGAAGTATTTTATATGAGGGGGGAAACAATTAGTAAAAGGAGAAAAAAAGAAAGTCACAAGATTCACAAGACCCTTCTGATAAGCTATTTCTCTGCTGGTGATATGATCCAATTTAATCCATATTAGAATATATTAAAGGCAGATTTATTGGGAAACTACTCCAAGGTGAGCTCACTGGCCCCAAGGGCCAGGGCTAGGGAAATCACCATGGGAAGATGGGGGGGGGGGAGGAAGACCACAGAACAGAGAGGAGAGAAAAGGAAAAGGAGGAGAGAGTGCAGGAGAGACAGAGGAAGAGAGGGAGGGAGAGGGAGAAGAGGTGAGAGGAGGGAAAGGGAGTCAGAAGAGGGAGAGAGAAAGAGAGAGAGCTAGAGAGCACAAAATGTCTGATTATATAGGGAAGAGCCTCTGGGGAAGGCAGCCCAGCCCCTGGGCTGGAAAGTTCAGGTTGGGGGCAGGGTGTGCTGGTGGGAACTGAGGGATGCTGGGAGAACCTGGAGGCTTGATGTGTAAAATATGCACCCCAGTCCCTAGTCCTAGGTCTGAAACAAAAACACCTTCCTCAAGGTTGTAAAAGCAGTAACTGCTGGGCAGAGAAAATTCTTCTGCTGGCTGAGCTGACTGCTGCGGGGCGTACTGCTCATGAGCTGTCACCACCCGTGTTAAGGTTGGGCATTCTATGGTGCAGCTGTCTTTGAGTCACCCATACTCCTGAAAGTAATACCAATAAACTCATTAAACTAGACTCAAATATAGTCATTTCTTTGGTCTGTTGTCTGTGCCTGATTTGGGGTAAGGAGATTGTGTTAGGGTTCTCTAGAGTCGCAGAACTTATGGGTAGTCGTTATATAGTAAGAGAATTTGTTGGTGACTTACAGTCTGTAGTCCAACTCCCCAACAATGGTCGGCAGCAGCTGTGAGTGGAAGTCCAAGGATCTAGGAGATGCTCAGTCCAACAGGCAAGCAGGCGGAGAGAAGATCATCTTCCTTCTTCCAGTGTCCTTATGTAGGGCTCCAACAGAAGGTGTGGCCCAGATTAAAGGTGTGCACCACCACGCCTGGATCTGGGACTTGCTTTGTCCCAGGTGACCTTGAACTCAGAGACCTCCTTCCCTTAGGCTCCTGGGATTCGTAGCCACTCTGCCTCAAGATCTCCATGCCAAGATCCAGGTCAGAAACTTGTTATCTCCCAGTCTCAAGATCAGGATCTCCGGTGACCCTTCCAATTCTGAATTGTAATTCATTTCAGATATAGTCAAGTTGACAACCAGGAACAGCCACTACAGGGATTTTCATGTCTTCACAGGAAAAGCCTCATATTGGATTTCTAATAAAAAGCTATATAATCAGTGAGATTTGTTTTAATTCCCAACTGAGATCAGTTGCGAAGGTTGGTTTCAACTGGCAACAAGGGACCTATATATGGCTTAGTCAGTGAATGGTTCTGAAGAGGCTAATGTAGCAGCTCAAGATGCCTTCCTAATTCTTCCTGCTCACGGGGACAACCCTGGGCTGGGACCTGAAAGATTTTACAGTTATTTTCACCGACCAGACCTGATAGGAATATCTTATTGCTGGCATCCTCTGAGAGCCTGGAAGTTTTGAGCACTGGGTACTGCTGGGGGCACCCTGAATGTGGCTGCTGAGAAGCTACTGAGGTTGACAATACACTTTGAGCAGCTCTACTGTGGAGAGTTGCCAGAAGCCCCTTTCCTTGGCATTCCCCTTTGCTGACTTTGCAGTGCACCCCTTCACAGGGGCTGTGATTGACTGTGAGGATAACTACCCAAGAGTCTTTCCCAGGAATCACCGAACTTGATGGTGATCCTGAAGATTCGGACACAGTCTTTTCTCTAAAATCTGTTCTGTTCTTTCTTTTTAAAAATAATATCCATTTATTTACTCACTAGTTCAGTTATGTGTGTCACACACTTGTATGATTGCCCATGGAGGTCAGAAGAGAGCATTGGGTACCATACAGGTGAAGTTACAGGCATTTGTGAGCTGCGACATGTAGGTGTAGGGGCTTAGGTCCGGACTTCCTTCCTTTGGAAAAGCAGCAACTACTCATAACTACCAGGCTATCTTTTTGGGAAAATGGGGCTGGGAGATGATTCAGTGGTTAGGAGTACTGGCTGCTCTTCCAGAGAACCTGGGTTCAATTCCCAGCTCCCAGATGGCAGCTCACAACTGTCTGTAACTCCAGTACCAGGGTATCTGACACCCTTGCATAGACATACATGCAGAAACAGTTTTACTGTTTAGTTCATGCAAGCCCCAAATTCTCAGCAATCCACCAGTACTGGGATCATAGGAGAATGTTCAGTTAAAAATATTTCTATATTGCCAGGCATGGTTGTGCAGCCTTTAAGCCCGGCACTCTGGAGAAGGCAGAGAATCTCCGTGAGTTTGAGGCCAGCCTGGTTCACATAGGTTCATCCCAGCCAGAGCTACACAAAGAGACCATTTCTCAAAAAAGAAAACAAACTTCTGTCACATTTTTATGTAACAGTGTCTTGGCTTTCATGATAACTGAGAGTCAAGATACTTGAAGACAGCTGATAAAGCCAGAATTGCCTATAGAGGTGTTTTCCCTATTATCACATACAAGGATGTTAAGAACCAATGTGCAGTCTGTATGACAGCTTACTGGGTAAAGGCTCCAACCCTGGGACCCGCGTGGTGGAAGGATGCTGTTCTCTGACCTGCCCATCCCTGAAACAAACAAACAAGCAAACAGCACTACCAACAGCAAAGCACAGCTGGGTGTGAGAATTTGAGTCTGTATTCCCCTCACTCAGGTTCAGACAGAAAGATCATCGAGGCTAAATTGGGCAATAAGATGACTTCAAGACCAGCTCCAGTTATGTATAAAGGGAAATCGGAACCACAGCAAACGGGCCATGCTTACTTAGGGCCAGAGTGTTTGCGGTCTTGAGCTTTGCTATATCAGCACTCTAAATAGTGTGTCTCCGGATACACCTTACAAAGCCGTTTACAAAAGGAAATTCTATAGAAAAAATGAGAACGGTTTATTTATTTGCTGTGCATGCACATGTATTGGGATGTAAAAGGGTAACTTCTGGGAGTCGGTTCCTTTCTTCTACCAAGTGGGGCTCAAACTCAGGTTGTCAGGCTTGGTGGTAAGTTCCTTTTCCTACTGAGGCCCTGGTTGTTCTTTAACTTGCTCTGTAGACCAGGTTGGCCTGGAACTCACAAATATCCATCTGCCTCTGTCTCCAGAGTGGTGGGATTACTGTGGTGTGTTTCACCACCACCTAGAACAAAAGAAAATTCTTTTAAGATGAGAGAGATAAGTAAAACTGGCTCAGATGTTTTACTTAATTGTTAAAATTCACATGTAAGCTTTGCTTGATATTTAAACCTTGTTGAAAATTATGTCTTTTGTGGGATGCAACTTAGAAGGCTACGGGTTCATATATGCAGCCATTGTAGACACTGAGGCTCCCGCCTCTCAAGAAGCCTGCACCCAAGTCTCAGGAATTTGTACTGCTCTTTATACAAATCTGTCTAGTGACTTGATAAAACTGATAATTTCATTACATTCTGGATCATCCTGAAATGTTTTTCTGTGATGTGGTCAAGGATTTGACTTTACCTGATATGGTATTTCCATGGAGAATGACCATTTGAATGCTTAGTCAGCAGACAGTGGAACTATTTGGGAAGGGTTAGGAGGTTTGACCTTGTTAGAGGTTGTGTATCACTGGGAGGGGGCTTCAAAGCCCATAGTCTCAGTCCCTCTCTCTGCTTGCTGCTCATGGGTCAGGATATAAAAATTTCAGTGCCATTATGATGATCACAGACTAACCCTCTAAAACTTTAAGCAAGCCAACAATTGAAAATTTTATTACAGTTGTGTAGTGGCTGGTGTTCTCTTGCTAATTGTGTTACCCCCAAAAAACTTGTGTGCAGTGTCCTGCACACAGGCTAAAGAAAGCCTACCCCCAGCTGGATTTGATTGGCAGTAAAGAATTGCCAGACAGTCAATGGCTGGGCAAAGGGACACAGGGTGGGACCCTTAGAGTTGTAAGGGCTTAGACAGGAGAAGGAGGGGGAGATCATCAAAACCCAGGGGAGACAGATGTAATAGATTTAGAGCTACAGAGGGGAGATCATCCGAAATGTAGGAGAAAAGGGGAAGTGGCCTCCGAAAGGGCTGCCCAGAAGCGTCTTGGGCAAAGACCAATGGGCTTCATAGAAGATAATAGAACAGCAAAGTTAAAAGTAGATTTAGAAGGTGTTGATCCAGGCGTATCATCCAGGAGGGAAGGGCATGCTAGCCCGGGGAGGCTTAGAAGTGCCCTGCCACTGAGCTAGTAAGGCATGTTAAAAGTAAGCTAATGTGTGTGTATCTTTCATTTGTGGATCCAAAAATAGCTCCTGGGTGCACATTCGGGAAGCTTGTGGGACTTGCTGGTAACAAAATCTCACCAGAGCTGCCTTGTTCATGGCGTCTCTGCACAGCAGTAGAGCTAGTGGCTGTGTCTCCCTCCAACTTACCTCTTAAGTGCTGAGATTCCAGCTGTGTACCACTATACCAGCTGTTTCTCATCCTGTGATGGTAGGCATTCTGACTGGGATGAAGCTATTATGGTTTGCCTTCTTTCCCCAACTGACCGCTTGTGCTTTTTTTCCACTTGAATAATTCTTGATTATTCAAGAATTTGCTCTTTTGTTGTTTGATTTTTTTGAGTTTGTCAGCCTATTCTATCACAGCAACAGGAAAGTAACTAATAAAATCCCGATCCACTTCCTCTTACTACTCAGATGTGTTAATTTACGTCACAGTCAATTTCCAAATTAGGTGACAAGTTCGTGCCTCACAGGCCACAACTGTCCTGCGTACAGCTGAAACCGCTTCCTGGGAGAGGATGCAGACTCCTTAATATCTGTCTTATAAAAGTTCTGTTGCTGAGAAGAGATGTCACGACCACAGTAACTCTTATAAAAGAAAGCATTTAATTGAGGCTTGCACTATGTTCAGAGGGTTAGTTCATTACCATCGTGACGGGAATCATGGTGGCAGATGTGGCGTTGGAGACCAAACATTCAAATCTATGTATGAACCTGTGGGGGCCATTTTCATTCACACCACCATAGCATTCATTTCTCTCCTTGGTGTCTTAAAATACGAATACCTTGTGTAGGATTTACTTTGTTTTACAGGATCTCTTGCAAACAAGGCTGGACTTGAGCTCCAGATCCCCCTGCCTGTTTCTGCCTCTCAGGTGCTGTAATGACAGGTGTGTGCTCCTACACTTAGCCCCATTCTGTGAATTATGTAAATTACATGCCAAAAGATGAGGGATGGAACCCCAAGGTAACAACATACTCTGACAAACATTCATAAGAAAATAATGAAAACCACTCTTAATAGCTGTAGTCTTTGTTTCCAGGTCTGCCCAGGTGCTCACACCTACTTGTGCCTTTCTCTACACACTGTATATTTCCTTTGTCTGCAGCTCAACCCTCTTCCAAGTACAGTTCTTCATTATAGGGACTCTCACATTCTTCCCTGAAGACTCTCAGCCATGATCAGCACTGCCTAACTTGAGTTTGTCTAGTGTTTCAATAGACTTTAACTATGCTTAGAATCACCTTAGGGAATCCCCTGTGGTCCAGAGGCACACTACTTTAGCATGTTGAGGACAGCAGTTCCTTGGAAGTCAGAATCAGTTGCTCTAACCAATAACAATTCCAGCTTTGCTTGTTGGTTCACAAGCACAAGAAAGCCAGAGGGCTGGAGAAGTCTTTTTTTGTTTTGTTTTGTTTGTTTATTTGTTGTGGTATTGGAGAATCGTAGTTAGAGCTTCTATTGTGGCAAGAAAACATCATTACCCAAAAGTTGGGGAGAAAGGGCTTACTTGGTTTAGACTTCTGGATTGTAATCCATCATTGAAGGGAGTCAGGAAAGGAACTCAAACAAGGTTGGGATCTGTAGGCAGGAGTTGATGCAGAGGCCATGAAGGGGTGCTACTTATTGGCTGGCACCTCATGACTTACTTAGCCCATTTTCTTATAAAAGCCAGGATAGTTCTTATGGAGGCATTTTCTTAATTGAGGCTCCCTCCTCTTTGACAACTCTAGCTTTGGCCAAGTTGACAAGCCAGCACATGGGGATTAAATTCAGGGTCTTTATTGTGCTAAACAAGAACTCTAGCATTGACCTAAACCCCAGCATTTCTATGAGACAGGGACTCATGGAGTTGCCCAGGCTGGCCTTGAACCTGCAATCCTCCTGCATCAGACTTGCAAGTAACTGCAAATAAGTAAGGTTATTTACAAGCCAGGCAATCAGGAGCAGTTTTAAATTCAAGTTCACTGGTATTGATTTTGTGACTTCTAGGCTAGCAGAATATAAGGTTCCACAGGCAAAAGCAACAATGTTGCCAAAAGGGTGAATGGTGCCACTTCGGTATCCATCCCTTCCTGGACCACACAGCATTCACTCTGTCTCTTGGATTTTAGGGATAGAGATGAGAGGTGGTGAATGGTTTGAGGGAGGAGAGCTGAGGTCAACTGTCCTCCAGGGGAGAGCTTTATAAAGAACTGTTAACGAAACCGAAAGACTTGTTCTGAAGACAGAGAAATCTTTCAATCTCACCAGGAAAAGTGGAGTTCCTTGCATTACAGACTTCTGAGCAAGAAGTGAGCGTCCTACTTTAGGCTGCCTGCTAGCTCCTTGAAGGAGGGTAGAGCAGCTGCAGAGGATGTGGGCTGATCTGGGAGATTGTAACACCTGCTCTTACTCAGTCTTCCCTGTTGCTGGTGTCAATACTGTAAAACCCATTGTGTTATTTAATCAAGCTGCTTTAGGCTAGAACCTGGTAAGAACATTGAATTTCAAGAGCATGGGCCCATGATCCCTTCACCCGATATTACATGTATGGAGTTCCATGATAATGTGTATTGTGGGTGCTGGTGAGAACACAGGTACAGCTCCTTTCCAGACTCACACACCCTTTTTCTTAGGGACCTCTACTTGAGTAAAGCTAGGATTCGTGGCTATAAGAAAGAAAGGGGTTTCAGAGTGAAAACTTTCAACGTGAAGAATTCGAGGTGTACTGAAAAATCGTCATTTTATTATTTACACTTATTTGTGAGTGTGCGCTCCATGATGCCTATGTAGACATCAGAAGACAACTTTCAGGAATTGATTCTCTCCTTCCATCATGTGGGTTCCAGGGATCAAGCCCAGAGCTTCAGAGGCAAGTGCCTTTACCCACTGAACTGACAGGTCCTAAAAGGCATTCCTTATATTAGTGGTTCTCAACTTTCCTAATGCTATAGTTCATTAATATAATCCCTCCTGTTGTAGTGACCCCTCCCAAGCATAAAACTATTTTATTATTACATCACAACTGCAATTTCGATAGCTATGAATCATGATGTAAACATCCGTGCTTTCTGATGGAGTTAGGTTACTTCTGTGAGAGGGTCATTTGACCTCCCAAAGAGGCTGAGACCTGCTGCTTTGTACAGATATTCAGCACAGGGTTTATTAGAAGGAGACACGGAGAAAGGAGGAGATACACCCAAGTGTGAGTGTAGACTATCACAGGGAGAGTTACACTTAGGCTTCTTTAAGGGATATACATAGGATAGGATGTAGACAGCTCTCAAGCTATGTTTCTAAAAGCTAAAAAGCTGCTCTTCCCTGCCTGGGACATACCTAGGCCCTCTGCACATTTGTAGCAGTTGTGTAGCTTGGTGGTCACATGGGAGTCCTGACAGTGGGAGTCCTAATAGTGGGCTGTCTCTGACTCTGCTGCCTGCCTCTGGGACCCCGTTTCCTTACTGTGCTGCCTCATCTAGCCTCAACAAAGAGGATGCATCTATTCTTGGTGAACCTTGATATACTAGGTGTCTCAGTCAGGGTCTCTATTCCTACACAAACATCATGACCAAGAAGCAAGTTGGGAGAAAAGGGTTTATTCAGCTTACACTTCCACATTGCTGTTCATCACCAAAGGAAGTCAGGACTGGAACTCAAGCAGGTCAGGAAGCAGGAGCTGATGCAGAGGCAATGGAGGGATGTTACTTACTGGGTTGCTTCCCTTGGCTTGCTCAGCTTGCTTTCTTATAGAACCCAGGTCTACCAGCCCAGGGATGGCACCACCCACAATGGGCTGGGCCCTCCCCCT
The DNA here is from genome assembly GCF_963924665.1 of Micromys minutus. NCBI lineage: Eukaryota > Metazoa > Chordata > Mammalia > Rodentia > Muridae > Micromys > Micromys minutus. Next base: position 91,638,012 of record NC_137969.1, on the reverse strand, counting down.
TGATCACTAGTTGAGAAAATGCCTTACAGCTGGATCTCATGGAGGCATTTCCTCAAGGGAGGCTCCGTTCTCCATTCTCAAGTTGACACAAAATTAGCCAGTACACCAGGGATGGCTGATATCTATAGAAGGTCTCCCCTTTTGTGAAGAGAAAGGGAGGAGGAGTTCAGGGGGGGTAGGGGAAGGTGAGTTGAGTGAAGGGGAAAACTGGGAGGAGAGGAGGGAGAGGAAACCATGATTGGGATATAAATAATTAATTTAAAATGTTAAACAAAAAATGCTCTCCCTTTTGAATCACTGTTCAGAGATGTAATTTACAGCAAATCTTTTAGTAAGAAGTTTAAGAAGTTTCTTTTGTATACAAAGCCAAAAGAAGTAGAATCTCACTTTGTTGAGGTCCTGAGTAACCAACCCCTTCCTTTCCACTGTGGCTGGGCAAGGTCAGAGGTACCTGGGGGTGGGGTGCCGGGAATCCACAGAGAAGACTGTCTAATCCACCTATTGCTAAAATTCTCTCATGGGTCAACGAGATTTGCAGAGGTGTTGTTTAAATCTGGGAATTGGAGGAAAGTGCTAGAAACTCAAGATTGCACCTTGTTTTGGCCTAAGTAAGAACAATTTATTGGTTGTCTCTGACAAGATGTTTTTAGGAAAACATTATGCTGCCTCAGTCAACAATTTTGGCTTTATCATCAGGGCCTGAAGCTTCCTGACTCTGTCAGCAGGAAAAAGGGCCAGGCCTGAGATGAATGGACTTTTTTTTTCCTCTTTTACATTTCCCTTCTGTGTCCATAGGTTTTTTTTCTGTCTTTCTGTTCTGCCTCATATAAGCATTCTTTAAGACTTTCAGAACAAAATGAAGACACATTTATGTTCAGAGACTGTGTTCTATTCTGAATTGTTTATTCCATGATAAGAGGGTCTATTATGATCAACCTGCCACAGGGTAACTAACAGACTTTCTGGGGAGTCACTCCATACCGAAGGCTCATTTTTGCTCTCAGCTGCTGGCAGACTCTCCGTGTGACAACAGGAAGAGCAAAGCCTGACTTGGTGAGTAGAAACTCACATAGCTGAGGCCCTGTCTAACTACCCCCTTCTGCCATGGCTAGGCAAAGAAGCTGACCAGAGTTGATAGATTTCTGATTATTAAATATTTCTATGGGCTGGTGAGATGGCTCAGTGGGAGAAAATGTTTGTCACCAAGCCTGGGTTTATTCCCCAGGACCTGCATGGTACAAAAAGAAGTTGCCCACTGACTTTTTACACATGTACTGTGGCACATGCATGTGTGTGCATGGACACATGTGTTCATGGACACAGACACACACACACACACACACACACACACATTATAAATCAGTGTAATAGAAAAGTCCTTCCATGCTGAAGTCTTTCTTTGGTTAGAAGCCACATAAGACACAAAATTCTTTTTCCTTATTTCCTTTTTCCTTGGAGAAGTCTTTCCTCAAAGCTTGCCACCAGTTTTTCTGTCATGGTGTTTCTAAGTCCACATCAGCCACAGCCCATGAGTCTGTCCACAGTCATATGTCTGCCTATTTCTCCATGTAAGCAAAATGGCTTGCTAGTCACACAGCTTCAAGTCCTGCTTACTAGGGGAGGGGGGGGTGGTGGTTTCCTCTATTACTGGATTTCAGGGGTGTCAGCTTTAGTTGCAAACTTGACACAGCCTAGAGTCATCTGAGAGTTGAGCCTCACTGAAAAATTCCCTAGATCAGATTGTGCAGTGAAGATGCTGTGGGCGATCATCTTTTTGTATCAATAGAAAAATAACTAAGATAAGCATGTTGAACTTGAACTGCCTTTAGCGACCAGGAACCTAGAAAGGGGCCATTAGAAGGAGAAAGAGAAAAGGCTTTAAAGGAGTCAAACACATAGGCATACACTGGAGGTGGAAAAGTTTAAGAAGAGTCAGGAGAAAAGGGCAGGGAAGAAGGGGAAGGGAAGGGTTATCTAAAACTAAGGGTGTGTGAAAAATCCTTGGTCACCTAATATTTTGTAAGTTTATTAAAAGGCATAATTAAAAAATGTTTGAATTGCATTGTGTTCTGTCACTTATCTATTCAGGTTAACTCTCAGATCATTTGGGACAAACATTTTCAAACACATGGGGAAAAAGGACCTTTTCATTTATAGATTGCTTATCTGTTTTACTTTGAAGAACACCGGCTCATTTGGCAATGCCATAGGAACCTGTAAGTCACACTTTGGATGGGTGCTTAGACTCAACTGTCCCCAATGGTGTCCACACATATCTCCTTTAATCCTATCACTTGGGAGGCAGAGGCAGGTGCATTTCTTTGACTTTGAGGCTAGCCTGGTCTATATACTGAATTCTAGGCCAGCCAGGGCTGTGTAGTGAGACCTAGGTCCTGGCAGAGCAGAGCATCAGCTGCCCTGAGTTTGATTCCTCAGAACTGTAAAAAGGATATTGATAACAGTTATCATTTTAAATAAGTATTCAGACACCCTATAATCTCAGCACTTGGGAAGTGGAGGCAGGAAGATCTGGAGTTTGAGACCAGCCTGAGCCAAGTTAGACAGCTTTCTGAAAAACCAAACAAACAAAAATCTGCACACACACACACACACACACACACACACACACCAGAAGCATAAGCCAGGAATACACATCAGAGTAAATGTTGTAGGAAATATGTAATGTCTATTTAAAGTAAAAACGGAACACACTCCTGAGAAATTTAACAGTTGTATAAACCAAAGAGAAAGCCACCTGGGTAGGTTAGTTCAGCACTGTCTGGTAGGTTAGCTCCCTGAAGGACACATCAACTCTTGTTCAGTTAATGTTCTCTCAAGACAAGAATAGTACTCTTTTAGTGGTTTTCCTTTTTCTGGTTGTATACAGGTTGATAGTAAAGATTATTTGGAAAACAAACCCAAGGCTCTTAAACACTAAAGATGGATTGGGTTAGACTTTAACACACACCAAACCATACTATTTAGTTTGTACACTGGAAAGATAAAACAAGGCTGATGAGAAGGCTCAGCACCAGGGTGCTTGCTGCCCTGCCTGAGGAGCACAGAGAGGAGGATGGGAAATAGAGTGAACGTTTTCCTTTTTTGGCTCACAGTTAGTTATTGCTAGGGCTAACCAGGGAGTAGTGAGTTAATAAATGTTGAGTGATAGATTAGCATCTTTCCTGTTTGGTGATTACTGGGGTCCATGGGGTGGGGAGGGGGAGAATCTGAGAAACAAATCGTTCTGTTCTAGAAACCAAATTATTTTAGTTCCGGGAACTGTAACAGTTTAACCAAAATGGAGTTGCTATGCAAAATGATCAGGCCCTGCCTAAGGCAGGGCAGGGACAGCCTGGCTTCCCACCAAACTGTGAGCAGCAGACAGCCCCCTGGATCTGCTCTGCCTCTTTATCTACAATTCATTGTCTCACCAAATCCACACATGTGGCAAAGGCACATCTGTTGTGCTTCCTTCACTTGGCAATACCTCGGCTCGTGACTGGGTTCCATCTCCTTGTAATGCAGTTTGAAAAGTGTCCCCAGGCCTTCCTTCCTTCCCTTCCCTTCCTCCTTCCTTTTTTCTTTCCCTTCCCCCTTCCTTCTTTCCTTCCCTTCCTTCCTTCCCTCCTTCCTTCTTTAATTCAAAGGTCTCACATAGCCCAGGCTAACCTTGAGTTTGTTAAGAAGCTGGGAATGACTGTGGACTTCTGACCCTTCTGCTTCTATCTTCTTCTGAGAATTACAGGCATGAGCCACAACACCTGGTTTATGAGGCGATGGAGCTGAAACCCAGGACCTTGCGCATGTCAGCAAGCGAGATACCAACCAAGCATATCCTCAGTTAAGACCGTGAGTGTGGAGCTCACTGTTGTTACTCGTTCTGTTTTTTCCCTTTAAAAGGTTTTTAATCATTGTTTTTGTGGGGTATCCACAGAGAAGACTGCTCAGATTTAAGCCAATAGAAAGTCTTTACTAGGGGATGGGGAGATGGCTCAGTGGTGAAGAGCACTGACTACTCTTCCAGAGGGCCTGAGTTCAAATCTCAGCAACCACATGGCTCACAACCATCTGTAATGGGATCTGATGCCCTCTTCTGGTGTGTCTGAGGACAGTGACAGTGTACTCACATACATGAAATAAATGTTTTTAAAAAAGTCTTTACTAGCTAACCAGCAACTGCACTGGATCCCAGCCTTTCTCAGGGTGAGCTCTTAAACACAAAAACTATATTCCTGGTTAACATACTTTAGTTAGCAAGAACACTTAGCCAGAAGGATAACTACAGAAGCCAAAAAGTAAGGTTAGAACATTTGTAGACTTTCCCAGAACTATGGGTTTTGATGGATTAGATCTTTGTTTTCATTTTGGCCAGTGGTGCTGTCTATGTGTTAAGTTTTGTGACCTGAATTGTAGGTACTTCCATTATGAAGTCAGTTGTGCTAAGGTCTGAGAGCTGTTATAATTATTATATCATGTGTCTATAATGCATTGTGCATGCATGCCTCTGTGTGTGTGTGTGTGTGTGTGTGTGTGTGTGTGTATGTGTGTGTGTGTGTGTGTGTGTGTGTGTGATCACAGAATATCTGTGGAGGTCAGAGGACAATTTTATGGAATCTTGACATGCTATTCTTCCTCCCTCCCTCTCTTTCTTCCTTCTCTCCGCCTCACCTTCCTTCCCTCCCTCCTTTCTTCATTTAAAATATACATCTGAATTACAAATCAAACTTTCCCATGATTCTAAAGTATAAAACACAACATTAAAAAGCCTTCAGACGTACATGACAGGGTTAGTGGCACAAAATGTACTGTCATTTCAAAAACATAAATCCAATTTGTGTTGTTTTCTTTTACCCTCACTTGGGCACAACTCATTAATACACCCCCCCCAAGGTTACCAAGGCAAACTGCACACAGGATGTAAAGGAAGGTCGGCACATAGCACATACTTACACATGACTGAAGGGTCCTGCAGCCATGGAAGACAAGATTCACAAGCCAAGAGATTTAGTGACCATGGGATTTAAACACCTCAATGCCAGGGTCTCCTAGCAATTGTATTATTTATTTTAGAGACAGGGTCTCACATAAAGAGATCTGCCTGCTTCTGCCTCTGAGTTCTGCACTACCACACGTAGCATAAAGCATGCACAGTCTAAATGTGAAGACATGGGTGTGCTAGATGACAGAGATATGGATGGTAGTTCATGTAACACCACGCCTAGAAAGATGATATTAGCTTCAAATTACATAAGCTTCAAGAAAATGGAGGCTACGAAAGAAGAGAGACGATTCATAATGGTAAAGCTGCCAATTAATTAAAAAGTAACTACTGTAAATGAATATTCAAATCAGCCATGAAAACTTCAAAGTACATCAGGCAAAAATCCATGAGCACTGAAGGGGAAAGTTAGGCAAAGTTTCCAACTTGAAGAAATCTTGTTTCAGCCTCCCAAGTACTGGGATTCCAGGAGTGGTTTACCTTCTGTGGCAGGATATATGTTAGCCTTTCTTCTAGGCTCTGCCCAGCAGTTACCAACAACAGGTAGGAGCCTGGCTTGCTATAAAAGGACTGTTTGCTCTCTCTTTCTCCCTCCCTCTCCCTGTCCCCTTTCTCTTCTCCACATGTTCCAGCAGACCTCTTTCCTTCTTTATTTCGCCTTTCTATCTGTTCTTCTCCATCCCCTTTTTCTCTCTGTCTCACCTCCTTTCCCTACATCCTCCTTCCCACGTTCCAAATAAACTTTGTTTTATACTAGACCGTTGTATGGCTGATACCTTGGGGGCAGGGCGGGGGAGGATGTCTCTGTTCCAGCCCACTAAGGCATCCCTCCCTCCTATCACTTCATGCCCATACATCACAAAACATTCATATACATTCTTTTTAAAAAGGATTTATTTTATTTGTAGTCATGTGTGTATGTGTATATCTATATGCAGTTATGAGCAGGTGCCTAAGGAATACAGGAGAGAACACTTGATCCTTTGAGCTAGACTTAAGGCAGTTGTGAGTGACCCCACTTGGGTGCTGGGAGCCAAACTCAGGTCCTCTACAAGGAAGCAGGTATTAACTGCTGAGTCGTCTCTCCAGTCCAGGATATGCATTCTTTTAGGTACGTGTAAGAGGTTTTCTAGGTTAGTTTATATACTTGTCTGTAAAAGTAACTATTTAAAAACATTAAAAACATACACAGAATAGTGCTATTTTTATTATTTTGTAGGTAGAGAAAATTTTGGGAAAAGATATCTATGTGCTTGGTAGTGATAACTGTTTTGTGAGTGCATACTTATTTCCAGACTGATCGGAAGCATATAGTGTTGGGGTCACGGGGCACAAATAATGAAGAAAGGGCCACTGAAGTCAGAAATAAACCAAAAGCAACTTTATTCACCTTTATTCACACATGTGGGGGAGTGCTTCTAATTGGTTAGGGTCCTGGTCAGGCTCCAGGCTAAAAACAGCTACCTTGAAAGGAATTTGCAAATTGAGGGTTAGTTAGAGCCCAGGGTGTGGTGGATAGCCGGATGTAGGAACAGGCTCTAGGCTATTCTGAGGCAGTCGTCCTATCTCAGCCTTTACTGGGCTCTCTGGGCCAGGTGACTTTTTTTACTGCAGCTGAGAAGAATTTAGGCCTCGAGGACATGCAGTAAGCTGCTGGCGGCAGAGCAAAGCCTGGAATTACTCTTGGGCTCTTCAATAGTAAATGCACACAGCTTTTTCACGTGTCAATCAAAGATCAATAAAGTGGTTTCAAAACTGCTTTTTAGGGGCTGGGGAGATAGTCCTGCTGGTAAAATCTTGCTGTGTCTAATTTTTAAGTTGGTCAGTACTGGTGAGTCATGGATATGTTCTCTTCATTCATTAATTTTCCCTCTTTGCAAAAATAAACCCTACTTAGTATCTTTTAGACTTACTGGGAAAGATAAGCAGTCAAACGTGCAAAACCAAATAAGCTGAAACGTGGCCATAGGCTTGCAATACTTCTTTTTGGTTAAATGTAAAATTCTGTGTTTTAAAAAAAATCGTCTTTAATGAAAAAGCTAAATGGGACTGTAGTGACCCCACGGTAAACTGTGGACCAAGCGTCATGGATTTACTCAACACAAACAGGATATGTTTCATGCATGTGTAGTCACGGGAGACGGTGAGTCATTCCTGTTAAGCAAGGCTGCTAAATAAACCTCATTGTTCCTAGCACATGTATGGCTTACTCTTCTCCAGGTTTGAACTAGAATACCCAAGAAGAATCTACTTAAAGAGGGGAGGGTTTGTTCTGGCTTGTAGTTTGAGGGATATAGCCCTGCATGGTGGGGAAGCCACAGGGGCCAGACCACGTGACAGCTGCTAATCTGTTTCCACAGCAGGGACTAGAGAGCAAACCCGGAACTCGGGGCTGGGCTATAAAGCCCCTAGGCTTACCCCAGTGACCCACTTCCTCCAGCAAAGCTATTTCCTAAAGGTTCCACAACTTTCCAGAACAGTGCCACCTTCTGGGACCAAGTGTCCAAACATGAGCCTCTGGAGGACAATTCATACTCAAACCACAATAGGTGACAGATTCATATTTGTGTGTGTTTCCTTCGGAGATGGGTCTTGCCATTTAGCTCTTGTTGGGAACGAAACCATTTACTTAGACCAATCTGGCCTTGAAATTGCTTCAGTTCTCTCCTTTTGGCCTCTCCCGGGCTGGCATGACAGGTGTGAGGTACCACACCCAGCTTGGACCAGGTTTCTGTCATTTGTCTATGATGTGTCAAATGCTTTGTAAGTGAGCTCTTCCTCATGTGTGCTGCAATTTCCCCTGTGGCCTAACCTTGGTATCTGTCCCCAGGCGCGACTTTTAATACCCAGTAGTAGGTGTTGTTAGCTAAGATGATTTAAAGTTTTGTATAATCAGATGTATCCAGTCTTCATGTGTGTGTACATGTGTGCATGGGTTCATGTGTGTGGAGAGTGTTTGTGTGTATTTGCATGTAGGTGTGTGTGGCACATGTGAGTATATATGTGTATATGTGTACCTGGTGTGTGTGTTTGCATGTATGTGTGTGTATATATGTGTATATGTGTATGTGGTGTGTGTGTGTGTTTGCATGTGTGTGTGTATATATGTGTACGTGGTATGTGAGTGTGTGTGTGTGTGTGTGTGTGTGTAAGGAAGGGGTGTGCATATGGAGGCCAGAGAGCAATATCAGGTATTATTCCTCAGGAATCATCTACTTTGTTTTTGAGACCAGGTCTCTCACTGGGACTGGGGTTCACAGATTAGGCTAGGCTGGCCAGTTAGCAAGCATCAGGGATCTTCCTATCTCTTTCTCCCTAACACTGGGTATACAAGCTCTGTGCTACCACACCTGGCTTTTTACATGGTTTTAAGAATTAAACTCAGGGGCTGGAGAGATGGCTCAGTGGTTAAGAGCACTGACTGCCCTTCCAGAGGTCCTGAGCTCAATTCCCAACAATCACGTGGTGGCTCACAACCATCTACAATGAGATCTGATGCCCTCTTCTGGTGTGTCTGAAGATAGCTACAGTGTACTTACATATAATAAATAAATAAGTATTTAAAAAAAAAGAATTAAACTCAGGTCCTCATGCCTGCATGCAAATACTTTACTGACTTTTTTCTTCAAAGATTTATTTATTTATTATATGTAAGTATATTGTTGCTTTTCAGACACACCAGAAGAGGGCATCAGATCTCATTACATATGGTTGTGAGCCCATGTGTAGTTGTTGGGATTTGAACTCAGGACCTCTGGAAGAGCAATTAGTGCTCTTAAACACCGAGCCATCTCTCCAGACCCCTGCTGACTGTTTTAAAGTTGTCTTCTCCCTGGTTTAGCACCTATTTTGTGGGTGAAAACATCTTTTTCAGGGCTCATAAAGTTGATCCTGACATTTCTCCCCTTGGTTTTGTGTAGGAATAGCCTTTAAAATAATTCATCAGCTTCATTAATGCCCTTTTAGTCTTTAAGGTAAAGGATGACAGCTGTTTTGAAGGTTTTGTCTGCTGGGTTTGAGTACCTAAGTCTACCTGCCATCATCGATTGGCTGAGCAAGTGGTTAGGGGATTTAGTTCAGGTCTTTGTGTGCGAGGTTGTATATAGTTGTGCTGAGTTTGGATGGTACTTTGCAAGTTTTATCTTTTTTGTTGCTAATAACTATACATCTAGACAATATATTACAGTGCCTCTGTATTCCTATTTTGCTTTAGCTGTTTGTTCAGCCCTAAACTGTATAATATGTTGCTGAACAGATGTGTAATTCCTAACGCCTGTGCCTTATTCATTTGTTTGTTTTTTAATCTTAATTTTTTGTATTGAAAGAGGGAATCTAATTTGTAACCTAAGCTGATCTGAACTCACCACTTATGTAGTTTGGGCTGACATCAAACTCTCATTTTTAAGATTTAATTTATTAGTGTGTGTGTGTGTGTGTGTGTGTGTGTGTGTGTGTGTGTGTGTGTGTGCTCTTGAGCATGTGCAGGTATATGCAAATTATGGGTGTGGGGGTCACGTGTGCTGTGGTGTCCATCTTTCCGGAACAACTCTTTGTCTTTCTGTGGATTCTGGGAACTCAACTCAGGTCACAGGGCTTGTATGACAAGTATCTGTACCTCCTGAGTCATTTCACTAGCCCCAAATGCTTCTCTCTCTCTCTCTCTCTCTCTCTCTCTCTCCCCACCTCTCTCTTTCAAGACTGATATATTTCTATGTAGCCCTGGCTGTCAAACTCACTCTGTAGACCAGGCTGGCCTCAAACTCAGAGATCTGCCTGCATCTGCCTCCCAAGCGCTGGGACCCCCCCACCCCATTCTTATATTTAGTTGTTAGCATAGCGTCTTTGCTGTTAGGCAGGTGACTTTCTAACTTGGCAGCTGGCTAGTGATTTGGGAAAAGGTTGAATTTTCAAGGCTTCCACCTCTGCCCATGGGTCTGTGCAGTGTAGGGAACATGTTCAAAATTCAGCCTGTTCCCACATCAGCCTTGTCTTTTCTGTGTGTCATCCGTTCGTCATTCTTCAAGAGCATGGCTTGTGTTAGTCAGGGCTGCAGCTTCTCCAACCCTGCTAGAACTCTCTTCTAGAGCCTCTGTTAATCTGTTTCAGCATTTTCCCCAACAGAGACATGGCCTCAGTTTAATAGACATGTGGGTTCCCGTCACTTATTTCCTGTCCAGCTCGTTGCTTTTGCTGCTTGTTCTGCTAGTATTTGGTTTTGCCCTGGCACCAATCAGCATTATTTCTGGTTTCCGTGATAAATAGTGATAATGCTCGTTATCAATTTACTGTCCTCCTGCTACAAATTCATCCTTGTGTCATCTATAAAAACAAAGGTGGGACCTTTAGATAATTTCCTTTTGTCTATGACATAAGGATTTATCATGGACTTGTAATCACAGGAACTGCAGACACACATACCCACCTACACACTACAAACATACCATATACACATGCTACATATATACCACATACACATATACACCCATATACACACATACTACATATACTGCACACACACCACAGACACATACTCTATATACATACCACACACATATGCATACACTCAGACACATCCCCCACTATATACTAAACAGAAATCTGTTTGCATCTCCTCCTAAGTGGTGGGATTTAAGGCATACACCACCACTCCTGGAGGATAATTTCACTTACTTTCAAAGAAACAATAAAGACTGATTACAAATTACTTTAAAAAATTTTTATTACATTTTAATTTGTGCATTCATTGATGTTGGTTCATTCCACAGCACGTATGTGGAGGTCAGAGATCAGCTCTTGTAGGATTCAATCTCTCCTTCTATCATATGGGCCTGGGGATGGCAGACACCTTTCCCTGCTGAGCTATCTTGCTGGATCCTTCTCTCTCCTCTCCCCCCTCCCTCCCTCCCTCCCTCTCTCTCTCCCTCTCTCTCTCTCTCTTTCCCTCTCTCCCTCCCTCTCTTTCCCTCTCTCTCCCTCCCTCTCTCCCTCCCTCTCTCTCTCTCCCCCCCCTCTTCTCTTGATCTGGCTCACATAAAGAAACAAAGCAGAATGACTAAGGGACAGGCAGTGGACAAATGTCCTGAGTTCTGTTTGCTTAGACCTGCCATGCCTCAGACACTAGGTGTCAGCAGAACACCTTGCCTTTCTCTGATCTCTACTGTCAATAAGGACAGTATTTTATTATTTTTCTTTTAATTAAATGCATTTTTTGTTTGTTTTTCTGAGAATTTCATACGTGTGTTGTATTTACGTCATTTCACCTCCAACTTCTGTCTCCTCTTATCCCTCTTTTCAATTTACATATGTGTATTTTTTTACACACACACACACATTCATTTAGTGTTGCTTATATGTACAGGTGTGACCAGTTGGGATTAGATAGCCTATCAGGGGACTCATCCCTGGAGAAAACGGATTTCCCTTCCCTCCTAGAACTCTCTCAGCTGCTGAGACCCTGTGTTCTATCGTACAGGCTGGTTTTGAACTCGTGATCCTTCTGCCTTTCAGCATCACAGGCCACACTACCTGGAAAAGGGCTTATGCTTTCTGTTTTTAAGTATAAGAAGTTTCTCTTTCCCTTTAAAGACTCTTTTAGGACTTTATATGTATTCAGCTCACGATACTGACATCTGCTGAAAGTGAAAGGAAAGTTTTGGCTCCAAGTTCTTAGCACAAAGGAGATTTATTTACCCCAGAGGGACAGAGGGCAGGAGAGAAGAGACAAAGACAAGGATGAAGGGAGAAGAGGGGGAGAGGAGTAGGGGAGAGGGAGTAGTCCCAGGGTGACAGAGGACTGCTTCTGGATAAAGAAAAGGCAGACATGGCCCACTGGCAAATAGTGGTTTATAAAAGGTAAGGGGGGGGGACCCCATGTTAGGATGAGGTATTTAATTTTAATTAGACATGTTGATTAGGTGAGCCAAAGGGGGCTTTTGATTCCTGACTTTAATACTCTGATAGCTGGACACAGGTAGTCAGCCACAGGAGGAGGAAGTGGCCAAGTAAGGGAACAGACCTTGTTGGCTAGCTTTTGGAATGTAATTTAACATTTTTATTTAATTTTTTTAAAGCAAGGAGGAGGGAATCGGGGAGAAGGGCAAGTCCTGCCAGAGCCACATGCTCCATTGGGCTAGTGTCCCTTCAGAATGAAGAAAGATCTGGAACTCAATATTGGGCGAGACAAACTCTTCAAAGAGAATAGTCTTGTCTAATCCCAGCACTTGGGAGCCAAAGGCAGGTGGATCTCTCTGAGTTTGAGGCCAGCCTGGTCTACAGAGTGAGTTCCAGATCATCTAGAGTTATACTGTGTGGTCCCTGTCTCAAAACAAAAACCCAAACAAACAAATCGCTGTGTTAGTTTTGGGCATCAGTGTTACCATCTCCATAATTCAGAAAATCAGCCTATGGAAGCTACACTCAGCCTACAACCAAGGATAATCTTGAATTCCTGGGCTCTTGTCCTCAAACCCCTCTGTAGTCCAAACTTGGATTTTCCTTTTTTTCCTGAATAAAACCTATGAGTAGTGTACCATAGTTATTGCTGGCCTTGAACCCAAGGCAATCCTCCTGCCTTAGTCTCCCTAGTATTGGAATAGTAGGAGTGAGCCACCACCCCTGAAACACATTTCTACAAAAATAACACAAAGGCGCTAACTTCTCTGTATCCTTGCCTTCCTAGCATTTGTGTAGCCTCCTTTCCCCTCTTCTGACCTGATTTCTTCCCAGTTTTACTATGTTAGCACTGAACCTTGTCAAAACTGGCTTCATACTTGAGATTCTCTTTGCCTTGGCCTGCTGGGTACTAGAGTTATAGTCAGAATAACCATACCAGGTTTATCATCTACTTTCTTCACAGTTGTCATCCTAAATATCTCACTGTGGTATGTTTTCATTTTTTCTAAGTAGGGATGTTGGCTGTCATTTCATATACGTGCTCTTTGTACTGAACTATGTAGATGAGGATGATCCTGTCAAGTCTTGGGATGGCAGATGTGATTTAGCACAACCAGTGTATGTGGTACTGGGAATCGAACCAAAGGCTTTGTTCACTCTAGGCAAGCACCTCACCAAAGGCGCTTCATCCCCAGTGCTAGTAAGCTTTAAAAAAAAAAGTTACGTGGATTCATGACGTCCAGTGGAGACCAGAGGCACACATGATTCTCTCTCCATGTGATGGTTTGTATTCGCTTGGCCCAGAAAGTGGCACTATTAGGAGGTATGGACTTGCTGGAGTGGGTGTGTCACTGTGGGCGTGGGCTTAATACGTGGGCAACCCTAGTTGCCTGGAAGCCAGTATTCTGGCTTCAGATGAAGCATCCTTCAGATGAAGATGTAGAACTCTCAGTTCCTCCTGCACCATACCTGCCTGGATGCTGCCTTGATGATAATGGACTGAATCTCTGAACCCATAAGCCAGTCCCAGTTAAATGCTGTCCATGTAAGAGCAGCTTTGGTCATGGTGTCTGTTTACATCAGTAAAACCCTAAGATACTCCACACCTCAGCTCTGTGCTTGTCTCCAACACTGGCTTGTGTCAGTTACAAAGTGGCATACCTGCATCGAGGGGCAGACTAGGTGCCTGCCATTGGGTACTCCTGCGGGCTCCGCCTCTGGGCTCGTGGACACACCCTTTACTTGCGTAGTCCTGCCCCACTTTGCCGCACGCACCAGCGTTTCTTGTCACGTGGCGCTATGGCCTGATTTGAAGAGTTAGCTCACCAAAGGCAGCGGAAAGGTGCTGCCTAGAGGGGATGCAGATTCCTGACTGAGCTCAGCACAGGTCTTTCCGGTCACGTGCTTTATGGAGCCGCTGGAGACGCGTTATTGCTAGGCAACGCTTGCAGGCTCTGTTCCATGCTGGATCCCAACAGTGTAGGCTCTGGGCGCCGCGGGCCGACATGGACCAGTATTGCATTCTCGGTCGCATCGGGGAGGGCGCCCACGGCATCGTCTTCAAAGCCAAGCACGTAGAGGTAAGACCACGCCGCTTGTGCAGTGCGAGGGGTGCCCGCTGTGCTCCCTCTGGGGTCTTTCCGGGTTGAGATCAGCCAGTGCACGGGCCTCGGGTAGTGTCTTTGGGATACTTGGCCCGGTCCCATCTGTGGAGATCCGGCTTTTAGCGGCCGGACAGCGGGATCGCGTCCCCTAGCGGACGGTTCAGATTTTCCCGACTTAGGGGCGGATCTCTGTGGGTGTCACTCCTGGGGTGTTCTCTTCCTGCCCCTACCTTGCCAAAGGTCTTCTGGCTGTGTCTGCACTTTTTCCTGCACAGACTGGCGAGATCGTTGCCCTCAAGAAGGTGGCCCTGCGGCGGCTGGAGGATGGCATCCCTAACCAGGCCCTCAGGGAAATCAAGGCTCTGCAGGAGATCGAGGACAGTCAATATGTGAGTGGGGCTGGGCTCTGGTGGGCAGGCAGGGCTCGGGTGAACCAGAAGGGCGGCAGGTTCCAAGACAGCAGCTTCTCGACCACTTTTATTCATGTCCATTGCCCTCCACCCACCCATATACACTTTAAAGGAGTCCCTTCTAATCCCCAATCTGTTCCTGCCTGCCTACCCCTTATTTATGCCCCCAGGACCACTCTTCACCGAGCACTTCACCCTCCCATTCCCTCTCTCATTTTCACACTCACTGCCCTCACACCCCCTTTAACTATTCTGTGATTCCCCCCCGCCCCCGCGCCCCGTTCCTTCTTGTATTCCTGAGAACTTATGTGTAATAGAATCAGTAGAAGGTGACGAGGCCGCGCACCTGACATATATCTGTGTGCTACTGTATTGTGAAGTGTAGTGGTTTATGCCTCAGAATGTACTGTAGATGAGATACGTTTTCATTTCTCACCCTTTTATAATATGTGTACTATCTGAATGTAGGTGTGTTTTGATTTGTTCAATGATTATTTACAACAACAACAATAACAACAAAAAACCCTCAATAAGGTGGTTCTTGACTTTTTTTCTTTTCTTTTTTTTTTCTTTCTTTCTTTCTTTCTTTCTTTTTTTTTTTTTTTTTTTTTTTTTTTTGGTTGTTAAAAAATAAAAGGCTTTCCAGGCAGCTTGTGTGTGGGACAGGTAGTTCAAGATCCACAAGGATGCTGATGATTGTCAGGAGCACAGGGCAGACAGACATGTTCATCCCCTAAAAGATGTACTATTCAGCTGCACATTGTGGTTTACAGCTGTAATCCCAGCACTTAGGGAGTGGGGGGAAGGAGGATGCAGAGTATTAGGTCATCTTCTCCTACATAGTGAGTTCAAGTCCTTTCCTCCCCACCGCTTCCAAAAAGACACTTATTTCTTGTCCCTCTAGCCATCTCTGCTAGCCTTTGGCCCTTGTACTTTCTGCTTTCTCTGCTCAGACCTCCGCCACAGGCCCATCCCTGGCCAAACCCCTTCTAAATAAAGTATACACACTTCCTTTGCTCTCTCAAAGTCCAACCATCCTCTATCCCTATACCTTCCAGAGCCTAAACATATTTCCTTTATTCGTTGTGGGCCATTTATCCCATTTGCTAAACTCCTCAGAGTCCTTGCATCCTAGCTCACTGCTCTGTGCAGCCTGGGCCTTAAGACATCGGTAGCTATAACGTGTGATGTGCCTTCATTGTTCCAACACCAGGGGAGATGCCACTTCTGGTTCTGTCCCCAGGTTGCTGGGATGCTAGGAGGAGAGTAGGGGCCATCTTATCTCTGGATAGCAGAGCACTGTGAGCTCTGAGCTCCCTGCCTGTTACTGCCTGGCCTGGTCTTAGGTCAGAGCCTGGGTAACTGGTGCTGTTGGTTGTGGGGAGGGAGCCAAGGGGGTCTGGAGACCGGTCTAGACTTTAGAGGCTTATGGGATGTCTTCCCTCAGGTGGTACAGCTGAAGGCCGTGTTTCCACATGGTGCAGGCTTTGTGCTGGCTTTCGAGTTTATGCTGTCGGACCTGGCAGAGGTGGTGCGCCATGCCCAGAGGCCACTGGCCCCAGCACAGGTCAAGAGCTACCTGCAGATGCTGCTCAAAGGAGTTGCATTTTGTCATGCCAACAACATTGTACATCGGGTTAGTACCTTATGGTTTCTGTTGGGCTGGGGTGAGATCGTCTTGAAGAGGGTTCAGCCGGAGGGTCTTGAGGTAAGCAGCCAGAGGTATGGCTCTAAAGGAGATGGGGGCCTGGCTGCTTATATATCCCTGTCTAGGTACAGGGGGACTGATGCTTCTTTTTGTATGCACAGGACCTGAAGCCTGCCAACCTGCTCATTAGCGCCTCAGGCCAGCTCAAGATAGCTGACTTTGGCCTGGCCCGGGTCTTCTCTCCAGATGGTGGTCGCCTCTACACACATCAGGTGGCCACCAGGTAGTGGGGCTATATCCCTGCCAGTCCTCTCACTGGGGAAGAGATACTTCTGCACCTTCTGTCCAGGGTGGTGAGGCTGGGATGAACTTCTTATCCGACCAGCAATCCAGCTGTGATCTCAACCCTCCCCCCCACAGGTGGTACCGAGCTCCTGAGCTCCTGTATGGGGCTCGGCAGTATGACCAGGGCGTTGACCTATGGTGAGATACTTGGGGCAGATGAGGGTAATGTGGGCTGTGGGGATGTTCTCTCTGGTTAAAGTAGTCTGAGCAGCTTGGGATCTGTGTTCTTCATCCTGATGCTTTTGAGTTGGTGTGGGGAAAGTTAGGATATTAGTCTCAGGTGAGAGGCTTCTGGGAATGGGGGTAAAGTAGTTTGAAGTACAAGGCATGTAGTATGTTTGGCATCTGACTTGATATAATTGTGAGCTAAAGGGAAGCTTGGGTCCCTAAGTATTAGGGTTCAGCATTTTGGGAGACTAGGGGGGTAGTTTGTGGTATCCAGAGGTCTGAGATTTGGGTTCTATTTCATTTGTGTCCCGGCTCCAACTGAGTGGACATAATCCAGTAGGAGCTGGGTGTCCCAGACATGAGGCTCTAAGGGTCTTGGAGCTCTAGGAGATGTCTTTGGAGGAACAATACATGACTGCACTGGAAACCTCTGGACCCTGACCCTGGTGTGGGTAGCTTGATCACCCACATTCGACATCTCCAGTTGCTTAGATCTGTATCCACAGGGCTGTGGGCTGCATTATGGGAGAGCTGTTGAATGGGTCCCCACTCTTCCCGGGAGAAAACGACATTGAACAGCTGTGCTGTGTGCTTCGAATCCTGGGTACCCCGAGTCCTCAAGTCTGGCCGGTTAGTAGCAACTGTTGCTGGGGAGGGGCTAGGTTTGCTTCATTCCCCAGTAGGAAGTGACTTCTCCCTATGTAGGTGTCTTGGGCCCCACTCTCCCTTGACCAATGAAGACCAATGTCTTGGCCCGGCAAGAGGGACAGGTTTTATCTGGGGTAGCATCTCGGTAAGCTGGGCAAGGAACAGGCTTTAGAGAGCTGAAGTAGCTGAAGGAGAGCATGTGTGGGTGGTGACGGACTCTGGGCTGAATGAAGAACCGAACTCCTGACCCAGGTGGGGGATGGATCAGGCGTGGTGGGCGGGCTGCTCTCATTGCCTCTTTTTCTGCTCTGGGCGCAGGAGATCACAGAGCTGCCTGACTACAACAAGATCTCCTTCAAGGAGCAGGCACCAGTGCCCCTGGAGGAGGTGCTGCCTGATGCCTCTCCCCAGGCCTTGGACCTGCTCGGTCAGTTCCTCCTCTACCCTCCACGACAGCGTATTGCAGCCTCCCAGGTAGGGTCAAAGGTTATTGTTCCTAATACTCTGCTCTGAAGCTGTGGGACCCTGCCAAGTCAGTGACTCTTAGAACCCTTGGAGATGGGTTTCAGGAGGCTTCAGAAGAGTAGGAGTCAGTGTCCCCTGCCCTCTCTCTAGCTCCTCTCCCTTGTCACCGGTTCTTTCCTGTAGTTGCTGGTGTGTTGTCTCTTTCTCACCCTGACTGCTCTTGCTCTGTTCCTATTTCTCCTATGTTTGCTCTTCTCAAGCCCCAGGCTTTCCTTTGGGCTTGTGCTCCTGTGTCCCAGCTCTTCAAAGCCTGCAGCATCTCTCTAGTCTTCTTCAGCCTTTCTCCCCAGCTTTATTGTATGGTTTGTCCTGGGAGACGTTAACAAGTGTCTGTTCACTGCAGATAGGACACTGGTAACAAATCTGACCTGAGTTGAGCTCAGTTTCAGGTGCTTCCTGGGACTTGTGGGTTTCCAAGAAGCCTCTCGCCCAGAGGGAATGTTTCAATTGGCAGGAAATAGCTACACAACACGCTCTCTCTATTGCTGGTGACATACTGTGCATTTTGCCTCTTTCTCCAGTTTGTGTCCCCAACCCTTCCTCTGTGGCAAGACTTTTTTTTTTTTTAGCCTACTGCTGTGTTCCCAGCTGTTGGGACAGTGCTTCAGACATAGGCACATAGGCAAGGTTTGCTGAGTCAGTTGACGAATCCAATCCTGGGAACAAACAGTGACCAGATTTCTTCTACTACCCCTTATTTTCTACCCTCAGGCCCTTCTGCACCAGTATTTCTTCACAGCTCCTCTGCCGGCCCATCCGTCTGAGCTGCCAATTCCTCAGCGCCCAGGGGGACCTGCATCCAAGGCTCATCCAGGGCCCCCCCATGTCCATGACTTCCATGTGGACCGTCCTCTTGAGGAGTCACTGTTGAACCCAGAACTGATTCGGCCCTTCATCCCAGAGGGTTGAGATCCTGGTCCAGGCCTTCCTGCACCCCAGGTGCACCGGGACAGCTGTCCTTCTGATTTTATACACACCACACTTAGCGTACTTGAGAGCTGGGCTCCGGGAGGCAGAACCATGATGTTCGTTGCAGCAGAGAAAAAGATACACAGCCTACAGACATGGCCTCCAGAAACTGCTGGCTGTGTCCTTCTCCAGTGCTACCTCTTAGTGGTACCACCCAGCCTTAGAGATGATTCTCAGTCTCTGTCTCCCCTTCATGAATATTGCTACTATAGCACCACCCCGGGGGAAGCACAGAGAGTAAGCTGTCTTCATACTGGGGACACAGCTGGAAGTCAGACATGCTTTAGTTTTGGTTTCACTGGGTCAGGGTGTGAGATTCACATAAAAGCCCTGGGTGTTTCTGCCTGTATTTGCACCTTGTCTGTTGTTGTTAGGGGAAGGACAAGAGTGAGCTTTAGTTCACTGGGGTCAGGTACCCAGAAGGTGCCTCCAGTAAGGGCCATTAAGGTCCTGAGGCTTCCTTGCTATTTATGGGACTTGAGTGCTCATTTGGGAATGAGGGTCCAGAAGCTGAGGCCCCGGGATGGACAGTCCAGCTCCCAAAGCACACTTTGCACATCGGGTGGTCAGTGAGTTTGCACGTCGGGTGGTCACTGAGCCTGGGCTGCTGTGCAGATTCGAAGCAGACATTCCTGGAATTCATTCAGTAAGTAAATTCCAGTATGACTCAGCCAGCTCGTTTTTGTATTTCATAGGAATATATTAAGACAAATCTAAAACAGTGGTTTTACACTTCCCAAAGCAGCAACCCTTTAGTACAGTTCTTCATGTTGTGGTGACCCCTCCCCCGCCAACCATAAAATTAGTTTTGTCATAACTTCATAACTGTAATTTTGCTACTGCTACGAATCATAATGTAAACATCTTATATGTGACGTCAAGGGGGTGGAGACCCACAGGATGAGACCCACTGGTCTAGATCCCACAGTGTCGTGGAGCAAGAGGAGGGAGCGGAGAGATGAGGAAAGGACTTGTGTATTTAGACTTACTGCAGGGTAGTATAACACCTGAGACAGGATATTGTTTCAGGGATGGATTAGATAGGATCTTAACTATCCATTATTCAGATACATGACAAAATATGATAGCAGTTATGGCGTACACCTGTAGTCCCACACTCAGGGGTCTGAGACAGGAGGGTTCCAAAGAGTGGAAGGCCACGTTAGGCTACAGTGTAAAATCCTGTCTCAAAAAAAAGTATATGTGTGAATATATGTGTATATATGAATATGTATGTATATGTGCATTCATGTATATAATATACACACATTGGAGATACATTATATTTTTCAGATGTCTGTTGTAGGCCTAACATGTATTGGGTGTTTGTTCTGCGAGTCCTGGAGACGCAGAGGTGACTAGTGGGGCTGGCTGCTCCTGGCTTCAGTGCTTACAGGGAAGAGCACAGATGTCGTTTCAGGATTATGATTCCTCCATAGTCCGACCTCTGTTTATTCCTCTGGTCACATCTTTGCAGACTCTAAGGGTAGCTGAGCTCCATTAGTTACTTGTAGCTCTTATGTACGCACAGGTGGTAGTTTGTGTCTGGACTCCGTTTGGAAATAGTTAAAGGTACAGGCTGATAAAAAAGTAGCTCATTTGGTGATGTATAAACTGATGTCTTCAATGATCTCTGCAAAACCTTTTTTAAAAACTGATAACCAGGCACACAGGAAACAGTGAAAGGAACAGAAAACTTCTGTGGGTTTCCAGATGGTGGACTCACCAGAGACAGGGCAGCTGGGCAGCTGTCACACTTGGTACTTTGTAAAGTAAGTAAGGGGGAATAGAGTAGGCACTGTTGAAAACCATGTAATACATACAGCAAAGCACAAATACATAGCACACAGTAGGAGGTTTTACACCCCCACCTTCACCCCCAACCCTGGTTTGGCTTGTTCTTTTCAAGATGAGAAGATAAGGTTGGCTTTGAACTCCCTTGTGACTGAGATGACATATATATATGTATATATATATATATATATATATATATATATATATATATAAAGATTTATCTTTCTATTTATCTATTATATGATATTCTAGCTGTCTTCAGACACACCAGTAGAGGGCATCAGATCTTATTACAGATGGTTGTGAGCCACTGTGTGGTTGCTGGGATTTGAACTCAGGACCCCTAGAAGAGTAGTCAGTGCTCTTACCCTCTGAGCCATCTCTCCAGCCCGATCTTTCAAATGATCTTTCAAATGCTGGATCACAAGCCTGAATCACCACCCTCAGCTCACAGTAATAATTTAGATGCCAAGAGTAAATGTTCTAGCTGGAACAAAGGTGGCCACTTACATTAAAAAGGAGGTGAAACAGGTATCAAGAGTGGAATTATAAATACCAAACCTTTATACAAGCAACAGAATAAAAAGTGTAGCATAGTTTGATATCAAAGTAGACAGAGGCAGTTGCTGGGGATCATAAACTCTAACAACTTAAGTTTTTACACATATATGCGTACAATACAGATCCCCCCCCTTTGACACTGAGTCTTGTGTAGCTGAGACTAGCCTTAAACTCGCTCTATAGCTCAGGATGACCCTGCACTCATCCTTCTGCTACCCACCATGATGCCGAGATTGTAGGTGTGAGCTCCTGACTCTGGGTTCTGCAGTGCTGGGAGTGGCATGTTGGACGGTCACTCTGCGAGGGCCATATTCCCACCCTCTTTTCCGAGACTCGTCTCGATGTCTGGCCCATGCTTCTCAGCCCCTGGTATAGCTCGGTTTGCAGGGGGTTGCCACTGTAGCCAACTTCAGATTTTAAGATAGATATGAGTAGTAAGGGAGCTAAGAGTAGATAAATCCACTTTCAAGGTAGTTGGTTTAAAGCTGGGCATAGTATGGCTGCAGGTGGGGGCACACAGTCTTAATCCCAACATTTGAGATGCAGAGGCAGGCGGGCAGATCTCTGTGAGTTCAAGGCCTGTCTGGTCTGCATAGTGAGGTCCGGGCTAACCTGGGCTACATAGTGAGACCCCGTCAAAAAAATACGTATGCATGATAGAATTAATGGCAGATAAGTCACGAGGAGAAGGAAAGATTTGTATGTGCATGTGTGTGCAGATACACGTGTGCCTAAGCACATGTGCAAAGCTTCCATGAGTTGCTTTTCTATCAGGTGGGTCTCGGGGATTGAGTCCAGGTCATGAGGCTGAGTGACAAGTTACCTTTACCAGTAGAGTCATTTTGTCAGCCCTTTGTATAGGGTTTATGTAGATGCTTCACTTCCAGGAGGGACCTCAGAGTCCAGAGACATCCTGCAGGGTTCTGGAAGCAATTCCCTGTGGACACTGGTGGATGGCCGCATTTTATTGCAGTGCCAAAATACTCGGTGGATTTAATAAAATGGGGCTTAATGACATTTGCTTGTAGTACTGCCATTGGGATTGAGTTACAGTACCTCACAGGCTACTTTTTGTCTCCAGAAGCGAGTTGAATAGCTGAATTTGAGGAATTTGCAGAAATTACCCACCAAGTCCTTACCCAGCCCTGGGAAGTTTGTAACTAGTTTCTAGTTTACCAGGAGGCTTCATCGGGGTAAAAGATTTGCCTGTGACCTGGTTCCTGGTCTCCATTACTAACTTAGGCACTTCAGATGAGATTCCAAAGCCACCTGCTGTCTCCTGCCCAGACCTGGCCACACAAACACCTCCTTTCATTTCTGAATTGTTTCCTTCTAGAAGCCTGAGCTCCACCTCAATCACCCATCAGGTGCTTCCGGTCCATCCCGGACTGGGCTCCTGAGAGAACCTCAGTCCATCCTCAGCAGAAGGGAGGGAGGGAGGGAGGGAGAGAGAGAGAGAGAGAGAGAGAGAGAGAGAGAGAGAGAGAGAGAGAGAGAGAGAGAGAGAGAGAGGGAGGGAGGGAGGGAGGGAGAGAGACAGAGAAAGAGACAGAGAGAGAGACAGAGAGACACAGAGAGACAGAGACAGAGAGACAGAGACACACACAGAGAGAGAGAGACAGAGTCAGGGAGAGCATCTTTCTGTTGGGTTTGAAGGGTATGGAGGGCTGCAAGAGTGGCTGCCCTTCTGTGACAGGAGCAAGCCTGATGGTTTCAGGAGCAAATCAGACTTATGCAGAGGAGAATAAAACCAAAAAAAAAAAAAAAAAAAAAAAAAGGAGAAAGAAAGCACAGGTGATTTTGTGTTTATGGATGGCAGGAACTTTTCACAGTGGAGCAGGTTGCAGGGAGGAAAGAAGGAAGAGGAGGGAGAAGAACAGGGAGGGAGGGAACACTAGCTGACTCTAGGTTTTTCTAGCTGACCTTTAGGTTTCCCCTCTAATTACTTAGAAATAGTGTCTGCCTGATCTTCCCTTCCTTGTCTGGAGCAGAGAGGCTTCATACAGGTTACAGATTCGCCCCTGATCTCTGGCCTCCACCACTGTTGGGTGACATTATTTGAGGGGATATAAGAATACATATCTGTGGGGCTGGAGAGATGGCTCAGTGGTTAAGAGCATTGACTGCTCTTTCAGAGGTCCTGAGTTCAATTCCCGGCAATCATATGGTAGCTCACCACCATCTGTAATGGGATTTGATGCCCTCTTCTGGTGTGTCTGAAGATAGCTACAGTGTACTCACATACATGAAATAAATAAATCTTAGAAAAAAAAAAGAGAATACATATCCATTTACCACAGATAGGGAATCAACAACAGACTATCAATGTCCAAGTTGGCAAAACAGCTTTATTGGGGTTACTTAAAGGAATATGAGTGAGTGGTTACTTATAGAAGCAGAAATAACAGCTCACGAAAACTGAATACCTGGAGCGTGCTGGTGTGAGATTCTTCTAGGCAGCTCAGCTTACCTGATAATGTCCCCTAGCAGGCTTTATAGTTGATACGTGCTTGGGGGCAGGCATATGCCTAGTGAATCTGGTGAGTTTCAGGGACTCCCTGAAGCCTTTGAGTTGTTTACTTCTTGATCTTAATGGATTCCTTGCAGGACGGAATGCATTACCTCCTCATGGGTCATCTTGTGTCTTTACAAGCCTCCCTTCAAGATGGAGTCAACGAAGATGTGGGCAGTAGGTGGCACTGTTGGCTTGTGTAATACAATCCACATTGCATGCTCTGGAGAACCGAGTTGCACCTTGGGAGGAGGGAAAAGGAAGAAAAAACATGAATTTCCCAAACTCTCTGAGTCCCCAAAGGCTCGGGACAGGCAGGTATTCTTAGTATAGCAAATCACGTGACTGACAGGCACAGCCCAAGCAGGACAGTTTCCACCCCAGGCTGCCGTTTTCTCAGGACAGGGACCTCAAATCATCAAAGGGGCTATCACTTCCAGGACAGGTTAGAGGACTGTGAGGAAGGACCCCGCCAGAACCTGGTCAGCCCAGAGCAGTGGAGCCGATTGCTGCAGGGGGTGGGGGCGAGGACGGTGGGAGGGATGGGCAGGAGGGCTTTGGAAAATGACCTCTGTGCTGCTATGCTGCCTTTGCCATCGTAAGGTAAAAAGTATCCCTGTGGCTCATCTCTGAGACAGGGACTCCGACAAGAACCGAATAGCTACCCACATGGTTGGTAGATCACAGCTGGGCTACCTGACGCTCAGAAGCATCTTGGTTCCCTTTGAGTTTGCCCCTTTCTTGTCCACCCTTCCCCTCCCCATCATTTCTGTTTCTCTTCACTCTGGGGTTTGTTCCGGGTGGCCATACCTGCGGGTGTACACTTGTGATCCTGACACTTGGGAGGTGGAGGCAGGAGGATCAAAAGTCTGAGTGACGGGGTTTTGTATCAAAATCAACGAAAACCAAATCTAGATGAATGTATAAAAGAAGATTTTGTTTTTAGTGACCTGGGTGGAACCCTTCAATGCCACTGTTGTCTTTGGGAATGACTATGGAAAGGGGTGGGTGCCTGGACAGGACATAAGGAGGTGAGAGAAGCCCACTCCTATCAGATACTCACTAGGAAGTTCGGCTTTATTTTGTTTTAAGTTTTATTTCATGTGACTGCTTTGCCTTTGTGTATATGGGTGCACCATGTGTATATACCTGGTGCCCTTGGAGGCCAGGAGAGGGTGGCTGATCACTTGGAACTCGAGTTACCAATGGCTACATGCCACCATGTGGGAGCTGAGAACCAGAACTAGGGCTTCTGTAAGAGCAGCAACTCCTCTTAACTCCTGAGCTCTCTCTCCCTGAGCGCTCTCTCCAGTGCCTTGTTTTTTTTTTTTTTTTTGTTTCGTCTATTCCTTTTTGAGACCGGGTCTCGCTCTGGAGTCCACACTGGCCTCAAACTCGTGACCCTGCTGCTCCAGCTTCACCAGGCTGACATGTTAGGTATGCAACACCACTCGAGACAGCGTTGGGGCGTTTCGATGTACTGGGCAACAAGGAGGCAGCACTGACATAAACAGACGCAAACCTGTTCCCTGGAGCTTACAGCCTAAAGGGAGATAGACCTGCATTTGGGTGAACAGATACAAAGGCACCTCAGACGGTGTCCATCAGAGGGACCCAGCCCGAGTGAATGCTGACGAAGGGTATGGATGGCAGGCTTCTGACCCTCACATACGTGCTTCCACTGACGTATCATTTATACCGTGGTCCGAGGAAAGGGCTAAGAATAACTGTCGTGCAAAAAGTTTGAAAAGCAGAGGCTCTCATCAGCTGGAAACCTTTGAATACTTTTTACAGCCAGCTTAAATTTAATGGCCCCATGGATGATCCCATTTAAGCTGACAATGACAAAGGCCTTCTGAACTTCCCAAGTTACACAGAGAGCAATTATCGCCCTCACTAAATGTCTGTGTGTGTCTGAAAAGTAATTTAACTTCCCTTTTATTTTTCCTTTATGTGGTACCGGGGATCAAACCCACGGCCTTTTGCACATTAAGCAAGTGCCCTACCACTGAGCTATATCACAAGCTTGGGGAAAAAAAAATTTTTTTTTTAAAGCCAAGCAAATGTCTGTCAAACCACAGTGCCACAAAAATGTCAACTTGGGATTTTTAAATTTAGCACCAATAGAAAATTGTTGTAGGCATATATATATTTTTTGCTACAAAAATACAGTTTTAAATTTCAGTTTGAAATTTGACCTTGAGATTTATGTTAGCAAACCTACTTATCTGCCTATAAATTCATTTTTATTTTTTTAAAGGAATGCTTAGGAATAATTTGAGTAGTCAATTTTAAATGCCCTTCACTTGGGACCTTTGAATCTGCCCTCCTTTATCTTCAATTACTCCTCTGTTTAACCCAATTCCTTCCCAATGTATACCAAAAAAAAAAAAAAAAAAAAAAAAAAAAAAAAAAAAAAAAAGCAGTATGTATTGGCTGGTTTTGTGTCAACTTGACACCAGCTGGAGTTATCACAGAGAAAGGAGCCTCAGTTGAGAAAATGCCTCCATGAGATCCAGCTGTAAGGCATTTTCTCAACTAGTGATCAAGGGGGCAGGGCTCAGCCCACTGTGGGTGGTGCCATCTCTGGGCTGGTAGACCTGGGTTCTATAAGAAAACAGCTGAGCAAGCCAGGGGAAGCAAGCCAGTAAGTAACATCCCTCCATGGCCTCTGCATCAGCTCCTGCTTCCTGACCTGCTTGAGTTCCAGTCCTGACTTCCTTTGGTGATGAACAGCAATGTGGAAGTGTAAGCTGAAAAAACCCTTTCCTCCCCGACTTGCTTCTTGGTCATAATGTTTTGTGCAGGAATAGAAACCCTGACTAAGAAATAGTTTTATGATTTTTAGGAGACTGAGGTGATAAACTTAGAACAAAACAAAATACCACGGTATGCCCTTGGCTCAAAGATTGTTCCTCAGCAAGCATGGTGGTGTGAGTGCTATCCTCGTACAGGGGAGGCAGAGTTGAGTCGACAGCCTTCTCTACAGAGTTCTCAGCTAGTCAAGGCTACACAGTGAGACCTTATCCCAAAGCAAACAACCCACTCTCCACCCCAAGATCTAGAATTATAATAATCATAACGATGCGATACTGGTAGTGACCTCACTGACAAATCAGGAAGACCGTCTTTTTTATGATTCCCTTGTACCTATGTAGAGGACTTGAAGATACATACAATAAGACTTTAAAGCACCGAGGACAGACATTAGAGAAGATGGAGAGGACCTCTTATGCTCACGAACTGAGAAAAATCAGTTTTATGATGTTCATGCTACTTAAAGTGCTCCATAGATTTAATATAAACACCATCAAAATACCAATGCTGTTCTTCACAGAAATGGAAGACAGTCCTAGGCTGGGCAAGATGGCTCAGTGGTAGGAGGTTCTTCACAGTAAGCCTGATGACCTGGGTCTGATCCTCAGCCCACATATTGGAGAGAGATAATTTCCTGCAAATTGTTCCCCCTCCCCTTTCTAATTAATGTAAAAAGAAACTTAAAAAAAATCCTAATATACATATCGATACAGGAAAGAACCCAGATAACCAAAGCAATTTTGAGCACAAAAAGAATCATAAAACTTGATTTCTTTTTTGAGGAAGTCTCTCTCTCTCTCTCTCTCTCTCTCTCTCTCTCTCTCTCTCTCTCTCTCTCTCTCTCATTTTTACACTCCAGATTTTATTCCCCTTCCGGTCCACCCTCTGACTGTTCCACATCTCATACTCCCCCCCTCCCCCATCTCCATGAGGATGCTTCCACCCTACCCACCTGACAGAACTCTAAACTCCCTGGGGCCTCCAGTCTCTTGAGAGTTATGTGCATTTTCTCTGACTGAACCCTGACCCAGTATATGTGTTGGGGGCCTCATATCAGCGGGTGTGTGCTGCCTGGTTGGTGATCCAGTGTCTGAGAGATCTTGGGATCCAGGTTAATTGAGACTGCTGGTCCTCTTACAGGGTCACCCCCCTCCTCAGCTTCCTCAGCTTCCTAACCACAGGGGTCAGCAGCTTCTGTTGATTGGTTGGGTGCAAATATTTGCATCTGACTCTCTTTAGCTGCTTGTTGGTCTTTCAGAGGGCAGTCATGACAGGTCCCTTTTTGTGAGCACTCCATAGCCTCAGTAATGGTGTCAGACCTTGGGGCCTCCCTTTGAGGGAGCGTCTTTTCCTGAGGCTCTTCTCCATTTCCATCCTTGCAGTTCTTTCAGACAGGGGCAATTATGGGTCAGAGTTTTGACTGTGGAATGTCAACCCCATCTCTCACTTGATGCTGTCTTTCTGCTGGAGGTGGGCTCTACAAGTTCCCTCTCCCCACTGTAGGGCATTTCATCTAAGGTTCCTCCCTTTGAGGCCTGACAGTCTCTCACCTCCCCTGTCTCTGGTACATTCTGGAGGGTCCTCCCAACCTCCTACCTCCTGAAGTTGCCTGTTTCCATTCTTTCTGCTTGCCCTCAGGGCTTCAGTCCTTTTCCCCCACCTAATACCAGATTATGTTCTCCTCTTCCTTCCCCTTCCCTTTCCCTCACAGGTCCCTCTATCCTTCCCAAGTGGTACTGAGGCATCCTTACTAGGGCCCTGAGGAAGGGTCTCTTTATATCTTGGCTGTCTTGGAAGCTTAAACTCACAGAGATCTTCTGCCCCTGCCTTCTGAGTGCTGAGATTAAAGGTGTGTGGTACTACGTCAGGCCATAAAGCCTGGTTTTAAGACTTGCCACAGAGAAGCAGGCAACACAAAAAGTATTGAAAGTAGACCAGTCACTGAAGCATTCGGGAGGCTGAAGCAGGTTCCTCAAGAATTTGAGGCTAGCTTAAGCTACACAATAAGTTCTAGGCCAGCATGGGCTATAGAATGAAATCCTATTTCAGACAAACAGACAACCCCCCACAGTGCTTCATAATAGGAACGGAGAACGGCTCACCCCATTAAAAAGTCAAACTGAAATGGACCAAAGACTTTAAGGTACCAGCTTCTAAAACTATTCGAAGAAAATATGGGAAAGCAGTTCCAGCCTTTAAGGGTGATGACTTCCCCAGATCACAGAAGACCACGTGGGGATTGATAAGGTGGTGTCACATTCAACTGAGAGCTTTTGTGTAGCAAAGGAGGCAACAAACAAGTAAAGAGAGTGCATGTAGACATGGAAAGACCTGCCAGTTGCTCACCTCACACAGGATTAATATCCAAAATAGAACTCAAAGACTTAGCAGCAAAACAGCAAGCAGCCCAATAAAACTCGAGCAAATGATCTGAGTAGACACTTCTCCGAAGAAGAACTCTAGAGAGCTGATAATACAACAATCCACAAACAACGCTCAACATGTCTGGAAACGCAGACCAAAAACCACAAGGGACTGCAAAATACCTCAAGACTGGGCTAAGAGAGGATTCATGGCCAACCTTACTAGAGTGACTGCTGGCTGGTAACACCTTTCCCTATCCTATGCGTCTCTCCTCCTGTTAGTTTGTTTGATTCCTTCAGAGTGGGGCGACTGGAGGGAGGAGCGGGCAAAGAAGAGAACATCTCATCTCATCTCATCTCCTGTGGTAGCTTGTTCTTGCTGTATTCTGGTCACTAGGGGGCAGCCTCCCACAGTGTGGACAGTGATCTGAGGGGCAGAGGAAATGTTGCCAAGAGTCCAGACCTGGAATGAGCAGACAGTAGTTTCAACTGGCTGATCTTCAGGTGTTGGTGGACACAGAACACAGATATATTTAGGGGTGATGATGAATGAGACAAGTGAGCTATCACTGAACAAAATTTCCAGCTGAGTATGCTTCTCCTCCTCTTCCTCCCCCTCCCCCTCCTCTCTCTCTCTCTCTCTCTCTCTCTCTCTCTCTCTCTCTCTCTCTCTCTCTCTCTCTCTCTCTCAAGAACTGTTTTGGGCTGGAGAGATGGCTCAGTGGCTGAGAGCACTGACTGCTCTCCCAAAGGTCCTGAGTTCATATCCCAGCAACCACATGGTGGCTCACAATCATCTGTAATGTGACATGATGCCCTTTTCTAGTGTCTGAAGACAGCTACAGTGTACTTAAATATAACAAATAAATCTTAAAACAAAAACAAAAATAAAACAAAAAAGAACTGTCTCATGTGGCACAGGCTAGCTAACATCTAACTCCCCAGGTTTCTGAGAATGTTTTTGAGCTTCTGATCCACCTGCCTCTACTTCTAGAGGGTTGGGATTACAGTGAGCACCTCCATATCTTGTTTATGCAGTGTTGGGAGTTGAACACGAAGTTTTGTGCATGCTTGGCAAGCATGCTACCAACTGGGCTGCACCCCCAGCCCAAGAATGCTTTTCTAAGCAGCTCTCAGCATTTGCTCTGACAGTTATGATTCTGTGGGTGGGGGCCTGACAGGCTAAGTCAGTGTGTTCTGTTCACACACCGAGGGTGCAGTAAATGACCAAACCTGCTGAGGCAGTCAACGGGGCTCTCCAGTAGCAGATCGAGGATTAAAGAGAAAGAGATGATTAGACAGTCCTGCAGCACGACCCCCAGCCAGTTCTGAGGCTGAAAGGTGGGTTTAATTTTTCCTAGTCTGCTTTTATACCATTTTAATTACATGCAAGTAGTAATAAGGTCGGTTCTAGGGTAAGGGAACAAGACAATAAACACAAATAGCCAGGGAACAAGCAAGAAGGTGAACAAACACGAAAAGGGAACAAGAAGGCAATAAACAAAGTCCTGTAGTCACTTTCTCAGGGCTTGTAAAGATGGCGGGGTTATCTGAGCCTACTTCTCTGTCCTAGGCAAAGTCATACTCTTGCTGGAAGCCTACTTCTTTGTTCTAGCCTAAAATCAGATTCCTGCCTGTCCTAACCCAACATCAAATTCATGCCTCAGTAGCCCTACTCCCTCATCCTGGCCCAATGTCAAATTCTTGCCAAGCGACCCCTGAAGCTCTCCACAAGCAAATGGAGACAGTTTGGTCACTTTTGTGCCCTGGGGTCTGGCACTTAGCAGGTATGTAAACCTTTGCTGATGAGTGGGGACTTTTAGTGAGCCACACCCTACCCATCTTCCCTGCAGACTCTCCCTCCTTCCTGAACCTGCTCCTCAGGAGCCTCTCTGTGGCACATGAGCCCCAGGCTCTTTGCATGATTAGAAAGGAAGTATTTGTGCCTGCTTACAAGTGACATCTTGAAACATCCATGCCTCCAATGTACATTGAAGATGTCATTGCAAGACTGAATCTTAGTTGACGCATGGCATATTCTGCAGTTCTTATGACCAAACGAAAACCCACACCAAACCATGAGCTGGTGACCACGGAGGTGGTAAACCCTTCACCCCTGAGCACCCTGAGAACAGTCCAATGGGACTGTCTTCACATGCTGTGTGGGCACCTGTGTAAATCTACCCACTTGCTGCAAGCAAGAGGCATTTCAGTATGCTTCATACCAAATTACTTTTGATTACAAAGCTTATCCAGGAGCTAAATGCAGATCACATCTAGGCATGCTTTCTTCAGCCAGCTGTTGAGGATTTTAAAGTGCAAGGGTTCAGCATTTGTACATCTTGTTTTCTGAAGACTTAGTGACGCACGGTATTTAAGCAGGCACGTGGAGTGTGCTTTCCAGAGTTGCGGTTTTCAGGGGCACGGCCGGGTGTCCAGGAGACAGATGACCATAATGAGGCTGAAGTACTTTGATGTGTTCACAGCTTTATGGAGGTGGTTGTGTGGAGATTCGATACCTCAGGAAGACACGTGCTGATTACTTCACATGATTAACACCGGCAACAAACAGGTTACTCTTCAAGAAGTGGCACCTGTGGAGGAGTAAGATGCTGTCTGAAAACATGCAGGTAAGTCGTGCGGGAACTCACTGATACAGAGAGTTAGAGATGGATTGCTGTGCAAATTTTGTAACCCGAGATCAAATTCGTAGGGCCCCAATGCAAAAGAGCTGAACACCACAGCATGGCTCATGGTCCCGGAGCTGGGAAAGCAAATGCAGGTAGATTCCCAGAGTTGCTGACTCGAAAACTCCATCCAGGTTTCAAAAAATAAGATGGAGAGGGATTGAGGAAGAAGCCCTACTGCTTGTTTCTCTGAAGTTAGCTTTTCATGTCTCTATCATAAAGTTTGAAGCTGTGGTTTGTCACTCACGTTAGAAATCAAGGGGGTGAGTCAGGTTCGTTAAATGTTCATGATCAAGTTCAAAAAAGCTTGAAGCTACAAAGGAAAAGAGACATTTGACTATATATATATATATATATATATATATATATACCTCTTTCATGTGGCAAATGGGCCACTTTCATGTCATCATGAAAGCTCTATCTGGTTTCATTCATGCCTTTGAGACGTAGCAATTGTTTGGCTGTGGACTCCTGATTAGCACATAAATAAACAAATATGGCCACAGAGGTGACAAACCAGCGTGATCAATGCTTCGCTTTTTATTTTTTAAAATTATTTTATTGGATATTCTCTGTATTTACATTTTAAATGTTATCCCTTCCCCTCCTCTCCTCCCCCTTTCCTTTCCCTCCCCCGTCCTTCCCCCTACCCCTCCACTCGTTTCCATGAAGGTGCTCCCTCTCTCAATCACCCTCTCCACCTCAACGCCTTGGCTTTCCTTATACACTGTAAAAACAAGCCTTCACTGGACCAAAGGCCTCTTCTCCCATTGATTCCAGACAATGCTGTCCTCTGCTACATATGCACCTGGGGCCATGGGTCTCTCCATGTGTGGTCAATGGTTGGTGTTTTACTTCATGAGAGTTCTGGAGGGTTTGGTTGGTTGATAATGTTCTTCCCATGGGGTTGCAACCCTGTCAGCTCCTTCAGTCTTTTCTCTATCTCCTTCATTGGGGGTCCCCATGTTCAGTCCAGTGGTTAGCTGCAAGCATCCTTAGCTCTATCTGTGACTCTGGCAGAGCCTCTGAGGAGGCATCCATATCTGGCTCTTGCTAGTAAGCACTTCTTGGCATCAGCAAAAATTGGGTTTGGTGGCTGCATATGGGATGGATCCCCAGGTGAGGCAGTCTCTGGATGATCTTTTCTTCAATTCAGTGTTTCATTTTAAATTCAATTTTGTTGAAGTGCACAATCGTTACAGTGACTACATTTAAGGACTAATGTAATAAATGACATCTGCTGCTTTTCTCAATGTAATTTGGCAGTAAAATGTTCATATGAATTTGTTATTTTAAGGAACTCTTAATTCACAGTGGCTCATTATCTCCTTTATCTGGCATCTCTGTCAAACTTCATTACTTATGAAAATGAAAGCCAAAGACAACATCCATTGTCCAGTAAGACCTGCATACACAGATTAAAACTGCCATATTCGAACTTTTCTGTTTTTAAACCCTTAAGCGCATTTACTTGCATCAAATACATTATTGATCATTACTGACTCAAAGAGCATGCTGTTCTCTTCTGTTCCCCTCGGTCTTCATTTCTTCCTGGGCTTCACAAAACCTGTGGACATCACTGGGATGAAAAAACATTTTATTAATATATAAAATATATAAATACAATACATAATAGTATATATTAATCTAGTCAGTCTTTTTAAGCCTGTCTTAATTTTGAGAAATGAGTTTCTCTGTAGTGTTTCTTAATGCTTTAGATGTAGTTTGATTTTATTTATCCCTGTTACTATCTTATCCCTGGAATCGTCTTCTTCCTACTTTAATTTCCACTAACATTTTTTTAGATATTTTCTTTTTTTTCTTCTCTACATGTATGTGGATATTAGGGAGCAATCTGTGGGACTCAGTTCTCTATTTTCACTATGTGGTTCCCAAGGATAGAACTCTGGTATCAGGCTTGCAGGCTGAATATTCAAAAACCTTTTGTAGTTTTTACATTTTAATGAACACATGCCATTTGTGTTTATGAAGCTGAGTAATTCTGCTTAAGCTGATGCTCTTGTTAGAAAACAAAACACTATTAGGGATTACAAAGGGAAGTAAGAGTATTGAAAAATAGATACATTAGATTTGATTTCCAGATAATCATTAGTTCATTATACATTAAAAAGGTAATGGGTAGTGTACATGTTGATAATTACACACACACATACACACACCACATACACACATACATACACACATGCACACATACACATGCATGCACACATAAATATATACATGCATATTTTTTATAAAGATTTATTTACTTAATGTATATGAGTATAATAACAGCAAAAGAGGGCACTGGATTCCATTACAGATGGTTGTGAACTACTATGTGGTTGCTGGGATTTGAACTCAGGACCTCTGGAAGAGTAGTCAGTGCTCTTAACCACTGAGCCATCTCTACAGCTCTACATTTTTTTTTTCTTCTTGAGACAGGGTCTCACTATGTCTGTCCTGGCTGTCCTGAAACTGCTTTTCTCCACATAATTTGGCAATAAAATACTCATATTTGTTATCTGAAGGAATTTGTAGACCAAGGTTGCCTTACACTCACAGAGATCTGACTAGTCTGTGCTGCCTTTGTGCTGGAATTAAAGGTCCAAAATGCCTGACTATAATTCATATATATATATATATATATATATATATATATATTATATATATATTAATTATATATATCTCACTGCTAGCTGCATTAAAGAACAGAGGAAGACAAGAAGTTGTGGAAAGCCCAGAAAAAGTAATAGAGGGAGTTTTAATTTTTGCTGTGATCCTTGAAAAGTTTACTTATAATCTTTGACTTTAACTACATATTGTAGTTGTGAGAGCTAGTGTGATCTTTAAATGATTTTAGGCAAAGTATTTTTAAGAACTTTATGATATGATCAAGTATTTGTGGCCTAGAATGAAGAGTTTGACCCCAGGAGGAGAATTGGGGAGTGGGGAATGGCTCACTTCATGCTCCCTGACATGCGGCAGCCACCTGTGCCAGTGACGACCAAAAATGGTGTGATGTAATCTCTGTGTGTAAGTTTTAGAACTTGGAAGTTAAAATTTATTCGTATCCAACCCATAAGACCAGATTTTACTGCGATAGGAAGGCACTTTATTGTTCTAATGCAGTGTGATTAGACCGATGAACTCATTATAACATTGTTGAAATCTTATTTTTTAAAGTTTTTTTCTCTTACAACTTTATTTTTAAAAAAAGAGGGATACATATACAGATTTTAAAAGGCATTTTCGCATAACACTATATGAATATTTTTTGTCAGTACTTAAATTTTTTAGAGGTTTGATAGCATGCATTGAAATCCCACTAGTTACCATAAGCATAAAGTACATGTAGAACAGAACGTTACATAAAAACAGTTTTCTTGGTGAGTATAGATTAAGCATAATATCTTTGAAAACCAAAAATTGCCACAAGGCTATATTCTTAGCTCTTGGATTATTAATGATTTAAGGTCCAGGTGTACCGCACTCTGATAGGATGCTATACATTTATATTTTCCTAAGAAGAACTGAGGCTTTCATTTTTTGGCCTTTGTTTTTCTTGAGATTCATATTGCCTGTGAGTTGTTTCTGGGGTGTTCAGAGCTTTCTGGGATATCCAATTATCAGTGACTGCATATTATGTCTGTTCTTTTGTGACTGAGTTACCTCACTCAGGATGATATTCTCTAGACACATCCATTTTCCTAGGAATTTCATAAATTCATTGTTTCTAATAGCTGAGTAGAACTCCATTGTGTAAATATACCACAATTTTTGTATCCATTCATCTACTGAAGGACACCTGGGTTCTTTCCAGCTTCTGGCTATTATAAATAGGGCTGCTATGAACATTGTGGTGCATGTGCCCTTATTGTATGTTGGAGCATCTCTGGGGTATATGCCCAGAAGTGCAATAACTGGGTCTTCAGGTAGTACTATGTCTAATTTTCTGAGGAATCGCCAGACTGATTTCCAGAGTGGTTGTACCAGTTTACAACCCCACCAACAGTGGAGGAGTGTTCCTCTTTCTCTGCATCCCCACCAGCATCTACTGTCTTCTGAGTTTTTGATCTTAGCCATTCTGAGTGGTATGAGGTGGAATCTCAGGGTTGTTTTGATTTGCATTTCCCTGATGATTAGGGATGTCAAGCACTTCCTTAGATGCTTCTCAGCCATTTGATATTCATTCCTCAGTTGAGAGTTTTTTGTTTAGCTTTGTACCTCCTTTTTAATTGTTTGATTCTCTGGAGTCTAACTTCTTGAGTTCTTTGTATACATTGGATATTAGACCTCTATCAGATGTAGGGTTGGTAAATATTATTTTCCAATCTGTTGGCTGCTATTTTTTTCTTCTCTTACAACTTTATTTTTTTAAAAAAGAGGGATACATATAACGTGTTGTTTTCTTGACAGTGTCCTTAGCCTTACAGAAACTTTGCAATCTCATTAAGTCCCATTTCTCGATCTTTGACCTTAGAGCACAAGCCATTGGTGTTCTGTTCAGGAAATTTTCTCCTGTGCCTATGTGTTCTAAGGTTTTCCCTACTTTCTCTTCTAATAGTTTAAGTGTACCTGGTTTAATGTGGAGATCTTTGATCCACTTACACTTGAGTTTTATACAAGGAGATAAGAAAGGGTATATTTTCATTCTTCTGCATGCTGAGTGCCAGTTGAACCAACACCATTTGTTGAAGAGGCTGTCCTTTTTCCATTGAATGTTTACAGCTCCCTTGTCAAATATCAAGTGAACATATGTGTGAGGGTTCATTTCTGGAACTTCTATTCTGTTCCATTGATCAATGTGTCTATCTCTGTACCAGTACCATGTGTTTTTTTTTTTTTTTTTTTTTGTTTTTGTTTTTGTTTTTTCTTTTTAACACAATTGCCTTGTAATATAGCTTGAGGTCAGCAATGGTGATTCCCGCAGATGTTTTCTTGTTGTTGAGGATGGATTTTGATATTCTAGGTTTTTTTGTTGTTCCAGATGAAATTGTGCATTGCTCTTTCCAACTCTATGAAGAATTGGGTTGGAATTTTGATGGGGATTGCATTGAATCTATAGATGGCTTTTGGTAAGATGGCCATTTTTACAATGTTGATCCTTCCAATGCATGAGCATGGGAGATCTTTTCATCTTTTGAGATCTTCCTCAATTTCCTTCTTCAGAATTTGAAGTTTTTGTCATGCAGGTCCTTCACTTGCTTAGTTAGAATCATACCAATGTATTGCATATTGTTTGTGACTATTGTGAAGGGTATCTTTTCCCTAATTTCTTTCTCCACATGTTTGTTCTTTGAGTAGAGGAAGGCTACTGATTTGTTTGAGCTAATTTTATATTCAGCCACTTTACTGAAGTTGTTTATCAGCTGTAAAAGTTCTCTGGTGGAATTTTTGGGGTCACTTAAGTATACTATCATGTCATCTGCTAATAGTGATGTTTTAACTTCTTCCTTTCTGATTTGTATCCCTTTGCTGTCTAATTGCTCTGGCCAGGACTTCCAGTACTATGTTGAATAGGTAGGGGGAGAGTGGGCAGCCTTGTCCAGTCCCTGATTTTAGTGAGATTGTTTCAAGTTTCTCACTGTTAAGTTTGATGTTGGCTATTGGTTTGCTGTATATTGCTTTTATTAGGTTTAGGTATGAGCCTTGGATTCCTGTTCTTTCCAAGACTTTTAACATGAAGGGGTGTTGAATTTTGTCAAATTCTTTCTCAGCATCCAGTGAGATGACCATATGTTTTTTTTCTTTGAGTTTGTTTATATGGTGGATTACGTTGATGGATTCCTGTATATTAAACCATCCCTGCATCCCAGGGATGAAGCCTACTTGATCATGGTGAGTTATCATTTTGATGTATTCTTGGATTTGGTTTGCAAGGATTTTGTTGAGTATTTTTGCATCAATGTTCATAAGTGAGATTGTTCTGAAGTTCTCTTTCCTTGTAGGGTCTTTGAGTGGTTTAGGAACAAGGGTTATTGTGGCCTCAAAAAATGAGTTGAGCAGTGTTCCATCTGACTCTATTTTGTGGAATAGTTTGGAGAGTATTTGTATTAGGTCGTCAATAAATATCTGATAGAATTCTGCACTGAACCCATCTGGTCCTGGGCTTCTTTTGGTTGGGAGGCTTTTGATGACTACTTCTATTTCTTTAGGTGTTATGGGATTATTTAAATAGTTTACCTGGTCCTGGCTTAACTTTAGTATCTGGTATCTGTCTAGGAATTCATCCGTTTCCTCCAGATTTTCCAGCTTTGTTGAGTATAGGCTTTTGTAGTAAGATCTGATGATTTCTTGAATTTCCTCAGTTTCAGTTGTTATGTCTCCACTTTAATTTTGATTTTATTAATTTTGATACTCTCTCTTTGGCCTCTAGTTAGTCTGGCTAAGGGTTTATCAATCTTGTTAATTTTCTCAAAGAACCAGTTCTTGGTTTTGTTGATTCTTTGACTGGTTATTTTTGTTTCTATTTGGCCTATTTCTGCTCTGAGTTTGATTAGCTCTTACTGTCTACTCCTCTTGGGTGTTTCTGCTTCCTTTTGTTCTAGAGCTTTAAACTGTGCTGTCAAGTTGCTAATGTATGCTCTCTCCTGTTTCTTTTAGGAGGCACACAGAGCTATGAGTATTTTTCTTAGTACTGCTTTCATTGTATCCCATAGGTTTGGGTATGTTGTGCTTTCACTTTCATTAAATTCTAGAAAATCCTTAATTTCTTTCTTTATTTCTTCTTTGACCATGCTATCATTTAGTAGAGCATTGTTCAGCTTCCATGTGTATATGGACTTTTTGTTTTCTTTGTTGTTATTAAAGACCAGCCTTAGACCATAGTGATCTGATGGGATGCATGGGAGTATTTTAATCTTCTTATATCTATTGAGCCTTATTTTGTGACTGACTATATGGTCAATTTTGGAGAAGGTGCCGAGAAGAAGGTGTATTCTTTTGTTTTAGAGTGAAATGTTCTGTAGATGTCTATTAGTTCCAATTGGTTCATAACCTCTGCTAGTTTCACTGCATCCTTGTTCAGTTTCTGCTTCCATGATCTGTCCATTGATGAGAGTGGGGTATTAAAGTCTCCCACTATTATTGTGGGGGGTGCAATGTATTTTTTGAGATTTAGTAGGGTTTCTTTTTTGAATGTGGGTGCTTTTGTATTTGGAGCATATATGTTAAGGATTGAGAGTTTCTCCTGATAAATTTTCTCTGTGATGAGTAAAAAGTGTTCTTCCTTATATTTTTTGATAACTTTTGCTTGAA
This sequence comes from Micromys minutus, assembly GCF_963924665.1. Lineage (NCBI taxonomy): Eukaryota > Metazoa > Chordata > Mammalia > Rodentia > Muridae > Micromys > Micromys minutus. Next base: position 91,599,310 of record NC_137969.1, on the reverse strand, counting down.
AATTTACTTTATTCTATATTAGAATGGCTACTCTAGGTTGTTTCTTGGGGCCATTTGCTTAGAAGGTTTTTTCCTAACCTTTTACTCTGAGATAGTATTTGTCTTTGTCTCTGAGATGAGTTTCCTGTATGCAGCAAGATGCTGGGTTTTGTTTATGTATCCAGTCTCATAGCCTATGTCTCTTTATTGGGGAATTGAGTCCATTTATGTTAACAGATATTAAGGAATAGTGGTTGCTGTTTCCTGCTATTTTTGCTTTTAGAGGTAGAATTGTGCCTGTGTGTCTTTCTTCTTTTGGTTTTCTTGCTTAGTTATTTTCTTGTTTTTACTAGGATGTAGTTTTTCTCCTTGTGTTGAGTTTTTCATCTATTATTCTTTGTAGGGCTGGATTTGTGGTCAGATATTGTGTAAATTTAGTTTGGTTCTGGAATATCTTGGTCTCTCCATCTATGGTGATTGAGAGTTTTGCTGGGTATAGCAGCCTGGGCTGACATTTGTGTTGTCTTAGGGTCTGTATGATGTCTGTCCAGGATCTTCTAGCTTTCATAGTCTCTGTTGAAAAATCGGGTGTAATTCTGATTGGTCTGCCTTTATATGTTACATGACCTTTTTCCCTTACTGCTTTTAGTATTTTTTGTTTTGAACACTTGGCATTTTGACTATTATGTGTCGGAAAGAATTTCTTTTCTGGTCCAATATATTTGGAGCTCTGTAGGCTTCTTTTATGCTCATGGTCATCTCATTCTTAAGGATAAGGAAGTTATCTTCTACGATTTTGTTGAAGATATTTACTGTGCCTCTTAGTTGATATTTTTCACCCTCTTCTATTTCTATTATCTTTAAGTTTGGTCTTCTCATTGTGTTTTGGAACTCTTGTACATTTTGTGATAGGAGCTTTTTGGTTTTTGCATCTTCTCTAAATATTTTGTCTATGTTTTCAAAATTGTCTTTGGCACCTGAAATTCTCTCTTCCATCTCTTGTAGTCTGTTGGAGATGCTTGCATCTGTGACTCCTGATTTTTTTTTTTTAAAGGTTTTCATCTCCAAGGTTGTCTCTTTTTGTGTTTTCTTTATTGTTTCTATTTCCATTTTTAATTCCTTCATCTCTCTGGTTGTGTTTTCCTGTAGTTCTTCGAGTGTTTTTTGTGTTTCCTCTTTAAAAGCTTCTCTTTGTTTATGTGTGTCCTCCTGTACTTGTTTAAGGGAGTTATTCATGCTCTTCTCAAAGATCTCCATCATCATTGTGAGGTATGATTTCCGGTCTGAGTCTTCTTTTTCTGGAGTGTTTGGCAATCCACTGCTTGCTGTGGTGGGAGAGCTGGGTTCTGATGTTGCCAGGTTGTCTCGGTTTCCATTGCTTAAGTTCTTTCATTTTTCTCTTGCCATCTTGTTGTCTGTGATTATACATGGTCTTGTTGTCAGTGACTGGTACCCGTCTCTCCCGTGGACCTGAGGGCCCGTGGGTTCAGGAAGAATACCGCTTGTGAGTGTTCAGCTTTTAGTGGGAAAGCAGTGAGTTCTGGTAGCAGTGACTCAGCTCTGTCTTTGTGGGCTCAGTTGTGGGAGCTCTTGTGAGGCTGTTCTGGTAGCTCAGCCCTGTGCCCACAGGTCCTGAATACTACTGGCAGGGACCTGGCTCTTTCTCTAGGCTACAACAGACCCTTTTCCTGATAGCACAGTACTTTCTGCTCTCTGAGGACTCACGATTTGCTTTCCCTGGACCTATGTGTCAGACTCTCCTCTGGTCCAGGTGTAAGAGGGTCTGTAGAGTTCAACTTCAAGCACTGCCTTTCCAGGGCAAACCCTGGCTCCCACTGACAAGGGCTTGTACCTTACTGTGGGCCTGTGTGTCTAGCCTTGAGCCAGGGCTTTTCGGGCAGATCCCAAATCCCTATGCCAGAGTTCTGGCTCCACCGTAGTGGAGGGCCAAGTTTTCCATGTGCTCCGCCTAGCCCTCTCTGCGCTTTGATTACTCACAGTGCAGTCTCAGCAGGCCTGTGTCCCTGAATCTCTGCTGTTCCAGGTGCCAAAGGGCCTGAGCATTTGGTCTGCTCCCACAGACTTTCTGGGGGGATCCTGAGTCCCTATGCCAGAGTTCCGGTTCCACTGATCTGGAGGGCCACATTTTCTGCGTGCTCTGCCTAACCCTATCTGTGCTTTGATTACTCACAGAGCAGTCTCACTAGGCCTGTGTCCCTGGATCTCTGCTGTTCCAGGTGCCAAACACGTTGTTGAAATCTTATAAGGCTATTTTCCTATAGATACACAAGCTATATGTTACCAGTAAATACTTAAGGTACTTGCTGGACTGCCTGCCTGAATGCCACTATACTTTCTGACATGATGATAATATACTAAACCTCTGAAACTATAAGCAAGCCCACCAATTAAACCTTTTCTATTTTAAGAATTGTCTCGGCTACAGTGTCTTTTCACAGCAAATGACAGAAATTGGCACTGGAAGGCGGAGTCATAGAAACGTGGTGCAGTGTTAGGTCACTGGAGGGTGGGTGGGCACTGGGAGGAGATGCTGAGTCTGCAGCCTCTTCTCTCTTTCACTTCCTGTTTTCCACAAGCAGCTCCTCCCGTCATGTGCTGCCATCCTGATGAAATGCCAAAGCACAGGCCCAGATGGAATCCCGCCACCCGTGGACCGAACCTGCAGGGACAAAGAGCCAAAACTCAAATAATTTCGGTAAGGTTAGAAGGGAGTTGAATAGGCTGGAGATATGGCTCAGTGGTTAAGAGCACTGACTGCTCTTCCAGAGGTCCTGAGTTGAAATCCCAGCAACTACATGGTGGCTCACAACCATCTATCATGAGATCTGATGCCCTCTTCTGGTGTGTCTGAAAACAGCTACAGTGTAATTACATATAAAATAAATAAATCTTAAAAAAGAAATAGAAAGGAAGTCGAACGAAAGAGTTGATATGCATGATGCACCATTCATTGTTTTCTTTCCGATTTCTTCTAAAACCCCCAATTGCCTTGTAAACCGTCATTCCAGGATGGTTCCAAACATTCTTTCCACTTATTCTCTGGAGAAAGAAAATTTATAAATGTCAGGCCACTTGGCCACGATCCTTTCATTCCTTGTCCCAAGAGAGACTAGGTGCTGAGTGGGGGAAGGACAATATGCCATCAGAAGTGGGACCCTTACAAAGCAGGCACAACACAACACTCACTACTTTCGAGCTCAATGATCCTATCATTCTACCCCCAGGATCCCTTCCCACGGTTGCTGGTGTTTAATGGTAAAAGTATAGGAGATACTGAGGACAGGTCCATTCCTGGAATGCTTGCTTTAAAAACCAAGGCAGAGCAGGATGCCTGTGATCATTTGTGTGTAGGATAATCCCACAGGAGAGACAGGATGGTTTGGTTTCTTTATGGGGAGTGCTGCTTTTAGGAACCCTGAAGACCCCTCTGAGACAGGACAGCCTATACCAGTCTATACTGCCTGAGCACAGGAACTCCAAATGGGGGAGAGCCCTCAGACAAACCTGCCGGTTTGTCTGTTAGTTGAGAATTTAAAATTCTATCAGAGGAGATTACAAACTAATGATACATTTTCTGAAGGCAGAGATACTTTAATCACTATCCCCAAGATCTATGTTCAGAGCAATTAAAGAAATCTATGAAATAAGAATGTTAATCACGAGATAAGTATTTGGCACTTAGAGTGCACTGTTATTAGTGATTGGTGCATCCGAGCAGAGGGTGTTAGAAGCAGTTTCGTTACATGGAATTAAGAACCTAGAAAAACCAGAAATTTACACAGAAATAGGTTTTTTCTGATTTAAGATATCTCTGACTTAACTGTTATTAAATTATGGATGAGCAAGAGCTGGAGAGAAACAGCACAAAACCCCTTTTGCCCAGGAATGAGAGGAATGTCACAACAGTACTCATTAAAAAACAAAAACAAAAACAAGTTCTTTTTTCCCCAAAGCCCTATTAAAATGTTACTGGTGGCATTTTACCCATGATAGTCTAAACACTTTGTTTATTTATTTAGAGATTTATGTATTTTTATTTTGTATGTATGAGTATTTTGCCTGCATGTGTGCCTGTGCACCACACATTGATGCAGTGCCCAAGGAGGCCAGAAGAGGGCTCCAGATCCCCTGGAACTGAGGTTGCAGATGTTTGTGAGCTACCCTGTGGGTGCTGTAAACCGAATTCAAGTCCTCTAGAAGTATAGCTAGTACTGTTAACTACTGAGCTAACTCACCAGCCCCATCTAACCATTTTATTATCCAACCCAATCCAGTTTCTTAACTACACACAAAACAATTTTATCACCAAATTAATAAGAAAAAAGTTCAGCCTTTAACATCTGCGTACATTTTTGTTAAAGTTTTGAGTCCATTATTTGATAAAACAGTTACTCTTACTTTTTTTCTTATCTCATAGGGCATTGCTGTAGTATCTGGTGAAGGTATTTGGCATAAGTTACCTGGGAAGACTGGGTCTCAGAAGAATGCCAAGGCCCTCTAGATTCTGCAAGTGGTATCTGAGTTCCCAAGCTATCAATTCTGTTTGTTTATTTTCTTTTTTAGTTCTTAAAAATGATTCATTCATTTACTTATTTATTTATGTGCATCCTTGTTTTGCCTGGATATATGTTTGTATGAGGGTGTTAGACACCCTGGAACTGGAGTCACAGACAGTTGTGAGTGGCCACAGGTACCATGTGGGTTCTGGGAACTGAACTCAGGTCCTCTGGAAGAGTAGCCAGTGTTCCTAACCACTGAGCCATCACTGCGGCCCCTTTTTCTTCAGTTTTATTTTTTTCTATTGTTCTATATTTATATTTTGAGGATGGGGGATATCTCATTCTATAGTTCATGTTGCCCTGGAACTCACTGTGGAGCCCAGTCTGGTTTCAGACTTGAAGAAATCCCCCTGCATTAACCTCCCATGTCTTCAGCATGCAACTCTGGCAGACATAGGTCTTATAGCAGAAGGGCGAGATTCTGACAACACTATTCCAAAGGACTAGGAGGGAATATAAAAATAATGTGAACCAGGGCTTTGAAAAAATGTCACAAATAGTGTGTTAATGAAAGTTGGATAAACAAAATAAAACAAACAAACAACCCCCCCCCCAAAAAAAAACATGGCCCCACGGCTAAAGAGAGTGGTTGGGGAGAGATGGAAACTCACCTTCTGATGTCCAAAAAACTGAATCACATGGAGAAACTTGGTAGTCTGGCAAATAGCTGACAGAAAATGGTCCCCAGAACTTTTAATTTAATTTAATTTTATCATTTGTTTTTGAGTCGGGATCTCATGTACCCCAGGCTGGCCTTGACCACACCACTTAGCTAAGGTTGGGATTTCAATTCTGATCCTTTCCTTTTCTTTGTATCTCCTGAGTGCTGGGATTATAGCCACTGACCACCAAGATGGATCCCGTTGGGGGTGGAACCCAGGACTGTATGCACCCTAGCAAGTATCCCCAGCTGAGCAATATTCCTGCTCACTGTGTTTTGAGATCACCTCTGGTGGGGACTTGTTCTTTTCCAGTTCTCTTGATCACGCAGCAAGGTTAGGCATTCTTGGTAGTAAGGTAATGATTGAACTTCACTCTCAGTGTAAGATGTTTTGTATAGATTGTCCTGAAGCTGTTTGTATTTTAATGTTAATTCCACTTCCCAAAGAAGGGCTGGCTAGTCACATGACTCCAACTGAACCTTCCCATTTAATTAGTAAAATAAAGGAAAGCCAGTGACTGGGTGGGGCTAGGGAAATTGAGAGGGCTGAGAGGTCTGAAGAAGGTCAGAGGATGGAGGTTAGAGGTTGAGGCAACATGGAGCTTCCCAAGGACCAGCTGGACCCAGGTGGGATTTATTGGTGTTAAGTAGCTATGAACATTAAGGATTTTATAGGTCTAGCATCTTATATGAAGGGCAGTTTGTATTTTTGTCTATTGAATGCAATCTTATTGTATAGAGGGTTTGTGCATTGAGAGTTGAATATATAAACCTGTATGAAAAGCTATCTGGCTGTAGAGTTGTGTTTGTGTGGGATTTTGGGGTACAGAAATACCCTGGGACAGAGGCAGAGAACAGGTGGTAGAAAACCACCAAAGGGAGTTGTGCGGAGAAGTTGGGTGGACAAGTTGAGCCATGGTGACAGCTCAACCAGGCGCTAGAGCAGCAACTCCAAACTAAAATCAGGCCTGAGGAGTGAGACCTCAGGGCTGGCAGAGAGATAAGTGTTTGATATTTTTTAATATTTACTGCAACAGTTTTGAAACTCAAATACTGGGATACTTTAAAGGAGATTCCTTCCTTCCTTCCTTTTTTTTTGGGGGGGGGGGGTGTTTAGTGTAATGGAGGCGTTGGAGAAGCTCATTGAGTCTTCTCCCATGGGGAGAAGCTGAAGGAGTTGGAAGGTAACTATGTTTTGACAAATACAATTGTGGGTCCTGTTTGGAAAAATCACTGTTTGCTATCAATTTTCATGATCACATGTAAGCCAATCGGCGTTTTATCGAGTTATGATAATAATAAGAACTGAGTAAGACGTTCTTCCTGAGCATTTGGAACCTAAGGGTTGAAGGCATTTCAGCTGCGTGGCCTTTTGTCCTTGTGTACACAGCAAATGAGGCTGGTATTAATGGCCTTGGAAAACTGCCCTTTGCATTTAACACTGAGTTCATCTGGTGCAAATAGAAAACCTTGAGGAGCCCTAGCTGATCTAACAAGGCAGTCTGTGGCCACCAGATAGATCTGACATCACTTTTGAAACTCAAGGCTAACTTCAGATGGCCCATCTGTCCAGAATCTACTCCTGTCCCCAATTTAGGCATTCTTTACTGATTCTTTTCCTTCTTACAGTATCCTGTGGTTAGTGGGGCCCACAGTCATGCATGCCTCCTCTGCACAAGCATCCCGGCAGACTGTCTTCAATCTAAGGAGCTTCCTGGCCGACAATTCAATCTACTACCCCTGTGAGAATCAATCTAATATTCCTCATGGCTACATCCATGGTGTCCTGGTGCACACTTACCATTTGAAAGGCAAGAAGGAGTGGCTGAGAGTATAGCTCCGTGGGTAGAGGGCTTGCCAAGCTGTGGAAAACCCTGGGTTGTATTCCCAGTATCACATAACCCAGGAGAAGGTGAAGGCAGAAGCTCAAGGTCATTCTTAGTTACCTAGTGAGTTTAAAGCCAGCCTGGGCTACAGTGAGACTCTACAAAAAATTAACCAAAGCATAGAAGCATAGAAACACTCAGGAATAACTAGTAAGTAGCCATTGGATTTTTTTAATTAATTTAATTGTATATTTAATATTAAATGTGTATGGAGTGGAGTCTTACATGTGGTAACAGAGACCTTGAAAGAAGAGATGGACTCTTATTGGTCAGTAGGTTCTTATTGGCCAGTAGGTTCTTGTTGGTTAGTAGGTTCAGGGGTTTACTTTTTGCCAAATGGTGGAATTATTTCCTTTCCAGATCTATCCTTCTCTTAGCCTAGAGAATTACTATTTTTTTTTTAGCATTTTATTTAAAATTTTTTATTACTTTTAATGATATTTTGGTTTTAATTACATCGGTATTTTTACTAATATACTAGTTGGGTTGTATTATATGTTACTTAGGGACAACATAATCCTCAAATTTCTCTGCATTTGCTCAACAATCCCTCAGGAATCTTTAAATATTTTTCATGAACTCTTAAGCTGTCCCTATGATGTATTTTGATCGCATTAATTCTAACTCCTCTCAGATTCACCCTCAACGTCATACCCACTCCCCGCCTTCATGCTCTCTTTTATAAAAGTATGGTTTGATAACTCCTCTAGTTCAGTTTGGCTCTCTAGATGTTTTTGGCTGTGGTGCTGTTCACTGGAGCTTCGTGGAAAACACTGACTCTCCCCTCCCCAGAAGCTGCGCACTGTCCTTGGCACCTTATTAGGGTTGGGCTCAGGAACCCTTTCCCACTCTGTGCCAGAAGTTGACTCAACTGGTCTTTCACAGGCCTTGCACTGACAATCACGAGGCAATCATGGCCGCCATGAATTCACGAATGTAGTTCTTTCATGGCCAGAAGACACTGGATCGTGGAGCAGAATTCTCAGAGTGTCCTGGAGTGGGAGGAAGGAGAAACTCTCCGTGGTCGGTGGCTCATGGCTATGAGCCCAGCATTCTGGAGGCCAAGGTAGAAGATTTTTTGAAGCCAGCTTGGGCTCAAAAAAAGAAAAAGAAAAGTCATGTTCGGTGTAAACACATCTGCAGTGACTAAGAAAAAATGAACTTGTTTAAAATTTGTTGGGCAAGGGGAGGGAGGATGGGGGAAGGGTTGGGGAGGGGGCAGTGAGCAGAATGTAAAGTGAATAAGTAAAAACCCAGCTGTCGTGCAGTTATTGACATCCTGATAACCGAGGTGCCAGGGTCCTTCAGCTCTTTCTGTCCTAGCTGTGGATCTCCTAAACCCAGGAGCCTTGGGAAAGTGTCAGAATGTTCTAGAGCTTCAACAACCTCCTGGTTTGGTCAGCAGGCAAACCTCTTAGGGCTGCCTGAAGAGTGACCGTGCTAAAAACCCAAGGGCACTTTGTCAGTGCCATTTACACATTCTTATCCCAATATTTGTCACACTGAGGATGTGGCTTAGTTGGTAGAGTGCTGCCTAGCATGTACCAAGCCCTGGGCTGATTCCCAGCACTACATGAACAAGGTATGGTGGGGCACAGCTATAACCCCAGCACTCAGGAGAGGGAGACAGGAGGGTTACAAGTTCAAGGTCATCAGCTACACAGTAAGTTTGAGACCAGCTTGGGCTGCAGGAGATGCTATCTCAAGAGCAAACAAAGCACACACACACACACACACACACACACACACACACACACACACCACCTTACACACATATGTACACATACCACATATACATACATGTATACACATGTATACACATACAATTATACAAATACACACCTCATACACATATACACATGCAAAATATACAAGCACATACACCTCTACACCTGTACACATATACACACATATAACATTCACACACACCACATATATATGCACACACATGCCATATTACATGCATACACACATGTATTCTATATGCATATATGGCATAAATGTCCTTACACACAAGCATACACACTACACACATACATACACATACACATCACATCACACAATACACTACACCACCTACACTACACACACATACACATAGCACACACACATACCACATTCATACACCACACACACACACAGCACATATATACAAACACATACCACACACATTTACACCCCATGAAATACAACACAAATGCAAACAAGTACACACCACACACATATATACATAGACACACCACACACAGCACATTACCCTACATACACACCACACCACACATACACTTACACACCAACTATATCACACACACACACCACAATACATGCACTACACACACTCACACACACACACACACCAGCAAACCACTGGACACATTCCTGCCTCGTTGTCTTTTTACTCTCATATTTGTAAACGACATGATGATTCCCTGTCAGTTACTTTCTGGTTTATGCTTTTGAAGCACTGAGCAGTTAGGTGTACAGTCATGACATCGTGAAAGGTCTGGCCAGTCCAGTGTCCCCAGTGTCACAGCTGCCTCCTCAGGCCACCGGAGTTCACAGCCACCTCCAGGACTGAGGCTGGAATCGGGTGATCATAAATAGCAAAGCGCACGGTCCTCTGCTGTCTCAGTGCACTGAGAGACTTAATCCCCAGCAGATGCCAGCCAGCTTGGCTTTCAGATTAGCCTGGAGAAAGCTGCTGGGAAGCTTCCAGCTCAGCGCACCGCTTTTCCTCGATGATCTCCACTCACCCTTTCTATATCTACATAATCTCAGGAATGAACTGAGCCCTTTAGATGCATGGCTTCAATGGCAGCATGGTCTAACATGGAAATGTTGGGGATAAGTAAGGCTCTGGGAACAGATGGGGCATCCTTAAGACTTTCATTAAACAAAACAGAATGACCCAAACCATATCTAACCCAAACTATTCTTCTTTTGAGGGTATCTATCTTCCCTGAAAAGATAGGCAAAATGGAAGGGTTAGAAGTGGTCCGAGTGGGCCCATGCTCTTCAGAGGGTGCGATCTCTGACCACAGTGTGTGTGTGTGTGTGTGTGTGTGTGTGTGTGTGTGTGTGTGTCTGTCTGTCTGTCTGTCTGCCTGGTTTCCTGTGAGCTTGCTTTTTAGCAGGTCTGAGAGAAGCCCCGGTGATCCTGTCTTGGCTTCTAACAGCACCAGTGTCACAGGCATTTGAGAGACCACACCTGGCTTGTCACATGGGTGCTCTCAGCCACTGAGCCATTTCTTTAGCACCCACAGTATGTTCCTGACACTGTTGCGTGCACTGTGTCCCCATGTGAGGCCATTATGATAAAACCACACTCTAATGGGGATAAACGAGTGAGCAAGGCACAGATACAAGTGATCTGGCAACAAATCCATTAATTTAATAGATTCCCAAATCAGAGGCTTTTGTGTAGGGAGACTACCTTTTTAAAAAATAAAGATCAGAGTAGAAATTAATATGGGAAAAATGTAATAATTTAAAAAATATTCAATTTAAAAATTTTGTTTTCAGTATTCTTTTTTAAAAAAATGTTTCTTTTATTTTATTTAATTCTTTTTGTTTTGTTGTTGCTGTTGTTTTTCGAGACAGAGTTTCTCTGATTTTCCCTGGCTGTCCTGGAACTCGATCTGTAGATCAGGCTGATGTTGAACTCGGAGATCCATCTGTTTCTGCTTCCCAAGAGCTGGGATTAAAGAAAGGGGTGTATCACCATGCCAGGCTCATAATGATTTTTTTTAAATGAAAAGAAATTGACATAAAATCCCACCCCTTGAACAGTGTTAATCCATTTATAGTCTGAGACACTGGGTCCATTTAAAGAACAACAGCTCACTTGTCAACCTTCCCCATTCCCACATTTCTTTCTTCCTTTCTGATGTAGCCTAGGCTGTTCTCGAACTCACTGTGTAGCTGAGGATGACCTTCAGTTTCTCTTCCTCCTTAATGTATTTTCCCGAGTTCTGGGATAGCAGGTGTGCTCTACCGAGCCTGAGTCGTGCACGTGTTGAACAAGCACTCTGTCAAATGAACTACACCATTTGTGCAGTGCTTCCGGGGAAGATGATTTTTTTAAACAAAGACATTTTACCTACAAGGAGGTGCATCCCGAGGTTTAGGGAGGAGTGTGTGAATAAAGTTGAGCTCTGTCTTCTGCTCTACGAGGAGCTTATATAGTGGATGCGGAAACGAATAAGCTCTGGCGGAGGAGAGAGAGGAGGCGAGGGTCACAGGCTACCAGCGTGAGAGGGAAACTGCGGCAGAGGTGATGAAAGGCAGATCTGAAAATACAAAACTGGGAATCTAGCAGAGAGATGGGAACGGGACTGGGGGGATGACCTGGTCACTGGAGCCCTTGGCTGAGTGGGGGAAGTGGCTGGACGCTGTGATGGTGAAGGACAGGTGGGCAGAGGTTTCGACAGTGACCTCACAGCAGGCGCCTCTGGGTCTTTCATCACTTCCTGGGCCAAGAGGCTGAGGAGTTATCTCAGCACGCGCTGATCCTGCAGCGGGAGCCTTTTGCACTTCGTTCTGTTCCTACCTTTGATCCAGGAGATTAGTGTGTTCTTCATCACATTCTCTGTGAGAAGGGTGGGGACAGACGGGATTTCGAAGAGTCCTGGGGGAATCTGTCAGAGGCTATCCTTGGAGGCAGAGGGCATCCAACCCTAGCTCTCCCCCCCCTCGCCCCCCAGATAATCAAGAGAAGCTCTGTAGAAAGTGTGTGTGGGGGAGGAGCAGGTTAACATTTGGAGATGGGACCTACACCAGACACTTGGCCCTGTTCACAGCATGGCTCACAGTACGTGTGTGTGTGTGTGTGTGTGTGTGTGTGTGTGTGTGTGTGTGTGTGTGTGTGTGTGTGTTACCAGGCGGTCTTGGTCTTCACGGGAGACCACTTCTCAGATAGCTACAAAATTAACATACAGCTTAGATGATCAAATGTCAAGTCTGCCAGGATCTTGTAACCACAGGTCTCGAGTCTTCCCACTTTTATGGCTTTGTACATGGTGCAAAATGAACCAAGAAGGTCTTTGTATTGTGTCAATGGTGCCATCCTGAGGGAGGTCTCCTCTGAAACTGTGAGGGTGGATGCTGCTCTCCTCAAAGTAGAATGGACACTTTGGCACTGTGCCAGTGACTTTCTTTGTTAACAAGTGACTTTGTTAACAAGTCACTGACAAAGCACTATAACCAGGGCAAGTTATAAAGGACCGGTTTGCTTTGGGCTTATGGCTCCAGATAGGTGTCACCTCAGACTCTAGGTCTTTTTTGAATCAGTCCTGTCTGGCTGTAAAGGGAATCCTAGAGCCAGGTGTGACTGAGTCTCCTCCCCACTGTGGCAGAGTCAGATACACTCAGTTTCTAGGGAAACCCATCTTCGGACTCCACCATCAGCTCCAGACAGATGTGGTAGGAGCAGGCTGACCAGGCTGTGCACAAGGAGTTCCACTTTACATTTGCTTGCAGATGGAAACAAAATGCTTGAGCTGTTTGTTCTTAGATTCTGCAGATTGAAACCTTAGAAGAGTAAACTCGAAGGGGAATGTATTATTTATAGTTGAATGGGCAATTTGCTTTTGGCGAGAGGTTAAGTAAAAATTTATACTTATGGGAAAATTGCCTTTGTACTTGAGAAGAGAGGGAAAAAAAAAAAGATACTTCACCATTGGCTTTAGTTTTCCTAAGGTGAAGGTCAGGGATTCAAGCCAATGTAGAATCAAGTGACTTCCTATAGGTGGACTGCAGGCAGAACTGCATTTTTTATTCATTATTTGTCTAATTCCTTGTGGAATGTGGGTATATAAGGACTCCACCAAGTGTCAGCAGCTCTCAACCTGGGGGGGGGAGTCACAACCACTTTGGGGGTCAAATATCAGATATCCTGAACATCAGATATTTACATTAAAATTCATAACATTAGCAAAAATTACAGTTATAGAATCGTATTGGAATAATTTTAGCGCGACACAAAGAACTGTGTTAAAGGGTTAAAGCATCGGGAAGGTTGAGAACCACTACTCTCAGTTCTGGCTGCTGCCCCTGTGGCGCTCACAGTCCAAGTGAGAGTGAGAGATAATCAGAGAACAGTCACATCATATGCTAATGTCAGGCTAGGGGCAGGTAGGACAGAGAGCTAGGCCCTGGGTTTGGAAGGGTTCTCTGACTTTGGAGTCAAAGGACGCACCAGTTCATCAGCAAAAGAGGGTAGCTGCTTTGAAAGAATCTGTACTAAAATTAGAGCAATGTAAGAAAGACTTGAATGTCTCCTGGGCAAGAATATTGAGCCAGTGGATGACACATTCTGCATTTCTGTACAATAAATTCTGTATTGTGTTTTAAATGATAAACTTCATATGATGCATATTATCAGTTTCAAAATATTTGTTTTTATTTTTAGTTATGTGTCAGGGTGTATGTGCAGGTGCCAATGAAGGCCAGCCGAGAAACCGGATTCCTTGGAGTTAGAGTTACAGGTGGTTGTGAGCCACCCCAACACAGGTGCTGGGACCTGAACTCTGGTCCCCTGGAAGAACAGTACACACTCTTAGCCACCAAACCATTTCTTCAGCCACCTTAAACTACAATTTTTAAAAAGGGTCACTGAGGATTGGGAAGGTCCCTTTGCAAGATGAGGGAACAGGAGGCATAGTGTTAGTAGACAGAAGGAACCACCAGAAAGTAAAACAATGCTGACACAATTTCTTCTTCTGAGTAGATGGTCCCCAAGCTTTATTGGTTTTGTGACTGAACCAATGTGTTGAGCCTCCCATGGGATATGGTAGAGAAATTGTATTGGAGGCTGGGGGAGATGGTTCAGTTGGTAAAGTGATTGCTTGTGAGGACCTAAATTTAGATCCACAGATCCCACATTAAAAAAAAAATCTAGGCAGAGAGGTACCTTCCTATAACCCCAGTGTAGGGAAGACGGAGACAGGAGGATTCTAGGAACCTGTTAGCCAGCCAGTCTAGCTGAACCAGTAAGCGCTAGGCTCAGTAATTTAGGTGAAGAGTGATTGAAGAAGATATCAGACATCTCTGGTATCCATCATCCGTCATACACACACACATGAATGAGCATGTATGCACATAGACCCAGACATACACCCAGAAACACACACAATAATACACAGACACAAGTACACACAGACACACATACAGACACATGAAAACACACACAGATATACACATAGATATCTGTACACAGACATACACACACACACACACATAGCCACACACACACACATACTCAGGCAGACACAGACACACAGACACAGATACACACAGATACACATATATACACAAATACCACATAATCAAAAGCTCCCCCGCAGTGAACTTAGATGTGCAGAGCCACCTGTGTGTTCAGATCTGATCCTTTAGACTTGGGGCAGGGGGTTGGCTGCTTTAAGAAGCCTCTGAAATGTCAGGATATTGGCAGACCTTGGGTGCTAAATGATAGAGGCTCACATGATGAAGCTTGAGTCTCTGGGACTGCTGCCCTTTTATTTAATGATCTTGGAAAACCACAACGTACATGACAACTGAAATCCACCCAAGGCACAACACTACTGTATTTGTGGGTATCCAACCCCCAGTCTTCTAACTCACTGTAACTCCTGGGACCATCTTAACCCTCCTCTAGATTAAACTCATTGTATCCATGCATCTGATGAAAGATGTGCAAAGGCTTCGGCTGAACAGTCACATGTCAAGAGAACAAAACAGAGGACATGTCACACAGGAAGTGAAGCATGCCACCAATACCTGCCATTAGTCACAATGCCTTAAGAAATAAACATTCGCTGGATTGAATGACAGCCTGCTTATGGTCATAGATGGAATTTTCTCATGGTTTACAAAAGAGTTGAGACTAAATTCAGGGGAAAACTTAGACACTCATCTTTCTGGAGGTGGCTGGTCACATTCAGTTTAAAAGTGGGTAAGAGTGAGGAAATGAGGCAGTGTTAACACCGATGACTAACCCGCAGATCTGAGGTGACGGTGTGCTGAGGAAAATGTGTCCCTCTACAAAGGTCAACCACAGCAACCTTGGCATGTCTATAAGAAAGCAACACTATATAAAAGAAGCTACATGCAGATATGATAATCATATCTAAGGACAACATTGTATTTTGATAGTGGGAGGTGGCAAAATACCAGGAGTGTGGGAGAAAGGCTGGGAGGGAGGATATGCAGTGTGGGCTATACTGAATTTATACTCACCATGTACCACTGTCTTCAAAACCTGCCTCTACACGTGCCTGTCAGGGGTTGAAGGAAGGTATCTAGTAGCCTGCAAACGATTCCGAGCTCCCCGGTTCAAATATCTCCATTGCAAATTGCTACTGTGAAGTCCAGATTCAGATGAACTTGTTCATGTTAGTGCTGGTTGGTTTGGTAGTCTCTGAATTGCTTTCTTATGAGCCCCCAGTCTGTCGGGAATCAGGGAAGCAGTATTTTAGATGACACAAACCATTCTAAATCTGAGCTTTGGTCTGTTTAAAGGTCTACGTCACATCAGGTGAATACTCTGTCTTCCATGTTGCTCAGAGCACACCCAGACACTTCCTTCCTCACCGAGATATCCTTTTGTGCACTACAGAACTAGTTTTGTTGTTAAAATTAGCAGACCTCATTTTCTCAGGGGAGGGGTGATAGTCCTGATATCTGTCCTAGGCATTGCCGTTGGACTCTTACCATAAATAAATGTATCAACCTTGTTCCTGGAATCTGAAATGGTCAATTGCAAGTTGGGACAATGACTGGAGATCTTTAAGTACCATTTAGCTGCGTGAAACAGGACATTGCAAACACAGAGAGTGAGATGCTTATAGGAGAGGGATACAAGGCAGAAAAGCCTGGATTTTTATTCCATTTGCAGTTACCTTGTAGGACCAAGTGAAAAACCAATGCAAAACCAGTTTCTAAGTGTATTACACCAGTATATAGGGCCAAGAGGTAGTGTGGGGTTCTTCAAGGCAGGATTGTACTTAAGCCTTAATAATAGTTCATGGATTGAGAGATGGATCATTGTGCAAAAGAGGCTTATCCTGCAAACACGAGGACCCGAGTTCAGATCCCTAAAATTTATGTAAAAGACAGAAACCTAGCTTGAGCATCTGTAATCCTATCATTCCTAAGTGGAGGTGGGAAGTAGAGACAGGAGACTCCTTGGCAGGTTCCAGGTCACCTCTCTTGGCACACACAGCAGTGAACAACAGACACACTGCTTTGACCAAGTGGAAAGAGAGGATGGATGTCTAAGGTTGTCCTCTGACACACATGCGTGTGCCCGAATATCTCTGTATGTATGCATATATGTATGTATGTGTGCATGTATGTATCTCATGTATAAGCTTTGGTGGTCTTGAGGTTTCATTGTTCAAACAACATAACATATATCCAGATTTAAGAGGTTAACTACAGATAGCTGGGTGTGGAGGTGCGTACCAAGTCAGGAGAACCACTGTGAGAATGCAGTCTTGCCTACATAAATTGAGTTCCAGGACAGCCAAGGCTTCATAAGAAAGAGACTCTATCTCAAAAGAAAACAAAACAAAACAGAAGAAATTAAATACAAATTATTTCAATATATTTATTGTCTTGAAGCAGAGTTGGAATTTATTTTTAAGTGCTACAGTAAAGAGAAAGGCATAAGAAGGAAAGAAACCACACTGGAAAATGGGGGCGTGGTCTCCACAGAGTGAGAGTTACTTCAGTGTAAATGGGGGCGTGGGCTTCTTAGAGGGGAGTTTCTCAATGTATTTAGGGTTATTTAACAAAATATATGTTTAAAATAAGTAAACAATTTTATTTTATGCATGTGTTTACCTGCATGTATGTCTGTACCATGTGACTGCAGTGTTCATGGAGGCCAGAAGAGGGCATCAGAATCCATGGAACTGGATTCAACAGGTTCCTGTGAGTCACCTTGAGGGTGCTGAGACCTGAACCCCAGTCCTCAGCAACAGCAGCTGGTGCTCTTAACTGCAGAGTCATATCTCTGGCCCAAGACTTCAGTTTTAAAGTAGAGCATGAACTACCCCCACAACCCCAACTATATAATCCTTCCAGAATTGCCATGAAGTAGAACTTAGTAACATCTTTAAGGTAGCGTGTTAGCCAGTTTTCTGCCATTATAACGAAATATCTGTGATAGTTATGAAAATAAAAGATTTATATTTCTGTTCTCAGTTTGGAGAGTTTTTATTCTAGTCACTTTGCTTCATTAGTTTTAGTCTCTGGAGAGGAAGCACACGTTTCGGAGAGAGCACATGGCAGAATAAAATGCTATATGTCAAAAGCAGGGGTGGGTTGGGGCTGGTTTACTAGACGGCTCGTTTGAGAAAGGTGCATGCTTGGTAAGCCCGGAAAACCTGAGTTTGATTCTCAGAATCCATGTAAAGTGGTAGGAGAGAGCTGACTCCACAAAGTTGTCTTCTGGCCTCTAAACCTGCTCTATGGCCCTCCACACTAATCATAAAATAAATAAATAATAAAACCCCAGGGAACAAAGAGAGAAAGAGAAAGGGGGGAGGGTCTCAGGTTTTCTGGGTCACAGCCCTAATGACCTTAGGACCTTCAACTAGGCTCCACCCCTTAGACAGTATACCACCATGACATAGCACCAGGCTGGGGATCAAGCCTTTAACACACGGTTCTTTGGGGCGGGGTGACATTCATTATCCAAACCAGAGCAACGAGGAAACTGATGTTGACAGAGGTTAACTGACTTGCCTGTTCTGTGGCAGCACTGAGATTAACTCCCTGAGTTGCCTGACTCCAAAGCCATGGTATTTAATCCCCAGGCTCTACAAATAACAACTGGTTATTTGTGTTGGAGTCTAGGTCCCAGTCCAGCAAGCAGCACTTAGAAGCCAGATTTGTAGATTTCTCTTCATTCGCTAAGCACTCTCCCAGCTTGCTGCCCCACCTTGGGACACACATTAACTGTTGGCTGTTGATTGCTCAGTATTTTCTTTCAAATACTGGAAACTTAGTTTTCTAAAAATTATTGTGAGAAAAACCTGATTTGGCCACACTTGGCACGAAGCGAGTTCTATTAACTTTCTTTGTTTTATTATCATTATTATTATTCTTATTTTTGGACAGAGTCACATATCGACCAAGGTAGTCTCAAGCTCGGTCTGTAGCTAAGGATGACCTTGAACTTCCAATCTCCTGCCTCCAATTCCTGAGTGCTGTGTTTGCAGGCAAGTGCCACCATGCCTGATTTCTGTGGTGCTGAGGTTCCTACTCAGAGCTTCCTACATGGCAGACAAGCAATGTACTAACTGAGCTATAGGTCTTGGTCCTCTTTATTTTATTTATTTATTTTAAAATCAGGTTTTTATACTCAAACTCAATCTCTTGACATTGTCCTCCCATTATAAGACTTCACAGGGAGGTGAAGCATGAAATAGATAACATCTCTGAGTTCCCACTCAGCATTAATTTAGAGTTACCCAAGGGGAGGTCAGAGCCACAGCTTAAAGTGTGTCTCAGGTATTGAGAAGCAGCTGTGGTGATTTGATTGAGAAGCATCCTCCAAAGGCTCATGTACTGACTGTACCTCCATCTTTACTTTGGGCAGCCTCCATCTTTACTGTGGGCAGATCCAGAAGACAGAGATCTCTCTTTTCTCTTTTCTTATGGTTTCAGTCCAAGCCCAGACCATGACTTTTCTCTGTTAGAGCACTCAAGTCTTTTGTAACCTAAGCAGAGAAGGTTTGTTAGCATAGTAAAATTATATGCATCCCCCCTTGCTTTATAGCAGGACACGGGGTAAGGAGAGAGACTGTCAACTCTAACGTCTTCTAGGTCACACATTAGCCAAGAACCTTGCTGAAAGAAAAGGTATCATTCATCACCAAGTCTAAGCCATGTCGGCCCCCATTCCTTACCTCTGTCATGTAGTATAGGTCATACATGAGCTAAGTCTGCTTGGGAAGACTGAAGCCTTTTACTTTAGACTCCTGTATACTGTGTTGCCTCCTTGCCTGTCAGAATTAATACATGTTTTGCATGAAGACCTACCTAACTCAACAATTTTCTCTCAAATTCTTTCTCCTTTCTCATAGATCTAACATTTCTGAACTCATCTGGTCATGGACCATCTCTGTGTCTCCTAAAGAGAAGATGGTGGCCCAGGCTTACATCGGTTGCCTATAGATGGGCAGTCCCTGCTTTTATGGAAGATCATTGGAAGCCAGGAAATTCCTTTTTTTGCTCCCCAACACATTTTTGGGACGGGAGAGAGGTAGGGCTGAACACTGGGCAGGCAAAGCCAATAATTTCCTCAGTGAGGAAGATTACTCTGGCCAGGAGCTTCTTGGTCTTAGACTTCGACTTCAGCAGATATTGAACAAGCATGTAAAAAAAAAAAAAAAACATGTATGATGATGCTTGCTAGGGTGCTGCTCAAAGTGGAGAAAACTGGAGGGTCTGTTGGAGACTTGTTCAATGAAATATGAAATGTTCTTCGGGGGGTACATGTGCCCCTCTCTAATGAATGACGTGCCTGCAGTCACAGAGCCCGCTCAAAGAATTGTTTGTATATTTTATTAAAGTGGGACATGCTTAAGAAATATATGTTGTAACTGACTTTTATTAAATTTTAATTTTTATTTGAAAGGAAGAAGGGCTTGGGAGATGGCTCAGTTTCTAAAGTGCTTAACTCATAATAGGAGGAGCTCAGTTTAGATCTCCAAAACCCACATAAAAGAACTGAGCTTGGTGGTGACCACTGTAATCCTAGTAATGGTGAGACAGAAGGCAGAGACAGGAGCATCCTCAGTACTGTCTGGCCAGTTAGCCTTGCTTTCTTATTGAAGCTCCAGGTCAATAAGAGGCCTTATCGCAAACAGAAAGAGGGAGGGGCCTGAAGATACCTGAGGCAGTCCTCCTCTCCACACCACATCTGTACATAAAATTAAAAAAAATGTATTAAAAGGAATTTAATTAAAAACAGATAGTATGGTCTGGAGATATAGCTCAGGTAGAAGAGTGTCTAGCATGCCCTGGATTCTACTCCAGTCTCTTTGTAAACTGGACATGGTGTCCTACATCTCTAATCCTAGCACTCGGGAGGCAGAGTTTAGGACTAGCCTGAACTTGGAAGGGAAAGGAAAGGGAGGGAAAAGCCAAAAGACAAGACACAAGAGAGAAGAGAGCCAGTTGTAGTTGCTTATAATCCTAGCCCTGGAGACTCTTCCCAGTCAGCTACAGTGACATTCCCGAAAATAAATAAACAAAATTAAAAGGAATAACAATCAAATAACCCACATCTATATGCATTTTACTTAACAGTGACAAAAAGCAGATCTGACTCCTTTGATTCCATTATGGCTATAACAAACTAAAACAGAATAGGCTCTAAGAACGGACATAATCTCAGGTTTTGAAAAATTACTCGCCTATCTTTTTGAATATGCACGATGAAAGGCAGCCTGCAGGACATTCATATACTTTTACTTTTCTTGATTTTTAATTTTTTTTGCCACAAACATGCAAGTCATTTTATTATTTTAGAAGAAAGTTCATTATAGCCAGAGCTCATGTTAGTAATACCATCCCGTTTTTTTTCTTTACAGTCTACCAATTCAGAGAGAGTATTGTGTAAGTCAGAGCCAATAGAACCGACTCCCCTCGGGCTCCTTCCTAAAGTACCCCCTCCTGTCCTTGTCAAGGTCTTGTTTGCAGGCCTGGCCCTGTGCCTGGTCTTCACTTTATCTTGGTGTTTAGGGTGGGGGTGGGGTTGCCCAGTGTTGTATTATAAATGATCCTCTGGTTTACCCAGCCGGCTGGGTACTGCCCATCTCCTCTGTCAGCTCTGGACAGTAAATCTTTTCTAACCAGTGTCTCCCACAGACAGTGATGTCTCCAGCTGTGGAGCAGCCTGTGAATGCCATTGTATCTCCTTGCCTGGGTACGTGCATTTCAGCTCCTTTGCACCCAAATATCCCTGGGGGCTTGCACACTGCTCTGAAATCTTGCAGCTAAATTACTTGTGGAAAGAGACACTGGCTGCTTTCGGTTCTTCTGTCACTGGCATGGAGTGATGTTTTTCAGCTGTCCCCAAATGAAGAAGAATCTTCTGCTATATTTTCTCAGTATCAACAATGCTAGGTGTAAAAATAGCTCGAGTTTTTTTTTATTTTTATTTTTTTTTTGAGGGGTGGCATCTGATCTCATCTCTAAATTGGTAGAATGTAAGGTCCTATTAAAATAAAAGTGCAAATTAATTTTGCAATAAAACCTGCAAGTTTGAAGCTGTTTACCAGAAGCAAATGACCACTCTGGGACCCTTGCCTCCTGTCACTTAGATTCCTTATTTGTACTTCCACTTGCCTTGGCCAGAGTTCAGGATCACCGAAGTCTTCATTTTCCAAATAAAGCTGTTTGGATAATCACAGGTTTAGTGAAGACAATCCCTCATTCTGTAGAGTGTATTCTCAACCCTGCTGCCAGCGTCACTTCACTAGGTCACTAAGACAAGCTCTTAGCAGGTTACCAGTCTGCTTAGAAACCTTTGATGAGCCTCCATTGCTTGTGTGATGAAGCCCAAACTCCTTACCGTAGCATTTTAAGGACCTCCCCTTACTTAATCTGGCCTACCCGTTGTTTTTCCTTCCCTGAGTTCCATTCTGACAGGCAGAGTCTATTTCTTGCCTTTGCTAGTTGATCTTCCAAGGCTGACCTCACGTACTCTGGGAGTTGACCAGGCCTTCCCCTGTCTGAGCCTGGAGAAAACATAATGTATATTCTTCTTAAGTCTGACTAACAGACTGTTTGGCTGGTTCATTATCTCCTGTGCCTTCTAGGGAACTGGGTTCCAAGTCTAGCTGAGTGTCAGGATCTCCCATGTATTCTGTTATAAACACAGTTCCCGAAACCAGCAGATTTAGTCTTTGAGAGTAGGGCCCAGGAACTCTATGAATTCAAAACAGTTTTCTGAGCAACTGGGACGGGTAGGCATGCTTGGGATCACTGCTCTAGGGTGAGCCAGGAATTTTCCATGGGCCAAGGTTGGGAACTGACAGAAGAATGGGGGAGATGAAAGCCCAGACACATCAAGGCTTTCCCCTGTACCAAGTCCTGTGCTAGGAAACAATAGACCTGATAATCTACCCAGCTATCTTGAAAGGCACAGCAGTAGGGTACATTGCTACACCAGGAAGCCAAAGCCCAGGAGGATAGGTACCACAGAGTCCTCACTGGTTAGTGAATTTGGCTGTTAATAGAACCAGCTCAGTAGCTTTTAGGTTGTCATATTCTCCATATTTAGTCCATGTTAACTAAGTGTTGGTTAAGATAAATGAGCATCTATATTTTTAGATGTTTTATGTCTCAAGAACACCCAACCAATCTGCAAGACCCATGCTTTCTATTTGTCTATATTCTTTATCACTGTAACCACAGACGTTACCTTCTAATTCATCTCCAGGCCATCTCCTGTCATCTCTCAAATCCGTTTTCCCAGCTGCGGCCAAATGATCATTTAAACTTGAAAAGCTGCCAGGGCTAGTCTGCCCATGCTCCACTTTACCACATAAAAGATTTTCACTTTCATATACACAAAGATTGTTTCCTCACCCTTCATAGTTTCAAGGTTTTTAGGCTCGATAATGACTATTTAATGAACCTGACCTGACCTTCCCTTTAGATTTCTAATAAGAATACCAATTTAGGGCTTCATATGTTTTAATGCCCAACTGGTTTGTATGTACTTTAACATGGAAGACTCACTGTAGGAAAACAGGTAATGGGTGGGGTTAGGTACACTGACAGCTCAGTTGGAAGAGTGCTTACCTAGCATGCAGGAAGTGCCCAACTATAAATTGGAATGGATGTTACCACGAGGTTCTCAAGCCTCTCTCTAGAGGCCCCTGTCCCTACTTCCTCTCCTCCATGGAGGAAGGCCCTCCTTGTTCTGTTACAGACACACATTTCTCCATAGCTTCCCATGCACCTTTCTGCTTTTCTTCATGTCCACATCTTCCCTTGCTCATAGCACTGTGCTGTGTGTGCTTAGGGTCTGTAATGTGCTGTGTAGGTGTGTACATACATAGTGAAGTGATTTTTACAGGTTAGGTCTCCCTTTAAGTGTTACATTTTCAGAAGACTTCTCCTGACTCATATGTGGTCAGATATCTTGATGTTTATTCCCATGGCTCTCGGTCCTTACCAAAGCTTTTTTTTTTTTTTTTTTTTTCCTGATTATCCTCTTTTGAAATTTGCTCAGCTTTTTCCAAGAACAAGTGTATGGTCTTTATGTTGGATGTGAGTTGAATAAGAGCCCACAGGAGAGGCCTGAGCACAGCCTTTTGAATTTCACTGTGGGTGGTGGTGGAAGTCTCTCCAGCTCTCCCTGACATGCACAGGCCATAATGAGGGTTGTTAGTTTTCCAGAAGAAGCAGAAAGAAGCAGGCTAGACAATGTGCTTTTCCCAGGTCTGTCTCAGAGTGTCTTGAACTCAGCCTTTTATTTCCTCTGGCCAGCTATGTGTCTTGGCTGCCTGGAGTTCTACAGGCCATCTCCTTTTGCTCCTGCCTTGTCTCACGGACCCTGAGGCAAAGCAGTCCCCATGCTTGCTACTGTAAACACCACTTGTTTAGTCAGCTCGTTCAGGACCAGGAAGGAAGCTAAATGACGATGACTCAACGTTCCAGAATGTGTCTGAGGACTCTGGGGCTGACACTTGCTGTACCCACAGAGAACTGACTAAGACAAATGTGAAAGATCTTGACAGACAGCAGTCAATTTTGAGGTGAGCAAGCATGAGGGTGAGACAAATAAGACCATTTAGGGTCTACTTTCACTGTATGTGCCCAAATAAAATGTGATCGTCAAAACCAAAAAACCAACAAAACAAAACAAAAATCACCCAAGTTTATAGGAACAGAAAATGAATTCCGTTTATTTTCAGATCATATTATTGAAATTTCAAAATTCATACTACTTTTATTTCTGCTGGCATCTCTGCACACACCAAAAAAAAAAAAAAAAAAAAAAAAAAAAAAAAAAAATGAAGAAAGGAGACAAAGATTTTTTTTTTTGTGACGGATTTCTGGAGTTTTAGGGAGCCAGGTTTCATTAAGGTCATTGCCTCAAGCAAGCTCAGAGAAAGCACATAGATTTCAGGATGAGGGGAATGCAGAACAAGCTTTTACTACGTGGATCTTAGAAACCTGGGAGGGGTGCTAATTCAAAGAGCTTTTAATATAAAGCAGCTCAAGAATTCTGCCCCTGCAGTCACCCTGTCCTCCCAGTGAAGAGGGATGAGCAGGGTAACAACAGTTCCCACTAGCACAAGGTGGGCTTTGCATGTAAATCCTTTCTCAGATGGGAGAGCAAACGGGAAGTTCTGCCTAGTAAGTCAGCGTAACTCTTAGAAAAAGATGCCCTTTGGTGGTTTGCCAAAAGCACTCAGTTCTCAGGGTCAGCCTGCTTTTCCTTGTCATCAGGATTGTCCAGCATTCTCAGCCTCTTCTCCAGCCTCTGCTTCCACTCTTCCCTAAGCCTGAGGAGACATCATACATGCAGTTGGTTAGTGCCACATCTCCTGGTCCATTTGTGTTTTCCATTTGTTTCTCATAAATACTGTCCAAAGAATAAGTGAAGACTATAAATGCTGTGTGTATGTGTGTGTGTGTGTATCCCTATCTATCTATCTATCTATCTATCTATCTATCTATCTATCTATCATCTATCTATCTATCATCTATCTATCTATCTATCTATCTATCATCTATCTATCTATCTATCTATCATCTATCTATCTATCTATCTATCTATCTATCATCAATCTATCTATCTATCTATCTATCTATCTATCTATCTATCTATCTATCTATCTATCTACCTACCTACCTACC
Source organism: Micromys minutus (assembly GCF_963924665.1). NCBI lineage: Eukaryota > Metazoa > Chordata > Mammalia > Rodentia > Muridae > Micromys > Micromys minutus. The sequence goes on along the minus strand of NC_137969.1, from coordinate 91,574,315 downwards.
TATCTATCTATCTATCTATCTATCTATCTACCTACCTATCTATCTATCTATCTATCTATCTATCTATCTATCTATCTATCTATCTATCTAAAGATATGTCCTGGGTTTCAGCACCAATGTTAGGAAAAGATGAAGAGAGTGGAGGCAGGGGGATATGCTCCATGGAGGTGCAGTGAGGCATGGGGGCAAGGAGGATGCCTCTGGGGGAGCCATGTTGGGAATTCCTTCCCCCTGAGGGACCAGCCACATGATGGTATAGTACAGAATAGAGTTTATTCAGGTCATGGGAGAATTAAGAGGGTAGTAGAGGCAGAGAGAGAGAAGAGGAGGAGTAGAAAAGTAGAGGCGGTCATGAGCATGTGGGGGAGGGGGGATGGGGAGAAGAGGGGCAAGTGGTAAGAGCAAGAGCAGGAGAGCAAAGAGCAGGAGCACAAGAGAGGAGAGAGAGAGAGAGAGAGAGGAGGGGCAAGCAGCCCCTTATATAGTGTTAGGTAACTATGGGGGTGGAGCATACCTGGCTGTTGCCAGGTAACTGTGGGGTGGGGTTTACAGAATCCCAACAACAAATACGTAGATTTAATTTAGCCTTCCCGAATTAATACTGGATTCAATGAAATTGCCATCAAACATCCAGTTAAAGTGATTTTGTAGTTATCAACAAGCTAGAAAAGCAGGCGTCTGTGGGCTTAGATGTTCAGAAGACTGAAGCGAGAGGATTACTTGCGTTTTAAGAGATTGAAGCCAGCCTGGGTAAACATAGCAAGACTTCATTAAAAAAAATCAATCAATTTTATGTGCAAAAGCAAGAAAAGAAATAGATTAGCCAAAAGAAGTTTGAAGAAGAATGAGGTTGGAGGACCTGATTTTAAGTCGTATTTGATACAGAGTCACCATCATTAACACACCCTGAAAAAAGGAACAAGTAGACGGATCAATAGAAAACGCACACTAAGATGACAAAGTAATCTGTGGTCTCTGATCAATCAAAGGATGAGAAGAGGGCTGGAGAGATGCTCAGCAGTTAAGAGCACTTGCTGCTCTTGCAGAGGACCTGAGTTGGGTCCCAGCACCCACACCAGCTCACAACCCCCTGTGACTCCAGTTCCAGGAGATTCCATTTCCTCTTCTGGTCTCTTCAAACACTAGATACATGTGTTGTACATATACATTCATGGAGACAAGCACTCAGGCACATAAAATGAAAATAAATAAATCTTTAAACAAAATAATCTAAAAGAATCTGGAGGTACTGGAGGTTAGGCAATATGTACAGCAAAATGGAAATCTATAAAGAAGAAGGAAGGAAACAATGTATGCACATTGTTTCTCTTATGAACAATATCAAAATGAATATACGGTTTCCAGTTCTTGTCATATCCTTTTCTATCCTACTTTCCTGAGAAATTTCTAAAGGTGAGATGCTACATTCAATCAACTCAATAAAAAATATTCTGAAAGCTCCAGGACGTCAACTTCTTTTCAAATTTTAACTTAAAATTAATGACTACTACTTTATTATTATTATTAACTACTTTTATTATTGGTGTGTGTGTGTGTGTGTGTGTGTGTGTGTGTGTGTGTGTGTGTGTACGAGCTCAGGCACATGTGGAAGTCAGAGGATAACGTCCACTGTTGGTTCCCCTCTTCTACTCTTTCTTGCTTTTACCTGCTGAGCTGTCTCATTGTCTCAAGCTTCTTATTTAAAACGTCTTAATTGTTGACCCAGGAAGGCATAGAAAGAATCCGAAGGGTTAGCCTTGTGTTTGGCAATGGCTGTGCCTGTAGCATGTTAATAACCAAGGTCTGAAAGTTGAAAGGCACACAGAAGAGGCAAATATATGAAGGTCAGAAGGAAACTTTGTGGAGTCAGTTCCCTCCTTCAGACAAATGTTGATTGCGGGGGAACAACACAGGTCTTCAGGCTTAAGTGCCTTTACCTGCTGAGCCATCTGGACAACCCAGAACCTGACTTTTGTTTATGTTGAAGAAATTATTGTTGATATGTATAAGCTATTGGTTCTCAGTAGGGACCACTTTGGCCTCCAGGAACCTTTCCCTCAATGTGGAATGGGAATCCTGCTGACAGTTGATGTTTTGAGGCAAGAAATACTGCTGAACATGTTACAAAGGGCAAGAGAGCCCTCCACTGCAAATAGTTCTCTGGCTGTAAAATATTAGCTGTGCTGACAGCTCAGTGAGAAGCAGGCTTTAGATGCATTAAAGAAAGCCCATAACGACAGGCAATACTGAGTGGTTCTATTAACCTTGATTTCTGACTTTCTGTATTTTATGTTCTGACTTCTTTTTTAAAAGAGTCCTGGCTGGAGAGAGACTGCCTCTTCCAGGACTAATTCCTCAACCTCTTTTATAAGCCAGAGTCCCATATAATGTAGCTAGATGATTTTGAGCTTCTGAACCGTCTGCTTCTACGTGTCCAGTGCTGGGATTACAAGTGTTTGGATCACACTTTATCTGGTGCTGGTATCTGACCCAGGACTTTGTACATTCTAGGTAAGCTCTCTAACAACTAAGCTACATTCTTAGAACTAGCAAAAGGCCCAGCCAATCTCCAAACTATCTACACACAAGTCTGTAGCTTCAACTTTTCCATATTCAACTTCCACACCTGCCATGGTGCTCCCCTTTGGAAAGCATCCTAGGCTAGCCCTGGAGGCAAGCCAGTCAGAAGCCATTGGGTTTGTTCAAACTAGCCACCCTTGAACTGCCCAGTCTTTTTTGCTTTGTCATGGAAATTCCCAAAGGATATGGTTTATACTTTCTCCCTGGCTCCTATGTTCTGATTAAAACCTGCTCCTTCTTTGATGTATCTAAGCAGTGTACGGAGAGACCTCTCTGGGACCTGTGAGTTGAATACACACTTCTTTCCCTGGATATCTTGTTCTTGTTTCCTCCCTCTGTAGTATAGCATCCAGCCTCCACTGCTCATATCAGTGAATGATGAAAGAATTGAGACCCCTCCACACCTTGTGTAGTCCAAGGAAACCCACGATAGAAAAGCAATTTCCATACTTTCTCAGAGCGCTTCTCCCCTGGCGATCTTCTTCCAGTTCTCGGTAACAAGTCTGTTTGCGAATCTCCTTTTCCCAGAAGCTTTTGAGCTCATCGCAGGTCTCGCAACAGAAGACTTCCCTGCGCATGTACTGGCTGTTCATCCCTGCAACGTGAAAGAAAAAGCATAACCCAGGACGGTAAGTAGAGGCATTTGGATTTGAGATATGCTTGAATCCAGCTTAGTTTTGGCTCAGAGACACCTCTGTCATTACGTACTCAACGGAAAGACTCTACGTTTGCACTGCAGACAAAAATAATAATCATGTAAAAACTATACTGAAAACAGTTGAACAACGACAGAAAGTCATCTGGGGCCCTTGAAGGTGAACCGACTCTTAAGCAGCTGCCTTTTGTGTTGCCTTTTAGCCATTTTACTACACTGCAAGTACTGAGAAGTTGTAGTAATGTAAATGATTCTAAAACACAGAAATTAAAATAAAATTTGTTCAAATGATATACCTGGTGTCAATCAAATTTTAACCTATTATAAATTTATTGATTTGAAAAATCTTTTAATCACTTGTAATTGTGTGTGTGTATACACTTGCCTATGTGTGCTCATGTGGAGACCAGAGAGACAGAGGCTTTCACTGAATTGGAAATTTATTGATTTGGCTAGACTGGCTGGTCAATATGCTCCTAAAATCTGTCTGTCTCTGCATCCTCCCAGTGTGGGGATACCACTATACATGGTTTTTACATGGACATTGGTGATTCAAAATCGGTTTCTTATGCTTGCCCAGCAAGCATATTTTGCCTGGTAACCTTTTTCCCCCCAGCTCATCACTTGAAGTCTCTTTCTTCAATGTTCCTGTTAAATTCTTTGCCACATTTTGATTTTATGTTTGAAAATCATTTTAATTATACTTAAAAAAACCCTGTGACTTATTTTAGTTTGTGTGTATATGTATAACATGAGTAGACAAAGAAACCCTCTGAACCTAGTTGCAGAGCCAAAGGTGCTCAGCAGATGTTGTATTTCCCTGTCCTCTCTCACAGTGAAGTGACTTCTGTTCTTTTCTGAGCAAGATGTGTGAGAGGCATCTTCTATTCACTGCACTGTTGCTCTTTGGTGCTGCTCTGTGAGGAGAGGGGAGGTTCTATACTCATTGTCCAGATGAGGATGCTGAGGAATAGTTAGCCTTCCTAGTGACTAAAATAGAGCTGGGTCTGCTCACCTTCATAGAAGACTCTATATTTCAAATGGCTAACGTGAGCTAATTAATTTCCCATTTTGCACACAAGGAAGCTGATGCTCAGAAGCATTAGTTAACTTTGCTTAGGCCATACAGCTTCAGAGTTCTCTCTTCACTCCTGTCCTTTGAAAAGGGCAAAGTGACTGCATTCTCTCTCTCTTGAAGATCTCGGAGCTCTCCGATGACTGACAGGCACCTCAGTGTTTAAATGTTTGTGACTTAGTGGGTTCTATTTGATCTTGGTATTTTGGGTGACTTGAAACATTTAATAGGTGTTCAGTTATTAATCAATTTAGTGATTTTTTCCCCCAATGACTTTTTTTTTCTTATTAAAAGAAAAACAAAAATTGTCCATTAAAATATCCTGGGACCTAAACAATGAGAGAAAGTCAGAAAGGGGATTTCTTTTGCCCTTTCTGGGCAAGAGAAGTGTTCAATTCTGGTGACTTACTGAGATTTCTCCAGGCAGGGACAGTGCTCTGTGTGTGCGTGTGTGAACCTTGGGCTCTCTTGCTGCCTGAACACAGCAGTCTCCTGTCTCCAAGGGCATACATAACTTCATTTACTTTTATTTCCATGCCAATGTATTCAGTGTAAAAAATTCCAAGAAATTTCTAGTCACTGGACATTGGAAGAGAAACCAATAACAAAAATAGATTAGATTTTACATTTTTATTCATAGACCTAAGAGGTGGAATGGTTGCCCTTCCATGCACTTGGATTCCCTGTGGGTTTAGTTGGACCTACAGGAGAATATGAGGTATTTCATTTTCTGAGCGTATACATGTGAGATAAGAAAATATTGCTTGGACTGAAGAGGTGGATCAGTGAGCAAAAGTGTCAGCTGCATAACACTAAGTTTAATTTCTGGAGCACATGTTAAAAACCAGGTGCCATGGCTCACATTTGTAGTTTGAACATTCCTAAAGCTGAAAGGGAAGTGGAGAAAGAAAAAAATCACCAGGAAACCCGTGGGACCAGAGAGCTCCAGTCTGTAATGCAGCAGAAGTAACAAGAAACATCTCATCTGAACAAGATAGGAGAGAACTGATTCTTAAAAGTTGTCCTCTGATTCCCAAGTACATGCATGAATGTGTGTTCACAGGCACACACTAAAACCATCCATCCATTCATCCATCCATCCATCCATCCATCCATCCATCCATCCATCCCCCCAATGAACAAAAATACTGTTTATGCTGAGCTGGAAGAAAAGGTTTATACTCACAACTTGTAGTTTATGTAGATGTAAAGTAAGAACTCCTTAGATGTGTAATTTAGTCATAAATTCCTTTATTACAAACACTTATTTTGGAGACAGAGTCTCATACAGCTCAGGCTGGCCTCAGATTTACTATAATATGCTTATCTTTTCACTTCACCTTCAAGGATTATAGGCTTGCACATCACATTAGATTTATACAATGCTGGGGATAGAACGCAGGGCTCGCACTTGTTAGGTAAGCATCCCATTAACTGTGCTATAGTCCCAAACCCTTCTTCTAAAACTTGAAAATTCAAATAACATATTTGGTACTCATAAAAAAGGATAGTTTGGTCAAATAAGTACTTACAGAAACGTTTTCTTTCATCAAAATTTAGAGTGAGCATTTAAAGCTAAAGAGAGAGCATCATAGAGAAGAGAGGAGAGTCCAGCAGGCACCAGCTGGTCACCTCAGTCGGACATCTCTCCATTTGACTGGAAGGTGAGTTAGGTGTGGAGGACACCTCTTCTAGCAGGCAAGGCATTAGGGGATCCAGGAATTAAGAAAATTAGATCAGCTGAAAGAAGAGAAGTTTATACTCCTAAGGGTAAACTGAGTCTGAGTGTGCCCAAGGCAAATTGGATAAAAGACTATTAGAGATCTGCAGCATGCTGGCCATTTTGGATCAGAAAGGACTTAGAGATTCTCTTTCCGTGGAGGGGCTTCATCTTAGGAAAGGGTCATGAACTACGTAACGAGGAAGGCAATGGTGGGCACCCTGCGGTCCTGAGTGCTGCCTGCACTGTTTGCATTCACAACACAATGTGTTCAAAGCAGAGTATAGCCTCATCTTGGCCATAGAAAAGATGGCTTTTGCTGAGTGTAGTCTGAGGCCTGCCTGTTGCTCCTCAGGGCCTGGGGGTGTATTCTCTATTCATAGTGTTAGCCTTGAACTTTCTCCTTCAGTGCTGCAGTTTGGTTACATTTGACTAGTTGGCATTGTTTTGATAGGCTGTGGAACCTTTAGGAGGTAGAGCTTTGGTGGAAGAAATGGGTCACTGGGGACTGTGGACCTTGGGATTCTACAGCTTGACCCATTTCCGGTCTGCTATCTGCTTCCTGCTTACAGATGTGATGTGTGCAAGTGTCTAACATTCCTGCCACCATGCCCTCTCAACACAATAGCCTGAAACCCCTTGAACTCCAAACCTAAGTAAGTCCTAACTTCCTCAGGTTGCATCTCGCCATATACTTTGCCCTAGCAAAAGAACAGTAACAGAATTCTTAGCTTGCCCCCCAAAGTTTCCTTTTGCCTCCCACTTTTCTACTGAGCTCTTCTTCAGAGATCTCTTTCTCATAATACAGCTGAGCATGCAAATGATATTTGGATTGGCCAGACTCTTCTGCTCGTCATTCCAGCGCTGGACTTTTTTTTTTTTTTTTAATCTCGTTCACCGCATCCATAAGGGAGCATACTTTCCCCTCACCACTCCCATCCCCTGACTCATGTACCAGCTCTGACGTCTGTGTTCTGTCCGTCAGATGGACGAGGGAAGAAAAAAATGAGGACCTTGTGGGGCTTACTACCATGAAGTTGAGCCAGCAGGAGCTTTCTGTGCTCAGAGTTCCCATTTCATTACCCAATGAATGGACACTAATTGTTGTGACCTGGCTCCCAGTACTTCATTCATGGGCTTTTTTTGATTCTGTAAACATGACAGACTGGTACTTCACTCATGGGCTTCTTTTTGATTCTGCAAACATGACAGACCAATACTTCATTCATGGGCGTCTTTTTTTATTCTGCAAACACGACAGACATGTTCGCAGGATGCCCATCCATTGCAAGCATGGAAAATGTTAACCACCTTGAACCACCACTTACGTAGGCTCTCGTCAACTCCGGTTCATACATGATATCAAGTGCTTCATTCCACACTGACTCAGCTCACACTTAAGGTTTATTTGTTTCTGTTGCTGGGCTGTTAGGATTAGAAAACCCGAGATGATAGAATAAGAAGCTCCCCTTTTGTCCAAGGCCCAGTGTTAGAGTCTGGACAGATGCCTTTAGCAAAGCTTCTGGGACCACTTGGGATGTTGCATTTGTGGTCAGGATGAATAAACACACTCACTGTGTGATGCCAAGCATGCTGAAGAAGTGACTGATCTACTAAAAATGAGAGTTGTCGTCACTTGCAACTGCCCTCATCCCTCACAGGTTATTCATAGCTGCTTGTTTTGGTGGGAGATCAAAGCTCAGATTTTAGCAATATGACAACTTCTTTACCATAAAGTGCATTTTGACTTAGGCTAGATCCTCTCTCTAGTTTCTTTAGCTCTTAATCTGTTTTATACTTATTGCTTTCCTTGGTTGTACTGATTGTGAGGGGCACAATAGTGGATGGCACTGGCAGCTAGGGTCCCCAAGAAATAGAATTGTGGACTGGGAATGTAGCCACGTTGATAGAGTGCTTGCCTAGTATACATGAACCTCCGCGTTCAATCCCCAGTACCAAATGAGCCACCCGGAATTCTAGCTCTTGTGAAGTAGATGCTGAGGGGGTCAGAAGTTTAAGATCATCTTTCAATACAGAGCTTGCTTGAAGCCAGCCTGAGGTACTTGATCTCATATCAAAAAAAAAAAAAAAAAAAAAAAAAGAAGAGAAAGAATTGATAGCAATGTCAGGAAAATAAAAACTCAAAGGCAGGAATGGTTCATTTTGATTTAAATGGGTTCATTTTGATTCCCCTCAGCTGTGACTCACTGTCTCAGCACTTACTCTGGGACAGACAGGAAATCATGAACCATATACACACATCTCTGCGCTCCTGTGACAATGCAAAGACACTGCACGATCCACCTGCTTTCTCTGGGGGTTGGGAAGATGCGGACGCTTCTGCGATCTCAGTGGAAGGACCAGCAGTAATTCAATAGCTCAGAAATAAGAAACATGAAGCCACATGTAGATGCGCAAACCTTTGGAGGCTGTCTCTCCTGAGCTACTGCACTAATATTAAACTCTGATGTTTTACTAGAGGAATTTTCACCTCAGGTGTCTCAATTGGCTTAAAAACCAAACCAAAACAAAACAAAAAAGCAACCTTCAGGTCTTTTACCTCTCCACTTAAGAGTTTCAGCTTGTTGATTTCATCCTCAGGTGAGTGCAGTTAGAAGGGAGTGGCCTCTTAGGAGAGGCTGTGGGTGTATTTCGTGTCTCCTTGGTTTCCTTCAGTCCCCAGGTTCACTAAGAATAGAAGTCAACGTCTTCGTTTTGACACTCAGCTTAACTGTTCTGTTATTTACCCTAACAGCTTAAAATCAAGAGCAGCCAATTTAAGTAAGTCTAGAGGCCAGAAGGTCACATAAATGTCATTCTGGTTTTAAAAAATACATTATTATTATTATTATTGAATGGGCAGGGCATGTGTGTCACAGTATACCTGTAGAAGTCAGAGGACAACTTTACAGAGCTGGTTTTCCCCTCTACCTTTTAGTAGACTCCAGGAATTGAATTAACATTTTTATCCATTAAGCCATGTTGCTGGTCCTGTTCTGGGTATTTTTGTATATGATTCTCATGATTACAACTATATCAGGTTGAGTGTGTTTAATTTTTTGTTTCCTCAAAAAAAAAAAAAAAAAATCATGGCTGTTGGGATTCTGTAAACCCCACCCCACAGTTACCTGGCAACAGCCAGGTATGCTCCGCCCCAGTTACCTGACACTATAAAAGGATGCTGTTTGCCCCCTCCTCTCTCTCTTGGTCTCTTGCTTTCTTTGTCTCTTGTCCCTGCTCTCCCCCCTTTCCCTTCCTCTCCCCATTCTCTTTCCCCATCTCTCTCCACCTGCTCATGGCCAACCTCTAATTCTCCACTCATCTTCTCTCTTCTCTCTCTCTCTCTGCCCCTATTGGTCCCTTAACTCCCCTCACCATGCCCCAAAAACTCTATTCTGTACTATACCATCATGTGGCTGGTCCCTCAGGGGGAAGGAATTCCCAACATGGCTCCCCCAGAGGCATCCTCCTTGCCCCCATGCCTCACTGCACCTCCATGGAGCATATCCCCCTGCCCCCACTCTCTTCATCTTTCCCCTCACAGTGGCTATATGGAACAGATTTCTGTCCTTTAAGATGGCAGTAGGTTAGGCAGGCATGCAATCACTGTATTTGGGAGGTGGAGGCAAGAAGATTAGGACTTTGAGGCTAGCCTGCACTACATGAGAGAAACTCCGTGTTAATCCCCAGGGTTGTCTAATTTTCTCCAACTAGCAATGGAGCTGTGAGTATTACAGAAAGAACACACAGAAGTATGTAGGGGTTAAAGGTCATGATGTAGCACCTTATTCACAAATGGGTAAGAAAAGTATAGGAGATAAGGCAGGTGATTGCAGATGTGTCTGGGCTTGGGGTTCTGGGAGTTCTTTGAATTCTTTTCTTTTTTTTCTTTCTGTTCTTCAGGGCTCAGAATCAAACCCATGCTATGGAAGCACTCTACTGCTTACCCATGTCTTCAGCCCTGAGTTATCCTTGTAACAGTTTGTAATCTTGAGATGTGTGTGAAACATTAAAGAAACACTTCTTCCAGGGCTGCCCAGATAGATCAACTAGTAAAGATGCCTACCTCGAAGCCCGGTAAACTGAGTTCAATCTCTAGGACCCAGAGATAGAAGGAGAAAACCAACTTCCATAGTCTTCCTCTGACTTCCACATACATGCTATGAATATGTATATGTGCCCACACATACTAAAAATGTTTATAAAAAGAATAAAAATTTACTTTTGTGTCCTTAAAAGAAAAAAAAAGCACATTTCCCATTTTTTCCCCATTTAGTCCCCAGTCTCTTATGTAGAACCCAACATCTGTAAATAAATTGAGGATAAACCCAACATACTGTAAATAAATAAACAGTTTTGACTTTAAGACCCTTTGTACTAAACATTTTATAGAGCCAAAAACATGGATAACTTAAAAAACAAACAAAACAACAACAACAAAAAAATCTAACCAGCTTTAGGGAACTTTGAAAGGGCAAAGAGTTTTTTTTTTCTTGTATCCATTACCAAGATTAGAATTTGAGAAACAAAACGACATATAACACTTCGGATTGATATACACGTTTATAGTAGACAAATGAAAGGAAGGAGATTCCCAGTGAATGTGTTTAGAAGAGGTTGGAAAACCAGGAGGGCAGTCTATCTGAGGCACACCAAGCTTAACCAAAGACAGCAGATGAAACCTGAAGGAGGTCACAGTAGTGGCTTGGCCACTGACTCCTCTCAGTGGAGGCTTTGAAATGAGATGCTAGCTCACTTTGCTGGTTCTTACTGAGTGTGGGGCATGTGGTGGCTGAGGGGAAAATAGTAACTTCACAGAGCAGAAACAAGGAACACCTTATGTAAGTAAGGGTCATATCAAAGTGGCTACTGTTGCTTTCACACAATGCTGCCTTAGGCTGTGTTGTCCCTTCAGTACCTTTTTAGGGAAATTACACATTGGTTACATTGTTCCCACTCAAGTAAATGACTCCTAATCCATGCTCCTGCAGGCTGCCCTAATTAAAGGCAGCAGGTCACGCATATATGCATAAAATCTAAAAGGACATGAAAACAGGCAGAGAACTTGGCAAGAATCAGGGATTTGGTGGGAGGGGAAAGGGATAGGAGATAATGGAGGACAGAAGAGATTTTGATCAAGCAACACAATTATGAATAACATTGTAAAAGGATAAACAAAACAAATAAACAAGAAAATTTGAGGTGAGTTAAAATTCAGCCTCATTCTACAAAGCATCTGACCATTGTTCCTTAAAACGACTAAGACCAGGCAGCACAGAGGTGGATGCCAGGCTAGCATGTTTAAACACTAGTGTGCGTCGTCATCTCCCAGAAACACACACACACACACACACACACACACACACATTTTAAATTATTTTAAAATAAAAAGTAAAAAGTTAAAAAAGGTGCCTCATATTACACATATGCTTTCTACCACTGGAGGTGTCCTGGCTAAGGAGTCCTGGCTGCACTTAGAGGCATTCTGTCCTGGAGCCATGCCATGGATCTGTCACAGAAAGAGCCCCGACTAGCAGTGACAGGTCCTGTGCATTTTTCTCCATCTCCTCATCTGTGAAGTGGAATAATGTATACACAAAGTCAGCTTCCAGCTGAAGAAATGGCAGGGCCCAAATGTTAAGCTTTCTGGCATGGCTAATGCTTAGTAAAACCTTACTTTGCATCCTTTATTGTTTTAATAACAGACAAACCAAGAGCTGCAAACCAGAAGCACAGTGTGTTCAGAAGACTCTTGAAAATTCTAGAATGTGCACTGCTTTACGGTGGACATGGCACTCAGTTCCAGATGCCTCTAGCCAACAGAGTGTTGACCGATATTTTAGGTTTTTCCAAAAGAAGTTATAAATAATATACATATTTTTAAAAAGGTTCAATCTTATTTTAAAATATTGGCAATGAATTTTAAGACACTTAAAAACATGAGACAGAATGTCAAAACATGCCTGCTGGCCAGACAGGTCTTTGAGTGACCAAGTTTTGATCCCAACATGGGCTAGTGAGCTCTCTGTAGACCAAGTAGCTTTGTCTTAGGTTCTGGGAGAAACTGTCTCTTGATCCCCTTCCACAAACTGCCAGACCAGTGGCCTTCAGATGTCACTAGTCAATGCCTTTATTTTCTCAATAGGAAGAGTGATAAGCGGCTATACATCTCCTCTGAGGCAGTGGACCCTAGCCACTCTGATATTGACATTTTTTGTAGAAGCATCTGAACACATTGAGGGATTACTCGTTGGTAAAGTGCTTGCTTTGTAAACACTAGTTCAATCCCCGGAATGCAGATGAAGAACAACAAAATTCAGGTCTCAGGAGACAACTCAGTGGATGAGAAGACCTGAGTTTGAATGCCAAATACTCTTGTCGAAGTTAGGAATGGCTGCTTGTGCTGGTAACCCAAGCAACAAGGGACAAAGACAGTCAGATCCCAGGTGAGGTAGCTCACTAGCAAGTCAGTCTGGTGTTCAACGGATAGCTTCAGTTTCACTGAGAGGCCCTGTCTCGAGGGAATAAAACTAAGAGTGATAGAGCCAGACCCTGTATGTCCACACTGGCTTCCCACACACAAGTACACACACACACACATAGGTATAGAAACTAGAGTCTCGTGCACCCCAGGCAAGCAGCCTACTAACTGACCTACATTCTTATTTAAGTTTCGGTGGATACTTCAGTCTCCTCATTATGAGTTTATGAATTTGAGGTATGCACGTGTGTGTGTGTGCATGCGTGCATGTGTGTATTCCCTGGGGTCTTCTTGACATGAGTAGTTAGAGAAACTGCCAGCATTAAGTTCTAGGTAAGATTACACTGTCAAAATTGTATGGACTTTGGGTTTCAGCTTCTTCATTTCCAAATGAGGCCATCTGGCAGCCTTGGGAAGGCAAACAGAAATAGACCAACCCTTAGCAAAAGAGACTGCTCAAAAAATTTTTTTTTCATTTTGATTGTTTTTTTTTTTTTTGAAAGTCGGTTTGTTATAGCTAGCCTAGCTGGTCTCAAACTCATCATATAGATGAGGGTGAGCTTGAAATCATGATCTTCCCAAGTGTTGGGGTTATAGGTATGAGCACCTCTTTGTTAGGTTTCAGCTGGTGGTTCTCAAATTTACTTTACTGATTAACTTCACTTAAGAGTCTTAGAACACATTGCCAGAATGACTTTACACTAAATAGCCACTTAGGTGACATTTGTCGTAAGTTGACTCTGTAGGACTCATGCAATCTCTCTAATGAAGAAACACAGGATAGTCAACTGTGAAAATACAAACGAAATTCTACGGTTTAATTTCCCAGGTCCCAGATTACACAGTCAAGCAAAAACCTCAAATTAATTTTTAATCCTCCTATCTATCGGCTTCCTGAGGCACTTCTGTGGTCTGGCACCTCTAACCAAGTTTCTTGGGACTAAATTTACCCATCAATCAACACAAGATATATTCCATATTTTGGTTAATCTTCACGGAGCCTCACTCTGTGAGACTGACACCGATTCTTGTCTTTTTCACACTCTCGAACTTGAAATTCACACACCACTAACACTTAAGGAAAAAGAAAACCAGAGATTAAAAACAAGACCAAAAAACCCCCTCACCTCATAAAAGACATTTCAACCGGCCACAGAACCTGTGTGCCCAACAACCTGACAGCACAAGCTCAACGCATAGTACCTTAAAGATGGATCGGCGGGTGAACTGATGTCCTGCTAGGGTGTAAAGAAGGGCAAGTGTCCTGGTTTCTGCCTCCTCTGCTCCGCTTGGGGAAAGCCACAGGCACTATTCTGAAACCTCATGGTTGGAGCCTTTTATACATGGAGTAGAAGGACTGACAGAAATCCCTCAGCCTTTCAAGGTCATTCGAGCCAAATTAGTAGTAGAATCAGGCAATATCTCTCCAGGGACACAGTAGCCTTCCCTCATGGTGAGAGATGGTTCTAAAGAAACCCCATCTCTCCCTCCCCTGCCTGCTCCTGAGCAGGCAAGCTTCTGTTTTGGCAGTTTCTCATGAATGCTATGACTTGGCCTGAACCTAGAGAGGTAGTTTAGAACACGCATGGATTACCCATTTGCCTTGTTGCTCTGTGACTTGTGAAAAGCCATTCTCTGCCCCTTAGTGTGCAAAAGGGACTGGAATGGTGGGGCGAGCCACACTTGGGTATAATCTTACAGGAAGATTTAGTGAGGCATCTTGTTCTTTGGAGCCATTAATCCTTGAATAGAATCGGTGATGACATATCACGGCCTGCTAGTACTCTACCAGCTGGGAAGGAATTGACCCCTCATGAGTGCTTTCCAATCAAATGCATCCAAGTGAGATCGACTTCTCCTTTTAGAGTGGCTCTTGTCCCATCACGGAGAAGCACACTTTGTCCTTAGGAAAAACATTTGGAACAGTCACTGATCTGGTCACAGAAATAGCTCTGGTTTTCATCAAATCCTTTGACTATGCTGCTAATTGCAAACCCATTACTTGGTTCAGTGGGACTATAAATCTGCAACTCACATTACACATGACAACTCATCTAATATTGATATGCAGATTTCAACTTGCTGAAATGGCAATATTTAATGTTGAGTCTGTAAAAGTACCTTAGTAAAGGCACTTACTATAAACTGGATGCTTAATTCAACAGCAGAAAAAAGTTCCACAACAGAATTTTCTTTTTAATTACAGGAAAGAAAAGTTAGCTTGAATTTTTTTTTTTCTGGAACTCTCTGCACACAAGCAACAATTTAAAAGAACGCAATGAAAATATTTCCAAGGAATACATCGAAATCACAATGAGATTCACAACAAAGTCTATATCTTAAAACTTTAAATGAATGTTAGTATTTTATGAATATTTTCAAGTAAAGAAAATATAGTAAAACTAAATAGCTAATCACTATAATTGTCTTTTTTCTTTCCCCTTTCCTCTTTCCCCTTCTTTCTTCCCTCTCTCTTTTCTCCCTCCTTCCCTCTTTTCTTCCCTTCTTTCCTCCCCTTTTCTTCCCTTTCCTTTTTCTCTTCTCTCCTTTTCTTTTCATTTTCTCTTTATCATATGGTGCAAAAGCTACGAAGACTGTATTGATTACATGAGATTCTTCATTCTTTTCTTCATTCTTATTTGAAACAATGAGAAAAAAATTCAAGGGAAACAAAAAAAAATTTTGCAAACATTTAATCCACTGACAGAAAATCTTGTAGCTAACAATTGCTCTTTTAATTTTTCATTAGATTTATTAGTTTATTTCAAATGTATTTTGTTCACATGTATATAGGTGGATCACTTATATGCTTGGTTACTTTCAGAGGTCAGAAGAAGCCTTCAGATTCACTGGACCTAGATAAACCACTGTGTTGGTGATGGAAATCAAACTTGGGTCCTAAGCAAGAGTGACAGGTGCCTTTAATCACCAAGTCATTGCTCTAGCCCCAATTGATCCATTTTAAAGAGCTATCCATTATGTTCTTCTTAGTTCAATCAAGATTTTAATCTACAAGGGTAGGGTTGTCCACATTTGGATCTGTTTATTGGGAAGACACTTGCTCAGCGAGAGGATCACATACATAACTGAAGGGTGGCAGAGTTAGGATCTGAACCGAGGCTGTTGAACTCTCATTTCTTGCCTTAAATGATCTCATTCAGCAATTACAAGTAAGCCCCCGTCTCAGACAAAACTCACAGCACTTCTGCCCATTCCCCTACTAAGAAAGGAAAGTTTATTTGAAAGAGAAAGAAATGAGAGACAGGCATTCATGTCAGAACCTATTCCGGACTCCTTCTGGAAGGTGTAACATGTAGTTAGTGCCCAAACAGGGTCAGGAGAAAAGCAGGGATGTGCAAGCACCTATTATTTCAAGACTTCAAGGCATACTGTCCCGAGTGTAGTTTTTGGCATGAATAAATCCCCTCTTTGCCCTTATTGTGGAATTAGAGATTTAGTTAGGCTTTAATTTAAACTTTTCTTTTTTATGCACAGAATGGATATGCCTCATTTTACATTTCAAATTTTTATTTTATTTTTAAAACTTCCTCTTTCTTTTTGAATGGAAAATTATAAATCCCCCCAAAGCAACCCCTTTCCCCCAAAGATATAATTTAAAAAAATGTTTGGTGGTTCTAGAAGTGAACCTGGGTCCTCACACATGCGAGGCAGGTATTCAATTACTACGCTGCATCCTCAGCCCACACCACATTTTGTTAATTATTTCACTGATTGACATACAGTTGAGAGGTTTTCACTTTTTTTTTTTTGACTCTTGTGAATTATGTGGTTATAAAATTCATACAGAAGTTTTTGTTTGGACATTTGGCTTTGTACGGACATTGCCTGTTTTTGTAAATTACACCCTCGTGCCTACAGACCCATCTTTTTTATTTAGGAATTGTCTAGAATGAAATTTAGTAGTGACTTGACTGTAGCGGTAAATATTAAAAAAGGCAGCGCCCTGTTCCTGCGCGTTCTGCTCTGTGCAGAGCCGCGTTATCTGCGAACTGCAGTCCTGCGCGGGGTTCAGATCCTGGCTGCCTCTGACCAGGATGGTCCTCGACCGCCCCAGTGTGGCAACCCCGGGCTTGGTGCTCCTAGTCACCGCACTTTCTCTTACATTCGATTAAGCCACCATATGATAGAAAACACCACACTCCATCTCTTATCAAATATTCATATCAACCTGTATCTACACGCAGAGAAGAATATTAACATCTGCCTCCACATCGTCGCTCCCACCTGCTTCTTCCCTGCTCTGGCTCCTTCCTCCCCTTCTAAAACTGTCCCCGCCCATCCTTTCTTCTCGTCCAATGACAGGCTTTGTGTTAGCCCTCTTAATTTCAACCACACTTGTTCTTCACAGAAAGCTTGTTGACTCCCACATGAACCACCACATGGAGCTGCTGTGACCATGGAGTTAAAAGCGCCTCTTGAGAAAGAGCTCCACCTCCCCTTGCTCAGCAGAGTTGTCAACAGCTCTACACTGGTGCCTTCTACCTATGATAGGCTGCTAGGGGTAGGGTGCCCTGTAGAAAACCTTATAAGTAGCTTTTGTAAATAAAAATGGATTTCAGTTTTATACCATTGGCCTCTACTTCAGAATTTACTACCACAGATCCCCCAAGGTGCAGGTGGGGCCTGTGTGAATGTGATTTTGGAACTTGTGGCCTCAGAGTTCATAATAATTACAATCAATCGCCAGTCTACAGTTGAAAGGACATCCTGAGCTCAAATGGATTAGGTAAAAATTGCTCTGAAGGTGGATAGGAGTCTTATTTTAACTGACTTGAGGTAGTTGACTTCAAATTCAAATGTGAAGTTTTGAGTGACATCTGTCGAAACTGTTACTCATGCCTCAGCTTTGTTCTGGATGATCATACCTGTGCAAACCAATTGATCAAAGATCAATGTATATTTTAAAACCTTTTTTTGTTTTACCTTGTGGTTTCTCTATATAGCCCTGGTTGTCTTGGAACTTGGTATATAGATCAGGCTGCATTCAAACTCACAGAGACAGATCCACCTGCTTCTGACTCCCACACAATGGGATTAAAAGTGTTTGCCACTATACCTGGCTTTTTACCTTTTAAAAAAGCTTAGTGCTTTTTGACCTTTTAGAAAAGTTACAGTTTCCTCAAACCTCGGGCTGAACATCCTTTCTAGTGAACATCTTACATAACACAAAAATGTATATTTTTCATGAGTGCATATTATAGGGTTCCCTAATATTTATTTAATCTCAAACACAAATGGATCCTTTAAATTTGGATAGTGTTTATTTGTATTATAGTATTGGCTAGGAAAGTAAATATCAAAATAATTAAGAGCATAACTAGTTGCACTTATATGAAAAGGTATACAGTATATTGAATATATTGAAGACTTACATATGTAAGTTGAGTGTATATAAAATTGAGTGTTACATATCACATTTGATCATGGTGGTTTTCTCAAAGTTGTTGGCAAACAACAATTTTAATTCTTTAAAAAAGATTCATTTTATTGTTTAATTATGTACATGTACCTGTGTATGTGCAGGGGCCTGCATGTACCCAGGGAGACTAAAAAGGGGTCTCAGATTCTCCAGAGCTGGAGTTACAGATCGTTGTGAGCAGTTCATCCTGGGTACTGGACCTGAAGTCTGGACTTTTAAAGGCTAGCAAGTGACTCTTAACCATGGACCGATCTCTCTAGCCCCTTTCATTCTTTTATTTGTATATGCCATTATTTTTCATTGGTCTTTTAATTAACTAATTATTTAATTAATTTATTCATTCACTTTAGGTCCTGATTGCTCTTCCCTCTCCTCTCAGCTTTCCCCATCCTTTCCCCCTACCTCCCTGCCCCTTCTCTTCTGAAAAGAGAGACCCCCCTCCCCGCCCAGGTGTCAACCCACCCTGGCACATCAAGTCATTGTAGGGACAGACATATCCTCTCCCATTGAGGTCAAAATGGCCCAGTTAGGGGTGGGGATTCACAGTCAGGCAACAGAGTTAGAGACAGAACGTACTCCAGTTGTTGGGGGACCCACATGAAGACCACACTGCACATCTGCTACATGTTGGGGTGAGGGGGGCTGGGTCCTATTATTTTTTATTTTATTTTATTTTTTTACTTTCACTGGTTGTAAAAACTGATATTGAGGTAAAAAAAAAAAGTTCACAGATTGATCTTAGGACTAATTACATGAAAAACACTATCACATGCCTGTGAAAATAATTACTTCAAAGGAATTTTAGAAAGCAGCTCAGAAGACGTGAGAAAATGTTATTATCCCAGATGTTCAGACTGTCAGCTGAAGAACTGAGTAGGTAGTCAATCACCTTTTGGTAAGGGCTGTTGTGTTCAGGCTGGATGAGTTAATGATTTGTGAAGGCTGTGTGGTCACGGGAAGGTGATTTGAGGAGGCAGTGGCCAGTTTCAGCAAATTCTCCAGACCTATCTCTTCTGGACCCCTTTTAATAACACTCTAAGAATTTTGGAGTCTGCATGAAACTATAAATTCTGTTATAGTGCCAGAGAAAGCAGGATTTATTTGTCCAGGAGGTGTGGGGATGTGGCTGGAGAAGAAGACTGTGTATTTTTCCCCCCCAGGCTTGGGCAGAGACTAAACTTAGCAAACTTCTCACCCACTCTTCTTGTGGGGCAGGGGGTACAGGCAGGGCTTTTCAGGCACACCAGCCTGACAGAGCTGCAATGGGATGCTACAATATCACCACCCCAACTAGAATAGGCCTGTTACGGAGTCCAGAGAACCAAAGGAGAGATACCTCTTCCCTGCCCTTCAACTGAAGAAAGCAGTTTATTCTAGACTCCACACAGGTCATAAAATCAGATACAGCTGACTGGCCGACTGGCAGTCATTTTGTTGTTTTACAGTAGCACAAATAAGCCTGATGCTTGCAAGCTGAGGAACACACGATCAAAGGAAAGAACAGCCCAGTTAAAGGGATTCTCAAATCTGTAGTGGGAGCTTCTCATTTAATGACTATGTCTGATGTCACCCTAACTTTATCCCACATTCCTCATCTCCTCAGTCTCCTACAGCAGATGAGAGGCCGTGTGCTTGTTGTGGAAACACAGCTTAGGCCTCTGTCCCTACAGTACCTTCTTACTAACTACTAACCCCGTAACAGTTCTGATGTGGAAATCACCAAGCTGCCTGTGCAGGGAACACACTGTAACTTCTCTTCAGGCGGTGGAAACTGGCTAAGAAGCAGAGAGAACTCCCAAGGAGAACTAAGTACAGAAAGAGGGGAAAACCCGCCAGAGACTCACAAAAGCATGATTTAAAAAATCATTAAGCTATCCAGCTGCTATAAAACAGAGTGGTTGCTGGTGAGGACCAGAGAGCAATCCTGAATAATTAATCTGAAAAAGCACAAACAAGAAAACACAAATGATTGCAATCTATGGCAATATGCGAATAGTAGTGAGTCAGAAATTTGAAAAAAGAAAACAAAAAAGGAACAGATGGAAGAAAAGTTAGAAGGAAGGGTCTCTAATGGAAGCCTTTAGGGGATAGACAAAACAATCCCACCTAGAAATATCCTGAATTGTAAGGACAAAGGCGAGGTAGGCTAAAATTCTGTTGTGATTCGAATTCAAAATGCACCTTGCAGGCTCTCTGTTTGAATACTTGGTCCTCAGCTGTTGTCCCTGGTGTGGAACCTTTAGGACTCAGAGAAGGAAGCAGGTTGAGGCAGGATTTGAGGCTCTATAGCTGCCCCACTTTCTGTTCACTCTCTCTCTGTCTTGCTTTCTAACTGTGGATGCACATGACCGGCCAGCCTAATGCTCCTGCTGCCAAGCCTTCCCTAAACAGGATGAAGTAACTCCCTTGAACTGCAAGCCAAGATAAGCTTGTAGTCCCTATGTTGCTTCCCGGTCAGGTTTTTTTTTTTTTTTTCTTTTTTGCCACAGCTACAAGAAAGGTAACAAATACTGATTCCAAAGGAAATGAGAAAGTTCTATAGACAGGAGAGGAAATCTGATTAGCATTCTTAGCTTATTAAGGGACATGAGTCCTATACCCATCAGAGAAAAAGAAGGAAAAAAAAAAGATAGGGTTTCTCAAAGTGTACACATTCATCACCCTGTCTGAAGAAAATTGTTGACAAAATCTTATAAACATGGCATCTAATGAGGAAAGTGTTCTTGAGGAGGATGAAGGTAGGAAAAGGATGCTGAGATAAGGCTCTTATAAAATGGATAATAATGGTGTCAAATTAGATTATGGATCAGAAGTGACATACTCTAAGGGGAAAACTAATAGAAGCAGGGACAAAAATTAAATGATCTGGCTTTGAAAGAGAAGTGTTTGTGGGGAAGAGGGGCTGTGGAAGAGAAAGCTGTCTCAGAGTTTGTCTTGGTGGGGAGGGGAAGTGGGCAAGAAGATGAGTTGTAAGGGAGAGGAGGAGGAGAGCAGAGAGAGGAGGGGGAGGAGGGGGCAGGGAGAAGAGGGGGGAGGAGGGGGCAGGGAGAGGAGGGGGGAGGGGAGCTGAGAGAGGAGGGGGAGGAGGGGGCAGGGAGAAGAGGGGGGAGGAGGGGGCAGGGAGAGGAGGGGGAAGGAGGGGGCAGGGAGAAGAGGGGGGAGGGGAGCAGAGAGAGGAAGAGAGAGGAAGAGGGGGGCAGAGAGAGGAGGTGGGGAGTAGGGGAGGAAGAAGGGAATAGGGGAGAAGGGGAGCAGGAAGAGGAGGGATGTACTGGAGGAGGCAAAGGACCAAGAAGGCTGCCATGCATATGTGCCATTTATTTTCAGGCTTCTGTTGGCTGATGAAGCAGATGTCAGGGACACAGTACGGAGGACTTCATGTTTATTCAGCCTTTCTCTGTGAATGTGCGCGGTGTTCAGCATCTGCTGGGTTCTAGGGAGGCAAAGACTGTCCACATCACTATTGCCCACGGCGACAGCACCAAGCAGCAGAGCACAGTTGCGAGATGTGTTTGTTTAATAACTAGCCTGGACTAAATCTGAAGTTTTCCTATGGTGTGTAACTACTTATGGAGCTTTTCAATTTAATTTTTTTTTTAAGGAATACATCTATGGTCAGCACTAATTGGACTTAGTAGCTTATTTATAACATATTTGTCAAGGCAGGGTGTCTTTGTGCAGCCTTGTCTGTCCTAGAACTAGCTCTGTAGACCAAGCTGATCCCAAACTCACAGATATCCTCCTGCCTCTGCCTGTTGAGTGCTGGATTTAAAGATATGCACCACCATTGCCCAGCAATAGTAAAAATATTTCTAAAAGGACAGTAAGTTAGGAGGGAGACTTATTGACAGTCCTGGGGAGAAGTTAGAGAGATAGTAGGGGTTGAATAAGATAAAAGTACATCATACATGTATGACATTTTCAAAAAGCACATAAAATATTATTATTTTCTCCTTGTTCTTTTTCTTTTGTTAATTGGACATTTTATGCATTTACATTTTAAATGTTATTCCCTTCCCCCACTTCTATTCCCCTTCCCAGATACATTCCAAATCCCCGTGAATGCTGAGGTGTTTCACAGTGTGTATGTGTGTGTGTGTGTATGTGTGTGTGTGTGTGTGTGTGTACCTGTATGGTCATTTGGGATCACACTGATAAACAGTA
Source organism: Micromys minutus (assembly GCF_963924665.1). Classification (NCBI taxonomy): domain Eukaryota; kingdom Metazoa; phylum Chordata; class Mammalia; order Rodentia; family Muridae; genus Micromys; species Micromys minutus. Next base: position 91,552,200 of record NC_137969.1, on the reverse strand, counting down.
TGTAAGGCATGTGGGACTCCCAGCTACTCTCTCACCAAAACAATCTCCAGATTTCCACTGTCTATTACACTAAAAGTTGACGTGGACTCATAGTAAGTCATTCTTCAGTGACAGTGTCCAGGAAATAAGAAGATAAAAGAGAAAAGCTGGGGTAGGAAGATTGAATAAAGTGCTGGCTTATATCAAGCAAAGTTATTAAGAAGTACAGTGTCTTTTTTTTGAACAACTTTATCTTAAAAACAAAGATAAATGAACAAATTTTAAGGATTTTTGCAAAAAGTATACGAATAAATTTTTATCAGTGCTTGGCTTTTTTTTCCCCAAAGGTTTCATAGTGTGCATTAAGGTCTTACAAGTTACAATGAGCAAAAAGTACATGTAAAACAGGATGTAACCCGGAATTAGTGAAAGTTTTCTTGGTGTGTAAGGATTGAGCATAATGGTTTTTTCTTTTACCTCTTTTTTTTTTTTTCCTTGAACTTCACACAGTCTGTGAGTTGTTTCTGGGGTGTTCAGAGCTTTCTGGGAATAGTATCCCATTATCAGTGACTGCATATTATGTCTGTTCTTTTGTGACTGGGTTATCTCACTCAGAATGATATTTTCTAGATGCATCCATTTTCCTATGAATTTCATAAAGTCATTGTTTCTAATGGCTGAGTAGTATTCCATTGTATAAATATACCACATTTCTTGTATCCATTCATCTACTGAAGGACATCTGGGTTCTTTCCAGCTTCTGGCTATTATAAATAGGACTGCTATGAACATTGTGGTGCATGTGTCTTTGTTATATGTTGGAGCGTCTCTGGGGTAAATGCCCAGAAGTAGAATAACTGGGTCTTCAGGTAGTACTATGTCCATTTTTCTGAGGAACCGCCAGACTGATTTCCAGAGTGGTTGTATCAGTTTACAACCCCACCAACAGTAGAGAAGTATTTCTCTTTCTTCACATCCTAACCAGCATCTGCTGTCATCTGAGTTTTGGATCTTGGCCAATCTGACTGGTGTGAGGTGGAATCTCAGGGTTGTTTTGATTTGCATTTCTCTGATGGCTAAGGATGTCCAGCACTTCCTTAGATGTTTCTCAGCCATTCGATATTCCTCAATTGAGAACTTTTTGTTTAGCTCTGTACCCCAATTTTTAATAGGCTTGTTTGATTCTCTGGTGTCTAGCTTTTTGAGTTCTTTGCATACCTTGGATATTAGGCCTCTATCTGATGTAGGGTTGCTAAAGATCTTTTCCCACTCTGTTGGCTGCCCTGTTGTTTTCTTGACAGTGTCCTTAGCCTTACAGAAACTTTGCAAGCTCATCAGGTCCCATTTGTCAATCTTTGACCTTAGAGCACAAGCCATTGGTGTTCTGTTCAGGAAATTTTCTCCTGTGCCTATGTGTTCTAAGGTTTTCCCTACTTTCTCATGTAATAGTTTCAGTGTACCTGGTTTAATGTGGATATCTTTGATCCACTTACACTTGAGCTTTGTACAAGGAGATAAGAAAGGGCCTATTTTCATTCTTCTGCATGCTGAGTGCCAGTTGGACCAGCACCATTTGTTGAATAGACTGTCCTTTTTCCATTAAATGTTTACAGCTCCTTTGTCAAAAATCAGGTGACCATATATGTGAGGGCTAATTACTGGATCTTCTATTCTATTTCATTGGTCCACGTGCCTATTTCTGTACCAGTACCATGCAGTTTTCAACACAATTGCCTTGTAATATAGCTTGAGGTCAGGGATAGTGATTCCCGAAGATGTTTTCTTGTTGTTGAGGATGGATTTCGCTATTCTAGGTCTTTTGTTATACCAAATGAAATTGCACATTGCTCTTTCCAACTCAATGAAAAATTGGGTTGGAATTTTGATGGAGATTGCATTGAATATGTAGATTGCCTTTGGTAAAATGGCCATTTTTAAAATGTTGATCCTTCCAATCCATGAGCATGGGAGATCTTTCCATTTTCTGAGATCTTCTTCAATTTCCTTCTTTAGAGGTTTGAAGTTCTTGTCTTACAGGTCCTTCACTTGCTTAGTTAGAGTCACACCAAGTTATTTTATAGTTTTTGTGACTATTGTGAAGGGTTCTTTTCCCTAATTTCTTTCTCCACATGTTTGTCCTTTGAGTAGAAGAAGGCTACTGATTTTTTTGAGTTAATTTTATATCCAGCCACTTTGCTGAACTTGTTTATCAGTTGTAGAAGTTCTCTGGTTGAATTTTTGGGGTCACTTAAGTATACTATCATGTCATCTGCTAATAGTGATGTTTTTACTTATTCCTTTCCAATTTGTATCCCTTTGATTTCCTTTTGCTGTCTAATTGCTTTGGCCAGGATTTCCAATACTATGTTGAATAGGTACGGGGAGAGTGGGCATCCTTGTCTAGTCCCTGGTTTTAGTGGGATTGCTTCACGTTTCCCACCTTTATGTTTGATGTTGGCTGTTGGTTTGCTGTATATTGCTTTTATTATGTTTAGGTATAGGCATTAGATACCTGTTCTTTCCAAGACTTTTAACATGAAGGGGTGTTGAATTTTGTCAAATGCTTTCTCAGCATCTAGTGAGATGACCATGTGGTTTTTTTCTTTGAGTTTGTTTATATGGTAGATTACATTGATGAATTTCCATATATTAAACCATCCCTGCATCCCAGGGATGAAGCCTACTTGATCATGGTGAATCATCATTTTGATGTGTTCTTGGATTTGGTTTGCAAGGAGTTTGTTGAGTATTTTTTCATCAATGTTCATAAGTGAGATTGGTATGAAGTTCTCTTTCCTTGTAGGGTCTATGTGTGGTTTAGGAAAGAGGGTTATTGTAGCCTCTAAAAATGAGTTAGGTAGTGTTCCATCTGATTTTATTTTGTGGAATAGTTTGGAGAGTATTGGTATTATATTGTCAATAAATATCTGATAAAATTCTGCACTGAATCCATCTGAACCTGGGCTTTTTTTTTGGTTGGGAGGCTTTTGATGACTGCTTCTATTTCTTTAGCTGTTATGGGATTATTTAGATGGTTTACCTGGTCCTGGTTTAACTTTGGTATCTTGTATCTGTCTAGGAATTCATCCATTTACTTCAGATTTTCCAGCTTTTTTGAATATAGGCTTTTGTAGTAGGATCTGATGATTTCTTGAATTTCCTCAGTTTCAGTTGTTATTTCTCCACTTTCCTTTCTGATTTTGTTAATTTGGATACTCTCTCTTTGCCCTCTAGTTAGTCTGGCTAAGTGTTTATCAATCTTGTTAATTTTCCCAAAGAACCAGCTCTTGGTTTTGTTGATTCTTTGAATGGTTCTTTTTGTTTCTACTTGGTCTATTTTTGCCCTAAGTTTGATTATTTCTTGCTGTCTAGTCCTCTTGGGTATATCTGCTTCTTTTTGTTTTAGAGCTTTCAATTGTGCTGTCTGGTTGCTAGTGTATGCTCTCTCCAGTTTCTTTTTGGAAGCAGCCAGAGCTATGAGTTTTCCTCTTAGTACTGTCTTCATTGCATCCCTTAGGTTTGGGTATGTTGTGTTTTCATTTTCATTGAATTCTAGAAAATCCTTAACTTCTTTCTTTATTTCTTCTTTGACCCTGCTATTGTTTGATAGAGCATTGTTTAGTTTCCATGTGTATATATAGGCTTTTTGTTGTCTTTGTTCTTATTAAAGACCAGCCTTAGACCATGGTGATCTGAAAAGATGCATAGGAGCATTTCAATCTTCTTTTATCGATTGAGGCTCATTCCGTGTCCAATTATGTGGTCAGTTTTCGAGAAGGTGCCATGAGTGACTCTTTGTATTACTAATATATAGGTTTTCTGTAAGTACTTCTTGAATGAAAAAAAATGAGGAAATAATATCCAGGGCACAAATTTGTCAGCTAATGACAGGCCATCACAGTGAACCTCATGGAACACAGATGCTAAGTGTCAGGCAGAGGAATGATGCAATGTTCTTACACATCTCTTGCAGGTTAGGATATGGCACATGGACCAGAGCTCCTAAGGATGGGCAGAACTCTAAGCCTTACTGAAGAATGGCTAATGATTTCCATCTTCTGTCTCCGCCACTCATTGTGCCCTGGTCCTGGAGGTTGACAACTTGAAAGCACCTAGAACACAGGTCCTACCATGCTGTTGGCATCTGTGAGAACTGGGTCATCATGCTGTGACAGACAACACCCTTGTCTGGTCCTGAGTTGCCTTCTGGTCCTCGTCTCTCATTTGCTATGATATTATTATTATTATTATTATTATTATTATTATTATTATTATTATTATTATTATTATTATTCTCTCATATATTACATCCTGGATGCAGTTTTCCCTCCATCCTTTCTTCCCAGTCTTTACCTCACCTCTCCCTCAAACCCATACCTCCTCCTTTCCCTTCAGAAAAGAACAGGCCTCCCAGGGATGTCAACCAGGCATACTAAGTGTCTTAGAATTTCATTGCTGGGATGAGACACCATGACCAAGGCAACTCTTATAAAGGTAAACATTCAGTTGGGGCTGGGTTACAGTTTTAAAGGTTCAGTCTATTATCATCATGGCTTGGAAGCATGGCAGCGTGCAGGCAGATAGTGCTGGAGGAGCGAAGATCTTCTTGATCTGAAGGTAGCCAGGAGGAGAATATTTTCCTCCTTGGGCAGAGCCTGAGCATAGGAGGCCTTAAAGCCCACCTACACAGTGACACACTTCCTTCCACAAGGCCACAGCTCTTCCAATAAGGGCACACTTTCTAATAGTGTCACCCCCTATGGGCCAAGCATTCAAACACATGAATCTGTGGTGGTTAAACCTATTCAAACCATCACATCACGTTATAAATAAATAAATAAATAAATAAATAAATAAATAAATAAATAAATGGCACATTTCTTCATATAAAGGCTGGACTAAGCAACCCAATGGGAGAAAAAAAGGAGGCAAAAGAATCATTGATAGCCCCTGCTCCCACTGTTAGGAATCCCACAAGAGCACCAAGCTACCCAACCATAACAAATGTGCAGAGGACCTAGGTCTGACCCATACAGGCTCTCTAATTGTCAGTTTAGACTTTGTGATCCCCTATGAGCCCTGGTTAGTTGATTCTGTGGACCATGTTCTCCTGGTGTCCTTAATCCCTCTGGTTCCTACAATCCTTCCTCACCCCCCCCCCCCTTTCCACAGGATCTTCCCACTTCTATAAAGTCTCAGCCACTAGAATCTGTTACTAGTGTTGCTGAGTTAAATCCTAGTATTTATTTATTTAAAGACAGGGTATCACTATGTATCTCTGGCTGACTTAAAAACTACTATGTAGATCAGGCTGGCTTTGAACTCACAGAGCTCTACAGTCTACTACCTCCCAAGTAGAGGGATCAAAGGTGTGCACCACCATACCCAGCTATTTCTCATTTTTTAAACCCAGAGATTAACGACTAGGGATAAACTAGAGATAAACTACTAGGGACACTGGTTACAAGAAGTGTCTTAAATTCTCTAGGGGAGATAGTGATCTACCTTCCCTCTTGTCTGTCCCTTTTCCCTTCCAGATTTCAACTCCAACAGTAATGGTCTAACAAAATATTTTCTGCAAGGATTTAAAAATACGTTTTCATAAAGAAAAAGAATTTTATCAGGAATGGTTATGTGTAACTTCCTTTACTAGTATTTATTAGTGTCTCTCACATGAAAGCATGCCAGTTAGTATTATGGCTGTGCCTGCTTTTAAAAAAAACTATTATTTTTTAAAGTTTCAGTTAATTTTTAAAGCTACAGTTAATAACAGTAGCATTTAGAAACAAAAATGTTTGTAACAGGAAAGAAAAAAATCCTTATATTTTTCTAAGCAGTTTTCTTTGTATTTCATCATCATTTGAAAATTATGACAAAATATTATTAATGCAGTTTATTTTCTGAACTCATATAAGAGTTGGTGGTTTGGAAGAGATCCCATAGGCTGCACAGTGAACCCTTCCTACAGAGCATCCTGTGGGGAGCAATGTACCTTCTACATGATGCCCACGTTCTGGTTCATGTTGGCAACAATGTCTAATGTCCAGACGGGTCTGTGGGGAGGCCTTTTGGGCTGTAGCACCTAATTTCCTGTCATGTATTCTGTGTTTGACATCTGAGACTGAAAATGATAGAGTACCCAAATTCTTTAAAAACATCCACAGAAGTATGAATAAGATATAACTTACAGTTCCCAGTAGAGTTCGTGTAATTCCAAGTTGGTCATAAATAGTAGCCTGGAAAATAAAAGGTTTTTTTTTTTTAATTTTAATTTTCATGACAGAAGTTTAGAAATATGCAACCAGCAATTTACACTGGTTTAAAAACTTATCTTCAAACACATTGAAGCTGAGTTATGGTATACTAAAAAAAAAATCGCTTGAAGATCTTGGTTGATACTGGCAGTATTAGAAAGGTTTGACAGACACAGGAAAAAGTGCAGCTTTTGCATTTCAAAGGCTATTAATGAGTATGCATTAAGAGTCATCCTTACAATTTTGTTGTCCTCATTAGCTGGATGGTCTCTGCTTTTTGACACAGTGGTTCAGTTCACACAGCTACTAAGATTATACTCTCAGAGTATTGAAGAAAGACTTCCAAGCAGTTATATCCTGATAACTCTTGGATCTGGGAGTCTCTCTGGCCCAGCCTTGTGGGATGAAAGCATTGATAAACAGTGCAGTAGAAAAGGCCAGGAACTGGGACTCAAGCTGCCCCCATGTTTACATCCTATTAGAAAAGGATTAGGCTGATGCCTTCCATCCAGGATCTGGGGAGAGGCCTGGCTGTGCACCAGCTTTCTGTTGTAATGGGGTTCCAGGGGGTCAGTATAATAAGCAGTCTCAGGAAGGGGAATTATTTTGTAAAAGTTACGATGTGTTCCTTTTACTCTTTCTGTTCCTTAGACAAAAATGTAAATAGAAAGGACTCAATAGTTATTCCTCTTCAGGCAACCACTTCTCTTTCTATACAAACAAAACCTCTGGTTGGCTTCCAATTCATAAGCTGTATTATTTTTTAGTAATTAGTTTGGAGTTAGCATGAAATAACTAGGCATCAGGATTTTGATAGGGATCCAAGGGCCACAGGAGTGCCTGGAAGCCCTGGGCACATCCACCTTTCAGCTGCTAGCATTAATTTGGAGCCACTCTAGCTCAGCGGGTGTGGAGGTTTGAATATGCCTGGTTCATAGGGAGTGGCCTTGGTGGAGAAAGTGTATCACTGTGGGGGTGGGCTTTGAAAGTCTCCTATAGCACAGTCTAAAATTACCCAAGAAGGGAAGTCTCTGTGAAGAATTGTCTAGATCAGGCTGGCTTGTGAATATGTCTGTAGTTGATTGTCTTGATTTTTAACTGATGTGGAAAGACCCAGCCCACTGTGGGTGACACTATTCCCTAAGCAAGGGGTTCTGACCAATGTAAGTACAGAGTAGAAATATGCAGGCATGCATTCATTCTCTCTGTGGACTCCATGTTCTATTTCCTGCTTTGGTTTCCCTGCATGATGAACTGAGGCTGCAATAGTAAGCCAGAAAAGCTCTTTCCCCATTAAGTTGTCCCTTTTTCAGAATGTTTTATCTCACAGCAACATAATGAAACTAAGACAAGCTTTATGCACCAGTTCTCAGGTGTGGCCCTGTGAGATTAGACTTCTTTGGAAGAAGCAGTGAGCTCACTGAGTCAAGAGTCCTATAACTTGTTCCTCCACCTTGAACACTGGCTGAGGTATATAACCTCAGTTATTTATTTTTAACGACTCATTTAATGCTTCCTGAGTAAGTAAGAACTTAATTTGGATTTGACGGTTATGGAACACAAAAAATGGTAGTTGTTAGGATCACTGTATGGCCCTTACTCCTAATCTCTTGCTAAGAACCAAAGGTGGATTGTAAAAAAAATATCAAAAGAGTATTTTTCAGATCTCCTTGATATGAAGAAGTATCCCTGCTCCCTGACACACAAGGACATTTAAAACTCAGCATTCTGTTGAACTTTGGTCTTCACATTAACTGTACTGTTGTCTAGGTAACATGCTTCTTCTTCAGTTTGGTTCCTTCTTTAGGTCTTTGTGGAAGGATTCTTCTGAAAGGATCCAAAGAAAAAACTCTTCACCCTCCACAGGGACCCATGAATTCATAACTGCTTTCTGGAACTCAGCCAACTTGAATAGATGCACATTCTGACATGCTTGAGAGAGTGGACTATATCTACCTACTACCCTTGGAAACTGTCATGAGCAGAATCCATGCCTCCCACCTTCCTAGGATCCATTAGGCAGGTTCCAAATATATAGGCAAGGGTGAATAGAAATGTCACCAAAGAACTACACTCAGAATACATGGAAAAGAACATTAGCATTTAAGAAACTTCCCTGTGTGGCTTAAAGTCACCAGGGCACAAGCAACTCTAGCACTTCAATTTCCTCCTCAGCAGTTTTGGTTGAAGAATTTGGTCTTTAGATGACAGGCTGCTTAGGAAGCTTTCCTTTCCCTAGAACTCTCTAGTATCCCAATTATACCTCACCAATGATGAGAGCAGCTCCAGTCTTGTTCATTGCAGCATTTACTGACCAAGGGTCCACAGTTTATCCAGGTTGTCAGTTGGTAAAGCCTCATACCAACTTTCCTTGAATCATCTTCATGATTCTTGTCAGAGTCTATCCTGTGGTGATACATGCCACCAGAATTCCCAAAGCCTCGTGAGTGGATGCTTGTGATTCATATGGCCCTGGAGTTCCTTGGTCTTTTTCAGTTTGGATGGCATGATTCTAGCAAGTGTATAAGGTCATATCAATGAGCTTTGCTTGCAGGTCTCTTGTAGTTAATGATGCTGGACACTTTTTCATGAGCAATTGTACATCTCCATTGGGAAGTATCTAATTCTATTAATTTGTCTTTTTATGTTGTTCTTTTGGGGTGAGTATTCTAGGTTCTGGAAATTATTCTTTGGCAGATACGTGTTCTACAAATATTTCCTCATAGCCTGTGGCTTGAAAAATTACAGAGGACTCATGCCAGTTCAATCACTTTGAAATGAGTTAGACTTCAAGCACAAAAGGCGAATTAGACTGTTATAGGAAGATAAAACCCAGTGAGTCTCTTAAAGGCATACACACTGGATTGTCTGTATTGCAAAGGCAGAAACTGTAGCTCGTTGGAGGAAAACAGGTGCACATGGAAGTCAGTTACCCAGCAACAACTTACTCTCTATATGCAATATTTTTACATCCTAAGATACTGAAACTTGCTAGACCCCACAGCCAGAATTAATAAAATATCTGGTGATCACTTAAGACTGCTATTCTACTGTGTACTCAGACTGCTTAATTTGCTTTTGAGAGAATAATGTAGCAACCAGCGTTACTTGCCTTGGATTTCTCATGTAATAAACTTTTACAACATATGCTAATGCATAGCTGCAGTCTTATGTACTCCGCTAGGCTCTTGACCCAGATATGTGTATCGTTTGCAGAAAGCAGCAAATACAGGAGTTGAAAGCAACTTCCTAAAATCTCCATAAAGTTTTATAAAGTCTTGTGAGGTAAGCTCTCCAGACCATTTCAAGGACACCCTTAAAGCCAAAAGTCAGCTGGTGGCTGTATGGAGAATTAGCCCAAACCAGGCAGCTCCAAGCTTTATAGCTCTTGGTTTTATGTAAAAATCGCACATCCTGGTTGATACACTTCAACTATTAAGAACAATCAGCAATAATCAAAAAAGCATGGTTAGTACAGCTAGAGATTTTAACTCTGGGACTTTCCCAGCCATACCCTGGAATCGTTGATTTAGCCTTTGTTCCCATTTTGGCAGGTACTGTTGCTGAGTCTCAAGGCTTGAATGGTGCTTCTATCATGTTGTGCTAAGGTCTGGGGGCCAATTAAGGTCTGAGAGCCTGTTACATCTTCCCCCACCCCCAGGTTCTACAGCATAAGCCAAATTGTAGACTAATCTTGAGATGGGGTTATATCATCTTAGCACTAGTAGTTTAACAGACTTTACTCTCTGTTTTCCATAGCTAAGTAGGCAGTTGAGAAAGCAGGGTCTTTTTTTGGGGGGTACAGTGGACCTTTATTGATGGTATTCAAGAGAGTCGGGAGGGCTCCCTAGGCCCCTATTATTATGGGGGTCTGGGATGGAAATCGTGAGGGAGATGCTCATTGTTGGGGGCCAAGTTGGGATGGGACTCCTCAGCAACTGAGGGCCTCTCTCTTGCTCTCAGTGTCCTTGCTGGGGGGTGGGTGGTCCAGGGTTTCTTATTCCTTAGAAGCCATGTAGGCCATGAGGTCCACCACCCTGTTGCTGTAGCCATATTCATTGTCATACCAGGAAATGAGCTTCACAAAGTTGTCATTGAGAGCAATGCCAGCTCCAGCATCAAAAGTGGAAGAGTGGGAGTTGATGTTCAAGTCGCAGGAGACAACCTGGTCCTCAGTGTAGCCCAGAGTGCCCTTTAGTGGGCCCTCAGCTGCCTGCTTCACCACCTTCTTGATGTCATCATACTTGGCAGGCTTCTCCAGGCAGCATGTCAGATCCATAACAGATACATTGGGGGTAAGAACATGGAAAGCCATGCCAGTGAGTTTCCCATTCAGCTCTGGGATGACCTTGTCCACAGCCTTGGCAGCACCAGTGGATGCAGGGATGATGTTCTGGGCTGCCCCACAGCCATCATGCCACAGCTTTCCAGAGGGGCCATCCACAATCTTCTGAGTGGCAGTGATGGCATGAAGCGTGGTCATGAGCTCTTCCATGATGCCAAAGTTGTCATGGATGACCTTAGCCAGGGGGACTAAACAGTTGGTGGTACAGGATGCATTGCTGACAATCTTGAGGGAGTTGTCATATTTCTCATGATCCACACCTATCACAAACATGGGGGCATCAGCCGAAGGGGCAGAGATGATGACCCTTTTGGCCCCACCCTTCAAGTGGGCCCCGGCCTTCTCCATGGTGGTGAAGACTCCAGTAGACTCCACAACATACTCAGCACCAGCATCAGCCCATTTGATGTTAGCGGGATCTCGCTCCTGGAAGATGGTGATGGGCTTCCCATTGATGACAAGCTTCCCATTCTCAGCCTTGACTGTGCCATTGGATTTGCCATGGGTAGAGTCATACTGGAACATGTAGACCATGTAGTTGAGGTCAATGAAGAGGTCGTTGATGGCGACAATCTCCACTTTGCTAGGTCCTGAGCAGAAGGCAGCCCTGGTAACCAGGTGCCCAATATGGCCAAATCCGTTCACACTGACCTTCACCATCTTGTCTAAGGGACGAGGCTGGCACTGCACGAGAAGATGCAGCTGTCTGTAGAACAGGGAGGAGCAGAGAGCAAGAAAGCAGGGTCTTATAGTGAGGGATGGGACCAAAAGTTTAATAGTCCAGCCATGGTTTTAACTAGAGTGGTTAACTAGGGGACCAGGAGACAAAGGATTGGTACCAATTGATTCTTGGCACCTCTTATCTTCTTCTCTTAAGATTATTTCCGGCCATGTTTAAACTTTTTCCAGTTACCCCTGACTGACTGGCATAGAAGCAACAAGCTTCTCCTGGTGCTATGTTTCATAAAGAAGAAGTTTAGTGCTCTGTGATTCCGAAGAACAAACTTTGCTAAGGAGTATACTTGGGCTTCCAGATGGGAAATAGAATTTTTCAGATGGCCCCCTGTGTATGTCTATTTGAGCTCTGAGTTTCTTAAAGGTTTTATTCCCCCCAGAATTAAGGCTGAAGTTCTACAGACACACACAGACAGTCACACACAAGGACAGATACAGATTCATTGATAAACCCACTAGACAGCCTTCACCCAGACACAAAAATCAGATAATAGACAGGACAGAAGGCAAGGGAGCATGAAGCAGAGAATTTGAATCTGGAATTGCCTTTGGTTATTTTTTTTCCTTAATGTGACAAGGCTGCATTATTGGTAAGTTGAACTTAATCCTTCTATTTTCATGTTTTTTTTTTTTTTTTTTTTTTTTCCTTTTTGAGACAGGATCTTCCCTTGTAGGGCTGGCCTGGAACTTCCTATATAGACAAGGCTGGCTTCAAATTCACAGAGATCTGCCTGCCTTTGCCTCTCAAGTGCTGGGACTAAAGGTGTGTTCCAGCCCCAGAAAGCTCTGAATACCCAAGAAACAAGTCACAGATTATATGAAGCTCAAAAAAAGAAAGGCCAAAAAGTGGAAATCTCAGTTCGTAGAAAACAACAACAACAACAACAACAAATGTATAGCACCCACTCAGAGTGGGATACACTTAGACCTTAAATCATTAATAACTCAAGAGCTAAGAAGATAGCCTTGTGGTAATTTTTGGTATTTAAAAATCATTATGTCTAATCTATACACACCAAGAAAACTTTGACTGTTTCCATGTTAGGTTTTGTTTTACATGTACTTTATGTTTATGATAACTAGTAAGATTTCAATGCATACTATCAAACCTTAAAAAAAAATCAAGTACTGACAAAATATGTTCATATAGTTTTATGCCAAAATGCTTTTAAAAATCTGTACATGTATCTCTCTTTTTTAAAATATAAAGTTGTAAGGGAAGAAAAGGTGTGTTCCACCATGTCTGGCTAACTTTATTATTATTATTATTACTGACCTAAAAAGTTTTATTAAGGTTGTTTACAGGAGAATGAGCAAGGATTTGTTTACAGGAGCATGAGCCTGTATCAGTGGTTAAGTCACTAAGAAATGTCTTTTGCTCTCCCAGCAACCATTACCTGCCTATAAATCCTTAGAGAAGGTCGGAGCTTCACGACAACATGATAGGATGTTGGTGAGCCCAACCTTGTGCAGGTCTTGTGCAGGTAATCACAGCTTCTGTGAGCTCAAGAGGGAAATGACCACACCACACTTGGAAGACAGTGTTTTACGCCACTCACACTTTATTTGACTCTTACATGATTTCTATTCTGTTTCTCAGAATGTTCTCTAAATTTGGAGGATGTTATCTAGATGCTTTAAAATCTAGATCCATTTGTGACTGAGCTGTAAGCAGTTACTTATTCTCATTGCTTTGAACAGTACTTAGGCATATTTTAGGTATCAAAAAATAGTTTTGAATTTTTGCTTTGTAGTATTGTAAAGAATTTCCCTCATTTTCTAGCTTCTGGATCTTGTCAGAGGTAGAAAGAATGCTCACAAATTTGAATCCTGGGTTGATCTTTCCAAAAACACAATAAAGAAAGTGCTGCAGAAGTGGTTGCTTTTATGGCACCATAGTCAGGTTTACATACAAGTGTTAAAACTCTGGTTTTGAATTTAGTTCTATGTGCTTCTATTTGCTTCTGATCCTTCCAGAGCAGGCAAACTTGTCCATGCTGGCTAGCATTTGATTATAGATTTGTCAAATGGTTAAGCAATAACAATAAAACAAGACGTCATTTCTGAATTTCATGAACCTTTAAAATCAGATGTCCATTTCTAAAGTTGAAGGGACTCAGCCAGAGAATCTGTTCACCTCCCTATGCCCCCATCTTCAATAACTTAGTAGAAAAAGCCACCAGAATGACATCTTGAAATTGGACAGTGTCATGAAAAAGAGAGATAGAAATAAACTGTATACTGTGAAACATAATGAAAATGTGATGAAAAGCAAAATGCCACAGGAAGCAGGAAATAAACTGGAAGGAGCCTGGATACTTTTGATCCATTTTGCTCCTAACTAATTCAATGACATTGTGGCGATTAATCTCGATTGTCAACTTGATGACATCTAGAAATGATCTAGGAGACAAATCTCCAGACTGTGGCTGTGAGAGATTATCTGGATAGGGTTGAGGTAGGGAGACCCTCCCATTGTGTGTGGTACCATGCCACGGGCTAGGTCATGAATAGAGTAAAGGAGATGGCTAAGTGTCCACACATAGTTCTGCTCTCTGCTTCCCAACTTTACATTTATGTCAGTAGCTGCCTCAGTCTTTTGTTGCCAAGCCTTCCCCATGAAGATGGGCCTTCTCTCCAACTATAACCCAAATAAGAACCCTTCCTTCTATAAGTAGCTTTTGTCAGTTTTTTTTTTAATCACAGAGAATTAAGTAATGAATATTAACATTAAGAGGGAACATCCATTTTGGGAAATTCCAGGTCCTCTAATGTAAAACCCAAGGTTTGGAGAGAAGGAATCTAATGATGTGACTCATGGGAGCTTGATGGCTTTGCCCTGCTGAACAGAGGAGCAAAATGAACACCATGGGAATTTCACACATCTCATTCAGATCTCACAGGGAGCAGCGCACACTGGGACCACTGGAAAGGCTTAGTCTAATTAGGATGATCGATAAGACCTGTACCACTTCTGATTAGCCAGAGCCTCCTTTTGGCATTGGTTGATGGTGTCAGAGAGGTGGCTCAATGGGTAAAGACTCCGACCTCTACATTTGTGTGGTGAAACAGTGCAGTATACTGTCCCAGTTTACAATAAGTAATTGTAATAAATAATCGGAATTTTGCTTTTACTTGTTTCAAGTCCTAGGCTGGCCTCATTTTTCCTGTGTAGCAACATTCACTTTGAACTCCTAATCTTAAGTATGCTACCAAGTCTGGTTTCAGAAACCAGATATTCACATATGCTAGGGTCACGCTCTACCAACTGAGCTTCATCCCCAGTATCCAGGAAGGTTTAAGGACTGTAAAAACACTCTGTTAGATTTGCTAAGTGAAGATAGAGGGTGAGCAGAAACTCTATTCAGGAATGCTTACATGACAGTTGAAGCTTTTAATGGTTTTTCATTACATTGCCACATATTTCACCTTGAAATGTTGCTTACATTTTACTTTTTTTGAAAAGGACTGAGGGCACTCAGTGTGTTGGGCCATCTGGATACCTCTGGTGAGTTAAGTAGGATTTTTATTCTCATGGAGTTTATATTTTAATGACACAAATTGGCAGCAAAATTGAAACAAGATCCAGTGTGTCAATAGCATGATAAAGTTCCTGCAAAAGTGAGTGTGTAAGAGTGTATGTTTGTGAGTGTCTGAGTGTGTGTCTGAGTATGTGTGTGAGAGAGTGTGTGTGTGTGTTGTTGTTTTAAAGACTACAATTACTCATTTAGCATTCTGTAGACCTTCCAACTTCCCAAAAGAATTCTATCAGAAATCTGATTACACAATTGGTGCTATTGAATCTGGATCCATAAACATTTATCTGTTACCTCACTGTCTAGGAAGCAATGAGAATTAAGTTACATCATCCTTTTCTTTATCTCAGTCTCTGCTGGAGAAAATCCTCATTCTAGTCTCTACATCTGTGGGTTCAGCTTTCTCAGATTTTATGTTGGTTTCAGGTAGACAAAAGACAATAAGTACATTGTGAGGTCTATTGCATGACATGGTCACCAGAGTTAACCATGAAATACTATATAGTAAAACAACAAGGGCAAGTTTCAGACATGAACACAGAGAGGTGGGTAACCAAGGTGATGGAAATATTAATTTGATTTAATCACTCTACTTTTATGTATTAATTAAAACATCATATTTTATCTCATGTATATAACCAGGGTTTTAATCATCTGTCTGTCTGTCTATCTATCTATCTATCTATCTATCTATCTATCTATCTATCTATCTATCTATCTATCTACCTATCTAACCTACCTACCTACCTACCTACCTACCTACCTACCTACCTATCTATCTATCTATCTATCTATCTATCTATCTATCTATCTATCTACCTATCTAACCTACCTACCTACCTACCTACCTACCTACCTATCTACCTATCTATCATCTATCTATCTATCTATCTATCTATCTATCTATCTATCTATCTTTCTATCTATGTTTGGTTTTTGACACAGGTTATCATGTAGTCAAGGCTGGCCTCAACCCTCTTATTCTTCTGCCTTCACTTCTCAAGTGTATAATCCCAGCAAGATGAAATAATGTTAAAAATATTTAAAAAATAAATTAATAGGAAAATATGTACCTTTGGCCTTAGAGGGGTCACATAACCACTGTCACAGTTCCAAACCCTATACTGCTGTGGTGGGTGGGGAAGACAGAGAGGAGAGAAGAATTCTGTGCTGTGTGTCATGTAGCAGAGAGTGTGATCTGGGTCTTTTTGGAGATCAAGAATGGAATATTAGAGAAGGAGAAAGAGCAGGAAGGAGCACTCCAGGATCACAGTAGGATGGAGGCACTTTTTGTCTGGATCATGGCCTGAGAAAGGGGTGGGGAAAAGCCAACAGTAGGCAGGAGGTGGGATGAGAAGAAGCATGAAAAATGAGTCGGCCTGGTTGTAGAAGCCTTGAATGCTGAGCTATGGGTTCTCACGTGTGCTGTAACTATGAATCCCACTGGAGGTTTGTCACAGAGCATGCAGTCAGCCCTGGGAGAAGTTTGCATTAGTGACTTAAGTTAGAAAGGCTTTCAATAGTCCACCCAGGATTGTGCAGTATTGAGATTGTACAGAATAATTCTCTGTACTGTTGGTGCTGAGACTGAGGGTGAGACAGGAGGAATAGGAGGCTTACAGAAGAAGAAGGTCTGTGGATTATTTCTTGGGTATTCTGAGCTTTTTGGGCTGGTATCCACTTCTCGGTGAGTGTATACCATGTGTCTAAACTGGTTTCTAATGCCAGTGAAGGAATGGACTTGCCAGTGAGAGGGAGGACAACAGGAAAACAGCAAACTGTTTTCTTCCACATCCTTTATATACGTTGCCACCAGAAGGTGTGGCCTAAATTTAAGTTGGATCTTTCCACCTTAAAAGTTCTACCGTTTAAGAGCAGGTCTTTTCACTTCAAATGATTTAATTTGGAAAACTCCCTCACAAGTGTTTAGTTAATCTCAGGTGTAGTCAAGTTGACAACAAAGAATAGCCACCATAGACATCTCTGTTCATTTAAAAATAGGTAATTCTCAGGGCTGGGAATTTAGCTCAGTGGTAGAATGCCTGCCTAGCCAAGGGCAAGGCCCCAAGTTCTGTCCTCAGCTCCAGAGGTGGAGGTGGGGTGGGAGGGCTGGTGGAAACAAGGTAACTGGTAAAAATAGGTAACTCTTGACATTTATCTCAAGAGAAGGCAGCTTTGGACTAGAGATGGCTTAGCAGTTAAGAGATAGTATTGCTTTTGCAGAGGAACTGAGTTTAGTTCCCAGCATCCACATAACTTTAGCTTCAGCAGATCTGATGCCTTTGGCATCTATTGGCTTCTGAACTCATTGTCATATATTCTAACACATATATGTGATCTATAATAATAAAGATAAACCTTTATCAAAGAGAGAAAAAGGTTGTTCTGCCTGAAGATTCTCCTTTCTTTCTCCAGTTTCATAATTACTTTCCACCTTCCTTTTAAGAGAGAGATATGCCTCTTATATATCTAGATGCTTCCAGTGTGGCTCTGACCCAACCTACAACATCCTTCTGGCTGCAGGTATGATTTATCTATCTAGATAAATCTATCAGCAACTCTGGTGAACTTACCCTTAGTGAGATGCATCTCAAGTGGACTCTTTATCACACTGTAGAGAATGTTTTCATTATCAAGACTAATCAAGTATGGCCTAACTGTCTTTGTAATTATAATGTAACCCAGACACACACATTTCAACACTCAGAACCATGGTCATGGAAATAAGCTTAGTACAATTTAACTTATACATACTATATGTTTTATTTTAGGAATGTGTACTAAGAGTATAGCTAAAAGACTTTCAAGCATAAAGTCAATCATGTTAACATTAAATGAAATAAAAATAATAGGTAATGAAATAAAAACAGAACCAGAAAATTAATAGAATTGATGTTTTAGTTGTTAAAGAGATTTCTCATGGCCCCCCTCGGTGGATTAAAGTAGATGTGGATTCCAAACAGTATTTATATTTGATTGAATATGTTGAAAAGAGGTTATAATAGTTTTAACCCTATATAATAATGTCACATAGGAAAGTATATTATCAGTAACTAGTTAAGTTTGTGATTAATTTTTTGGATATTATATCAGTTACATGACAGCATCTAACATTGTTGAGAATTCTTCTAGGCAATATGCAATCATCCAAAGCAGATGGTGACTCTTCTTGGGAACTTACAGACAGGCAAGAGAACAACCCTGACTCCCTCTAAAATATAATAACTTTAGTAAGTCCCATAATTGGGCCATCTAGTTACCAGAGATAGGGGGGGAAGGAGAGGCCAAACCTGCTCCATTCTGAGGCCGACCTCCATCTTAAAAGAAAAGGAAAAAAAAAAGCCTGAGAACTTAACCCACAGCTGAACCCAAGCTACACCCAAGTACCAGAAAGGACCCCATGACTTGACCTTGGTCAGAGTTACTCCCTAGCTACTTCTCAGCAGCAATTAAAGATTAGTCTGATTCTTTCAGAAGTACTTTCAAACCATTTGTGATATATATTGTTGTACTGGCTGGTTTTGTGTCAACTTGACCCAAGCTGGAGTTATCACAGAGAAAGGAGCCTCAGTTGAGGAAATGCCTCCATGAGATCCAGTTGTAAGGCATTTTCTCAACTAGTGATCAAGGAGGAAGAGCCCAGCCCACTGTGGGTGGTGCCATCCCTAGGCTGGTAGCCCCAGGGGCTCCCTGTTTGCATCAAGCTCTGAGGTCCCAGGGGAGCCACTATGCTTGTCCAGCTTTGTGCGGGTCTGAGGATCCAAACTCCTGCTTGTGCAGCGGTTGCTTTGTCCATGGAGTCATCTCTCCAGCCCTGATACTTGACATCTTCCAAACCACAACTTCTGAGTTTATCTAGTCTTAGAAAATCTCACCCCATTTCTGTCCACAGTTCTGAAGACGCGTCCACCGATGGCAGAACTCACTCTGCTCCAAAATCATAAATGTCACCCAAAAGTGAGATCTTTAGTATAGCTACACAAATGCCAAACACAAATTGATTTTTTGGGGGGGGGGAGACATCAAATGGATGCTAATTATTGTGTCTCGTCTGAATTTGTAGTGCTCCCAGTCCATCTGTTCCTTTCTGGTCCCCACTTAAAGCGTTCAGCATCTCCTGTCAGCTGGATGGGAGAGTAAGGGGGGAGGAGATGGAGCAATCTCTGCTCTTTTCTTATGAAGGAGATAATTGAGCAGATGTGTTACCAAAGAAAAATGCAATTAACTTCTTCTAGAGTTAAATCCAGAAGAAGAGTGTGTGGGCATGCTTTAAGAACAATATCTGCTCAGACTCCAAAAGTGAGCTTTCTAGTTAGTGTTTGCTCTAGCCGGAAGTCCGAAGCATCCACTTAGGTAGGTTGGCTTTGGTTTCAGCTCTTACGCAAGAGGTTGTTCTTATTAAGGAAAACCTTTTATTTAAAGATTATTTTTTGGTTGAAATTCAAATGAATTAAAACAATATGATAAAAGCTAGTAATAGAACTGAGGAACTTGGAATTTGAGGAAAATAAATAGATACACAAATATTTTCTTAGGCTGTAAATAAATTTTTTTTTTGCTGCAATGTATTTGTAACAATTTAGGAACTTTTGTTTTAGATCTAGGTGCACAGTGCAGGGGATATAAAATAAATGAGATGTCATCATTATTTAACACATGGTGTTCCTACCTGGGCTCCACAGGTGATTGAAGGATTTTGGATGCCCTGACCTGAAGGATGTTTGAAGCGTGCAAGCTGCTCACTCTTCCAGGCCATATATGCCATACCTTTCATCTGATAACTCCATAATAAAGTTGATTTTTATTATTATGAGAATACCAAAGTCTTAAATTTTGTTTCCTATGTGCAAGGGAATGTATTTAATAACTGAGAAATGTGGGCCAGTGAGATGGCTCAGCAGGTTAAGTTACTTGCAGTTAAGTTTAATGATTGGAAGTCTATCCTTGGGACCCACATGGTAGAGAGAGCTGACCGCTACAAACTGTTCTCTAACCTACACACATGTGCCATGGCATTCACATGCCCACGTAGGTTCATACACACAGACTAACATATAAATGTAAAAAAAAAATACTGAAAAATGTTTGGTAAACTGGTTGTTAGGAATTGAAAACATCTAAAACCCTTAACTCGCCCTGATTTCCCTTTTAATTTCAATTTTTAAAAATATTTTAAAATTGTATTATTCTTAGACTAGGCATGGTGGCTTATACCTATAATTCTGATTTGGGAGGCAGAGGTGGGGAGTATTACCGAAGGTTCAAGGCCAGCCTGGTTTAAATAGTGAGAGTTTCAGGGCAGCCAGGACTGCAGAGCAAAAAACTCTAGGCATTATAACTTTGTCTTATAATATTTAGACTATTAAAATTAACATTGAAACATTGTGTTCAGTGGTAAAATATAATTCTGACTGAATTAAGTAATACTGAAGAGAAAGACATTGGAGATATGGTTGAATATTGGCTAAAATGTAAACAAAAATGTCACAACAAATGCTCTGCTTACTGCAAGGACAACAAGGACACAGTCCCTTCCCCAAGGTGAAGTTAGTTTATTAGCACCAAGAGCAATTTGATTCACACAACTCTGATGATGTTCTCATATGTCAGGTTTCCTAACTGCAATTTCATTAAATTGGAAACAAGGGAATTTCATCATTTAAGTTCGAATGTTGATAATGAACTACAACATCTAACACCTGTTTTTGTTTTAATGAATTCCTTAGGATGAGCCCAGGGATATATCACTTCATTGCTTTTTAACTTTTAAAACACGAGGTTTTGATTTTTCTGAAGGGAAAATAGGCATTTCTCGCCGGGACATTTTTTTTTTTTTTTTTTTTTTTTTTTTTTTTTTGTTAGCTAGTATGGGTGGATAGTGTGTGACCCATGAGAGTTTGAACTCTTTACGCTCATGACTTGGGCACGGTCTTTGCTATCTAAAAGTCGTATTGAGAGTTGACTGTCTTCATTCTGGTATTGGGAGATGGGAATTATTAAAGTTGTTTGGATTACTAGAAATAGAGATTCTTGTAGCTCTCCCTTGTGTGGGCTAATTCACGTGGGATTGGCCTATTTGCTGTGCGAGCAGATAGTGGTAAAGTGGGGTTGTGCCATGTGTTCTGTCTCTTTCATGTGTGCTAGTATCCTCTGATTCTTGCCATCCGATTACCTAGAACGAGAGCCTTGTCAGAGGTGGCTGCCAGTTCATGAACTTCCGTCCTTTAGAACTGTGCGCTAGGCTTCCTTTTATAAATTGTACAGTTAACAGGCCTTCTGTCACAGCAACAGAACACAGATGAAGATACTTATTCTTTGCAAAATCACAGCTTTTCCCTCTATGTAGAAATGATTTATGACATCTTATTCATATGGTATATCAGGAACATTTGGGATAGGATTTAAAAAAATTTTTTTTCCCATCCTAAGTGGCCCAAATGATCATACTGATGGGCCCAAGATAAGTCAGGTGGATGTTCTCTGATGGTCAGATAAGAGTGTACTTAGTCAAGAGTGAGTGAGGGTGCTCATCAAATCAGATTAAGGTGCGTGGATTAGCTCTTTCTTGGATGAGAGATGTGTCTGTGGCTGAAGGAACTAAATAACGCTGCATGAATGAAATGAATCTGAGGCAAGAGGGAAGAACTAAGGTGTCACAATGGTTGACAGTAGTGTTCAGTGAAAATGCACCATTCTTTCATTACCAAAAATTGTTATGAGGTATAAACCAGAGGGGAACAGAGAAGGGAGATGGCTCAGTGGGTCAAAATGCTTGTGGTAGGATGAGGTGGGTTGTTTCATGTCTTGTAGGATGTTTATTGCATCTTCAGCCTCTGCTTACTAGATGTTACTCCTCCCTCAAGACAAAATACACAGCAGTCATTGATAAATGGTACCATGGTGGGGGGGAGCACCCCAGGTTGAGAAACTCTTCTGTAAACTGGTCTCCTTATACACACATGAACATTGGCAGTCTTAGAATTGAGTTTTCCTCCTTCAACATTCTACTAAACAAGTATTGTTTTCTAACACACCACACACAGCCACAGTGTATCCTGACCCCCTTTGTACTTCTGTGCTCATTGGAACTGCTCAATGGAACTGTCTCCACACTTAAAGGTGTCCAACTCTTCTTTCTTGTCATTGGAAAGGAAGGAGATAAATAACTTGGTTATCAGAGCTAGCTGATTTATCCTTATTTTTTGTAAGAGAGACTCTGCATTAATTTATTGGGAAAGTGAGTTAGTGCCCTTTGTGCAAAGAATGGTGTCAAGGCCTGTGCTGGGAATATATTAAAACCTTGTTGTGACATACTGGGGAAAAGGCAGTATATTTTGTCTCAATATCAACAACTTTGTCATTCTTATTAAGTATACCTGTCGATTGTACTTAACTGGATGCCTGTGAGCTATTGTTCCCTAACATATCTTTGGAATGTCCTAGCTTCCACGGGCTTTAAATTGTGCTGTCAGACTTGCTCTCCAGGCTCTCATGTCTCCACATGACACACTGTGTTATTGAGGCTGTCATCAGAGGAGGGCTGCTGTGCTGTAATTCATCCAGCTTGTGTTTTCTACTCATTACTCTTTTATAAGACTGCACAGCTGATTGATGTTGATCTGAACAACTCTCGGCTGCACTTTTCTTCCACGTGTTTTACTTGCTTATTGGAAAGAAACACAGCCCATGTTGTTTTTATAGACCATGATATACAGTTTTCATGAAAAAATATTTAATATTCTACTGGTTGGAGAGATGGCCCAGGACTTAAGAGCATGTGCTATTCATGCAGAAGACCCAAATCCAGTTCCCAGTGTTCATAACTGTAACTCCAGCTCCACGGGATCTAACACCCTCTCTTGGACCCCTTGGGTACCTGCATATCTCTCTCTCTCTCTCTCTCTCTCTCTCTCTCTGTCTGTCTCTCTCTCTCTATTTATCTCTCTCTCTCTCTCTCTCTCTCTCTCTCTCTCTCTCTCTCACACACACACACCTCTTTCCCCTCTCTTACACATACTCACACACACCACACAAAAATAAAAACAAATCTTAAGAGTATTGAATATTCTGGCTCATTATGTTTGTAGAGAACAAGGATAAAGTGAGATCTTTGTTTTGATATGGATTTCCTATATTTCTCACTAGTCTAGCAGAGACTGATGTTTTCTAACCCCCACAGAGCAAAGAATGGTAGAACAGAAATTGTTAAAAATGTCTTTCTTTTGTGAAGGGACTAATCTGTATTCTCGAACTATTTGGTTCATTTTGCTCTTTGGTGTAATGGCACACAGATTTGCTTCCTGTAAAGATTCAAAAGCAGTTCTACAATTCTCCATTTAAAGTCCTTACTCTTATTTATCAGCCTTCATTTCATCAGTTGTTCCTTAGGTCATGTGATATTCAGATGTCTAACTCAGTTTACAGAAATCCTGCTGATTATTCTAGATGCAATGGGAGTGTGGATGCTTCCTCTGTAAACTCCTGTCTGATCGTGAGGGCATGTACTTAGCTTTTCCTCTGTATGTCTGTACAGGAGTTTGGACTTTACAACTAGCCACATGTAGGATGATGTCATTATGCAGGAAGGCAGGCCCAGAATAAGGTGAAGCCTATCATTGGATGAGAAGGAAGGGTAGGCAGGGAAAAGCCTAGGAAGGAGGAAGAAGAAGTGGGGAGCAGGGGGAAGGAAGATGGAGATAGAGGAGCATGATTTAGATCTAGGTGTTCCTGGTCAATTTTATCTTATCTAGGTGAGCAATTTTTATCTTTATTAATTGATAGTGAATTTATTATAGACTGAGAATTTAACATATAAATCTGGTTGTTAAGTTACAAGTTTCTAGAGCGTTGATTTAACCAGGCTACAGGGATTATTGAGTGGATCTCTCTATTCATTATCTTCTCTGGGATTATGAGGTGACTGCAACTCCCCCAAAATCACAGAAAATTTGTAAGCCAGGGTTTCATTATCTTAAAGGAGCACACCTTTTAACCCCAATGCTTAGGAGGCAGAGGCAGGTTCATCTTTATGAGTTCAAGGGCAGCCTGGTCTACATAGTGAGTTCCAGGACAACAAGAGCTACACAATGAGACCCTGTCTCAAAACAACAACAAAAATAGTAACAACACAGAAAAGAATATAAAGCAGAAAACACAGAAAAAAGAAAGATGTGTGTATATAAATATGTATTTATTTACACATCCCTGCATAAAGCTAGTAATGTATGTTACACAGTAGGAAATATCAGCACCCCTGACTTTTCCTCTTCCTTATTCTTACTTTCTTCAACCTGTACAGAGTCAGAACTTCTAAAAACTCTTAAAAAAAACTCTTGAATATTGAAATAATAGTATCTTAGCTAGGGTTTTATTTCTTTGATGAAACACCTTGACAAAAAAGCAAGATGGAGAGGAAAGGGTTTATTCGACTTAAACTTCCAGACCATAATTTATCTATGGAGGAAGTCAGGACACAAACTTAAACAGGATTAGACCTGGAGGCAGGAGCTGATGCAAAGGCTGTGGAGGGATGCTGCTTACTGGATTGCTCAGCCTACTTCCTTATAAAACTCGGGGCTACCAGCTCAGGGATGGCACCACCCACATGGGCTGAACCTTCCCCAATTGATCACTAATTGAGTAAATTCCCTACAGATGGATCTCATGGAGGCATTTCTTCAACTGAAGCTCATTTCTCTGTTATGACTCTTGTTTATGTCAAGTTGACACACAAAATCGCCAGTACAACTGACTGTGCTTTTGTTTGGAGAAATGTAGGTTTGGAGACTTTGGATTAGGAAAGCAGTGGAGTGCTTTAAGTAGGGTTAATGGGCCATCCTCGTGGGAACACGGAAGACAGTGGTGTGGAGGGTGATTTGAACTGTGGGGCCCTGGCTTAAGGGGTTTCAGAGAAAAAAGGAATTTTTTGTGTGTTGCCTGGAGACTGTTCTTGTGATATTTTGGTGATAAATGTAGCTTTTTTTTTTTTTTTTTTTTTTTTTTTGCCCTTGTCCAAAGAGTCTGTCTGAGGCTAAGGTGAAGAGGCTTAGCTTAATCACATTGGCAAAGGAAATCTCTGAACTGTTTAGTATAAACTGTCTTGTGTTTCAGTCTTATGAAGAGTGTTTTGATCAAATGTAGTAAACCGAGAAAGGAAAAATACAAAACTTATGGTTTAATGATTAAAGGGAAATCAGGAAGTCAAATGGAGCTAAGTCCCAAATTAAAGAAGATAAACAGATTAAAGATATTAAATGGAATTAAGGTAGTGGTTACCTTGGGGCAAGATCCCAAGATTTTGTACTATGATTTTCACTTGCCCAGATTTTCAAAGATTGTCTCTGGTCTAGTTATTGTGGGCATAGCCCATTCACTATGACTGACTTCTAGATTTTTGCTGCACAAGCTACTTTCTTCCAAGCCCCAAATCCTTGGTGTACAGCAAGACACTTAGCATCACTGCACAGCTTTATGTTTTCTTCTGTCTTTTCAGTTGCTTGTTGTCACCCAGGACTCCCAGGGTTCTGCTCAGTGAGGAGACCTACTTTTGGTCTCAGTATATTTTTCTGACAGCATAAAAAGGCAAGCCAAAGAATTGCAGTGCACATGGCAAGAGCTTTTTAAAGTCTTCAATGAGAAAATAAATTACAAGTGGAAAAATAGTCCCTCAGAGGCATGGTACCATCCTTACAACCAGTGGGCCCTTTGAGGAGTGGAGCTGAGGTCCAGTGACTTCATCACCTGGGTATGAGCATATGCGCATAAATGGGGAAAGCTAAATAACAACATGTCAAACAGTGGTAATGCTCTGAAGAATGATGGTATGTCTCGGAGTAATGAGTTTTCAATGACTGGATTTACCTTCAGATTTATGAAGAACTGGCTTATTCAAAGGAATAAAATTTCACATTGAGTACCTAATTAATGGCCCAGGCTTGTTGATATTTTTTATAACATCTGTTTGCTCTGTGAAGATGTCCCTGATTTATTATAACTTTTAAAAATAAAATCTGGAATACATTTTACCATTGAAATGATGTAATAAATAATAGTGATTATGCTTCAAGAGCTAGCTTAATCCAAACTATATCTGTGGTCTACTAACTTTTTTTTTATTTTATTGCCATAATTGAGGTTGGTGGAGCACAAATCATCCACTTGAAACCTTGGTCTCTAGAACAAAAACTCTTCTTTCATTAGTTACAATCTATCATCCAGGGAAATCAAGGCAAGGACATTGCTTGCTGGCTGCCTTATGCTTAGCCTGTGCTCTTTACAGACCAGGACCACTGGCTAGGAACAGGTTATCCTACAGTAGGCTGGACTCTTCTGCTTCAATTTTTAATCAAAAGAATTCCCCCATCCTGATGTGCCAACAGGCCAAAGCAACCTAAGGGATTCTTTAATTGAGGCTTCCCCCCCTCAGAGAACTCTTGGGTGTGTTAAGTTGGCAATCACAGCTAACAAAGGCAATAGTTAAAATATTTTTCATTGAATCACTTGATTTTTCTACCAACCTAAGCCCTTGGCACCAAATTTCAGAAGTTCCAAGGATCCAAACAAAACAGATAAAAGAAGTCACCATTGATGAAACATAGTCAGATGGAAACTCATGATTGACTTTGCATTTCTAAGCATAGGCTGGAAAAAATCTCATCTGGCAAATTACAATGGAGCATATGAAGTCTTTCCAAGATTCATGGGTGTGTTCACTGAGTGAAGGGGAAAATCCAAATCTTACCTATGTGCTAATATTTTATTTTATTTATTTACTTATTTTCTGGGAACTCTGCTATAGAGCCATGTTGTAGTAAATATTAAAAGTGGATGGCTTATCTCTTTATCGGCCCCCATGGTCACCACTCTAGTATGGAGCCAAGCGTATGGATTCTGTCACTCTGTCCACGAGCTACACTCTCCACAAGATTCCCTTCCCAGGCGGTTCGCTCCGCCTGCCCTGATGCTTCTGCCTGGCAGAAACGTGACTCTAAGGCCTGAAAGCTTTTCATACAGGTTTATATATTAAATTCTCTACACAGTAAGATTACACCAAATAGACAAAAATACAAACTGCCCTTTGATAAGAGATAAAAGATCTATAAAATCCCTTAAAAATATTCAATTCTACCAATTATGGCCACCAGAATCCAGGTCTGCATTCACCAGCTCCATCTGATCTCCTCCCAATCTCTGTTACTCTTCTGTTTTCCTACCTTTTCTCCGCCTACCTCTCCACTGTCCAATCATGTATCACCTTAACATCAACCCACAGAGTCATCCATGTTCCTAGTCCTTACTGACCCCTCACGGAACAAATTTTAAAGCCAAGATTCGATAGAAGGGTATATAGCAAAACTTCACTTTGCATGCCTTCAATAAATCATCCTTTAGGTTGAACTATAGACAGCTGCAATAAACCATTTCAAACATCTGAATTTTGAGAATAAGACTTTGGCTTTTGTATTTAATGATCACAGGCAATCCAAGAGAATAGAAGCTAAATAAAAATTCAGATAAAAGAAGTACGCTCAAATACAGTTTTGAATAGTAAGGGTTCTTTTTTCCCCTCCCAATTATTTTATTCAGAGAACTGTGAAACACATACAAAAGTCTACAGGAAGTTGGAGAGGTTTCTCATTACCTGCCTGGAGGCAATTCACTTGCTTCTTCACAGAGCTGCTATAAACTGACAAACATACAGGATGGATGGCATTGTAACATCGCTGGTGTGAGGATGAAGAGAAAGATGAAATAAACCAAGTCCAAAGACAGGAAAGTCAGCTAGAGAGATATCAAGCATCCGCAAGACTTTCAAAGGGGCTCTGACAAGAAACAAGTTCCATTGTTTGCATTAAATTTCGCTGGGATGATTGAATCATTCTGCTATTAGCTATCTGTCAGGATTTTGTTACACCAGAGCCACTGAGTAATATTTAAGGCAAGCAACACAGAATGCATTGCTTCTCATTGATGACAATTTAAATGCCTTCTATGTAAAATAATCAGAACACTGATTTTTATGACAACACTATTTCTTTCATTTAACATTAAGTCAGTAAACAAGAGGGGGAAATTAAATGTCTATCAACAGATGGACGGGTGGAGAAAACATGGCATGTGAACATATTACATTTAGTGGCATTGGAAACTTCAATCCCTATCTCCTGCAGTGTATGCATGCATGTGTACATGTATGTATCCATGCATGTACAGAGGCCAGAAGTCAATATTTCCTCTGTTCCTCCATCACTTTCCATTTTACTTTTTGAGGCAGGGTCTGTCACAGCACCTGGAGCTCACTGACTAGGGAAGACAATCTGGTTAACCATGGCTGGCTCTATGTGTGAGAGTTTGGGACTGAACTCAGGTCTTTGCATTTATACTACAAATACTCTACCAACTGAATCATTTCTCCATCCCCTGAATCACATTTTTACTTTTTCGTGTAGGTGGGTGCTCTTGCCCATGTGTATCCATGTGCAAACTGGAGGTCAATAGCAGATATATTCCTCCATTGAGTCTGACCTTACTTTTTAAACTTTAAATATAGAGTCTCTCATTAAATCTACAACTTACCATTTCAACTAACTGGCCAGCTATGCCCTGAGCTCCTCCTGTTCTTTTTCCATCAGCACTGGAGTTACAGATGTACGCAGTGGACATGGGGATTTAAAGTCAGGGTCTATGCTTGTTCGACATCTACCAATGGAGTCAACTTGCCAGTCTCTTATTTGTATTTCTTTATGTCTCAAAATAACTCTCAGGAAAATGTAATTTGTTCAAAGCAATACATTTCCATTTGTTAATGTTGGCACCAAATTATTTTTATACATTTTGTCTAAACATTCCTTTGCATCTTTTCTGTTTAGTATACTGGGCTAGTGGCAGCTTTGGTTCTGTTCCTGTGAGTGTCTACCATCCAATCTCTTTTTGGCTCCTGACTTTCTGCCCACAGGAGTTCACAGGTTCACCAGAGATAGAGTGAGCAGAGAGACTAGAAAGGCTGCAAGGAAGAGGCGAGCAGACCTTGTTCTGCCATACATTGGGCATGAATGATAAACAGGCTAAAAAAGAAATTAGAGAAATAACACCCTTTACAATAGCCACAAATAATATAAAACATACTGGTGTAACTCTAACAAGCAAGTGAAAGACTTATATGACAGGAACTTCAAGTCCCTGAAGACAGAAAATCGAGGAAGATATGCGAAATGGAAAGATCTTTCATGCTCATGGATTGGTAGGATTGAAAGAACAATTCTCAACTTTATATGGAAAAACAAACAACAACAACAAAAACAAACAAAAAATAACCAATCAAAATCCCAGGATAGCTAAAAAAAAAAATCCTGTTCAATAAAATAACTTCTCGAGGTTTCACCATTCCTGACTTCAAGCTGGACTGCGTGCTATTAGTATAGAAACAGACAAGTTCATCAATGGAGTTGAATCAATGGCCCAGAAATAAGCCCACACATCTATGGACACTTAAGTTTTGATAAAGAAGTCAAAACTATACAATGAAAAAAACTAAAGCTTCTTCAACAAATGTTGCTGGTCTAACTGAATGTCAATTTGTAGAAGAATGCAAATAAATTCATAACTATCGCCTTGCACAAAACTCAACTCCAAGTAGACCAAAGACCTCAATGTTCAATCAACTGGATACACTACATCTAATAGAACAGAAAGTGGGGAATAGCCTTGAACTCATTGGTACAGGAGACAACTTCTTGAACAGAACACCAATGGTTCAGACTCTGAGATCAACAATTGATAAATGTGGCCCCATGAAACTGAAAAGCTTCTGCAAGGCCAAGGACACTGTCTTTTGCCTTGTCAATGGCAGCTGATAGATCAGGGAAGGAGCTTCACCAACCCTATATTTGACAGAGGGCTAATATAAAAAATTTATAAACAAATTAGAAACTAACAATCCAAATAACACAATTAGAAATCAGGGTACAGAGGTAAACAGAGAATTCTTAATAGTGGAATCTCTATTGGCTGAGAAGCACTTAAAGAAATGTTCAACATCCTTAGTCATCAGGGAAATGCAAATCAAAACAACTCTGAGATTCTATCTTATACCTGTCAGAAGGGCTAAGATCAAAAACCGGAGAGACAGCACATGCTGCAAGGTTGTGAAACAAGGGGGACACTTCTCCATTGCTGGTGGGAGTGCAACCTTGTACAACCATTTCAAAATCAATTTGACAGTTTCTCAGAAAACTGGGAATAGTTCTACCTCAAGTCCCAGCTATACGACTCCTGGCCATATACCCCCAAAATACATCTACACAATGAAAAACATGACACCATGAATTTTGCAGGCAAATGGATAGAACCTGAGAATGTCATCCTGAGGAAGGTAACTGAGAGCCAGAAAGACATGTATGGTATGTACTCACTGATAAGAGGACATTAGCTATAAAGTACAGTATAACTATGTTACAATATACAGACCCAAAGTAACTGGGTAATAAGGAGGTCCCAAGGGAGGATGAGAAAATCAGTAAGGGAAGCTAAATAATCATCTGAGGCGGATGACAAGATGGAATAGGGCAGCGGAAGTGAAGAGGGGAATGGGAGGGATGACAATCAGGTGTGGGCAGAAGGGGATGAGATTGGCCTGAGAATGAGAATGGAAATCAGGGGATATATCTGGTGGCTAGCTAGAGGCCTGGGATAGGAGAGGATGTGGGGAATCTATGGGGTGAACCTAGCTTAGATTCCTACCAGAGGGGGATATAGAGGCTGAAATGGCCATCTCCTGTGGCCAGGCAGGATGTCCAGAGGAGGGAAGGGAACATCAATCCATCCACAAAACATTCAACCCAAAATTTGTCTTGCCTACAAGATGTGCAGGAATAAAGATGGAGCAGAGGCTGGGGGAATAACCAATCAATGATGGCCCCAACTTGAGATCCATTCCATGTGAAAAAGCCAACATCTGACACTATTACTGATACTCTGCTATGCTTGCAGACAGGAACCAGCATAACTGTCCTGAGAGGCTTCATCCAGCAGTGGACCGAGGCAGATACAGAGACCCACAGTCAGACATCAGGCAGAGTGTGGGGAGTAGCAGATAGAAGTGAGCAAGTTAGAGGGATCAAGGACATCGCAAGAAGACCCTTAGAGTCAGCTAACCTGGGACCGTGGGGTCTCACAAAGCCTGGGCCACCAACCAGGGAGCACTCCGGAGCTGGACCTAGACCCCCTACACATTTGTGGCAACTATGTAGCTACAAATGGTTCCCCTAACAAGTGGAATGGGGCTGTCTTGGTCTCTGTTCCCTGCCATTAGATCATCTCTCCCCTACTTGGATTACTTTGTTGGGCCTCAGTGGGAGAGGATATGCCTAGACCTGCTGTGGTGCTAACTAGAGCCCCTAGGGTGGGGTGGTACCCAAGGGGAGCTTCCCTTCTTTGAGAAGGGGAGGGGACAATGGAGGGGGGGATTTGTAAAGGTGGGACTGGAAAGAGAAGGGGGAGGGAAGCTGCGATTGGGATATAAGTGAATAAATCAACAAATAAAAATGATACAATCATTATATTTCTTCTTTAGCCTTTTGATTAGATTACCCAAGAGAATCTAAGCTTTGTATATTTGGAACAAATTCTACCTGGTAATAAAATATAACTTTCTTTGTGCATTGTTGTATTCAACTATCTAAATTTTAAAGAATTTTAGCAGCCAGGTTCTTCAGAGGTGTTTATATTGGCCCTAGGGATTGAACCTGGGCTTGTGCAGCTGCTAGTGTAGCAGGCCCACTACCCACTGAGCTTTCCCACCACCCAGTATTTCTTGTTTATCTTGAATATTGTTTAATTTTTATCAAACATATTTAACACGCCAATTGTATTTTTTTAAAATGCTTTACTGGATATTTCCAGAACCTGTTGGGCTGGGTCTGGTTCTGAAGCCAGCTTGGCTCTTCAGATGGTGATGATTTTTAACAGGCCCAGTGTATTAGTTAAGGTTCTCGAGAGGTCAGAAATGCTACAGTGAATGGATGTAAAAAGAGGATTTATTAGATTGATTTACAGAATTCTGTCTGGGTAGCTTAACAAGTCTGTCTGAATGACAGAGAAGCTGAGAAGTCTGTGCCTTCTCATTCAGTCAGGTTGGGTGTCTCAGGAGTCTTGACCTGGCTCTGAAAACCCAGGGAATCCTGGGGTACTGCTGCTGGTCCTTAGTATGTATTGTAAGCCCATAGATGCTGGCTTCTAGTATTAGCCTGGGTGGCTGTAGTGGTGATGGCAAACAAGGTAGATGAACTTACTAATAGGGCACAAAGGCAAGCAGGCAAAAAACAAAGTTTGTCCTTTGCACTTCTTTTTATAAGGTCACAGGAAGGCTCTGTCCACATTGGGAGCCTTATTTTTTCCCACTTCAAATAACCAGATGAAGACTATCCCTCACTGCTATGTCCACTGGCTTATCTCTTGGCTGCTTTCAGATCTAGCCAAGTTGACAAACAAGATTAACACACATCTGGTAATTGTGTTGTGGAAACTCAAGCATGACGTATCCGTAAAAGGAACGGAAGGGAACAGGTCTTCGTATGTGGCTTTGCATGGGCCTGGTTTGGACCAGAGTTTAATGCTTTATTCACTGTAGCTGAAGCTCACATTCCTGTGATACCTTGCTTGCCTCTCCATCTGTCTTTAGTCTTCCCAAAGAACTACTTTTTGTCTTGTTCTTGGAGCCCACTAGCATTAAAACAGAAACCTGCTGATTGATGGTAAATTGTGGGGGAGGGAAAGCATCAACTAATCCCTTTACTATTTTTTAAGTGGATTTGCTCTTGGATAAAATCTTTCTGTTTATTGGCTTCTCTCTTCCATCTGGTGAGATCAGAAGCCTAAAGGGAGATGGGGGTAGGCAAATAGCCTTCCCTTCAGGTAAGCTAATGCTCTTCCAGGGACTTGGCTTGGGCTTTCAAAATATTCTGGATACATTCCAAAATTCCCTTTTCTCTCCTGTGGGCAGACATACAGTGTGTGTTTTCTTTGCTCTTCTCTGAGAGCTGGCTGAGATTCCTGAAAGTAAAATCCATGAAGGGATGAAAGGAAAGAGTCCTCCTACCTTCAGCCATGAGGATTTTCACACCCCCCACTCCTGCATTTAGCCAGCAGCACTTCAGTCAGATGAGCACCTGTGACAGACCTGAGGTTCACAGGTCTGCCCTTCTGCAAGGCTGAGTCTCAGCTATTCATCTTTCCAGGGGATTGGCACTGTGAAATAAATTCTGTGATATACTGGAGAGAAGTAATTAACTTAGAATTAACTCAGCCCTTTCATTTCTCCCCCGCCCCACAGTGTATATGAATGTTTGTATATGTGTGAATGCAAATGGATGCGTTTTGGGGGTGTGTGATTATGTTTACTCATTCGTGTGGAGGTTGGAGGTCAATCTTCAGTACCTTCCTCAGTCTCTCTATCTACCTTAATTTCGGAGACAATTAAACTAGGCTAACCAATCAGCAAGACCCTCAGGGATTCTTTTGTCTCTGTTTCCCTAGTGCTAGGATTACAGGCACATGCCACCATGGCCAGCTTTTCACATGGGTTCTAGGGATTTGAACTCAGGTCCTCATGCCTGGACAGGAAGTACTTTCCCAATGGAACCATTTCCATGGCTCCTCAGCCTTTTCTTACTGTAAGGCTAGGAACAGTATCTTCCAAGCTCTACAAATTGCTGTAGAAACAACAACAACAGGTATATTGTTGGCATTTAATTGTAAAATTTTCGAAACAAAGATGCCATTTTAGTTAGCCATGGATTCATTGTTACTTACTACCTTAGACAAATGACTAGTTCCAACTGTTATGGTTTAGAAACTTATAACAGGCTGGCCTGGGAGACTTAATTTCATTTATACAATTTTTAGTCTGTTTCAAGCAATGGGACTCTGAAGCTGCCAAAATGCCTTTTGCATTTCCCCACTGGATTTGATTGTTGCCTTTCTTGACACAAACACATTGATAGGTAATTTGGTAGGACATTAGACAGACATCTCCCTTCAATGTTACCTCTCAGGAGACCCCATGCAGTGATCTTGTCTTTATTTAGATATTCTTTACTGACATTACTGACAGAATTCTTGCCAACCCAAATAGCAAGTAGCCCTTGCTCTATCCTAGGAGTCAACATTAACTAGTTGTATATGTGGTACACATCATATGACTTTATTTGATCAGAAGTTAAAGAGATCTGCCCTAGTAGTCAGACAGACAGGGAGAGGTGCCATGGAGAGGCAATTAAGGTGCTACATTTTCAAGAGGACCATCTTCCTTAGCCCCTTGACTTTACACAAAAGCCTGGCAGCGTTTGTCTTCGACTAGCAGGCCCCCTGATGATGGACTGACTCAACAAGCTTAAGGTTGGATGAGGACATATCACTCAACAGTTCCAGGCCAATCAACCATCCTGGTTTTCCTCATTAGTGGAGGAAAACTGTCCAGAGGCCATAAACCCCCATGCCTCATGAAGAGACTGGAGTTTTCAGCTTTGCTTTGCAGAGTGTCTTTTCCTCTGTGTTTCTGAAGCATGTGCATTTTGTCACCTCTAGTAAATGCCTTTCTTCAACTGTTGATCCTGTCTGTGGCATGTGATTTCTCTGCTGCCCTTTCGTGCTTCCTGTTTTTCCTGGCTTTTAATTCTTTAACTGGCAGAGAAAATGAACTTGATCAAGACCTGTAAGCTGTATCAGAGATTGGATTTGTTCTCTTCACTATACTTTCTTAGTCCAATGGGGCATAATTTTGTATTCTTCAGTTAGAGGGTAAAATTAGAAATGACACTTGGCGAAGGTGAACTTAACAGAGGCTTAATAAGTGGGAACAGTGTTTTTGAAAGAAAAAAGTTCAACCAAAAAAAAAAAAAAAAAAAAAAAAAAAACCCCAAAGTTTATATATTTAAAAACTTTATCTTTTACAGTCCTTGTACTTGGGAGGCCAAGGCTAGGCTGGGCTATGTAGATAAATAAAAAAAAAAAAAAAAAAAAAAAAAAAACAAAACAGATTAGAGAAAATGTACACTTTAGATAACAGTTTATTGGAATTTGCTTTACTAGGTTATGGTCTAAAGCTACATGACTGGAGGCACTGAGGGTAATCTAGCTGTTTCTAGAACAAGCAGCTCTCAAAAACTCACTGTTATCACCTTGTTATGGAAACCATGGTTACTCTATGGCCAGCCCAGGTCTTGACTGAATGCTTCTGATTGGTGAGACCTAAACAGCATTTGACATCTGAGTCTAAGGGAAACGGTTTACACAAGAAGCTGAGGCAGGAGGATCGTGAGTTCAAGGCTGACTTAGTCTACATATTGAGTTGAAAGCCAGTCTGGATAGCTTAGTGAGATTCTTCTACACAATAGACAGGGAGAGGAGGGCTGGGATGGCCCAGTGGTATAGCGCTTGCCTAGTATGATTAAGGTCTTGGGTTTAATTCTCGGTGCTGAAAAATAAAGCAAAACAGAGTGTGATAGTGCCACAGCATACAAACAGAGATACATTCTTAGAGTCATTTTTGGGAAGGATCTTTTCAGGTATTGATCTGAGATGTTCTTTGGGGTGCTACTGGAATGATTATCACTGAGTTCTCTAAACATGACTTCATTCTTTTCTTCTCCAAATTCCCGTCAACTCTGAGGATGAAGAACTCCAGTTGCAACTTTATCTGTTTTCCCCTCTCATCTCACAGCGCATGAGTTCAGGCCAGGATCCTCTCCTGGAGGAGCTTGTGAATAATCTGACAGCCTCTAAATAAAAGAGGAAAAAACTATCTTCTTGATATAGAGGTCATTTGCCAGCAAAGCAAGGACAGTAGGTGCAGAGGAGCCAAAGGGGTTTCCACTGTTTTTGTTTGTTTGTCTCAGAGGTAAATTTTCATACATCAGTTAAGGTTGCACTTTTTTTTTTCAACAGCTATGAAGCGCCCATCAGTAGGACTAGTAGAAGTATGCAGGTTGGAACTGTAAAAGGTGACACGTGGCATTCTCCCTTGCTGAGAGGAAAGGTCTGTAGGACACATTATGGCACAATATCTTGTTTCAATGTACCAGTTATTTTACTGTTAATACACTGCTGGGATGCTTTTTGCATAAATATTTAATCAGGTATATTTTCTGCATTTTTTTATATATAGTATTTTTGTTTCAATTTCATAAAAGGTAATTTGGGTGCTATGTGTATTCTTCTGGGGAGGTATGAGCAAACATCCATTCATCTTAGATCAGGCACCAATAGCCTGCCCAAGAAATAATCCCCCCAAAGTCTGGATTGGTGAACCAATGAGTTTTTTGGGGTTACATGGTGAGAGAGGGGTAGATGTATCGCAGAAAGGCTTGTGAAAACTCAAGCAGGCAGCTTGGCCACTTATACAACTGTGGGGGAGGTGTGAGAGAAAAGGACTCAGTTCTTAGTAACGACAATGGGCAGCATACAACAGTCTAAAACTCCAGTTTTAGGGACTCCAATATCTTCTAGTTTCCACAGGTACTTGCATTCTTACTGCGCACATAAAAATGAAAACAGGAAATGCTCCGGATATAAGGGCAGTGTCAGTGAAAACAATGTCTGTGGAGTATGGTGACCAACAACCTTGTCTGACATTGTCCAGATGTGTCTATAGTCCTACCTTCTGGGGTGACTTCAGTTCTAGCTAGACTGAAGCATTGCCATACTATAATGAGTTGCCTTAAAAGGAAGCTTGTAATGATCTTGTGGGCTGTCTTTGTTTTCTTTATTCTCTTAACAGGTCCTCAGATCTGTCTTACTGATACTTCTTAGTCATCCAGGGGACTCGGTTCTTTACCTGCCAAAGATCAGTGATCGCCCTATATGGACAGTTTTCCCATCCTTCAATTTTCTGCCTTCTTGGCTCCACTTACAGTAGGAATTATGAATGCCAAATGGAAACTTGAAAATGTAACACCACCACCAACTCTTCCATCTTTTAGGCTGTTTGTAATTCTTCCTGGAAGTAAAAGTTCCTAAAGTCTCTGACGAGAGTCTCTGTCTAGCCCTGCCTGTCTTGTTACTCAGTGTAGAGACCAGGCTGGGTTCAAATGCATAGACTCACTTTCCTCTTCTTGCAAAGTGCTGAGATCAAAGGTGTGTGCTACAAGGCTCTTAATTAATTATTTATTTATAGAAAAGTTATTCTGTAGCGTGAATCCAGGAACTCTAACCAACATTCCCCTTTTATTGTATCTTATTCTGCCCTTTCTAGATTTCCCATGCTCTTAACCTACTTACCAGCTATGGAACATAGAAAAATATTTATTATTATTATTATTATAGTTGTTGTTGTCTATATGTGTGTCTATGTGCATAGCCACAGTTGCCACACAAACTCACATTTGGGCACATGCATGTGAAGGTCAGGTATGTTGATGTTCAGTGTCTTTCTCTATTTCTCCCAATAATAATTTTCAAAAATTTTGCTGTACTTAGTATGTTATAGAGCTCCAGGCAAACACCTGTCTCTGTCTCCCTGGAACTAGGACTTTAGGCATCATATCACAATGTTCCAGCTTTTTACATGGTTGCTAAGGGCCGAACTCAGGTCCTCATGTTTGTATGGACTTTTCTATCTGAACTGTCTTCCTAGCCATAAAAAATATCTGCTATCATTATTTCATGTCACCTGGTTTAGTATTGCTTGTATTATTAATGACACAATTTTAAGATCTTTCCAAAGTAGTCTTTCTACTCTGTTTCTAAAGCTTTTGTTTCTGACATTTAACCTATGGCACCTCTCCCTTTTGTCTACCTGTGTACTCTTGAAGGAAACTGAGATGGATCAGATCATGGAGGTGGATTCAGGTTCCAAGGGCGATAAATAGGATCAGAGAGTTGAGATTGCCCTTCTACCATCTTATCCTTGGGACAACATAACCTGGCCTCTTGCATTCTTTCCTATGTTAGCAGGTGAGTGAAAGTTCCTGGGCGCCAGACTTGACCTTCCTTTCTGAACTCAACCTTGTGATTTCTATCTTTTTATCATCTTGAAGACCCTGTTGCAAGACAGCCATCCTGTGCTTGTTACATCTGCCATGTCCCCTCTCCTTTATCCGCCGAACCGTCATCACTTAGTATAATGGCTGGTTTTGTGTCAACTTGACACAAGCTGGAGTTATCACAGAGAAAGGAGCCTCAGTTGGGGAAATGCCTCATGAGATCCAGCTGTAAGGCATTTTCTCAATTAGTGATCAAAGGGGGAGGCCCAGCCCATTGTGGGTGGTGCCATCCCTGGGCTGGTAGACCTGGGTTCTATAAGAAAGCAGGCTGAGCAAGCCATGGAAAGCAAGCCAGTAAGTAACATCCCTCCATGGCTTCTGCATCAGCTCCTGCTTTCTGACCTGCTTGAGTTCCAGTCCTGACTTCCTTTGGTGATGAACAGCAATGTGGAAGTGTAAGCTGAATAAACCCTTTCCTCCCCAACCTGCTTCTTGGTCATGATGTTTTGTGCAGGAATAGAAACCCTGACTAAGACACTTAAACATCAAGTTCCTCAGGACCAGGTGTCATACCTTGCTTCATTGCTTACTTTTCATTTTCTCCACATGGTGAGAACTGAATAAATACTTTTCAAATACTAAAGAAGAATACGCATGTGAGTACCACTGTGTTAGATGTTAGAACATCCCACACTTGATAATAGTGCCCACACTGGAGGTAGAATTTGGGTCACATTGTGGCAATTGGTTTGTTTCTTCTTGCCTGTTTGGGCTCTGTGGACCCTGGTATTCTGGACAACATAGGCACATATTTTCCAAGGTAAGACATGGATCCCCAGTACCTAGAGAAATTAAAAGGAACTACAGAATATTTATGCTTAGGAGCTAATGGAGTGTAGATGAACATGGGGCCGATACCCTAGACATGTTTGATTGACAGCTCAGGTAGCTAGAATACTGGATGACACGTAGAGATTCCTTATTCTCTTCCAAACCCATTTTAGGTACTAAATAATCTGCTTTTTGACCCACTATGTATTGTTTGTTGCCATGAAACAACAGAATAGAGCAAAGTGGAGAGGGAGAAAAATAGCAAATTTCTGATGTTTTAATGATTTTTGTTTTGATGTGTCTCCTCACCGATCTGCTTTATTGAAGGTCTTTTTCTTAAAAATCTCATACACTGGCCTGATAGTAATGGAGTGCAGCTTCTATTTATTTTTATATTTTGAAGATTTAAAAAAAAAAGTCAATGCTTGAAGGTATTTGTAGTAACCGATGTAGATAATGATGGTCAAAGAAAGTTGCTTTTAAAATTATCTCACATGAGACTTTCAAAAAGGTTATTGAAATATTGACAAAATATTTTTAGGTGGCTATATATTTGGGTTATTGTATTGAATTTGGTCTTAGGAATCAATATTTATTGTTTTAAAGTCTAGAAGTTGTGGACCCTGATAAATTCTCAGGGCATCTTATATTATTGAATAATATAGCCAAAGAAGTTTCAGAAAAAATAAAAGGGATAAAGACTAAAACAGTTATTATTACACAAATCCTTCCTCTGAGGGAAGCATTGTTCTCAGGATTCTAAATGAGCAAGCAGCTATCAACACTGACTAATAAAACTTGAATTTTTCTAGAGTCCTAGGAAAATAGGCAGGACTTAAAATGCTAGCTTTAAATCAGCCATGTACTGTGGGGTGGCGAGACAGGAGGCAAGACACTTTCCCTGTTCTGTTGTTAGAGTTGGTCATTTGTTTAAGGATGTGCAGAACATCTTCTCTCTACCAGGACTGGAAGCTGTTGCTCTGCACAGTTTGTGGTTTTTCACTGAGTCTGGATCTCTGGATCAGCTAGGCTGGTTGGCCGGTGAGCTCCAGGGAACCTTCTTGTCTCTGCTCTTAACCTCCAGCACTGGATTGCAGACACACACCATTGCACTTGGCGTTTAACTGGGCGCTATGGGTCTGAGATAGAGTCTTTATGCTGTGTGGCAGGCATTTCACCCACTGAGTCACATCCTTAGGCCTAAAGATGATTCTTGAATCTCTTATTGCTTGCTACTAGTCTTCATGAAAGGATCATTTATTTATTTTGCTGGTTTTGCTTTTTTTTCTTTAGAAGTTACCAAGACCATTCAAACGTTATAGTTAAGAATTTTGTAGAGTCAGATTGGCAGCTGGTACTTTTATTCACTGAAACATTTTTTTTCTGGCTCTGCAGTATCCAATTGGAAATCATAATTAGTCATCTGTTTTGCCTGTCATATTAATTAAATAATACCCCAAAAGAAAGCTTTTAGTTTCTGGGGAACAATCACACACATAGTACTGGTGTCATAAATTTATAAACATGTAAAGGAGAAGCTGGCAGGAAATAATACAGTTTTAGGAGTAGTCATTTATAGTCATCGGAATTGCAATAGAAATTAATATCTAGAAACATCCTTATAAATAAAATAGAACATCTTTGACAATCAGCCTATCACAGCATTATTTATGATAACTTCCAAGTGAAAATAATATATGTACCCATCAAAATGGCACTAGAATAATTCTCCATGTAAGGAAAGTATATTGGGGGATATTAAATTATACAGGATGAGTTATAGCAAAGTCTCCAAAGCCTGAAAACAGAACAGAAGATGGTATGAGTTCTTTATATTATAAAATACACTCACCTACTTCTTTGGAATTTTCGAGGGAGTTGTTAAGTGGCTTTGTGCCTGTTTTGAGCTCAAGACATTTAAGGATGCAAAACAATTGTTTTAAAAGTTGAAAGGTTTCTCAGAAGAATACCATTGGGCACAGTGGATAATTTTCTCTCTCACATTCCTGCTAGGGAGGGGGACCTCAAAAAGACTATTTGGAGAATTCATACGAGCTCTCAGAGTACAGACAAGAATAAGAAGGGAGTTCCTGACTTCTCTCTGTAGAGATCAAAGACATGCAATAAGGAGAAATAGAAATAAATGTTAATTTTTATACAGTTTAGACAAGAGAGCAGACCTTTCCTATGTGCTTTAAGAATTAGTTTAAGAATTTAATTGCACTTGGGGCTAGAGAGATGGCTCAAAGGCTAGGAGCACTAGCTTTTCTTCCAGAAGACCCAGGTTTGATTTCCAGCACCGATATGGCAGTTTACAACCATCAGTAACTCCAGTTCCAGGGATACAGTACCTTCTTTTGGCCTCTGTGGGCAAAAGGCACATGGTACACATACCTACAAGCAGGCAAAAATACCTATATACGTAAAAAAAATAATTCACTATGGTTTCTCTCTCATCTGCTGACAGCTCTCATGGATATAATGTTCTATAGTTGCAACTTTGTTTATACAAATGGTAAAGTTTCTTCTTTTTATATGGCTGAATAATATTCTATTCTGTATATACCCTACATGTTCTTTATCAATTCATTTGTTGACGAGCAGCTGTTTTCCTCCCATATCTTGACTGTTTTACTTAGTGCTGCTATGTGCATGAGAATGCATGCTTAGTTTGAACATAATGATTTTACTTTCTTTGGTTACATTCCCAGTAGTAGCACTGCTAGATTACTTGGGAATTCTCTTTTTAGATTTCTTTTTTTTTGGGGGGATGGGATCTCTCTATAATAGAGATAAAGATTAATTACATCCCCATCAGCAATGGACAGGTTCTCTTTCCCTACATCTTCTTCAACATTTATCCAGCATCATTCTAACAACATTGCTCTAACAAAATGAGATAAAAAATTTTAATCCTCTTGTCTCTGTCTTCTGAGGGATTTCTGGCATGCTTTGCCACATAGTATATGTGCAACACTGGGGATCAAACTCAGGGGCTCACTGGTGCTACGCAAGTATATTACATCCCTAGCCTGGTGTATTTGAACTTGCCAAGACTTCAAATTCTAAATGAAAAATGTGATTTAAAAATTTTTATTGTTTGGAATAGAATGTTGCTTCTTGTGATTTCTGAAAGATGAAATACATAAATGACTTTCACCGACATACACTGCTGAGAACTTTGGAGGTAGAGTTCACATTTCACAATGAAGGTATTTCTCTGGCAATGTTGTTCATGTTTTGAGGAGGGTTGTTTCATAGAAATGAAACATGTGCTTTCTTCTATCACTGCTCCTACTTCTTTCCATTGCCTCCCAAGAAAGGGGTTTTATAGTGATTTCTGATTCTTCAAACCCGAAACATTCTTTGATTTGTTATTGGAGTTAACTGGAAATAAGGCTTAAAATAATTGTTATGCTTTTACAGACCTCATAGTCAACTCTGTTTTGCCTTGAGGATTTTCTTTGGGAAATTAATAGCACTGATGCTATTTCTGTCTTTCAGAAAATCCAAGATTGTTGGCTCGAATTCCATTATATAACATAAATGGAAGTGTTTACAGAAATTCTGCTCCCCCCTTTCTCTATGTCTGTGATGCATATATGTGTGTATTGTGTGTGATGTGTATATATATATGTGTGTTATATATGTGAGCAATAGCTACTTGAGCCACAGCTAACATGTGGAAGTCAGAGGACGATCTTGGATGTCAGTGTCTGACTTGACTTGTTTAAGGCAGGGTCTCTTGTTGGCTGTTTATGCCAGGATAACTGGCCCGTGAGCTGCAGAGGTTCTTCTGCTCTGACCTCTTTTCTCACTGTAGAACTGGGGTTATAGAATGAGTTACTATTTCCAGCTTTATAGACTCTGTGGATTCAAGCTCAGGTCTTCATGCTTTCTCAGCAAGCTCTTTTATCCATGGATTGATTTCAACCCCTGGTCATTTCTTCCCCCCCCCCATTGGCCATTTTACATCAATAAAAAGATGTCTGAGTATTGTAATTGTACAAAAGCAAAAGATGTCTTTATAGTCTTGCTTAGTATGTTTTTATTTACTTTTAAAAAAGAAAACAGAAACACAGAGTCAGAGAACTAACAATACAAATAGAGAAAAAATTGGAGTTCAGTGGGACTTAGAAGAAAGATCTCAGAGGTACCTGGCAATATCTGAGTCATAATTCTCTATTAGTTTTTTATTGATCGCACACTGGTATAGTTAATCATTTGTGCTTATTGATTTATGCACGTGTATTCTTTTCTCTGTGACACACTTGCAAAATTGCAGGTACAAACTACAGATGCAGAATGTATCCGAGAATTCTGTAAAACTCTGTGCCTTATGTGGACCAGCCCAACTGTCTTCTTATTGACTGCACTGATTCACTCATCTGGCCAAATTCCTTTTTTTTTTAAACTTTATTTTAAAAAACAAAGATGAAAGAAAAAAAATTTAAACATTTTTGCATAAATGTATGCAAATAAATTTTTGTCAGTGCTTGGCTTTTTTTTTCTTTTTTTTTAAGGTTTGATATTCTGCATTAAGTTCTTACTAGTTACAATAAGCAAAAAGTCCATGTAAAACAGGATGTAACCTGGAATTAGTCAATGTTTTCTTGGTGTGTAAAGATTGAGCCTAATGTTCTTTTTTTTTTTCTTTTTTCTTTTTTTCTTGAACTTCACACAGTCTGTGAGTTGTTTCTGGGGCAGTCTGAGCCTCTGGGATTAGCATTCCACTATCAGTGACTGCATATTATGTCTGTTCTTTTGTGACTGGGTTATCTCACTCAGATTGATATTCTTT
Organism: Micromys minutus; assembly: GCF_963924665.1. Lineage (NCBI taxonomy): Eukaryota > Metazoa > Chordata > Mammalia > Rodentia > Muridae > Micromys > Micromys minutus. The sequence goes on along the minus strand of NC_137969.1, from coordinate 91,508,743 downwards.
AGATGCAACCATTTTCTTAAGAATTTGGTTAAGTCATTGTTTCTGATAGCTCCATTGTGTAAATGTACCACAATTTTTTTATTCATTCATCTACTGAAAGACATCTGGGTTCTTTCCAGCTTCTGGCTATTATAAATAGAGCTGCTATGAACATTGTGGTGCATGTATCTTTGTTGTATATTGGAGTGTCTCTGGGGTATATGCCCAGAAGTGGAATAGCTGGATCTTCAGGTAGTACTATGTCCAATTTTCTGAGGTATCACCAGACTGATTTCCAGAGTGGTTGTATTAGTTTACAACCCCACCAACAGTGGAGAAGTGTTCCTCTTTCTCCACAACCTCGCCAGCATCTGTTGTCATCTGAGTTTTGGATCTTGGCCAGTCTGACTGGTGTGAGGTGGAATCTCAGGGTTGTTTTGATTTGCATTTCCCTGATGGCTAAAGATGTTGAGCACTTCCTTAGATGTTTCTCAGCCATTTGATATTCCTCAACTGAGAACGTTTTGTTTAGCTCTGTACCCCATTTTTTAATAGGGTTATTTGGTTCTCTGGTGTCTAGCTTTTTGAGTTCTTTGTATACCTTGGATATTAGGCCTCTATCTGATGTGGAGTTGGTAAAGATCTTTTCCCATTCTGTTGGCTGCCGTTTTGTTTTCTTGACAGTGTCCTTAGCCTTACAGAAACTTTGCAATCTCGTTAAGTCCCATTTGTCAATCTTTGACCTTAGAGCACGAGCCATTGGTGATTTGTTCAGGAAATTTTTTCCTGTGCCTATGTGTTCTAAGGTTTTCCCTACTTTCTCATCTAATAGTTTCATTGTATCTGGTTTAATGTGGAGATCTTTGATCCACTTACACTTGAGCTTTGTACAAGGAGATAAGAAAGGGTCTATTTTCATTCTCTGCATGCTGAGTGCCAGTTGAACCAAGACCATTTGTTGAATAGGCTGTCCTTTTTCCATTGGATGTTTACAGCTCCTTTGTCAAAAATCAGGTGACCATATATGTGAGGGCTCATTTCTGGATCTTCTATTCTATTCCATTGATCCACGTGCCTATTTCTGTCCCAGTACCATGCAGTTTTCAGCACAATTGCCTTGTAATATAGCTTGAGGTTAGGGATAGTGATTCCCGCAGATGTTTTCTTGTTGTTGAGGATAGATTTCGCTATTCTAGGTCTTTTGTTATTCCAAATGAAATTGTACATTGATCTTTCCAACTCAATGAAGAACTGGGTTGGAATTTGATGGGGATTGCATTGAATCTGTAGATTGCTTTTGGTAGGATGGCCATTTTTAAAATGTTGATCCTTCCAATCCATGAGCATGGGAGATCTTTCCATTTTCTGAGATCCTCCTCAATTTTCTTCTTTAGAGGTTTGAAGTTCTTGTCATACAGGTTCTTCACTTGCTTAGTTAGAGTCACACCAAGTTATTTCATAGTTTTTGTGACTATTGTTAAAGGTATCTTTTCCTTAATTTCTTTTTCCACATATTTGTCCTTTGAATATAGAAAGGCTACTGATTTGTTTGAGTTAATTTTGTATCCAGCCACTTTGCTGAACTTGTTTATCAGCTGTAGGAGTTCTCTGGTGGAATTTGTGGGGTCACTTAAGTACACTATCATGTCATCTGCAAAGAGTGATGTTTTTACTTTTTCCTTTCCAATTTGGATCCCTTTGATTTCCTTTTGCTGTCTAATTGCTCCAGCCAGGACTTCCAGTACTATGTCGAATAGGTAGGGAGAGAGTGGGCAGCCTTGTAGAGTTCCTGATTTTAGTGGGATTGCTTCAAGTTTCCCACTGTTAAGTTTGATGTTGGCTGTTGGTTTGCTGTATATTGCTTTTATTATGTTTAAGTATGGACCTTGGATTCCTGTTCTTTCCAGGACTTTTAACATGAAGGGGTGTTGAATTTTGTCAAATTCTTTCTCCGCATCTAGTGAGATGACCATGTGATTTTGTTCTTTGAGTTTGTTTATATAGCGGATTACATTGACGGATTTCCTTATATTAAACCATCCCTGCATCCCAGGGATGAAGCCTACTTGGTCATGGTGAATGATCTTTTTGATGTGTTCTTGAATTCGGTATGCAAGGATTTATTGAGTATTTTTGCATCAATGTTCATAAGTGACATTGGTCTGAAGTTCTCTTTCCTTGTAGGGTCTTTGTGTGGTTTAGGACTGAGGGTTACTGTAGCCTCAAAAAATGAGTTCAGTAGTATTCCATCTGATTCTATCTTGTGGAATAGTTTGGAGAGTATTGGTGTTATGTCCGCAATAAATGTCTGATAAATTTCTGCACTGAACCCGTCTGGACCTGGGCTGTTTTTAATTGGGAGGCTTTTGATGATGTCTTCTATTTCTTTAGGTGTTATGGGATTATTTAGATGGTTTACCTGGTCCTGGTTTAACTTTAGGATCTTGTATCTATCTAGGAATTCATTCATTTCCTCTAGATTTTCCAACTTTGTGGAGTATAGGCTTTTGTAGTAGGATCTGATGATTTCTTGAATTTCCTCAGTTTCAGTTGTTATGTCTCCACTTTCCTTTCTGATTTTGTTAATTTGTATACTCTCTCTTTGCCCTCTAGTTAGTCTGGCTAGGGGTTTATCAATCTTGTTGATTTTCTCAAAGAACCAGATTTTTGTTTGTTGATTCTTTCAATAATTTTTTTTGTTTCTATTTGGTCTATTTCTGCCCTAAGTTTGATTATTTTTTGCTGTCTACTCCTCTTGGCTGTATCTGCTTTTTTTTGTTCTAGAGCTTTTAGCTGTGCTGTCAAGTTGTTGATGTATGCTCTCTCCAGTTTCTTTTGGAAGCGCTCAGAGCTTTGAGTTTTCCTCTCAGTACTGATTTCATTGCATCCCATTGGTTTGGGTAAGTTGTGTTTTTGTTTTCATTGAATTCTAGAAAATCCTTAATTTCTTTTTTTATTTTTTCTTTGACCTTGTTATAGTTTAACAGAGCGTTGTTTAGTTTCCATGTGTATGTGGGGTTTTTGTTGTCTTTGTTGTTGTTAAAGACCAGCCGTAGACCATGGTGATCTGAGAGGATGCATGGGAGTATTTCAATCTTCTTATATCGATTGAGGCTTGTTCTGTGTCCAATTATGTGGTCAATTTTCGAGAAGGTGCCATGGGGTGCTGAGAAGAAGGTGTATACTTTTACTTTAGGATGACATGTTCTGTAGATATCTATTAATTCCAGTTGGTTCATAGTCTCTGCTAGTTTTACAGTGTCCTTGTTCAGTTTCTGTTTCCATGATCTGTCCATTGGTTAGAGTGGGGTATTAAACCCACTATTATTGTGTGGGGTGAAATGTATTTTTTGAGCTTTAGTAGGGTTTCTTTTATGAATGTGGGTGCTTTTGTATTTGGAGCATATATGTTAAGGATTGAGAGTTCCTCCTGACAGATTTCCCCTATAATGAGTACAAAGTGTCCTTCCTTATCTTTTTTTGATAACTTTTGGTTGGAAATTTACTTTATTCGATATTAGCATAGCCACTTCAGCTTGCTTCTTGGGGCTGTTTGCTTGGAAGTTTTTTTTCCCAACCTTTTACTCTGAGATAGTGTCTGTCTTTGTCTCTGATATGAGTTTCCCGTATGCAGCAAAATGCTGTATTTTGTTTATGTATCCAGTTTGATAGCCTATGTCTTTTTATTGGGGAGTTGAGTCCATTTATTTTAATAGATATCAAGGAATAGTGGTTGCTGTTTCCTGCTATTATTGCTTTTGTAGGTTGAGTTGTGTCTTTGTCTCTTTCTTCTTTTGGTTTTCTTGCTTAGGAGGTTTCTTGTTTTTACTAGGATGTAGTTCCCCTCATTGTATTGGGTTTTCCACCTATAATTCGTTGTAGTGCTGGGTTTGTGTTCAGACATTGTGTAAATTTAGATTTGTC